>NC_089499.1:17610000-18210000 GCF_036850765.1 Saccopteryx bilineata | reverse complement strand
CTGTAAGTGAGAAGTTTCGTAAATACCGAAGTAGCCTGGCCCGCGTCCCAAAGGCCCAGGCTCCATCCTGTGTGTCCTTCATTTGTCATCCCAGAGCGGTGGCACTGGGCTTGTTCTGAACCCCTCCAGGGGCAGTGGCTGGGGGTGCTCCCTCGCCCTGGGCCCGGCCTCTTCACCCGCCTCTGTGCTCTTTGTTTCCGCAGCTGGGAAGCGGGCCCCTCAGTGCTACCCCAGTTCCGTCAGCTATGCCAGGTCCGTGATGCTGTTTAACCTTGGCAGCGCCTACTGCCTGCGGAGCGAGTATGACAAAGCCCGCAAGTGTCTGCAGCAGGTGAGGCTGGAGCAGGGTTGCCGGGGGCCCCTCCTACAGCAGCCCGCAGCGGGCCTGGAGCTTGGCTGCTGTTACTCTGTTTGAGGCTGTGGGTGAGTCTGTTCAACACTGGAATGTTATTTTCCAAGCTTGAATATACTCTTGCAAGGTAAACAACTGATCAGTACTGAACATGAACCTAAGGATTTGCTTTAGGAAAAAGGGAAAATGAACCGAGGCACTTAATGGAGAGTTTTATCCTGATGATTTTAATGATTTAAATTTCAAAAGATTGGAAACCATCTAAATAGGGGTCACTTAAGTAAATAATGGTGCATCCATAGAGTCTAACAGTATGGAGCTGTCAACTGTGCTGCACTAAAATGATAACCCATGACCTACCAAGTGAAAAGACCGAAATGCAGCCTCTTCTGTGCCTCCTGTGCACGCACAGGCCCCCGGAAGGGCGGCACCTGCTGACCTGGGCGTCAGGGCGGCTTTGTGGCTGGAGCACTAAAATGGGAGACTTCACTGGATACTTGTATATGTTTGTTTGTTTTTACAGAGACAAAGAGTCAGAGAGAGGGATAGATAGGGACAGACAGACAGGAACTGAGAGAGATGAAAAGCATCAATCATCAGTTTTTCGTTGACACCTTAGTTGTTCATTGATTACTTTCTCATATGTGCCTTGACCGCAGGCCTTCAGCAGACCAAGTAACCCCTTCCTCAAGCCAACGACCTTGGGTTCCAGCTGGTGAGCTTTTGCTCAAACCAGATGAGCCCGCGCTCAAGCTGGTTACCTTGGGGTCTTGAACCTGGGTCCTCTGCATCCCAGTCCGATGCTCTATCCACTGCGCCACCGCCTGGTCAGGCAATACTTGTATACATTTTAATTTTGATTTATGTGAATCTACATCTATTAAAAAACTAAAATTACAAATGTACCTTTCAGAAAGACAGGATTTAAAAAGTCAGACCCGAGGACAATCCACATACACTAAAGAAAGCTACTGGCCACGTGTAACTAACACAGACCTGATTTCTGCCACTGAAATGTCGCATCATCAGCAGGTCTCATGGAAGATGCTGCTTGGACCCCTGGGTCACCAGCCAATCCCTGGACCAGTCATGGGCATGGACCTTTACCTGTAGTAGTAGGGCAGCAGGTCTCACACTGGCAGCCCCAGAGGGATTTCACAGAATGGGAAGCGATAATTCCGCCAAGGGATAGTAATTCAGCAGGTATCTGCTGAGCACTTACCTGCGTGCTCAGCCATGGGAGTTAGTAAATACGTAGGCATGCTGCATACAGCCCTGCCCTGTGGGCCTTACAGCAAGGAGATGCCTCATTGAAGAGAGGATTGCAAGGTCAGAGGATATACAGATTGTAAGATTTTTAATATGGAAAGTTTGTGCCAAGAGACATATTCACCAGCAGCACACAAGAGAGCCCACATCCCCCTATGCTGTCAGAGTCGCTGAAATTGGTATTAAACTGATTCTCAGGCTAGGTGGCTTCAGGAAATCTCCTTCCTCTGGAGGCTGCTTTGTTGTGTCTAGCAGTGATGGAGCTTACCATGCAGAAATTAACCTCGAGCGATGTTTAGTCCACTCAGTGGCATCCAGTCAGCATTTCTCATCCAGAGTCAGAACAGTTAAGTGATCGACTATCCAGGGAAACGTGTTTGTTTGATTTTATCTAGGAATTGAGTACCCGAGTCAGATGGGTTCACATGTTTCCCTGTTCTCCGTGGCAAGGCAAGGGTATTTCACAGCCCTGCTGAAAGTGCCCGTGCACCCCAGTGACTGCAGCAAAGAGGGCTCTGGATCTAAAGTTACAGCGTGTGTGATCCAGCTCGGGCTCTTGTGCAGCAGCTGGCCAGGCGGCTGCCGCGCTGGGAGAGACAGATGGGGTCAGGCCTGGCTCGGGGTCCACAGGGGTTTTTTTGTTTTGGTCCCTTGGTTTTTAGGTTAATCCAGTGGCTGGCCCTTTGTTAATTGGGAGACCCACCCTGCCTGGGAGGACAGGACAATGATGTGAAGGCTTAGGAAGGCCTCCGAGTAGCTGTCTTGGAGGTTGCCTACTGACCACTCACCATCTGAGCAGCCAGTAAGCAAAATGCCGTTAAATCTCATAATAGAAAAAGCTCACCCTGCGAGTTAGCGCAGTCCATTAGAGCAGTGGTCCCCAACCTTCTTTGGGCCACGGACCGGTTTAATGTCAGAAAATATTTTCACGGACCAGCCTTTAGGGTGGGACAGATAAATGTATCATGTGACCAAGACAAGCATCAAGAGTGAGTCTTAGACGGATGTAACAGGGAATCTGGTCATTTTTAAAAAATTAAACATCATTCAGACTTAAATATAAATAAAACGGAAATAATGTAAGTTATTTATTCTTTCTCTGCGGACCGGTACCAAATGGCCCATGGACTGGTACTGGTCCACGGCCTAGGGGTTGGGAACCACTGAATTAGAGCATCGTCCTGAAACGCCAAGGTTGTGTGTTCGATCCCCAGTCAGGGCACATACAGAAAGCAACCAATGAGTGTACAACTAAGTGGAACAGCAAATGAATGTTTCTCTCTCTCTCCCCTTCTCCCTCTCCGCATGCCCCCTTCTCTTTCTCTAAAATCAATCAATTAAAGAAAAAACTGCAGACTCTAGTCCAGGGGTCAGGAACCTATGGCTCGCGAGCCAGATGTGGCTCTTTTGATGGCTGCATCTGGCTCACAGACAAATCTTTAATAAAAAAAATGTTAAAAATATAAAACATTCTCATGTATTACAATCCATTCATTTCCTACCGCTCATGTTCATGGTTGCGGGTGGCTAGAGCCAATCACAGCTGTCCTCCGGGACCACACCCAATTTTTAATGGATAATGTGTAACGTACACGGGTAGTTGTATGGCTCTCATGGAATACATTTTAAAATATGTGGCGTTCATAGCTCTCTCAGCCAAAAAGATTCCCAACCCCTGTTCTAGTCAATGCAAGGAGTAAAGAAATGACCTGTATTAATAGCCAATTGGAGGGCAAATGAATATTTTAATATTCACAAAATGCTGTAAAGGTGATCTTGCCTGTATGAAGCGGGGTCTGAAAGTAGAAAATCTCGTTTTCTGGCCTGAGTTGCTGCACCTCAGTAACGTGGTGAGCAAGCCCCGGCCTTACTCACAGGGAGCTCAGGGGCACGTGCTCCAGGCAAGAGTCCCCACCAGTCTGAGGTGCCTTCTAGTGCTGACGGGAACTGGCTCCTGGGGCACGGGTCGGGTCCACAGACAACTAACTCCCGCCTTCTCCTCTGGGCCTGCGATGCCATCTCCCCCACTGTCTGCCTGTCCGGTGCGGACCCTGCAGGGAGTAATAAGGCTGGCTTCCCTTGCCCAGAAGCTCTCTGTCGGAAGCTGTGTTCTCTCTTCCTACCCATAGTACACTCCTTTCCTCTCCCCAGCATGCAGGTACATCGCTAGTTATGTGCACGTGTTTAATATCTGGGTACGTCCCTGCCTTACCCTACGCCCACCTCTGGTCAGTAATCATTGGCAGAAGGGCACTTCCTGTCAGGGAGGAAGCAAAGCGTCTGGAAGCACGAGCTCCTGAAACGAAGAGCGAGGTGACAGGAAGGGGGAAGCCGCAGTCCAGAGTGGCCCGGACTGAGGCGGTACGCCTGCGACTCGGCACCTTCGACCAGAGCAGGACAGGCTTCCTGTCCGCGGGCCTGGACGGACGGGCGCTGCTGGCTGGTGCACGGCTCTCTGATGTATGGAAGGGCAGCATGTGGCCTGAGCAAGTAAATTATTTGACTAAATCGTGCCACTCCGGGCCTTAAGAATGGAGATGTTGCTTATGCTGTGTTGTCTTGTTTCCTTGTCACCAGCCTCCAGGTGTGAATTCCTATTGCTCACACTGGCCTCTTGCAGGTTACAGTACTGACCTGTTACTTAGGAAAACAAATGGGCGGGCAGAGTTCACCATGAGTGGCACAGTATCTGGTGGAAAGCCACCACAGACTTGGCTGGATGACTGGGGTGTGGAGTCAGGAGGGTCTGATCACCCCTCTCAAACCCAGTGTGGCCAGGAGGCAGAACCCAGGCCAGCAGGGGACACCAAGGCGGGAGAACAGCCTTGCCCGACGAGCCCAGGACGAAGTAGGCGAGGGAAAACATCCAAGTAAAAGTGACCCGTCTGGCTCATTGGTAGGGATCAAGATAAAGGCCCCCGAGAGCCATCAGAACAGAGCTGTAGCCGTCCCTAAGAGGGCATGTGGTAATGGCCAGTGAGCTTGAATAAGTTTCTAACTGGTCATTAGTAGGCTGACAGCCTTTTTTTTTTTTTTTTTTTTTTTACGTTACTGTACTTGGAGTTTGTATCTTAAGCTGCTGATTTCGTGTGTCGTTTTTGTTTTGAGCACAGGCGGCTTCAATGATCCATCCTAAAGAGGTGCCCCCAGAAGCCATCCTACTGGCAGTCTACCTGGAACTGCAGAATGGTAAGGAAGTCTTCTCTCATCCTCTTCAAAGAGCTCAAGATTTTTGGTGTCCCTTTTCCTCTTTGAAATTGAACCTTTGGGCCTGATCAGGCGGTGGTGCAGGGGATGGAGTGTTGGCCTGGGATGCTGAGGACCCAGGTTTGAAATCCTGAGGTCGCCAGCAGCTTCAGCGTAGGATCATAGAAATGACCCCATGTTCGTTGGCTGTAGCCTAAGATAACTGGCTTGAAGCCCAAGGTCGCTGACTTGAGCAAGGAGTCACTGGCTCTGCTGTAGCCCCCCAGTCAAGGCCCATATGAGAAAGCAATCAATGGCCTGACCTGTGGTGGTGCAGTGGGTAAAGCGTCAACCTGGAAACGCTGAGGTTGCCGGTTTAAAGCCCTGGGCTTGCCTGGTCAAAGCACATATGGGAGTTGATGCTTCCAGCTCCTCCCCCTTCTCTCTGTCTCTCTATCCTCTCTAAAAATAAATAAATAAATAAAAATTAAAAAAAAAAAAAAGAAAGCAATCAATGAACAACTAAGGGGTCACAACTATGAGTTGATGTTTCTCATCTCTCTTCCTTCCTGTCTGTCCCTATCTGTCCTTCCCTACCCCCTTCTCTCTCTCTCTTCCTCTCACTAAAAAAAAAAAAAAAGAGAGAGAGAGAGAAATTGAAACTTTGCTATCCTTGAAAATAATACCCATCAAGTTCTTCTAAACAAAAATGTAGGTTGGGATTTTTGGTATCTTACAAATCCCTACTTCTTGCAAGTTAAGCAAATTTCCTTTGTGAAAATGCAGAATAGCTTAACTTCTGACACTTAGTTATAATTAATCCCTACTGATTAACCTTTCTCTTAGACAGCCAAATGACTCTAATTGATATGAGTCAGAATGCCAGTTGCTCTCAGTTGTACACCTGACTTATTTTGAACACAAATGTCATTTAAAATGAGTTTACAGCCTGACCAGGCAGTGGCACAGTGGATAGAGCATTGGACTGGGATGCACAGAACCCAGGTTCGAGACCCCGAGGTCACCAGCTTGAGCGTGGGCTCATCTGGTTTGAGCAAAGCTCACCAGCTTGGACCCAAGGTCGCTGGCTCGAGCAAGGGGTTACTCAGTCTGCTGAAGGCCCCACGGTCAAGACACATATGAGAAAGCAATCAATGAACAATTAAGAGGGCCACAACGAAAAACTGATTGATGCTTCTCATCTCTCTCCGTTCCTGTCTGTCTGTCCCTACCTTTCCCTCTCTCTGACTCTCTCTCTCTCTGTCTCTTTAAAAAATAAAATAAAATAGCCCTGGCCGGTTGGCTCAGCGGTAGAGCGTCGGCCTAGCGTGCGGAGGACCCGGGTTCGATTCCCGGCCAGGGCACATAGGAGAAGCGCCCATTTGCTTCTCCACCCCCGCCCCCTCCTTCCTCTCTGTCTCTCTCTTCCCCTCCCGCAGCTGAGGCTCCATTGGAGCAAAGATGGCCCGGGCGCTGGGGATGGCTCTGTGGCCTCTGCCCCAGGCACTAGAGTGGCTCTGGTCGCAACATGGCGACGCCCAGGATGGGCCGAGCATCGCCCCCTGGTGGGCAGAGCGTCGCCCCCATGGTGGGCGTGCCGGGTGGATCCCGGTCGGGCGCATGCGGGAGTCTGTCTGACTGTCTCTCCCTGTTTCCAGCTTCAGAAAAGAAAAAAAAAAAAAAAATGAAAAAAAAATAATAATAAAATAAAATAAAATAATGAGTTTACAGTAAGTCAGTTTTTGCTAAGAATCATTTATCCAAACCTAAATCAGGTTATACCTCTGGAGCATATGCACCCTCCAGGATGGGGCTCCCTAGAAGAAAGGCTGTGGGTCCTACCTGAGAGAGAGCATGAAGTGGGGAAAAAGGTGTGAATGGGAGAAATTAGAAGAGACAGAAATAGGCCCTGGCCGGTTGGCTCAGTGGTAGAGCGTCAGCCCAGTGTGTGGATGTCTCAGGTTCAATTCCTGGTCAGGGCACACAGGAGAAGTGCCCATCTGCTTCTCTACCCTTCTCCTCTAGTTTCTCTTTTTCTCTCTCTCTTTCTCTCTCTTCCCTTCCTGTAGCCATGGCTCGATTGGAATGAGTTGGGCCGGGCACTGAGGATGGCTCCATGGCCTCCGCCTCAGGCGCTAAAAAGAGCTCAGTTATGGAGCAACTCCCCAGATGGGCAGAGCATCACCCCCTACTGGGCTTGCCCAGTGGATCCCAGTTGGGACGCATGCGGGAGTCTGTTTCTCTGCCTCCTTTCCTCTCACTGAATTAAAAAAAGAGAGACAGAAATAGTGAAAGTTGAAAATCATACCTTCTTATGGATCATGGAAATCCATTCCTTATGGCTAAGGAAGGGGCACTGAATGCCTGGCACCCAGCAGGCCTTGGCCTCCTGAAAGGCCTGGTTCAGTGTAGTGCCTGGTTCCAGATCCCTTCTGTGCATTCTACCTGTAGACAAGCTTTCAGCCTGGGCTAGAACCGTAGGATCACCGGGGGTGCTGCCTGTGGTGGCACAGTGGAGAAAGTGTCGACCTTGAATGTTGAGGTTGCCAGTTCGAAACTTTGGGTTTGCCTATTCAAGGCATATGTGGGAGTTGATGCTTCCTGCTCTTTCCCCCCTCTCTTTCTCTCTCTCTCTCTTTCTCTCTCCTCTCTCTAAAATGAATAAGGAAACTCTTAAAATAATATCACTGGGGCACTTTAAAAACTCCCATTGCCGGCCCTGGCCGGTTGGCTCAGCGGTAGAGCGTCGGCCTAGCGTGCGGAGGACCCGGGTTCGATTCCCGGCCAGGGCACATAGGAGAAGCGCCCATTTGCCTCTCCACCCCTCCGCCGCGCCTTCCTCTCTGTCTCTCTCGTCCCCTCCCGCAGCCAAGACTCCATTGGAGCAAAGATGGCCCGGGCGCTGGGGATGGCTCTGTGGCCTCTGCCCCAGGCGCTAGAGTGGCTCTGGTCGCAATATGGCGACACCCAGGAGGGTCGCAACATGGCGACGCCCAGGATGGGCAGAGCGTCGCCCCCTGGTGGGCGTGCCGGGTGGATCCCGGTCGGGCGCATGCGGGAGTCTGTCTGACTGTCTCTCCCTGTTTCCAGCTTCAGAAAAATGAAAAAAAAAAAAAAAAAAAAAAAACAAAAAAAAAAAACTCCCATTGCCCAGGTCACACCCGTGACCTCTTACGTTGGACTTTGTTGGGATGGGACTGAGGTCTGTGTGATGCCAGAGTATGGCAGAGGGGCTGGCCACTGCTCTTCTAGGACATCGCTACCCCCTCGCAGGATTCTGATGGCTTGCTCTGTATGTGGTGGTATTGTTTTTTAATGGGAAGTGTTTTTATAGGTAATACCCAGCTGGCCTTACAGATCATCAAAAGGAATCAGCTGCTGCCTACAGTGAAAACCCTCTCTGAAATGAGAAAGAAGCCAGTGTTCCAGCCTGTCCACCCAATCCAGCCCATCCAAATGCCGGCTTTCACTGTACAGAGAAAATGAGCTTTTGCTCTTGGAAAACTATCACCTGAGACCCAGGGGAGTACTTATGGGCCTTTTTAGTTGTATCACAGCAAAAGGAATAAAAGAAAGATGGTGAAGGGGCTCGTTTTGAGGATACAATTTGAAACGATTCTAACCCGATTATTTTTTTTCTTTTTGCCGGAAGTTTACTTAAAATTAAAGGTTCACAAATTCATTTTTGTCTGTTTTTCTCTAATCTGTACTAGACTGTTCATTTGGAGTCATTATGTAATATATATATCTGTGTCATGGGCAATTAAATCATTCAGAACAGTCTTATACAACATAGTTGTATAAGGTGATAGTTGTCTTTCTTGCTACTGTTAAAGAGGATCGAGGCATCTGAGACTCAGTGTTCACGTTTGTAAAATTGAGGGGATAACAGCAGCAGTAGGTGAGTACCCCATCCACACACTGACCCGGAGGCAGAGGTGAAGTTCATGTGTTTTATGCCTAGTACTGAATAAAAGGGCCAGAAAATGCGTCATAAAACCCATAAGGCTAGCCTGAACTGGCAGTGGCGCAGTGGATAGAGCGTCAGACTGGGATGCAGAGGACCCAGGTTCGAGACCCTGAGGTCGCCAGCTTGAGCACGGGCTCATCTGAGTTGACCAAGGCTCACCAGCTTGAACCCAAGGTCACTGGCTTGAGCAAGGGGTCACTCAGTCTGCTGTAGCCCCCAGTCAAGGCACATATGAGAAGGCAACCAATGAACAACTAAGGTGTTGCAATGAAAAACTGATAATTTAAAAAACAAAAACAAAAAAACTGATAATTGATGCTTTTCATCTCTCTTTGTTCCTGTCTGTCCCTATCTATTCCTCTCTCTGATTTTCTCTCTGTCTCTGTAAAAAAAACAAAAAAATAAATTAAATAAAACCCGTAAGGCTAGCCCTGGCCTGTTGACTCAGCAGTAGAGCATCGGCTTGGCGTGTGGAAGTCCTGGGTTCGATTCCCGGCCAGGGCACACAGGAGAAGCACCCATCTGCTTCTCCACCCCTCCTCCTCTCCTTCCTCTCTGTCTCTCTCTTCCCTTCCTGCAGCCAAGGCTCCATTGGAGCAAAGTTAGCCCAGGTGCTGGGGATGGCTCCATGGCCTCCACCTCAGGCGCTAGAATGGCTCCAATTGCAACACAGCAACGGCCCAGATGGGCAGAACATCGCCCCTGATGGACATGCCAGGTGGATCCCGGTCAGGTGCATGCGGGAGTCTGTCTTTCTGCCTCTCCACTTCTAACTTTGGAAAAATACACACACACACACACAAAATTAATAAAAAAAAAAAACCCATCAGGCTAGCACAATTGACTGAGAAGAGATTACTGATCTGATAAGAATGTTTGCTTAAAAATCAGAAATGAAGGCAAACATGGTTCAGGGCACTGGTCCTGTGTCGTCCTCTTATGCTCTTGGGCAAAAGCATTGATTCTGGAGTCTGTTTGCAAGTTCAAGGTTTATTGCTAACCCCTTTGCAAACGCAAACAAAAATTTAAAAGCTTTTTTCCAAGAGACAGGTATAGGTATGTGTTGCAGGATTGACAAGGCATTTTGTGCACAGGGTTGAGAGATACACTAAGGAGAAAAAAAAGCAATGCTTTAGGGAAATCAGGTGACCTCCCAGTTAAAATCATGTTTGGTTCGGTATATTCACCAAAGCCAGCCGTTTAGGAGTATCTCTTGCTGTCTACCTTTCTTGGTTTCCCAGATTGGGAGACCAGTGTAACAGTGTAACCCTCCAATCCATGGGGTTCCTGGGTTTCACAGCCAGAGAAGGGAGTGTTTGCATAGCACATAATTTATCCAGAACTTGATCGAAATTATTCTGGCTGAAATCAAACAGTTTACAGGGCTGTATCCCAGAACCGAGTGTTTGTGGTGTACTAGACATTGCCCACAAATTACTCAGGCAAAGGGTGGGTGGAGTTCCTTCTTTCACTTAAACATGGGATGGATTTGTATACAGGTTCTGTTGCCCTCTGGTCACGTGACTGTTTTATACGCCAAAGAGATTCTTTCCAGGTAGCTTCAGGATATAGGCCCTAGTTTCTTGGGCCTCTCGAAGCCTTTTCCAGATGAGGAAGCCCCTTAAGCTGCACTGGTCAGTGGTCCACGTGTGTAGCCTCCGCTTTCCCGAGCCCCAGACAAGCCTCAGCTCTGTGGGACCCGCTCTTCTGCTGCAGGAGGGTATAGTTGCTTAGGCAGGGCACTTCCGGAGAGTGAGCCCACAGACCTCAAATTGCTAGGACTCTACAACGGTTTGGTATTTGAATTTGGAAAAGGCTTGTAATTATACTCGAGGACAATACATCTTTGGAGAAATCTCAAGAAATCAGAACATTCCCTGCTTACTGGTTGGTTTGTGGGAAAGTAGGAATCACTATGAGGAGACCAGCTAGGTCCCATTTTGTTTTGTTTTTTTGTTTTGTGTTTGACAGAGATAGAGAGATGGACAGATAGGGAAAGACAGACAGGAAGAGAGATGAGGAAGCATCAATTCTTCATTGCAGCACCGTGGTTCATTGATTGCTTTCTCATATGTGCCTTGACTGGGGGGCTACAGCAGAGGGAGTGATCCCTTGTTAAAGCCAGCGACCTTGGGCTTCAGGCTAGCGACCATGGGGTCACATCTAGGATCCCATGCGCAAGCCAGCGAACTGCGCTCAAGTTGGTGCCCTCAGGGTTTCGAACCTGGGTCCTCCGCATCCCAGTCCGATGCTCTATCCACTGTGCCACCACCTGGTCAGGTCCATCTTGCTTTGTTAAATAAGAATACATTTGGGACCTGGTCAGGTAGCTTACTTAGTTGGTTAGAACATTTTCTCGACATGCTGAGGTTGCAGGTTTGATCCCTGATTAGCCCACATGCAAGAACCAACCAATGAATGCAAAAACAAGTGGAACAACAAATCAATGTTTCTCTATCTCCCTTCCTCTCTCAAAAAATCCATTTAAAGCCTGACCTGTGGTGGTGCAGTGGGATAAAGCATCGACCTGGAACACTGAGGTCGCCAGTTCGAGACCCTGGGCTTGCCTGGTCAAGGCACATATGGGAGTTGATGCTTCCTGCTCCTTCCCTTCTCTCTCTCTCTCTCTCTCTCTCTCTCTTCCTCTCCCTCTTTCTCTTTCTCTTTCTCTCTCTCTCCTCCCTGAAAATTGAATAAAGTCTTTAAAAAACAAAAAAAATCGCCTGACCTGTGGTGGCGCAGTGGATAAAGCGTCGACCTGGAAATGCTGAGATCGCCGGTTTGAAACCCTGGGCTTGCCTGGTCAAGGCACATATGGAAGTTGATGCTTCCAGCTCCTACCCCTTCTCTCTCTCTCTCTCTCTCTGTCTCTCTCTCCTTCTCTGTCTCTCTCTCTCCCCTCTCTAAAAATGAATAAATAAAATAAAAATAAAAAATTTAAAAAAAATCCATTTAAAAAATAACAACAGCCTGACCAGGCGGTGGCCCAGTGGATAGAGCGTCGGACTGGGATGCGGAGGACCCAAGTTCAAGACCCCGAGGTCACCAGCTTGAGCGCAGGCTCATCTGGTTTGAGCAAAAGCTCGCCAGCTTGAGCCCAAGGTTGCTGGCTTGAGCAAGGGGTTACTCGGTCTGCTGAAGGCCCGCGGTCAAGGCACATATGAGAAAGCAATCAATGAACAACTAAGGTGTTGCAACGTGCAACGAAAAACTAATGACTGATGATTCTCATCTCTGTTCCTGTCTGTCCCTGTCTATCCCTCTCTCTGACTCTCTCTCTCTCTAAAAAAAAAATAATAATAATAATCCACCAGTTACAACATTCAAATGAGTTGAACAACAAAATCAATGTTTCTTTGTTGTCTCTCTCTCTCCCTCTCTCTAAAAATCAATTAATAAAAGTAAAAAAATTTTAAAAATGGCTGCAAGTAGTAAAAGCCGGATCTGTAGTTTAAGGATGAATGTTCTTCTCTCACTTGAGAAGGGGATACACGGGCAGCTGCCTTCTGGCCCAGCTGGTTCTCAGTGATGCCATCAGGGACCCGGCTCTGTTTTTCCACAACCCTCAGCATTTGGGCTTTTGTCCCCTTGGGCACAAGATGTTCCAGCATGACACCCACATGGAAGGCAAGCAGAGGGGCAAAGGCAGCCTGTTTGACAGGAGACCATCAGGAGCAAAGCTTTCCCAGAAACCCCGGCAAACCGCAGCTTCCACGACCTTGGCCACATCAAGGGGTGTAGCCTTCCTTCGCTGCGGGGAAGGGTGGGAAGTCACCACCAGCGCCTGCTGCAGTTGCTGGAGCAGCCCAGTTACGTTTTCCCAGCCTGAGAGCTACATCTGATCACTGGTGTCACATTAGGATTCTGGCATTCCCCAGCCTTCCCCAGCCCACCCGTGGCAGGTAGCTCCCAGCACATTGAACAGGGATCCTCAGCTCTGCGACTTTGTTCCTACGGGCTGTTGCCTCAGCCAGAAATGCTTCTGCCCACCTATTGCCCAGCATGTTAACGCCACTCAGCGAGGTAACTGTAAATAACTCTGATACAACGTTTTAAATGACCTGACCTGGTGGTGGCGCAGTGGATAGAGCGTCGGACTGGGATGTGGAAGGACCCAGGTTCGAGACCCCGAGGTCGCCAGCTTGAGTGCGGGCTCATCTGGTTTGAGCGAGGCTCACCAGCTTGGACCCAAGGTCGCTGGCTCCAGCAAGGGGTTGCTTGGTCTGCTGAAGGCCCGCAGTCAAGGCACATGTGAGAAAGCAATCAATGAACAACTAAGGTGTTGCAACGCGCAATGAAAAACTAATGATTGATGCTTCTCATCTCTCTCCATCCCTGTCTATCCCTCTCTCTGACTCACTGTCTGTCTCTATAAAAAATAATTAATTTAAAAAAAACCCAAAAACGTTTTAAATGCTTCTTCTCTGATGTTTTCTTAGCTTTCCCCAACTTCTTCCCCCTCAGTGTGTCTCCTGATGCGTAACCTGTTTTCTCTGGGATATGGTTTTCTGTAATTTTTTTTTAATTTTAATTTTATTTTATTTATTCATTTTAGAGAGGAGAGAGAGACAGAGAGAGAGAATGGGGGGAGGAACTGGAAGCATCAACTCCCATATGTGCCTTGATCAGGCAAGCCCAGGGTTTTGAACCGGCGACCTCAGCATTTCCAGGTCGACGCTTTATCCACTGCGCCACCACAGGTCAGGCAGTTTTCTGTAATTTAACAGGTGTGGGTGCTGCAGGCGTCAATCTCAAAGGATGGCATCTTATATTCTGAGCCCCATTTAGCTGCAAGATGGGGTGCAAAAGTCACTACAGGGATCCTTTCACAGACCCAATGAGAATGTGACTGCAGGTGTCCCCCAATCTGCAAGGCATGAACCCTCAGAAGAGCTGGGGAAGTTTTCCATCTTGCCCCTGGCTCTTACCCATAGGAAAGCGGCCCCCAGAGTTCTACTCTAGGCCCAGCAACCTTCAATGGCCCTTCCTGACCCCCTCCACCTGCCTGCACAGGGACACTGCTCAAATTCCGCCACCCCTGTCATAACAACCTGCCCTGACATATCTCCAGCATTCGTAGTCTCTTGTCTGGCCAGTTAGCTAGGAGCTCGGCCTCTTACTCAATCCGAGTGACTGAGCAAATGCTGGGATCTCTCTTGTTCTTTGCCCATCTTGCAAAATGAGTATCCCTTCCCTCAGGGCCCAGCGTGAAGAGTAAAACAGGTGATGAATGTCAAGTGCACCATTTAATACAGGTGAGGTCACTTAGCTCTCTGGTTGCCCAAAGGACCTGCTCGCCCTGCCACCCTCCACACTGCAGCTCAGCGTTACCCTCTCCGCCTCTCCCATCCCTTTCCCTTCCTGGAAGCTCCCTAGAGAAAAGCGATGACATCGTGGGCCCTGGAGCAGCCTCTTTGACTGACTTCGAATCTTGGTTCTCTCACTGGGACGAGCTGGATCTGGAACAGGTTGTTTTGCTTCTTTGTGCTTCTGTTTCTTCATTTGTAAAATGAGGGTGCCAGTGGTACCTACCTATCTCTCAGGATTGGAATGGGGTTCAGGGGCCTGGCCATTGTTGCTACTGCTGGATGTGCCTGGAATTCCACAGGTTGAAAATGAAACTCCATAATTTCCAGTGTGTAGTATCAAGGATGTCAGAGCAGAGACTGTCTTCTGAACCACCAGCATTGTGGAGACAGCGCTTGGGTGGGCGGGGGGAGCTGGGGGACTCGGGTAAATTACTTTGGATACGTCCAGTGTCTGCTTCAGGAAAGGACCGGGATCCACCTGGCATGCCTATCAGGGGCGATGTTCTGCCCATCTGGGCCGTTGCTCCGTTGCAATCAGAGCCATACTGGTGCCTGAGGCGGAGGCCATGGAGCCATCCTCAGCACCCGGGCTAACTTTGCTCCAATGGAGCCTTGGCTGCAGGAGGGGAAGAGAGAGACAGAGAGGAAAAAGAGGGGGAGGGGTGGAGAAGCAGATGGGTGCTTCTCCTGTGTGCCCTGACTGGGAATTGAACCCAGGACTTCCACACGCCGGGCCGATGCTCTACTGCGGAGTCAACCGGCCAGGGCTAGCCTTATGGGTTTTATTGATATTTAATTTATTTTTTTGGTTTTTTTAGAGACAGAGAGAAAGTCAGAGAGAGGGATAGATAGGGACAGACAGACAGGAACAAAGAGAGATGGGAAGCATCAATTATCAGTTTTTTGTTGCGACACCTCAGTTGTTCATTGATTGCCTTCTCATATGTGCCTTGACCGGGGCTACGGCAGACTGAGTGACCCCTTGCTGGAGCCAGCAACCTTGGGCTCAAGCTGGTGAGCCTTGCTCAAATCAGATGAGCCCGCGCTCAAGCTGGCGACCTCAGGGTCTCGAACCCGAGTCCTCCGCATTCCAGGACCTTTCTTACTTTGTCCCGGCCCTTATCCTGTGCCGACAAGGGGTCCCAAGTCTGCCTGCCTCCGGTTCCTCCTCCTACCCTTTCTTCAGCACCCTGTGACTTCCTACAACTGCTGTGACTCCTGCCCAGGCCTTCAGGAGCTCCAGGCCTTTTCTTGGTAACTGCTTTCTTCTCCTACTTAGCTTCTGTTGCTCCCAACCTTACACCCCAGGTGTAACCCAAACTGGACTCTTAGCCATCCCCGAACAAAGGAGTCACCACTTCCCACCCCTAAGGCTTTGCTTCAGTAGCCTCTACTGCCTAGAACCTTCTTCCAGTTTCATTTAGCCCACATCCTCACCATCGCACACTACCTCTCCATGTCCCTGGCCCCACGGAGAGTCCTCTTACACCCCACCTCTTCATTCATTCCACGGGAGTTTACCAAAGGCCTGTTCTGGGCTGGTGAGCTTTTTTGGTTGAGGCCCATGGTAACTTGGCAAATCTGCAGGCGCAGTCCATGTTTTCTCTTCTTTGTCAATTGTTTTCCTCTTCTTCCTGTGTTGTAAGTACTTTGAAGACAGGGCTGTTCATTATACAGTGTATGGGTTGTTCTATATGAACAATAAAATCTGCTGAACAGAATTTTTGATGATGTTTACTTCCTAGGCCTGTCAATGTCACAGGAACTATTTGCAAGGTTGGGATGGCCTATTAACATAATCCCCAGGTTTACAGGGCCTCAGCATCCTTGACCCTCTGAGCCTTATCAAGTGTTAGTTAAATAGTGGCCCAGCACAGGTGAGTTACTGGTCAGACTCAGCTAGCCAGCCTAAAGTAACCAGACCCATACATATACAAAGAAAGCGACTGACGCATTCAGCTTCCTTTCCTCCTTTGGAAGAACAAGGCAGAAATACAGGCTCTGGGGTAGGAGTTAGGGGTGTCATGGGAGGAGGCAGCAAAGTTCATTAGCCCCCTCATTTGGGGCAAAGGGGATCCGTGTGGTGACACACAATTGTCCGAGAGGATTTAGGAGGATTTGGCCAAGTGTCCCTGTGGGCCCCAAGCCTCGTCCTAATCCGGTCCACATTTCAGACTACTTAGGATCGCATTAAATGTCAAAGCCGGCGTTTAGGGAAATATCTACATTTCGTATGCATCACCCGGGTCAAAAGAAAAGCTGAAACGAACCTTCGAGCATTTGGCTGGAGAAGCGCTCTGTGTGGTCCGGAGTGTGAATGGGGAGAGGGGGGCAGCGCCCTCGCGGCCTCCCGGCCCAGGAATGCGGGCTTTTCACATGTAGAAAATGCTAATGCTTTGTTCCAGCCTCTGCCTCCCGGAGGCGCGGAGGCGCGGAGGCGCCCGGCGGATTGTCACAGCTGCATTTGCATGTGCGCAGCCCCCTGTCCCATCCCCACCCCCACCCGACCCCTCCCCCAGCACAGCTTTCCTAGGGGACTTCTGGGACTGATGGAAAGACCGCCTGCAAATGTCCTCGGCCATCATTAATCCCTGGTAAAGCCACAGGTAGCTATTTGGAAACTTTCTGAATGAATAGCTTTCCTTTGAGGCACCGGGCAGGTGAATTGCTTTTAATCCAATTGCAAGATGTTGTTTAACACTTTCAGTTATTTTATAGAAAACAAGTTACTCCATCAAGGAAGATCAAAGCGTTGGATGTGCAGCTTCACATTTACATCCTTAAGGCAAGAATCCTGCGTTTGATGTGACACTTTTCAGGGGCTCCAAATCAGGCAGTATGTAGTTCGTCCTCAGAGTGAGCAGCCGAGAGACCGCAGGTGGCGGGTGAGGAGGGAGACACGCAGCCCAAAGGGTTAAGAAGCGGCGGGCGTGCAGACGCGCGGGTTTAAAGCAGCTGTCCGGGCGGCGGGACAGTGCCAGGCGGACTTGATCCGCAGGCGCCGCGCCTGAAGCCCGGGATACAGAGCGCCACCTACCGGCGGCACGGTCAGTCCGCTCGTTGAACGAGCCCGGGAAGAGCCGGGATACCGTCAAGCCCCGAGCGCCCGTGTTCCCCAGCAGGGCTCCATATATACCGGCTTGGAAACCCACCGCCGTCGGACGGATGCAGGGTTGGGGACCCAGCATTTCCTAGAGCTGAGCTTTACCTCTGGTAGACACCCGGGGGCCCAAGGATTCGGGTGGAAAAGCGCGTCCTGCCCAACAAATACACTACCCAGTTCCCTTCACTGGTTATCGTATTTAGTTGGTTCATTTCCTTTTCATTTTATTGCTATTCTCATACTTGTTCAGTTAGTTTTATTTACTTTACTCTTTTAATTTTAGTTATTTCCTTTTAGCTTTTATTTCGTTTATCTCATTTCGTTATTTAGTTTATTTCATTTCCCATTTTACTAATTTGTTTCATTAATTTCGTTTTGTTTTTATTTTCTATTAATTTATATTTAATTTAATATTCATTTAATCTCATTATTGACTTTATTTTATTTTTTTAACTTTTTAAGACTATTTATTTTATTTTATTTTTTTTATTCATTTTAGAAATGGGGGGGAGAGGGGGAGGGGAGGAGTAGGAAGCATCAACTCCCATATGTGCCTTGACTGGACAAGCCCAGGGTTTTAAACCGACCTCAGCATTTCCAGGTCGATGCTTTATCCTATTTATTTATTTTAGAGAGAAGAGAGAGAATGGGAGGAGGAGCAGGAAGAAACATCAACTCCCATAAGTGCCTTGACCAGGCAAGCCCAGGGTTTCAAACCTGCAACCTCAGCATTCCAGGTCGATGCTTTATCCACTGCGCCACCACAGGTCAGGCTGTTCTATTTTATTTTATCGTGTTTTACTTTATTTGTGAGTGAAGGAAAGGTGGCTACGTTTTTCATCCTATTCCGAGGCTTATACATTTTCCTGCCTCAGATTGGAGTGAAAGCAAATACTAGCTCAGCTAATTATTCAGTGTTCATTGACTGAGTTATCAGTAAACATTTCTTCAGTTGGCACAATGTAAAAACACTCATCGTATGTCCAGACAGTTCACTTTTTAAGCTCCATCAAGGTGTATGCCCTGCACAAGGCACGTGGCAACTATGCCAGATGGGAGTCAGGGTGGAAACACATAGTCCAACCTAAAGAGCTCTGAACTGAACAGGACAGGGACGAGGACCCACAGTTTCACACAAAGGCTTCACTGAGGAAGTGTCATTTCGGGTGGACAGTAGAGGAGCAGGAGGCTGCTACAGGTCACTGGACAATAGAGGACATGGTCCAGACCTAGTGAGTTAGCTGAGTTGGTTAAGAGCATTGTCTTGTCCTGGCCAGATAGCTCGGTTGGTCAGAGCATCATCCAAACACACAAAGGTTGTAGGTTCAATCCCCTCTAAGAGCACATATAGGAATTGATTGATGTTCCCATCTCTCACCTTCTCTCAAGTCTCTTTCTCCAAAATCAATAAATAAAAATGTAAAAAATAAACAATTAAGTAAAATTTAAAAAGAAGGTTTTGTTTTGTTTTTTTACAGAGGCAGAGATAGACAGGGACAGACAGACAGGAACGGAGAGAGATGAGAAGCATCAATCATCAGTTTCTCGTTGTGCGTTGCGACTTCTTAGTTGTTCATTGATTGCTTTCTCACATGTGCCTTGACCGTGGGCCTTCAACAGACTGAGTAACCCCCTGCTGGAGCCAGCGACCTTGGGTCCAAGCTGGTGAGCTCTTTGCTCAAGCCAGATGAGCCCGCGCTCAAGCTGGCAACCTCGGGGTCTCGAACCTGGGTCCTTCCATATCCCAGTCCGACGCTCTAGCCACTGCGCCACCACCTGGTCAGGCTTTTTTTGTTTTTTTTTTAAAGGAGCATCATCCTAGTATATACCAAGTTGTGGGGTCGATCCCCGTTCAGGGCACATATAAGAACCAACCAATAAATACATAAATGTGTGGAACAACAAATTGATGTTTCTCTTAATTTTAAATGGCCTCTAGCTGTTTTTGAAGTGGTTTCCTGGGTCTGATTTCTGCCTAAAACTCAGCTGCTCAGGTGTAAGCAGTTGATGGGAAGAGGCCTCCCTGGCCTGCCCTTCCTTGAAACCCCTGACTGCTCTCCCGGAGAAGGAAACAGGCTTTTTCTTCATTTCTGGCCTTTTGTAAGAATTGCGTCCAACAGTGGCTTCATGGGCCAGGACTCTGAGGTCACTAGCAGCCCTTGTGTGGCCTCTCTCACCCCTCAGAGGCCACAGAAATGGTGTGGCAGTCAGCTAACCCAGTATTTCTGTTTTGATTGTGCTCTCAAAGTCAAAAGGTTTTATAGAATTCTGAATATGAGTTGGTTTAACTACTTATCATCTATCTATCTATCTATCTATCTAATCCTTAATTTAAATTGGACTAGGTTGATCATGAAAACAGAGATCAGGCTTCTGGGATGAAGTGACAAGCTTTTGGTTCCTCATCCACTCACTCATTCAGTAAAATTTATACAACAAAAATTCAAGCCCTGCCTGACCTGTGGTGGTGCAGTGGGTAAAGCGTTGACCTGGAACGCTGAGGTCGGCGGTTCTAAACCCTGAGCTTACCTGGTCTAGGTACATATGGGAGTTGATGCTTCCTGCTCCTCCCCTCTTCTCTCTCTCACTCTCTCTCTCTCTCCCCCTCTCTAAAATGAATAAATAAAATCTTAAAGAAAAAGATTCAAGCTCTGGCCAGGTAGCTCAGTTGGTTAGTATTGTCCTGATACACCAAGGTTGTGAGTTCAATCCCTGGTCAAGGCACATACAAGAAGCAACCGATGAGTGTATAAATAAGTGGAACAACAAATTGATGTTTCACTCTCTCTCTAAAATCAATCAATAATATATATATATATATATATATACATATATATGTGTGTGTGTGTGTGTGTGTGTGTATATATATATATATATATATATATATGAAAGGATTAAAGGCTTCCGGGAGGCTGCCTGAGCCAGCAGAAACAACTGAGAATGGTGAGATTAACTCCAGGATTCAGGAGAAACAATTTTGACTTTTCTTGGCACAGTACTGTATCTTGGGAATTGCAACTACATTTATCTGTTTCTTTAATTTTTTTTTTCTTTTCTTTTAGATCTTATTTATTCATTTTCTTAGAGAGGAGAGAGAGAGAAAGCAGGAGGAGCAGGAAGCATCAACTCCCACATGTGCCTTGACTGGGCAAGACCAGGGTTTCAAACTGGCGACCTCAGCATTTCCAGGTCGACGCTTTATCCACTGCGCCACCACAGGTCAGGCCTATGTTTATCTGTTTGAAAAAATTTGTTAATCAAAATTAAAAGTGTGGTTTCAAAAATTTTTGTTTCGTGTTTTTGTTTTAATGAGGATAAAGTTCTGTAAGGGGGCCTGACCAGGCAGTGGCGCAGTGGATAGAGTCGACAGACCCAGGTTCGAAACCCCAAGGTCACCAGTTTGAGTGCGAGATCACTGGCTTGAGTGTAGGATCATAGACATGACCCACGGTCGCTGGCTTGAGCCCAAGGTCACCAGCTTGAGCAAGGGGTCACTGGCTTGGTTGCAGGGCCCCCCCCCCAAGTCAAGGCACATGAGAAAGTAATCGATAAACAACTAAGGTGCCACAGCAAAGAACTGATGCTTCTCATCTCTCCCTTCCTGTCTGTCTGTCCTTATCTGTCCCTCTCTCTGTCTCTCTGTCTCACTGACTCTCTCCCCCACTAAATAAATAAATAAAGTTCTGCAAGGGACAGGTCAAATGGAAGAAAACAGAGCTAACAGGAGGGTGACTTGGGCCACAGGGGCATGGTCTTATCTTAGGCCACCCACCAAACCAAAAGAAGAAAAATCCAGTTTGAGAGGGTGAGTGGATGGAGTCCGAGGAAGCTGGTGGTGGTTTCCTGTCCGGGGCCATCCGGGTTTCCCTTTGCTGTGAGGAGAAGGGGGCTATTTCATTAGGATCCGGAACAGAGGGGAGTCTAGTGTGCCGCATGGCTGGACTGTGCCCCAGGGAAACCCCACTCTGCTTGAAAAAGACCTCAGGTAGGTCTGGGGGCCCTACCTTGCTCGATCTGCGTAGTCAGTGTGCCTTTTTTTAGAAGGTGATCCAACTGAATTAAAATTCAATTAATCTGACTTTAAGGGCAAGAAAAACTGTTTGTGAAAAATCATTAAACAGCACATAAAACCCTTTGAGAAACAGTGTCTACCAAGAGAAGCACAGCCGGGCTTTTGTTAAGGTCCTTTGAGCCCAATGAGTTAACTTTTTTAAGGAATTTTAACAAGATAGTGGTCAAAGTGGAATTTGTTCATGTAGTTTATTTAAGGTTTTACAAGGTCCTGGAAAGAGTCCCTCCCCTGAGTCGGGACCAGAAGAGGGTTTGGTAACAACACGGTGAGAAGTACAATCTTAGGGGCATTTTGAAACCCGTAAGGAAACAAAACAACTGTCTCCGACGCTTCCAAAATGTCCGGGTCTTGAAAGACAAAGCACGGCTGGGGACTGTCCGAAATAAGGCAACTGCGGAGATGTGACCCCTGAAGGGCGCTCATCACCTGGACTGGGTCCCAGGACGGGAAACACAAATGTGCCCAGAAAGGACATTATTGGGACAACTGGTGAAATGGGAATACAGTCTAGGGATTAGGTAATAGTGTTGTGGTCAATGCTAAATTTCCTGCTTTAGATAATTGTGTTTTGGTTATATCAGATAATGTTTATATTCTTAGGAAATGCACAACGAAGTGATTAGGAAGAGAGGGGCATCGTTATCGCCTCCCAAATTTTATATATATATTATATATATATGTATGTATGTATATATTATATATATACATACACACATATACTGTATATATATCATATATATGCACACACATAACACATACATACATACATACATATACACACACATATAATACCCACATACTATGTACACCTAATATATACATATTATATTAGGGAGAGAAGGACTGATAATGCGAATGGGGAAAATATTGACATTTAGGAACTGTGGGTGAAGGAAATATGGAAGTTCTTTGTATTATTATTACAATTTCCCTCTACATTTAAAATTATTTCAAAATACAAAGTAAACAAATAAAAGTAGGTAAAGCTAGCCCTGGCCGGGTGGCTCAGTGGAGAAAGCATCATCCCAGCACCCCGGGGTCGCAAGTGCCATCCCCAGTCGGGGCACAGACGGGAAACAACCAATGAGAGCACAGCTAACTGGAACAACTCAGGGGAACAGGAGTTGATGGTTTTCTCTCTCTCTCAAATTAATGGGAATGGCCCTGGCCGGTTGGCTCAGCGGTAGAGCGTCGGCCTAGCGTGCGGAGGACCCGGGTTCGATTCCCGGCCAGGGCACACAGGAGAAGCGCCCATTTGCTTCTCCACCCCTCCGCCGCGCTTTCCTCTCTGTCTCTCTCCTCCCCTCCCGCAGCCAAGGCTCCATTGGAGCAAAGATGGCCCGGGTGCTGGGGATGGCTCCTTGGCCTCTGCCTCAGGCGCTAGAGTGGCTCTGGTCGCAACATGGCGACGCCCAGGATGGGCAGAGCATCGCCCCCTGGTGGGCAGAGCATCGCCCCATGGTGGGCGTGCCGGGTGGATCCCGGTCGGGCGCATGCGGGAGTCTGTCTGACTGTCTCTCCCTGTTTCCAGCTTCAGAAAAAAAATGAAAAAAAAAAAAAATTAATGGGAATGTATTTTTAAAAAACTTAGAAACAGGTAAAACTAAATAAACGTAAGAAGAGAGAAAAGGTAAAAAATAATCTGTGCTGTCTGGATTTTTTTTTTTTTTTTACAGAGACAGAGAGAGAGTCAGAGTCAGAGAGAGGGACAGACAGACAGGAACAGAGAGAGATGAGAAGAAGCATCAATCATCAGTCTTGCGTTGCGACACCCTAGTTGTTCATTGATTGCTTTCTCATACGTGCCCCGACCGTGGGGCTACAGCAGACCAAGTAACTCCCTGCTTGAGCCAGCGACCTGGGTCCAAGCTGGTGAGCTTTTGCTCAAACCAGATGAGCCTGCGCTCAAGCCGGCGACCTCCGGGTCTCGAACTTGGGTCCTCTGCATCCCAGTCTGACGCTCCATCCACTGTGCCACCGCCTGGTCAGGCTGTGCTGTCTGGATTTTTGCAGCAAGAATGACTTCATGTATTGTATCATTGAAAATAAATAAATAAATAAATAAATAAATAAATAAATAAATAAATAAATAAAATATAAAAAATAATAGAAGAGCCTGACCTTGGTGGCACAGTGGATGAAGTGTCGACCTGGAACACTGAGGTCACTGCTTCGAAACTCCGGGCTGCCTGGTCAGGGAACATGTGGGAGTTGATGTTTCCTGCTCCTCCCCCCTTCTCTAAAATGAATAAATAAAGTCTTAAAATTAAAATAATAATAATATTAATAATAATAATAAAAGAAAGAAAAAGGGTGGGCCGCAGGGAAGTTAACAAAATGTTCACATCTGACAACATTTCCGGGTTTTCTCCTGACAGATAACGCCCTATGATAGGCCATCAGCTGCACAAGAATGAGGAATCCCCTAAGAGAGGTGTGTAACCGACTGGGGACACCCATGGCACTTGCCTGCAATCACTGGAAAGCCACCGGCATCCATGCACCTGGCAGCCAGCCTTGAACAAAGAGGCACTGAGGGCCACTGATGCCCAGACTAGACTTAGACCCTGCCTTCAAGGAGCCGGCTGTTTTACATATTATTTATTTATTTATTTACTTTAGAGAGGTGGAGGAGAGAGACAGAGAGACAGAAGGGCAAGGGGAGGAGCAGGAAGCATTAACTCCCACTTGTGCCTTGACCAGGCAAGCCCAGGGTTTCGAACCGGCGACCTCAGCATTCCAGGTCGATGCTTTATCCACTGCGCCACCATAGGTCAGGCCTAGGAGCTGGCTGTTTTATTTTATTTTTTATTTTTATTCATTTTAGAGAGGAGAGGGAGAGACAGAGAGAGAGAAGGGGGGGGAGGAGCTGGAAGCATCAACTCCCATATGTGCCTTGACCAGGCAAGCCCAGGGTTTCGAACCGGCGACCTCAGCATTTCCAGATCCACGCTTTATCCACTGCGCCACCACAGGTCAGGCAAGCTGGCTGTTTTATAAAGGAGACAGACACGTGTGTATTTACTGCAGTGTGGCTTCGTAGGCACCGTGACAGCAGCATCAATGTGGCAATGCATGTCTTAGTCTGGGAAGGGCGCCTACCAGAAATGATTTACTTCCCACATGGGACACTTGGAGTAGGCTTTGAAGGCTGAGTAGAAGTTTTCCAGTAAAAAGGAGTTGTGAGCAATGATAGAGGGGACAGTGTGCCAAAGCACAGCGGTAGAGGACAGGCTGCAACTACTGGGCAATGGAGGAGCAAGTGCACGGTGAGCAGACGCTACAGGCTGAAGGCTGGGCAGGGAAGTCCCTGCTGGAAGACTCAGAGGAGGCCAGGGTCTCTCAGCTGGGCCTCGAAGAGGGCGATTGCCATGGACGGACGGACGCATGAAAACCACGTATTACACAGAGAGGGAAAGAACGCAAGGCCTGGGACAAAAGCACAGAGGTCAGCAATGAGCAAATCCCAAGGTGAGGGCTGGTAAACAGCCCGGAGCCTGGGAGTCTGCAAAGGTGGGGTTGTGCAAAGTGTTTGCTTCTCACCTGAGCCTGCAGGCTTTCATGTAAGTCCTCAGCCTATGGTCCCATGGTCAGGGTCAACCCAGAAAAACAGAAAGGACTTTACATATTTATACAGCGGGGGTTTAATGGAGGGATTTAATTGGACAGGTGATGGAACCCAGAGGTCAGCTAGAGCAGGAGGAAACTGCTGACATTCCTTGGCTGGAAGGTAAAAGGAGGAGAGGATATTACCAGAGCCCAGTGGTTGAGCTCACCTGCTGGAAGCTGAAGCCACAATGGCCATGAGAGACGCATCCCTGGTTGGAGACTGGAGTTGCTACCCAAGCCAGAAAGAGAAGGGAAGAAATACCATGGATTTCCCTTCTTTCCACTCTCTAATCAATTGCCAGCTTCCTCTTGGCCAGAAACCAAATGCAAAAACCAGCCCCTCTGGCCTGACCTGTAGTGGCACAGTGGATGAAGCCTGGCTTGGAACGCTGAGGTCACCGGTTTGAAACCCTGGCCTTGCCTGGTCAAGGCACATACAAGAAGCAACCAGTGAACAGCTAGAGTGAAGCAATAACTCCTTGTTTGTTTTCCAACCCCCAATTGGTAAAATCAAGAAATTAAATCTTGTGTGTGTGTGTGAGAGAGAGAGAGAGAGACAGAGAGAGACAGAGAGAGGAACAGATAGGTACAGACAGGAAGGGAGAGAGATGAGAAGCATCAATTCTTCATTGTGGCACCTTAGTTATTCATTGATTACTTTCTCATATGTGCCTTCATGGGGGCGGGGCAAGGGGAGGGCTACAGCAGACCTAGTGACCCCTTGCTCGAGCCGGTGACCTTGGGCTCAAGCTGGTGAGCCTCGCTCAAACCAGATGGGCCTGAGCTCAAGCCAGTGACCTTGGGGTTTCGAACCTGGGTCCTCTGTGTCTCCCAGTCCGACGCTCTACCCACTGCGCCACTGCCTGGTCAGGCAAGAAATAAAATCTTAAACAAAGAGCCCCTCTGTGATACAGACCAGAGCAAGGAAGAGCAAGAAACAGATCTAAGGGCACGCAGGTCCAGAAGCAGCCCAGTTAGGAGTTCTCCAGAAATTGTTTTCTGTCCTATATGTAAACTGCACAGTACTTTCAGTGCCAGTATTAGCATAAATTTATTTAATCCCCACCATTCTGCAACTCAGGAAGTGGTGACCAATTGCTAAGACCAAAACTTTGGAGTCACTCCCACTCTAACCCCTTTACTTTCATTCAATCCATCAGCAAATCTTATTGCTTTGTCTTTCTGTTGGAATGGCTGCTATCCAAAAGATAAGTGTTGGCCAGGATATGGAGAAAAGGGAACTTTTGTGCACTGTTAGTGGGGATGTAAAGAGGTGTAACCACTATGGAAAACCATATGGCAGGACTTAGGAAAGTTACATATAGAACTACCATATGATCCAGCAATTCCACTCATGGATAACACACTTATTCAAAAAGACATGTGTACCCCCAAGTTTACTTCAGGGTTATTTACAGTAGGCAAGACATGAAAACAACATACGTGTCCACTGATAGATGAACGGATAAAGAAGATGGGATATTTATGTATACAATGAAATATTTAGCCTTAAAAAAGAGAGTGAAATCTTGCCATTTGCAACAACATGGACAGATCTTAAGGGCTTTATGTTAAATAAGGCATAAAGAGAAAGGCAAATACCATATGATCTCTCTTATATATGGAATCTAAAAACAAAAAAACACCCAAGTTCATAGATCCAGAGAACATACTGGTAGTTGTAACAGGCTGGGGGGCGGGGGGGAGATGGGTGAACTGGTTTTGTTTGTGTAAATACATAGAATATATATATATATATATTTTTTTTTTTTTTGGTATTTTTCTGAAGCTGGAAACGGGGAGAGACAGTCAGACAGACTCCCGCATGCGCCCGACCGGGATCCACCCGGCAGGCCCACCAGGGGCGAAGCTCTGCCCACCAGGGGGCGATGCTCTGCCCCTCCGGGGCGTCGCTGTGCCGCGATCAGAGCCACTCTAGCGTCTGGGGCAGAGGCCAAGGAGCCATCCCCAGCGCCCTGGCCATCTTTGCTCCAATGGAGCCTTGGCTGCGGGAGGGGAAGAGAGAGACAGAGAGGAAGGAGGGGGGGGGTGGAGAAGCAAATGGGCGCTTCTCCTATGTGCCCTGGCCCGGAATTGAACCCAGGTCCCCCGCACGCCAGGCCGGCGCTCTACCGCTGAGCCAATCGGCCAGGGCCTTGAATATATTTTTTAAAACCCCAAAATATAGTCTGACTGTCTCTCTCCGTTTCCAGCTTCAGAAAAAAAAACAAAAACCCCAAAATATATAGTACTATATCAATTTGGAGAGGCTTATTTTTTCACATGATAATGTTACCGAAATTGGGATTGATGGTGCAGAATAGTAAGTTGGCAGTGGTCTTTTTAGTGATGGGTAATAATGGTATATTATGCTCGAGTTATCTATTGTTGCTTAACAAACTACTCCAAAACTTAGATGCACAAAACTGCCACCATGTTGTTATGCTTAGAGATGATGTGAGTCTGGAATTCTGACAAGGCACAGCAGAGGTAGCTTGTATCAGCCCCATAATGCCTGAAATCTCAGCTGAGGAGACTTGAATGGTAGGGTGACTCTAAGGCAGTGACCCCAAACCCCCAGGCTGCAGACCGGTACCAGTCCGTGGGCCATTTGGTACCGGTCAACAGAGAAAGGATAAATAACTTGCATTATTTCAGTTTTATTTATATTAAGTCTGAATGATGTTTTATTTTTTTTAATTACCAGATTCCCTGTTACATCCGTCTAAGACTCACTCTTTTTTTTTTTTTTGTTCATTTTAGAGAGGAGAGGGAGAGACAGAGAGAGAGAGAGAGAGAGAGAGAGAGAGAGGAGAGACAGAGAGAGAGAAGGGGGGAGGAGCTGGAAGCATCAACTCCCATATGTGCCTTGACCAGGCAAGCCCAGGGTTTCGAACCGGCAACCTCAGCATTTCCAGGTCGACGCTTTATCCACTGCACCACCACAGGTCAGGCTAAGACTCACTCTTGACGCTTGTCTCGTAAGTTTGATAATTTAAAAATACCAGTTTTTACCTCGGTCACATAATTTTTTTATTTTTTTTTACAAAGACAGAGAGAGAGTCAGAGAGAGGGATAGACAGGGACAGACAGACAGGAACGGAGAGATGAGAAGCATCAATCATTAGTTTTTCATTGAACTTTGTGACACCTTAGTTGTTCATTGATTGCTTTCTCATATGTGCCTTGACCGCGGGCCTTCAGCAGACTGAGTAACCCTTTGCTGGAGCCAGCGACCTTGGGTTCAAGCTGGTGGGCTTTTTGCTCAAACCAGATGAGCCGGCGCTCAAGCTGGTGACCTCGGGGTCTCGAACCTGGGTCCTCTGCATCCCAGTCGGACGCTCTATCCACTGCGCCACCGCCTGGTCAGGCGGTCACATAATTTTATTTTGTGCATTTATCCGTCCCACCTAAAGTGGGAGTATTTTCTGACATTAATCTGGTCCGTGGCCCAAAAAAGGTTGGGGACCACTGCTCTAAGGGTTTGAGACTAGAGTCATTTGGAGATAATTTCACTCACATGTCTGGCTCTTCGGTTGGGATGACATGAATAACTGGAGCTACCGACCTATCTAATCTATTTACTCTTTTATATTCTCAGGACTTCTCCACGTGGACTCTCCATATAATCTATTATGGCTAGTGTCCCAGTGAGCAAGGGTTGTGGTGTCACCAGCATCACATCTACTATACTCTATTGCTCGAAGCAGTCACAAACCTGCCCAGATTCTAGGGGAAGACACATAGACCACTAACCTCTTTATAGGAAGAGTGTCAAGGAATTTGGGGCTCTGTTTTAGAACCACCATAGTGTATCTTACTATCAACTGAGTCTCAGAGTCCATAAATACAGTATCTTGAACTCAAACAACTGTTAGGAACTCCACAGGTTATAATCAGCATCCCTGGTCCAAGTCATAATCAGTATCCATCTGTCTCTCGGTGATTCTACCTTTTCCCCTCCAACCAACCCCCACCATCTAGCCAAAGTGATCTTTCTAAAACATAAATCAGATCATGTGACTCCCTAACCTTAACTCTCTATTGGCTTCTTAGAACCCCAAATTCTCACTTTGCTTATGAGGCCCTACATAATCAGGCCCCTGACTTCGTTTCTGTCCTGCTTGCCTCCCAGTTTCCTCCCCGTTCATTGTGATCCACTTTCGCGGACAGCATTGCTCTTCCTCAGACAAGGCAGTCAGTCCCTTCCCAGGGTCTCTGCGTTTGCAGCTCCCTCTGCCTACTGCTCTCCTGCTCTAGACATCTACACGGCCATTCCCTGTCCTCATTCTGGCTTTCGCTCAGATGTCCCTCCTCAGAGAGGCCTTCCCTGACCTCTGTCTCAAGCAGCCCCCATCCTGCCTGACCTGTGGTAGTGTGGTGGATAAAGCATTGACTTAGAATGCTGAGGTTGCAGGTTCAAAACCCTGGGCTTGCCTGGTCAAGGCACATACAACAAGCAATCAATGAATAACTAAAGTGAAGCAACTATGACTTTTTTTTTTAATTTTTTTTTTAAATTTCTATTTATTCATTTTAGAGAGGAGAGGAAGAGACAGAGAGGAGAGGAGAGACAGAAGGGGTGGAGGAGCTGGAAGCTTCAACTCCCATATGTGCCTTGACCAGGCAAGCCCAGGGTTTCGAACAGGCGACCTCAGCATTTCCAGGTCGAGGCTTTATCCACTGCGCCACCACAGGTCAGGCCACAACTATGACTTGATACTTCTTGTTCTCTCCCCTCCTCTCTCTGTAAAATCAATAAATAAAATAAAAAATTTTTTTTCAATAAAACAGCCCCCATCCCCATCACTCCTGGTTCCTCCTGACTCAGCTTTGCTTTATAGCCCTGAGCATGAGGAGCTAATACACTCCACACGTGCTTATGTGTGTACTGTCTGTGTCCCCTTTCAAGGAAGGGACTCTGGCTAACTGCTACGTTCCCAAAGCCAGGTATATATACAGTGTGTCCGTAAAGTCATGGTGCACTTTTGACTGGTCACAGGAAAGCAACAAAAGACAATAGAAATGTGAAATCTGCACCAAATAAAAGGAAAACTCTCCCAGTTTCTTACCTATTCAGTGCAGTTCGATGTGGGCTCACGCACAGATTTTTTAGGGCTCCTCTAGGTAGCTATCCCGTATAGCCTCTACAGACTCGTCACTGACTGATGGCCTACCAGAACAGGGTTTCTCCACCAAACTGCCAGTTTCCTTCAACTGCTTATCTCACCGAGTAATGTTATTCCTATGTGGTGGCGCTTCGTATAAATGCGCCAGTATTCACATTGCACTTTGGTCACGGATTCGAATTTAGTGAGCCACAGAACACACTGAACTTTCCTCTGTACCGTCCACATCTCGACTGGCATGGCCGTGGGCTGCTCCGCTGTATACATGGTGTTATGTCATCTGCGCATGCGCACATGCTGCCACATCATCCTACAGAAACTGGGAGGGTTTTCCTTTTATTTGGTGCAGATTTCACATTTCTATCATCTTTTGTTGCTTTCCTGTGACCGGTCAAAAGTGCACCATGACTTTACGGACACACTGTATAGTAAGTAGGTGTTCAACAAATCTTTGTTCATTGAGTGAATTCTCCTGTAGCCTCATTTTCTCAGTGTTACTTTGGGTAAGTCACTCCTCTGGTCATCTGGCTGGTAAGTTAGAGGTGGCCTCATCCATATGTTAACTGGGTCACCTGTCTCTCATCCTCTAGCAGGTTGGCCCAGGTTTTCAAGTGCAGCAAGGGGCAAGGTCCAAAAGCTTGCAAAAACAACTTCCTCCATAAGGATAATAAAAATAGAACACTAATATTTAAATGTATGCTTGACGTATGATTGGTACTATACTGAGACTGTACAGTTAGTAGCTCATTTAACCCTGATAGGCTGGGTCCCTGTACCGGTCTCACTACATGCATGAGAAACCTGAGGCACAGAGCAGTGAAATACACTGTCACAAAAATTAGGGGGTATTTCCAAACGAATATGAAGCGATAAAAAAAAAAGAAACAATTTGATATTTATTTTTATTAAACGAGAACATCAGAAAAGCAAAGGACCAGTCAAAGAAAGTTGTTCCATTATGCAAATGAGATGCAAAACCAACTCCTATTTCATTGGTGAAAAAGCACTATACAAAAGGCTGTAAGGGCCCTGGCCGGTTGGCTCAGCGGTAGAGCATCGGCCTGGCGTGCGGGAGACCCGGGTTCGATTCCCGGCCAGGGCACATAGGAGAAGCGCCCATTTGCTTCTCCACCCCCCCTCCTTCCCCTCTGTCTCTCTCTTCCCCTCCCGCAGCCAAGGCTCCATTGGAGCAAAGATGGCCCGGGCGCTGGGGATGGCTCCTTGGCCTCTGCCCCAGGTGCTAGAGTGGCTCTGGTCGCGGCAGAGAGACGCCCTGGAGGGGCAGAGTATCGCCCCCTGGTGGGCAGAGCGTCGCCCCCTGGTGGGCGTGCCAGGTGGATCCTGGTTGGGCGCATGCGGGAGTCTGTCTGTCTCTCCCGGTTTCCAGCTTCAGAAAAATATATATTAAAAAAAAAAAAAAAAAAAAAGGCTGTAAGTACAGGAGTATCTGCCCGGTCCCTGATCCCCTGATTTTTGTGAGCAGTAACTTGCCCAAAGTCACACAATTAAGAGTGATGCAGCTGGGAAGTAAGGCTAGCTGAGCTTTAAACTACTTTTTTAACTATGAAAGCTGGATATTGACTTTTAGCTCTTACATGTGCAATTCAAGTTTCCCTATTGTCATTTGTAAAGATTTAGGTGACTAGAGCTTACGTTTATATCAGTTTATGTCATCTGACTTGCTCCTATTCTGAACTCTGGGATGTGGAAAACACCTGACACACTTTGTTAATGACTTGAAGGCCAGAGTTAGGGCAGAGTCAAGAGTCTGCCGAGACTACAGAACTCCATACCCCTCAACTGGCGGAATGCAAGCGATGATTCAAAGGTTGTCTTATTAGGCTGGTATCCACCTAACCTCATGGTTCAAAACAGTCATTGTGATGCAATTTTTAATTCATTGATTAATTTTAGAGAGAGGAAGGGAGACAGAGAGCGAGATGGAAACATCCATCTGTTCCTGTATATGCCCTGACTAAGGATCAAACACACACCCTAATGGTTAAGGTGTGATCTTGACATTCAAACAAGCATGTGCATTAGTTACATAATTAAAAGATCAGTTGAAAAAAGCAGATGAAAATGTGGTCCAATCCTGAGAGTAGCAGGGCCTAATATCATCTTTGGAATAAAAATATGGTTATGCAGCCTAACCTGTGGTGGCGCAGTGGATAAACCATTGACCTGTAACGCTGAGGTTGCTGGTTCAAAACCCTGGGCTTGCTTCCTGTTCCCCCTCCATCTCTCTCTCACTCACTCTCTTCTCTCTCAAATGAATAAATAAAATCTAAATATATTTATATGGTTATAGCCCTGGCTCGGTTGGTTAGAGCATTGTCCCTAAGCGCAGAAGTTGCTGGTTCGATCCTGGGTCAGGGCACATACAGGAACAGATCGATGTTCCTGTCTCTCTCTCTCTCTCTCTCTAAAATCAATAAATGAAATTTTAAAACCATATGGTTACCTAACAGGCGGTGGCGCTATGGATAGAGCGTCGGATTGGGATGGGGAGGACCCAGGTTTGAGACCCTGAGATCCCCAGCTTGAGCACAGGCTCATCTGGCTTGAGCAAAAAGCTCACCAGCTTGGACCCAAGGTCACTGGCTTGAGCAAGAGGTTACTCAGTCTGCTGAAGGCCCGCGGTCAAGGCACATATGAGAAAGCAATCAATAAACAACTAAGGTGTTGTAACGAAAAACTGGTGATTGATGCTTCTCATCTCTCTCCGTTCCTGTCTGTCTATACCTGTCTATCCTTCTCTCTGACTCTCTCTGTCCCTGTAAAAATAAATAAATAAAATATTACATATATTATAAAAAAAAACACATGGTTACAGATGGATTTAAGAAAGAATGCAAATTTACTGACTACATAATTTCAGGGCTGGTTTCTTTTAAAAGGTAACTATTAAAATATAGAAAGATTTATTTTTAGGATTTGGGGAGCTGTATGGACTCCCTGTCTAATGTTAACTTGCAGAGGGAAAACTGGAAGGCTGCGTGTTCCTCCCTTGCTAAGAAAGGGTGTTTATTAGCTAGGATGCAATTAAAATTTTAATACTAGTTTACAGCAGGGAACTGTCTTTGGCCTTTCATCTGGATATATGGCTTTTGTTTCTCTCATGGATAAGTCTAATTAGAATCTAATCCTAATTTGCTCTTTATCACTAAACCATATTTTAAAAAATCCTAATTGTATTTCTGTGCAATTAGGATTAAATTAGTTGCTTTAAAGAGTTTCCTCCTTCCTATCTAAATTAAGTCAATGGAAATTAGGAATGTGCTAATTTAACAATTTACACTGCAGCCCTGTTTCCTGACAATGTTCCGTCCAGGCAAGAAAGGAAAGCTATTTTATGAAGAGAAATCAAAACCTTTCTTCCCCCAACTTCTCTACTCTCTTTCTTTTCTTATTGGCTTACTCAGAGCAATTGTCCCCAGGAAACGAACCCACCAACTGCTGTCAAGTTTGATTCCTCTTTCTGGAGTTACAGCCTTCCTGCTCCTCCACGATGCCTCACAGACTTCTCTTCATCTCTGCTATCCCCATGCAAGATATTTTAGGGTCAGAGGATCAAGAGGACTGTTTGGGATCTTTTACTTTTTTTTTTAAAGAAACTTTTTAGATACTGGTGGGTGGAGCCAATGAAGAGAGACAGCAGGTCTGGCCCATCCTTTTTCTGACCCTCTGGGGCCATCTTCCTTCTGGCAATTCTCTTACCCCATCTGTTTTCCTCTTGCTTTTTTTTTTTTTTTTTTTTTCTCCTTACGGGGGACATTTAAAAACAATCAAAGAAAGGAAAAGAAACAACCCCTAAAATATTTATACATAGAACTCCTCTGAAGCAAGGTCAGTGAGGTAGAAAATTCCACAGGCGTTGATAGAGTTGTGTATGAGCTGTGTGTTTACATGCAGGGCTCAGACTATGGGAGAAACTATGGAACTCCTCAAGACAATACATGGTAGCATGAGGCACCCCTCTGGAAAGTATAACATGCTTACTTTTTTGCCACTGGCAAAACGGGGAACTCAGTTTTGTTTGTCCAGTTTTATTGATATAATCGACAGTTTTGTTTTATTTTCTTTTTTTTTTTTTTACTTATTGATTTTAGAGACAGAGATTTGTATTCTATTTATTTATGCATTCATTGGTTGATTATTTCTATTTTTTTAGATTTTATTCATTTTAGAGAGAGTGAGAGAGAAGGGGGGGAGGAACAGGAAGCATCAACTCCTGTATGTGCCTTGACCAGGCAAGCCCAGGGTTTTGAACCGGTGACCTCAGCGTTCAAGGTCAATGCTTTATTCACTGCACCACCACAGGTCAGTTGATTCTTTTTAAAAAAAAAATGTTTATTTTTTTTCTCTTTTAAAGAATATTTACTGACTTGAGAGGAAGAGGGGGGGAGAAAAAAAACCACATCAATTTGTTGTACTATTTATTTATGCATTCATTGGTTGATTCTTATATGTGCCCTGATCAGGGATGGAACCTGTTGTTATTTGAAGACATTTGCAGTCCTTAAATATTTCAGTGTTCGGAGTTTGGATTGACTCCAGGTGCCAAGGAGAGTGCTCCTGAAGGCAGCTGAGGGCTTGGGTCTTCCTACTTGGGCTGCCAGGCTGAAAACAGCGCCGGAATGGCCTTATCCCTTCAGGAAGGTGTTTCTGCAGACTGGGACTTTCTGCTCATTTGTCCGTGTTGATTTAAGGGCTCTTTCCAGGTTGATCTTTCTCTGGAAAACTCCCTAAATTCTGATGAGTAAGTTTACAGGAGGAGCTGGGCTATTTATAGTTGTTTACTTTTTTTTTTCATCTTCATTTAGGGTGGACAGCAAATTATTTTTTTCTTTCATTTTATTGAAATATAATGCCTGACCCGTGGTGGCGCAGTGGGTAAAAGCGTTGACCTGGAATGCTGAGACCTCAGTGGGTTTGAAACCCCAAGCTTGCGTGGTCAAGGCACATACAAGAAGTGATGACAAGTTGATGCTTCCTGTTCCTCCCTCTCCCCTAAAAAAAAATCAATAAATAAAATCTTAAAGAAAAGAAGTATGTTATACAGTGAAAATCTGCATAGATCTTACATGTCAGATTTACAAGTTTAAAATTTTTTATTGAATTTTAGAGACAGAGGTCGGGAGGGAGAGAGAAAAATAGATTTGTTGTTCACTTTATTCCTGCCATCCTTGGTTGATTCTTGTCTGTCCCTGGGGAACTGGGATGGAACAGGAACCTCAGCATGTCCTGACAGCGCTCTAACCAACTGAACTACCCGGCCAGGGCCAGATTCACAAGTTCTGACAGATGTAGACACCAATATACATATTTCTGTATCATTACCCTAGAACAGGGACCGAGAACCTATGGCTCGCGAGGCAGATGTGGCTCTTTTGATGGCTGCATCTGGCTCGCAGACAAATCTTTAATAAAAAAAGTAATGTTAAAAAAACATAAAACATTCTCATGTATTACAATCCATTCATTTCCTACCGCTCATGTTCACGGTTGCAGGTGGCTGGAGCCAATCACAGCTGTCCTCCGGGACAACACCAAATTTTTATTGGATAATGCTTAACGTACACAGGTCGTTGTATGGCTCTCACGGAATTACATTTTAAAATATGTGGTGTTCATGGCTCTCTCAGCCAAAAAGGTTCCCGACCCCTGCCCTAGAGGGTTCCCTTATCCCCTCCTCCCAGTCAATACACACTCTATCCCAAGGATATTTTCATATCCCCATAGTTTAGTTTTGCCTGTTCCAGTATTTCCTGTAAATGTAATCACATAGTATGGACACCTACTTGGCTTATTTTCTCCCAATGTGTTTTTGAGATTCGTTCAGGTTGTTGTTGCTTGTACAAGTAGGACCCAAGATGTCATTAACAGCTTGATAGTGTTCAGACGGGGACAACTGTTCTGCCCGCTGGCCTCCGGACCACATACCCTCTAAATCCTCCTATGCGGTCTTCTCAGCTCTTCCCAATCAGTCATTTTCCAGGGCCAAGGAAGTTCCTATCCCAGAAGCGCCTAGGCAGCCTGGGGCACCACCCAGATGGCCGCGGGGGCCATCACCCGGTGAGCTTCCCCTGAGCAGCTGCCCTCTGCTCCCCACCCCTCATTAAAACTCAAAAGGAAACTAGCCCCTCCGGAGATCAGAATTCAGATTCATTTAATTACACCCAACCAACTGCATAGAACCGCATGATGTTGGGGTGTTGATCACAGATATGCAGAGTCCTTAACAAAATGTAAAACAATAATATTAAAATAAATAAATAAAACGTGTGTGTGGGGAAACCCGTATCTCATGGGCAGTGGGTATCAGCCCAGGTTGAACCAGAATTTAGAATGAAATCCTTTCCTTTCTTTTTTTTTAAATAAACGGAAGAGTCGCTCTTTGCTCCTCGCTCGGAAGGTTTCAAAGGTCGTCACACTGAAGCCCGGGGGCGTTCATCTCCCCAGCGGCCTGGAGAAGGGAGGAGGTTGGAGGGAGGAGGGAGGAGGGAGGGAGCACACAAAAGCGAGCCTTGCAGAGAGGGCTAATGTTTCCTGTTTGCCTGGAACCCCCTCCCCTGTGTCCCCTCCCCCAGCCCCCTCCCAGCACTCGGGCGGAAGTGAGTTTGCTCCTTTGGAGATTAAAAGGATTCCGAATTCCGATCAGTCCCAATAACCAGAGTACTAAGGGGAGGAGGAGGAGGAGGAGGAGGTGGTGTAGGAGGCGGAGGAGGAGGTGGAGGAGGAGGAGAAGGAGGAAGAGGCGGCAAAGCAGAGAAAGAGGGGGCTCGCGCGCGCGTGCACGCACGCAGCCCGAATTGGGGGAGTTGTGCAAAGCCCAGGAGGTCAGGGCGCACGGCGCGATCTAAGCCAAGTAGTAGGCGCTGCGCGGCCGAGGCCACCCGAGTCTTGCACAGACTCATTTCAGAAAGAAGACGATGTGGGCGCGGGCCGGCGGCGTTGGCCACGCGGCTCCCGACCTCACCGCGCTGGGCCGTTGCCGGTTCCACTGATTCCTGCGCGCCCCGGAGGAGGCTCCGTCCCCGCGGCTCGGGATCGGAGGGGGGACTAAGGCGAGGGCGAAATGGCCCGATGACAAAGGAAATGTGATCCCCCTTCGCTGCCAAGGTTTCAGAGAGGACGGACGTGAGGAGGAGGGGGGGCGCGGGGCGCGCGCGGAGCTCGGATAGCATTGCACGACGGCTCGCTCGGAGCGAGCAGCGGGTACATCTAATATCTTCCTGCCGATGAATAATTCAGGACGGCCCGCGGGGACCTGCGGCCCCGTGCTGCAGCGCGGCTAAACCGGAGGGGAAGGAGCGCGCCGGAGGCGCACAGGCCAGGCGAGGCGGGGGCACGAGGGCCCTGGGCCGCGTGGGGCGCGCGTGCGTGTTAAGCGCCGGCAGCCGCGGCCGGGCCAGGCAGGCGCGCGGGAGACTCGAGGCGCGTGGGACGCGCGTGCGTACTACTACACGCGTGCGGCCGGGCCCCTGCGACCTGCATCTGCCGCGGGGCCGACCGTCCTGCAGGGGAACCCGCGCCCGGCGGTGCGCAAGCCCGAGCGCAGCAGGCCGGGCCACCCAGGAGTCCCTGGCCGCCGCGTCATGCGGTGGGGCGGCCGGCGTCGCGCGGGGGGACACGGGCTTGGCGTCGCGCCGCTCCCGCCTTTACTAGTTTGGGGAGCTTTTCTCTCCCAAGAGACTAAATTCGTTTAAAGAAAAGCAACGCACCAAATACTCATCGAACCAAATTTTGCTTCTCCCACCGGGACTGGGATTGCACAGCAGACTTTACTTTAAAGGACTTCCCACCGCAAGCGAAAAGCTAAGCTCCAGCTGCTCCAGGGAGTTCTCTGACCTCCCTGCCCCCGCTCTCCCCTCGCGAGTCGGGACTTGTTCCGGCGCTCCCGCTTCGTAAGGCACGTACCCCCCACGTCCTCCGGGAAGAATCTGTGTCACCTCTGGATAGTGGCATTTAATGCCCGCAGCGTCGGGGGTGGCAGCGCGCGGGCCGGACGCGGCGAGGCCAAGCGGGCCGCGTCGCTCTGATGCGGGCTCCTGGATTGCAGGCCTAATCGATGCATTTTTCTGAGTGAGTCGGCGGCTCCCCCACCCACCTCGTCTGCGCTCTCCTCTCCTCCTCTTCCTCTCTGGTCTCCTCCCTCCTCCGGGCCTGGTTGCAAATGGCTTCGTTCCCTGAGACCGACTTTCAGATCTGCCTGCTGTGCAAGGAGATGTGCGGTTCGCCGGCGCCGCTCTCCTCCAACTCGTCTGCGTCGTCGTCGTCTTCGCAGACGTCTACGTCGTCGGGGGGCGGCGGCGGGGGCCCTGGGGCCGGGGCGCGCCGACTGCACGTCCTGCCCTGCCTGCACGCCTTCTGCCGCCCGTGCCTCGAGGCGCACCGACTGCCGGCAGCCGGCGGCGGCGCGCAGGGAGAGCCACTCAAACTGCGCTGCCCTGTGTGCGACCAGAAAGTAGTGCTGGCCGAGGCGGCGGGCATGGACGCGCTGCCTTCGTCCGCCTTCTTGCTCAGCAACCTGCTCGACGCCGTGGTGGCTACGGCCGACGAGCCGTCTCCCAAGAACGGGCGTGCCGGCGTCCCAGCGGGCGCGGGCGGCCACAGTAACCACCGGCACCATGCGCACCAGGCGCATCCGCGCGCGTCTACCTCGGTCCCCGCGCTCCCGCAGCCGCCGCCACCGCCGTCGTCCGCGCCTTCCCGCTCCGCGCCTGGGGGACCTGCTGCCTCTCCGTCGGCCCTGCTACTGCGGCGCCCGCACGGCTGCAGCTCCTGCGACGAGGGAAACGCCGCCTCGTCGCGCTGCCTCGACTGCCAGGAACACCTGTGCGACAACTGCGTCCGCGCGCACCAGCGCGTGCGCCTCACCAAGGATCACTACATCGAGCGCGGCCCGCCGGGCCCCGCCGCCGCCGCAGCCGCAGCCGCGGCGCAGCAGCTCGGCCTCGGGGCGCCTTTTGCCGGCCCGCCCTTCTCCATCCTTTCTGTCTTCCCGGAGCGCCTCGGCTTCTGCCAGCACCACGACGACGAGGTGAGTGTGTGGCGACTTCCGAGCGGGCTTCCCCCGGGCAGGGATGGGACGTGTATGTGTGTTTGTGTGTGTCCGTGTCCACACCCGAGAACCGCAGGAGCGCTCGCGAAGCGCCAGGGGACTCGTCCCAAAACGATGGGTTGGGGGATCAGGGGGGCCGTCTCCTTTCGAATGGATGCCTTATTTTTTCTTTGGTTACCTGGCGGTTGTCGCCAGCAAGTAGTAGTAGCAGCAGTAGGAGTTAGTGTATGTGCGTGCGTGTATGTGTTTGCTTGTGTGTAAGACCTGCCTCCTGTGTGCTTTGCCGCGAGGGACCCTCCAGGTGTCCAAAACGTGAGTTCCCTTTACCTCATTTAATTTTGTGTGTGGCAAAACGTGGCGACCGTTTTCTCCGTAGACATGACCTCGGAAAAGTTAAGTGTGTGTGTGTGTGTGTGTGTGTGTGAATGTAGACCTAGTTTCCTTGTGTTGAGAGCTCCTGCAGTCTCCGTTCCCGAGGTTTGAGGACACCCCCCCCCCTTCTTTCTGGACTTTGATTTTCTCATTTCATTTGTTTGACAAAGCATGTATTCTATTGTTTTAAGTAAGAACGCGAGATGGAGGAGCGGGTGCTGTGTATCTGTAGATGTGGTCTCCTGGTGCATGCACACTTAGAGGCCTCCCAACAAGCTGGACTCTTCGCTTTTCTCATTTTTGTTATAAAACTTGTAGATGGTTGCTTTTAAGTAGGGCACAACCAGGAAGAGAGGTAGGTGGCTGTGTGGATGAATGGTGGGTGAGGATCGCGTGTCCCTCTGTAGACCTGGTTTCCACGTGCGCGCTCCTCTGAATGAGGACTGTATTTTTTCGTTGGGACACGACGTTGGCAATGGTTGCTAGTGTTGAATATCGCGGCATCTGGATCTTTGAGAACCAAGGTGCCCTTGGTCTAAATCCCTTTCTTCCCCGCGGTTGTTTCCCCGCACTGTGGAAATAACATGTCCTGGCCCCTGAACCTCTCCTTATGCCCTTTGGCCTCGTGGGCCCAAGGCTGTGACTAGAGAAGCAGAATTGGGGGCTATTCCCTTTGCCCTTTCACAGATGGGAGTCCCTTGGGCCGCTCCTGGTTGCCCCAACTTTGAGTCCTACTGAAACTGCGTTCCCTGGTTGGGAGGTGTCCCCACATTGATCAAACAGGGGCTCGACCTGTCTTGGAAGAAAACCGAACCCAGTTAAGTTACACACAGGTATAACCCGAGGACTCACAAAATGTGAGGGCTGCACTGCAGTCTTTGGGCTTGATTTCTCTGTTATAGCTATTGAATAAACCCTATTGCTTATCTTTCACATGGTGTGACACCTTCCACTTTCCGGAACCACTGGAAGGAAAAAGGGCTGAAAATTTTGAGCAGCAGGCTCTGAAGAGGAGGGTCTGTAACTTACAGAGGATATCTCTCTGTAGACCTGTGAGATTGGGGGCCTATTCCTTCCTTCTTGTTTATATATAGTCTTGGGTTGGATGTAGAGCAGGAAACGGCAGAGGCTTAAAAATCACTGTGGGCCCTGGTCCAGTAGCTCTATTGCTTAGCATGTTGTCCCAATATGCAAAGGTTGCAAGTTTGATCCCCTGGTCAGGGCACATACAAGAATCAAGCAAGGAATGCATAAATAAGCGGAACAACAAATCCACTTCTCTCCCCCTCCCCCTTCTCCTTCTCCTTCCTCTCTCTCTCAAATCAATAAATAAAAATTAAAAAAAAAATCATGGAAATTTGCAGCCTCGGTGTGCTGGTACTTGCATAGCGCTGTGTTTTCCACTGTTAACTAGTTTTTTGGGGAGAAAGGAGATTGCCTGATGGCCTTAAGGTAGCTTCTTCTTTTGGAAAAAAGTTGAAATTCTAATTGTTTGATGTGGATATCTCACTTTTAAAAGTCTTTTTATAGGTATGAAGCTAGGGAGCAGTAATTTTTTTTTAAACTTAGTTATTAAATTTTTGAAAAAGATTTTATTTATTGATTTTACAGGGGTGGGTGTGGGGGACGAAGTAGTTACTTCACTCTAGGTATTTATTGGCTGCTTTTTGTATGTGCCTTGCCCTGGCAAACCCAGGGTTTCCAACCAGGGACCTCATGCTTCCAGGTTGGCAGTCTATTCACGGTACCACCACAGGCCAGGCTAATTTAGTTAATTCATTTTTAGAGTGAGGGAGGAAGGTGAGAGAAGAAGAAGAAACATTGATTTGTTGTTCCACTTATTGATACATCCACCGGTTGTGTCTTGCTTGTGCCCTGATCGGAGATGGATCCTGTAACCAGGATGACGCTCTACCAACTGACCTACCCAGCCAGGGCCAGGAGCCAGTTCCTCTTTTCCTTCGTTTTTAAGCTTTGAATGGACTCATTTTTAAAGTTTTTCACATTCATGGGTGAATGTTTCCAGGTTGAGCTAAATACCAATCTGAATCTCAGGAACGGAAAGGTAGAGATTAGGGAGAAATGGGGGGGGGGCTTTTGGGGGAAAGAGCGACCTGAATCCACCCAGTTACCCTCCTGGGAGGGGTGTTGATTAAACCTTCCTTCCCAGCAGCTGACTTAATTTAATTTTTAATTTTATTGATTTAAGAGAGGAAGGGAAAGTGAGAGAAGAGTTGAGAGGGAGAGAGAAGCGTAGATTTGTTGTTGCACCCTTTATGCATTTATTGGTGGGTTCTTCTATATGCCCAGACTAGGGATCAAACCCACACCCTTGGAATATCTGGATGATGCTCTCACCAACTGAGCTAACTCAGCAGATAATTTTAAATGGCAGGTTTTATTTATATTCCCAGTTAAAGATTCACATATGTTTTATTTGGGTTAAAACGGTGGATGCTCAGTGTTGCTGGACTTGTAAAAGATTTATACACACTTTTTAAATTATAAAACCATTCAAACAAAATGGGAGAGTGTAAAATGCAAAGTGAAGCTTCCCTCACCCTGGGAGGCACCTGGGTGCCTGGAAAATTCACTTTTGAACACGTGCTACACTAGGTTCAAGGTGTTTGGCAAAAGTATTAAGAGATTACATTGTTAAACTAAAGATCCTTTAAAAACAACATTTTCTGTTTTGAGCAAAATCTACCTACTTTTCAATTTTTCACTTAAAAGAATACTTGGGAGTTAATTTTTAGACCATTTCCCTGGATTTAGAATGCTAGAAAATTTGAGTTTTAAAGATGACACACCCAGAGCTGTGAAGGGACCAGTCAAGTGACACCATGTTCCTATAGGGGTTCCACCCACGGCCTAAGTTCTTCCTTTCCTTCCAAGGAAGTGATTATTTCAAAAGAACGTTGCATGAAAAAGCCATGGTTTTGACTTGGAAAAGAGCAGGAGGGTGCCTGACCCGTGATGGGTGCAGTGGATGGAGCGTCGCCTGGGGACCCTGAGGTCGCAGGTTGGAAAGAAACCCCTGGGCTTGCCAGGGGCAAGGCGCAGACAGAAAGCAACTGTTACTATTAGTTGATACTTACCGCTGCCCCCCCCCCCCCCAACACACTTAAACATAATAAAAGAACATGAGGGCACTTTTGGAGGATGACTGTCCTCTGTTTGTGGCAGGGCTGGATACCTAAACCCAGGTATTTGGCCGTATGTAAAGTCCATCTCAGTTTTTAAAATGTGCTACTTTGCTTAGTTGCCTTCTGTGACAACAGGCTCCACTAAATAATTCAGTTCGCTCTTGCCTTATGGTGACTGATGCCACCCTGACCTTGGGAAGGAGGTCTGACGCCAGGCTTTTCTTCTTTAAGTTTAGGAAGGGTGCCAATTCCAGTGCAAGGAGGCTTTCCTCAAACATCCCTCCCCCCCCCCCTCCCCAGCATGGGAATGGCTCCTTGGGATTGGCGAGGTTGTTTTGAGCACTTGATTTAAAATAACGTTTAATACCTAACCGGGGAGAGTGTTGGATTTTCCAGTGAAATGATAAGAACTGCTTGCTCCTACTCCTATTTGGCTCATAAAAAAAGAATAGTTGCAGTTTTCGCTAGTTGTATATCTTGATGGTCACCCGCAAGGCCTGCAAGTACCAAGGCCCACTGGATGTCCAGGCCGGGAGTCAGGGGCTCGTGTCCCGGAACCGCCGGCCATGCGCCTCGGGAGAGGCGGGTGAGACAGGCCGGCTGTGGGCCTGCGCCACCGCCCAGCCAGCCCGCAGTCCTCAGCCCAGAGCCTGCCTGCCTTGGCTCTGGTGACATTGCAGGAGCTGTGACCGCTTCTCCCCTGGCAGGCACCGGAGAAAGGGTCTGTGAGGGTCGCAGGCTTAGGCGGGAGTGGGATAGGGTGGGGTGGGGGGGAGGGAGTGGTAGGGGGTTAAGTGGGACTTGAGCGGATCTGCTCCTGCCACTCCGGAGTTCCCTTTAATGTTGTGTTATTGGCACACAGGATGTGAGCCTTTTGTTGTCTTAGGGGCTACACTGGAGCAGAAACCAGAGTGTGTGTTGTGTGTTAAAGCACTGGACCCCAGGCCTCTGTAAATGGTGGGAAGCCATCTGAGCGTGTTCTGGCTCCCAGGAAGGGCCCTGTCACTAGGGGGTGTGTGGGGGTGTGGGGTGGGGGTGGGGTTTGGGTATACACTTGCCTACTTAACCGGAAGATAACATAACATTGTAGCCCATCTCAGCCAGGATGGCAATATTGTTTCCAGTGAGGCAGGCCGAGGGTGGGTGGATTTTCCTGAGTCCCTTGGGTGGAAAATGGGATGCAGGTGTTGATATAATTAATACAGCCCCCTCCTTGGGCTTAAAAAAAGTCTCTTGGAAAGATAAGTGTTGGAATTCCAACCAGGTAAAAACCCTGGATATTAAACCATCCTAGGCTTGGGGCCTCTTTTCCTGTGAAAAGTACTCCAGAAACCTACTTCAAATCACTGGGAAGGTGGGTTTGCTGCCCAAAGTAATTGATTGTGGGATAAATTCTTGAATTGTATCTCATTTGGGATAAGTCACTGTGAATGCAGATTGTACCAGTGTTGGCACAAGATACATATTTTATTGTGCATTCACAGTATCTAAGCTTTTTTTCTTCAGGCATATATACCCTAGTGTATGTGTTTTTTAAAATTAGGTGCATATGCTGTGTAATGCATACTGAAAGACTGCAAGAACAAGAGAAAAAAATGTAAGCGCATTTTAGAGTTTCTGCACCCCATTTTCGACCCACTGTTGTAGGGCTTAGATGGATATGTTTGGTCTGATGCATACATGTCACCTGTTCGCCAGAAAACCAAAAACTTTTTGTAACTTGGAAATAATTGGGAGACTGCTGCTTTGAACATCCTGTTCAGCAGGTTTGTAGGTTGACGTCTGTTGAATTGAAGAAAATGCTTGATGGAAAACGTAGGGGAGACAAATGTTACTACTGCTTTCTTAATTTCTTACCTCGAAGGTAATCTGTTTATGGGCTTTTAAAAAGTCATATCTGAGCTGAGGAGTGTGCCCTTTCATTAAAGCGCACAGGGATGGATTTTTATCATCATGGATCCTGGGGAAGTGGTCTTGGCTAGTGAGGTCACCTTGCAGGCATAATAACAAGCCATAAAGTGTGTGCCAGTAATATTTGAGACCACCAATGGCATCAGCATTGCCTTGGAGAACTGTTTGTGACTTTTCCTTTTTAGAAAGAACAAACTATATATATCCGTGCCAAGTAGTTCTGTTGGTTGGAGCACCAGCTGGACATGACAGGGTTGTGGGTTTGATCACCGGTTGGGGCCTGTTTTACAGGGAGCAACCAATGAATGCATAAGTAAGTAGAACAACAAATTGATGTTCCTCTCTCCTCCCTAAAATAAGTAAATTACTAAAGAGTCACCAGCACTGGTTTTGAGGTTGCATAGACTTGCTTGGGGTTGATAGGGTTTCTGTTCCCAATGCTAGGGAATATGTACACAGCCCCCCACCCCCACACACTCACACACACACTCTGGAAACAATGAAGGTAGTACTTCAGGAAGAGAACCAGGTACTTTATGCCAGACCTCAGTGTTGTGTTTTGTTTTGTTTTGTTTTAATTACTGATATTTAGAGAGAGGAAGGTGAGGGGGGAGAGGCAATCGATTTGTTTTTCTACTTATCTGTGCAATCATTGGTTGATTCTTGTGTGTGCCCTGACCAGGAATTGAACCCGTGACCTTGATGTACCAGGACCAATTGAGCATCTGACCAGGGCTCAGACTTCTGTTCTTCATTTGACATTACAGTTTGTTCTTTGTGGCTCAGATGTGTTCAGGTTAAGCAGTTGTACGTGGAATAAAGAAGTTTTGGCCCTGGCCGGGTCGCTGGGTTTGGTTAGAGTATCGTTCCCGTACACCAAGGTTGCAGGTTGCAGATTCCATCTCTGGTCGAGCACATACAAGACCAACCAGTGAATACATAACCAAGTGGAACAATAGATCGATGTTTCTCTCCCTCCTTCTCTCTAAAACCAATAAATACATTTTAAAAACAGAAATCTTGAATGTCTTTCAAGATTGAGTAAAATTTTTTTCCACCACAGCTTTCTCCCTTCCGTTTTAGCTACTTAAAAATCAGGACTCAGAAACCAACATTAAAATGTACAGTTTTTAACATTTTTTTTTATAATTTATTCATTTTAGAGAGGAGAGGGAGAGACAGAGAAGAGAGACAGAGAGAGAGAAGGGGGGAGGAGCTGGAAGCATCAACTCCCATATGTGCCTTGACCAGGCAAGCCCAGGGTTTCGAACCGGCGACCTCAGCATTTCCAGGTCGACGCTTTATCCACTGCGCCACCACAGGTCAGGCTAAAACGTACAGTTTTTTAAAAGCACTGTCTCTTCATAGGTTTTTGAGCATAGCTGTTGGTTTTTTTTTTTTTCCATTTAAAAAACTTTGCATGTATAGGAAGGAGGAGTTAGCTTTTGGGGAAGTTGTAAATGAGATGAAATGGTTAAAGTGCTTTTGTTGAAATAGTAGTCAGAAGGAAAAAGGGTTCATAAGTTCTCCTGATTCAAGAGAAATTTTAACTTACTTGATAATTCTATAGCTCTAAACTTTATCCGCCAAATTTTATTTCCTTTGGTCTAACTTAAAAGTTACACGATTTGCTTAATCTGGCCATTTCTCCATCTAATTCCTCACACAGGGCAAGGTTTATCCTTCGTGAATAAAGGACTATTTTGGTGTCATTCTCCATGACACATTTTTTTTGTGGGACAGACAGAGGGACAGATAGATAGGGACAGACAGACAGGAAGGGAGAAAGACAAGAAACATCAATTCTTTGTTGCAGCTCCTTAGTTGTTTATTGATTGATTTCTCATATGTGCCTTGACTGGGGGCTACAGCAGACTCCTTGCTCAAGCCAGCAACCTTGGGCTCAAGCTGGTAAGCCTGTGCTCAAGCCAGCGACCTCGGGGTCTTGAACCTGGGTCCTCCACATCTCAGTCCAACTCTCTATCCACTGCACCACCACCTGGTCAGGCTCTCCATGACACTTTTAAGCAAAAGGTTGAGATGCATTCTACCGCGCAGGTCGTTTCTAAGAAGTATCCCCTTCCCACTCTGCCATAACACTGACAATTAAAGGCTTGGCTTTCGGAAGCTGTTTTTGCCCTCTGTTATTTTGGCAGAGAGCAAGAGAAAGATTGATGAAGAATTCGAGGTCCCTAAAAGGGAGCAATACACAACCCATTGCAGTCCATTCTGTTCCCCCTTCTCTTGACCTTTCAAGCATTGTGACTTGCAAGGGGACGCTTGATCCATCTTCCCTCATCAGCTGATGCGACCTCATGCCTGTGCAGTACTGAATTATTCTTCTCCCTTTGAGGTTTTGTCTATACCAACAAACTGAGTTGACTGAAACCAGATTGACTTTTGATTGACAAGACTGGCTTATTCACAGAAGAACTGGGAGGGGTGGGGGCTGAGCAATTTACATCTGAAACTATTTGACTTAAACCTTATTCCTGGGTGATTCTTTCCCTCAGATGCCATCACCAGCTTCCCTCAGGTTTTAGTTTGCTTTAGGTAGGTTTTGAGGGGGCGGGTGGAATGAAATGGGGCGAGACTCCCAACTCCTCCTGGATCTCATCTTTGTTCAAACCCAACTGAGACTTCCGGGAGATCCGTATTTCATCCAAAGACCTCAGACCAGTGTTTTGCTTTGTCTTGTCCTCCTTAATGTAGATTTTCTACTAACCCCAGGCCGTTCCTTACCTCTGAGCATCAGTTCCCAGCAAGTGAATTTTTTTAGTAAATCCAGTGATCCCAGTTTAATAATCAGTAGGCACAACACCCTGAGAAAAGCGGGGTAATACCTTTCGTGATAAAGTTCTCACTTTCAGCAAATTGAAGCTGTCAGTTTTGGGAAGGGGGGGAGACTTGGTGAACTGCGCAGACTCCTGCAGAAGAGCGCCTTCTGTCAATGTAAATTCGAACAAAGCAGAGCAGTGTATACAAAAGAGAATTAAGTGGGTCAAAGTTAGTTATGTAGACAGAGGGCATCCCCTCATGGCTTGGCCACCTTGTCACTTTTGAGACCCCTGAGTGGGCTTTGGAGCCTGAGCTAGTGAGGAACCCTTGGGAATGAAAGAGGAACCCCTGTGTCTTTCCTAAACGTGTCAACAGCTGTGTCCTTCAGTTGTTACTTCTGGGGAGCTTGGCTAGCCATTTCCTTCTAGCCTTAACCATTTGCAGTAAAAAAATGTGTTTTTCTTGAGATGCCAGTGTGTTTTTTTTTATTTTGACTAATTGGGGTAATTATAAAGTAAATCTGTGCTTAGATTTTGCTGCTAAACACAGATCAGGTATGACCACATCAGCGTAGGTGTTTTAAGAATGAGAATTGTGAATAGGTGGCATCCGCAGTCATAATTATGTTTTCAGACCATGTCTGTAAAGTTTGGTCTGTGTCTCTGAGATTAGTGTCAGGGAGATATTTCTCTCTGGGATCATCTTTAGCTTTGTACTGAAGATGCACACACAAGAATGTGTTGATTGTGTGTTGGGCAGAAAAGGATATGGTAAAGAGAGTTTTAGTAGTTGGAAAAAAGTTCTTTTGTGATGTTTCTTACTAAAGGTGTCTATTTAACTTTACTGGAGCACTCAGACAATGAGATTCTAGGATGAGTCCTTGCTCTGCCTCAGTTTTCTCAGTTATAGCCCTGGCTGGGTAGCTCTCAGATAGAGCATCGTTCTGATACACCAAGGTTTGATCTCTTGTCAGGGTACTTGCAAGAGTCAACCAGTGAATGCATCAATACATGGAACAACAAATCGATGTTTCTCTTTTTACCTTCCTTTCTCTTTCTTTCAAATCACTTTTAACAAATGGCAGTTACACCTGACCAGGCGGTGGCGCAGTGTTTAGAGCATCTGACTGGGATGCAGAGGACCCAGGTTCAAGACCCCGTGGTCACCAGCTTGGAACCAAGGTCGCTGGCTCGAGCAGGGGGTTACTTGGTCTGCTGAAGGCCCACGGTCAAGGCATATAGGAGAAAACAATCAATGAACAACTATGGTGTCACAACGAAAAACTGATGATTGATGCTTCTCATCTCTCTCCGTTCGTGTCTGTCCCTATCTATCCCTCTCTCTGACACTCTCTCTGTAAAAAAAAAATGACAGTTACACTTTTCAGTGTTGTAAGGATATTAGAGATGACAAAATGTCACAGCACAGTGTCCCACCATAGAAGGCAATGGCAAACATTCATAACAGCTTTTATTAATAAGCTACGAATTAGAGTATTGAAGCAGACTCCTCCCCTCTTTTATTTTTTATTTTATTTATTCATTTTAGAGAGGAGAGAGAGAGGGAGAGGGAGAGACAGAGAAAGAGAGGAGAGAGAGACTGTGGGGGGAGGAGCTGGAAGCATCAACTCCCATATATGCCTTGACCAGGCAAGCCCAGGGTTTCGAACCGGCGACCTCAGCATTTCCAGGTCGACGCTTTATCCATTGCGCCACCACAGGTCAGGCTTCTTTCCCTGAAAAAAGGGTGTTGTGGAAGAAAACACGTTTTCAGTGGTAGAGATTGTGGCTGAGCTGTGCTTTTATCAGTTCACCATCTCCTCAATGGAAAGCTCTGTGGTCCTTTCAGGTGATGCAAGGTACACTGGAGAAAAATGCATAAGCCTTGTTTCAGTTTAGAAAATCTGGGAATCAACTTTAACTCTTGGTCTAAACCAGGGGTAGTCAACCTTTTTTTTTCCTAAAATTTTTAATTATTTTTATTTATTCATTTTAGAGAAGAGAGAGATAGAGAGAGAGAAGGGGAGGAGGAGCAGGAAGCATCAACCCCCATACGTGCCTTGACACAGGGCAAGCCCAGGGTTCTGAACTGGTGACCTCAGCATTCCAGGTTAACGCTTGATCCACTGAGCCACCACAGGTCAGGCTAGTCAACCTTTTTATACCTACCGCCCACTTCTGTATCTCTGATAGTAGTAAAATTTTCTAACCGTCCACTGGTTCCACAGTAATGGTGATTTATAAAGTAGGCAAGTAACTTTACTTTATAAAATTTATAAAGCAGAAGTTACTGCAAGTTAAAGCATGTAATTACTTACCAAGTACTTTATGTCGGATTTTCACTAAGTTTGGCAGAATAAATCTTTATAAAACAACTTACTGTAGTTAAGTCTGCTTTGGTTGCTCCGCTACCGCTCACCATGAAAGCTGGAACGCCCACTAGTGGGTGGTAGGGACCAGGTTGACTACCTCTGGTCTAGACCATTTTAGGGTTCTCAGGGCTCCCTAAGCCCAGGAGAGAAGATGGATATTCAGAGGCTATAGCAATCCCTTCAGCTTTTTTCCCCCCCCTTCCAGATGGAAGACCAGTTTGCATTTTATATGATGTATTTGAGAACAATTAATCTTTGAAGCCATGATACCTAATCTCCCCCCCCCCCCCCAACTGTGGCATTTCAAGGAAAACCGATCAACTTGCTTAAGGGAACAACAGTCTGATTTCAGAGACTGAAATATTATATTAGCGTTCATTTCATGGCATTGTTGGTGTGTGTGTTTTGGGATAGGCATCTGAAGATGAAACTTAAATTACTACAGGACAGGCTTAAGTCACTGTAGAAAAGTCCCCCGCTACTTGACAATCCACAGGTGGTTAAACGAGGTGTGTTGATCAGCCGCTCATCTTGTCCACATCTCTCTTCATTGCTTTGGATTCACAAACATTTGGCTAGTTCATGTTTTTGAAACTAGTTCCTACACACCTGATAATAATTAGTTGCTTGACTACTTACTTAGCTTCTTATGTTTTATTTTCTGACTTTTGATCTTTTCTAAGTTGTTAAGTAGAAAGTTAGCTATACATACCTACATGGGCCCCGTGGTCTTGGCTAAAATGAGTGCGACATCGCCGTGGGTCTCATTCCAAAATGAATGTGTGAAGTATTACTAACAGAACAAGAATTTAGCGAGAAAGAGGACTTGAGTCTTAATTATTCTCTTGAAGTTATAACTGAGTCTCAAAAGAGATCTGAGTGAGGAGGATGCTTCTCCTGCCAAGCAGTTTTTTCACACAGGGTGTGCGTGTTTTATTCCGGACCTCAGTCCGCGGAGGCCACCTCTGGCCCCGTAGCCCGGTTCCCCTGTCTCCTGGCCTCAACACTGGAAAGCAAGTAAATACTTTGGCATTAGTGGGTAGGGGCTCTCAGTAGACCTGGCCTCTGTTGACGCTAGTAGATTTAAGGACTAGTTCCAGGAAGACTTTGCCGGATTGTCAATTTTCAGTGGTGATGGATGCAGATTGGGTTTAACCTTCAAAAGACACTCATGCGACTGCCATTTTATTCCTTTGTCAGGAGCAAAAGGAAAGGAGACCTCTTAGTTTTCAAGCCAAGAATGAATTTCTTTGAGAATTCTGTTTGTGTTTTTTTTTTTTTAAACTCTTTTTTTTTATTTTTTATTTTTTTATTCATTTTTTTTTTTTTTAGAGAGGAGAGAGGGAGAGAGAGAGAGAAAGAGAGACAGACAGAAGGGGGGAGGAGCTGGAAGCATCAACTCCCATATGTGCCTTGACTAGGCAAGCCCAGGGTTTCGAACCGGCGACCTCAGCATTCCAGGTCGACGCTTTATCCACTGCGCCACCACAGGTCAGGCAAAATCAGTATTTTATTTTTAGATTTTGACTGGGCAAGTCCAGGGTTTTGACCGTCAACCTCAGTGTTCCAGGTCAACACTCAATCCACTGTGCCACCACAGGTCAGGCTGTGTTTTTTTTTAAATTAATTTTTAGAGAAAGAAAGGGGAAGAGACCGAGAGAAACATTTGTCATTCCAGTTATTCACACTCATGGTTTATATCAGGGTCCCCAAACTTTTTACACAGGGGGCCAGTTCACTGTCCCTCAGACCATTGGAGGGCCGGACTATAAAAAAAAACAAAACTATGAACAAATCCCTATGCACACGGCACATATCTTATTTTAAAGTAATAAAACAAAATGGGAACAAATAATATTTAAAATAAAGAACAAGTAAATTTAAATCAACAAACTGACCAGTATTTCAGTGGGAACTACGCTCCTCTCACTGACCACCAATGAAAGAGGTGCCCCTTCCGGAAGTGCGGTGGGGGCCGGATAAATGGCCTCAGGGGGCTGCATATGGCCCGCGTGCCGTATTTTGGGGACCCCTGGTTTATATCTTGTATGTGCCCTGAGGGAGGCTCAAACCTGCAAACTCAGCATGTTGGGAACACAATGCTCTAACCAACTGAGCTACCTGGGCAGGGCTGAAAATAATAGTTTTTGATATTTGGACCTTTTATGAATGTTACATAGATGAAGGAGGGAATTGGGGAGATGAGAGAGGGAACAGTAAATTGGAAGATGTAGCTTCTCAGTATAAAGACAAGAAAGAGCATGAGCTTTTTTAAAAAAAATTTATAAATTTTATTTATTCATTTAGAGAAGAGAGAGAGAGAGAGAGAGAAGGGTAGGAGGAAAAACAGGAAGCATCAACTCCCAAATGTACCTTGACCAGGCAGGCAAGCCCAGGGTTTTTGAGCAGGTGACCTCAGCGTTCCAGGTCGCCGCTTGACCCACTGCGCCAGCACAGGTCAGGCCAAGAGCATGAGCTTTTTTAGAGAACAGAAGATCTTGGTTTAAGGCAGGGGTCCCCAAACTACGGCCCGCGGGCCACATGCAGCCCCCTGAGGCCATTTATTCGGCCCCCGCCACACTTCTGGAAGGAGCACCTCTTTTATTGGTGGTCAGTGAGAGGAGCATAGTTCTCATTGAAATACTGGTCAGTTTGTTGATTTCAATTTACTTGTTCTTTATTTTAAATATTGTATTTGTTCCCGTTTTGTTTTTTTACTTTAAAATAAAGTATGTGCAGTGTGCATAGGGATTTGTTCATAGTTTTTTTATAGTCCGGCCCTCCAATGGTCTGAGGGACAGTGAACTGGCCCCCTGTGTAAAAAGTTTGGGGACCCCTGGTTTAAGGCCTAGTGTTGCCCTGAAGTAACTGTGTGACTTTAGACAAGTCATTTAACTGAGCTGGACCTTTTAGATGGCAGCCCTAGAAATGGTTATCTTTTATAATAAAGAGACCTGTCTGTGGAGAGAGCTGTCATTTACATGAAGGTCCTTTGAAGGAGCTAGAAAAATTAATGTCTTAATAATATAGGTGCCACCTAACTGCACAAATATCCTGAAAAAAGCTTTGGCTTCCCCTTTCCCTGCAGGTTGCTGCCAGAGGGTAAAATTTCTTTTTCATGAAATTAAATCTGCTACTTATCTTTGTTAAGTATTTCCTGGTGGATGGCCAAGTGATATTTGATGCCTCAAAATAATTTGGGCAGTTCCTCATTGCTGGTAGGACTCAATGCGTTAAGATTTGTCACCAAAATATTTTAATGTCTTTTCTGTGAAGAACTGCGCTCCGTGCTAAAAGATGTGTGATGGCAGTCTGTGACCAGTCCCCCCCCCCCCCAGCTTGTGGTCTGTGTGTCTGCCCGTGAAGACAAAACCGAAAGGGAGAAGGTGGAGAAGGGGAGTCTGCTGTGTGTGCAGCCTATTTAAATTACTAAATGAAATCAATGTTAAAGCTCACAGCATCTCACCAGTTCTGCGGGGGGAGATGAGTTTGGGTTGAAAGGAGAGGTTTCTTGGGAGAATTGTGGGATTTAGGGAAAAGGGGAGAGAGTGATTTCTAGGAACCTGGAGTGGAGGGTATGTAATCGAAATCTTTGACCTTATTCTTCTTTCTAATCGTTTCAGCATCCTTCAGGAGGGTCTTGGGGGTCCCCTTCCTCTCGCCTCGCTCCTGGGGGATGGGTTACTGACAGTGTAGAGGAAACAACTGTTGTATCCATCAGGAGCCAGAGTCCCAGTTCTTTCTTTTTTCCAGGTAATCTAATGTAAAGAGTTGTTGACTGTTACGGAGTTGTTAACTGGGAAGCTGATAGGCAAGACGAGAACACGAGGGTATCTGGGAAGTAGCAACTGGGGGAAGCAGCTGCCATCCTAGGGCTGGGGGATCAAAAGGAAAGACGAAGGAATTAGTGACACTTAGGAAGGTTCCTGTGGGTCTGGCCCCTCGGGGTGGGGGTGGGAAGACCCAGATGACAGACAAACTGGTTCCTCCATGGAAATGACCCAGTGCTGCTGGGGGTAGAAAGAAGTCCGTTGATGGTGTGGCCCAGGATGCAGCGATATATAGAGCAAAACCCCCTTTCTCCCTTTAGCATCGCATCCCCTGTTTTCAACCGGGGCCCAGCTGACAAGCAGAGTTGTGCTTTGACAAGCAGAGTTGTGCTTTGCTCACGTCTCAGTCCCCCTTCCTCCATTCACAAGGGGGGGGGCGGGGAGGGGAAGGGCAGGTTTGAGTCTGAGAGGATGAACGGATGAACTCGGGGAACAGCGTGGCTGGGAAGATGGCACCCCTCTTGGGTGCCATTGCTCCTCCTGGCCGCACCCCCGGGCCTGATTCCACTGGAACTTTTCATAGACCTTAGACAAATGGGGACCCAGGACAGGACCCAAGTTGACAGTGCTGCTCCTCTCAGTGGGCAGGGCCTGCTTGGCCCAGCCTGCTGCTGACCTCAGGCAGGCAGCCCCTCGCTGACCAAGGGACACTGCTGTTTTTGTCCGTTGTACGCGCTCATGTAATTACACAGTCTAAGTAAAGATGAAATGAATGCAGGAAATTGTAATTACTATGAAAACAGGCCTGCGTTTTTATGGAAACCGATTTGGTAAAGGAGGCAGCCCTGGGAATACGGCAGCCGGCAAAATAGCCTTAAATCTTTCCTTCCCACCGATTTGGGTGATTTTTCTCTGTCTTTCCTAATGCCTGTCTTTCCTAATGCTTCATTTGGTTCTGGGCCTGGAGCAGGGCTGCTGCTGGTCCACAAAGGGCATCCGCGGATGCTGCCTGTGAGGACTAGCCCAGTAGGGTTATAGCCTTGGGGGAGTGCGCTGGGGAGGCTCGGATTGGCTGTGGGGAGGACCTGCGTCCCTCCCTCTCTCGTCCCTCCCTCTCTCGGCCTTTAAGATGGCCAGCAGTGCCCCCCCCACCCCCCATCTAGCTTGGTCCTGCAGTTCAGAGGGAGGCCTTACCTTCTACAGGTTGGGGGTTTTCTAATTTGTTTTTGTTTATTGAGATGGTAGTTTACATAGTGTAAAAATTCCTTTTTTTTTAAAAAAAAGTACAATTCTGCACTTTTTTAGGAAGAGTATGTACAATGTCATTATCACACTCAAAATTCAGAAGGGTACCAATCACTCTCAGAATCCGAAACCAACCCTCACAACCCAGCCTCAGGCACTCACCTCTATTGTTACAAGTTTGCCCTTTCTAGAATGCCCTACAGTGTAACCTGCCGTTGTTAGTCTTTCCCGTGGGGTTTTTTTTCAGTGGCTGAATACATTCAAGAGTCATCCCCATTGGGGCTGCTGCTGAGTAGTCTTCCATCGTCTGAATGCTGTACCCAAGTTGAACAGGTTTACAAGTTGAGGGGCACCGTGTTTCCTGTTTTAGGCGACTGGGAACATGTCTTTTAATGCCTGGAATGTGTGCAGTGCTGTGAGTGGCGGTGGTCACCGGCTCACTCATGCTGGGGTCCCTGTTTTGATCCAGCACCAACTTGTGTGGCTCTGAGCCTCGATTTCCCAATCAGTCCATATGAGTTGGTAACATGCTCATTAGTCAGCCTAGGGTTGACTTTTTGTTTGTTTGTTTGAAAATCAAATGGAGTACTGTATTTGCTGATCAGAGAGTGCCATGTGCCCTGTGCATAAATATAAGTGAAGACATATAAAAAGTTTGGGGGACACTCTTGACTCCTGCAGAGGTCAGTGGAAGCACCTGCTAGGCCCCACTATTTCTGATAATCTTCCAGAGAAATTCCTCTTGGTTTTTTTATCTCCTTTGGTTTTAGTTGTGGGCTATATCAGAGCTTTCAGGGATTTAGAGGGATATTCTAAAGAGGAAATGATATCTCACCAGTTTAATTGGATTTTTTAAATGCCACATGGAGGCAAAACAATACAAAAACCATAAAGGGAATCTTGAGGGTTTCAGTCTCTATACTTTTAAACTGAAGGTTAGTTAGGGGAGAAAAGGGTTTTGTGTTAGGGTTTTATTCATGGTGATAAGTGGGAAACAGTATGAAGGGGGTGGGGGGGGAGATAGCAAAATCCTCTTCAAGCAGGAAATAATGGTTAATTCTGGTCATCTGTAGGACTTGTCACACAGCAGCTATGCATTTTGTAACCTTTTTCATCTTTAACTTTATTGTGCAGTAGATATGCCTCGTTGTCTAAGAGTTGAACTTATTAAACCTGTCTTCTTCGTCTGTACCGTCTTTCCTTTACTGTTGGTTATTTGCTCACTAAATTTGTGTGTTGTTAATTATACAGAAATGTTAATACTACGCAAATGCACGCACAGAAAGGCACTAAATATATTTGGGCATCTCAGACGGAAAGTTATGCCTCTGATACAGCATAACTTTGAAAACGAGCATTTCCCTCTCATAAAAGGGGATGGTGTACACATTTGGTGTTTTCATCATTATTCATATCGTTTTCTTTCTCTGTTGATTGTCTAGGGTCTGCTGCACAACTGAGCACAGAATTTGTTTGAATTTTATGACAATCTGCCCAGTTCATCAGTATCTACTTTTTCCAAGCCCATAAAACTTACTTTCAATTTTTTTTCTTCAATGTGCCTTCTAGGATGCAGAATCCATTTTCCTCTTAAAAATAAAAGCATCAAACAAAATAAATGGGAATAAAACTGGAAAGCCATGTGTAAGATCAAATTATGCAGATGAAAAGGTGATGTTTGGCCTTGCTTTAGTCTTAAAAGAGATTGGATTTCAGGCTCTGTTTGGTCCAGTTTGTTGGCTTGTAACATGATGGTGGATGGAGTATATTTCATGGGGGATCCCAGAAAGTCCAGGGTGTAACTTTCTGTGATTTCAGCAGATTAAGAAACAAAAGTCTTAAAAACTTGACTAGGAGGTAGGTCCCTGTCCTGCCTGCCAGGGCCTGCCTGCCAGTTCCTGGACCTGCAGACAGGCACTTGGAAATGTCACTGAGGGAGGAGGCTTCTCACCCCCTCTTGATGCTAAAGGCAGACAGATTTGCCCACAGTGAACAAAAAAAGAGGAACCAAATGAACGAGTGCTTCATCAGAACTATAGAAGATTTGCAAACACTTGACAGGGGTTAAAAGGGGGGAAGAGGTAACAGTTTCGTTTTAAATTTGTGTTCTTTTAACATTTCAGGTTTTCTTAAACTGACATTTTTTTTTTGTTTGACTTCACAGCCCTTGTCATTTTGGGCTGTAATTTTTCTGAATACGTACGCGCTTGTGACTGTATTTATTTGACCTTTTCTCGCTTCCTCCACCGTCCTCTGCTGGGACAGTGGGAAAAACGGAGCTTGTTTTCAGGGCTCCCTTGTATTCCCAGCAAGTAACTTGGACCAGTTAACTCTAATCCTACTATTAATATAATGATGCAGGTAATACATAAATATATCTCTGTTGGGATTATCTTTAAAAAAAAAAAAAAATTTTTTTTTTTTTTTTTTAGTATACCCCAGTCCTGCTTCTTTCCAAAGTGTATGATCTGGGTTTGTGAATTTTCTTTTAAGGCTTAACAGCCATTCACACACACAACACACACACAGAAATATGGGTCACAGTTAAATTTCTTTCAATGATCTCTCTTTTAAAAAACCTTTCAATGGATTTCTTTTTTAAAAGTTAAATTTACTGAGGTGACATTGGTTAATAAGAATTATAGTCCTTGTGGGGAAGGGAGTAAAGAGGGACAAATACACCATAATGGAAAATGATCTGACTTTGGGTGATGGGTACACAACACAGTAGAAATGCTCACCTGAAACCTATGCATTCTTTTTGATCAGTGGCACTTTGTTACATTTAATCTAAAAACAAATGACAGTCTTAAAAACATGTGGATGTTTTCCTGTAGCAACTTGCTGGTCATCTTTGCTCTGAACCGTGGTGTTTGAGGTGTGGAATTCATTTAGCTGTTCCTTATTTAGATTTCTCTCTACATTTGGCCTTTGTCATCAGTGTGCCCTGTTGACTTGTCCCTGTTACTTCTGGAGGGAAGATCCCTCTCCACCCCCAGCCAGGGAATTGCTAGGAAGCTGAAGAGACGCATTTGAAATGTTAATTTGCTCCTGAGAGCTTGCTTGCCTCCTACCAGCCACGTTTCCTCCCACCCCACCCATCCTTGTTGCCATCAATTTAACGGAGAAAGATGGCTCGTCCTGTTGTTTTTACTTTGCATTTCCATGATTGCGGCTAGCTAGGTGGGCGTCTTTTCATATGTTTATTGGCCATTTGGGTTTCCTCCCTGGATTGCCTCGGTGCCTGGGTCTATCTCTCCTGGGTTTCTGAAAAAATCAATTTCTAGGATAAATACGGAGTACTTACTAGCTGTCTGTTGCAAAGGATTTCTCCGAGTCCATGGCTTGCCTTAATGTAGTTTAACACAGTAGACGTTTTGAATTTTCATGTGGTCAACGATCATCATTTACTTTCTCTACGTTTTGAGTCTCCCCACGTTTAGAATATGTTCTTGGTGTATCATAAGAAGCGGGACCTAATTTTATTTAGAACAAATGAACCTGAGGTCCCGACTGTTAGTGAATGGTCTTACTCCCCCCCCCTTTTTTTTCTGAACCTCACATTTCTGGGAAACCACTCTGAATATAGCTGTTGGTTAGGGAGGGGGGTGAGTGAGGAGTAGGTATATGAAGGCTTTTCCCCTGTTAGTGCTTATTTACAGTTTTAATGTGTATTATTTTATGGGCATATCTGACTGATCTCTTTTGGAAAAATCTCAATATTTGGTAGCTGTTAAGGCAACAGATTCTTTGCAGAAGTTCCATTACTCAAAGCAGCAATGCCTGTGTTGTTCTAGGCCTGTGATAACACCAGTCATCCATCCTTCATGCATTGCACTGTCGCCTGCTGTATATACCAGTTCTTGGGCAGGGCCATGCAGACTGCAGGGGTGAGCGGAAGTAGGCTTAAGTTCATATGGCAAATAGTACGAATAATTAATAAAAATATGAGAATGAACTCTCGGGATTCATAGACTCCCAACTGTGAGCCTACTTTTGCCCACATCTGTTTGGAGCTGCCTTTTCTCACCGTTTTTATCTTCACTGGATTTTTAAATTTCCAGAGAATTGTAGCCATTGTACCACAGGCAAATAAGTGCTAAGAGATAATGGTTAATTCTGGACACCGATGGGACGTGCCACAACAGCTCATCAAAAAAGAACTTGCTGATTCCATTCCCTAGGTGTAACGACTGGGAACAGTTCGGATTGTATCATTGGTCATATTTCCTGTGCCCGGGCCACGTTGTTTGTATCATTTAATCATGGACACCCGGATGGTAAGAAAGGTGCTTTGAAACGTCTTTGGTAGACTGCAGCTGTAGTTCATCATTTTGCTTTGTGTTTTTAAATAAGCATGAATCTGGCACTGACAAGCCCTACCCAGCTCCTTGACTCATCGTCTTCATGGAGGTGTGGTTTAGGCACAATCAAGTGCACTCATTCTAAGCACACGTTTTGATGAGTTCTGACAAATTTATCTATGTGTGTGCTATGGCCACTACAAGCCGACAGAACATTTCTAGCATCCCAGAAAGCTCCCTTGCTGTGTGGTATGTTTTAGTGCCAACCTCTAGAATTTGGCCTACTTCTTTGGGAGGATATACGGAAACTAAAACGAACCATGGGGCTTTGGATGTGAATGAGATTGTACTGATGGAAAACGGCCATGTCTGAGGTCGTGCTTTATTGCTGATGCCAGGATAGCTGTTAAAAAAAACAACTCCCTCCAAACCTGCGCCTCTGAGGCACTTTTTAGCCTGGACCACGAAGGCCCAGATTCTCCTCTTCTGGCTTTTAAACATTTGCTGTCTCAGGGCCACAATGCAAATGGCCAGGGCACATTGTTTTCCAGTGAGCAGATGCCTGCTGGGAGGCAAATTCCTCAAGGATTGCTTGGAAAATGTGGAAGTGAATTCCACTCCATCGACAATACTTCCCATTGAGCGTCTGCCATGTGCCCGGCTCTCTCCGGGTTCAGGGGACACAAAGGGCTAGAACAGAGGCTGCCTTCTGGGGACCCTTCCACATAAAGGGAAAATAGAAGCACCCCGGCCCTCTGGGTACCTTGCTGAACGATGTACATGGAAACGCACTCAGTTATTTTTGACTAGGTGTTATACGTATATATATAAGTTCAAGGGCTCAGAAGTGGTATGCCGTGGAGAACTATCCTAGCAAGAAGAGGGCCAGCTTCCTGTGTTCTCTCAGAGGGGTGGGTATTGGGGAGCTGAAGCTATCTCTGGAGTCTAGGCCTGTGGTGGTGAACACTTCTGAGAAAATTTCTGGCTTCCCAGGCCTGCTGAGTCAGTTGGAGTTGACAGCTTGGTGGCTTCCATTCATGGAGAGACCGACCCTTCTTTCAGAAACAGTTTGGTTTTGAGTTTCTTAGAAAATTTAAATTTACAGAGGAAATTTCACTGTGCGGCAGGGGTGAAGGGGGGTGGGGGGCAGTTCTTTGCACTGGAGCAACTACATTATATGTGTCATTCAGAACTGTCTTGTGCTGACGGACAGGTGACCGCCGCCACCCCCCCCCCCCCCCTTGAGAACTTTACCTTAGGTTTCTGACCGTTTCCTGTGCAGAAAATGTTGAGACTTCAGTTGAGAAAGTTGATTATTGGAACTTTGCTGGGGGGGGGGGGGAGAGGGTATCCCCTCACTGCCTGACTGTCAGGATTCAGGGTTGGTTTTTCCACTTTCCCCCATGTCTTCACTGTGTTTGTGGTGTCTGGCCCCCCAGTGAGAACTGGGTCCACTGGATGAAGTAACAGGTTGCTGAACTGGAGGTGGATACTGTGAGAAGAGGTTGGAAGGCAGGAACGAAGGCAAAGGCGCGTGCACAGGTGTCGGGGCGTGTTTGGGGGTGTGGGTTTGGGGTATGCGGGTTTGAGGTGTGCAGGGAGAGAGCGGCTCTCCAGCGGTGCTTCAGGAAGAAAGGCCTGGGAGCCTCTGAGGGGCTTGAAAAACTGGGAAGCACTTTGCTGAGGACTTCATTGGCGATTAGGACTTTATTTGGAGAGCAAATGTTCAGCCAATGTTTACGGAGTTAACTCAAACAGGCTCTAGGGAGCTGTGGGCCCCCTTTAAAAACCTGTGGTTGGGGATGGTAAAAGGAGAGCTTTTCATGGGGACAGTCACTCACGGGGAGCACCTCAGCCCTCAAAGCAGAGGACAGAGTCTAGTTGTGTGGGTCTGTCCCCAGACTTGTTTATCTAGGCCTTGGAAAGGCCAAGTGGCTCATCTCCCCTTCCAGGCTGCGTGACAGTCCCATCCACGGTGCTGCCCTCTGGGTGGGGGCACCAGCCTGCCGGAGGGGGAGGGCTGATTCCATCAGTTCCTGTTCTGCACCGACTCCCCCCTTTCCAAAGGTCCCTTGTGGTGGGGACCCCCGATTGGAATCTCCCATGGCAGTGGAGAGAGCTGCAGCTGAAAACAAAACCCAGGCAAACAAAACCCATCTTCCGTGTTGGGAAGGACAGTGAAACGTCTGCATTGCTTCTAGTAAGAGAGCCAGTACCACGGGTGAAGACAAAAGAAGACCCTCCAGATAGTTAATGATTAAACTCAGAGGTTTTGGGCCTGGTTCCTGTACAGGTTTTTCTCTCTTGAATTTTACTACTCCATTGCAGTCAGAGAGATGGAGCCCTCTGATGGCCCACCACGTTTTTAAGGCCCATTCTTAGTATCTCTGCTGGACTTGTCCCTTGGCCTCCTCATTCCGCTGGCAGACTTGGAGGGAGTGGGCTTCCTCGGGCCCCTGCCCAGTTTTGTTTGGATACCACCCCACCCCCCAGGCTTGGGGCAGCAGGAATTCCTCCCCCGGCCCTTTGTTCCTCCTGAAGGGCGGGAATGGCCACCTCCTGGAATGTTGATCGCCTAGCTTGAGCTTGAGTGGCAAGCACCATTGGAGCCCGGTGTCTCCTGTTGGGGGGGGGGGGGCTCTCAGGGTTCGAACGGGAGAGATGATGGGGTCTGCCCTGCCCGTTCAGTGGTGGCCTCCCATCTGGGTCACCCCCCGGGCTGGATTAAGTGGGCCCGATTGGGTCCGAACCACAATCAAACTAACCTCCCCCATTAAAAATGGTTAGTAAGAAGTTTGCTCATTTCTGTTCATTAACATAATATGTTTGGTAAAGTTCCCTTCCTGAGGTTTGTGTGGTGTCCCCTCACTGGGACCCCCAGGATTCACCAGGAAGTCACCTGTCCAGTATTGCTAGCTTTGGCAGTGCCCTCACCGCCCCCCAGTTCGTAAACAGTAAATAATTGTTCAGTATGGTTATGCCTCATGTAGTATTTGGGACTTACTTATATTAAAACTTGTCTGTTTTTTTGTTTTGTTTTGTTTTTTTTTAATGGTAGTTCTAGTTCTGACACTCTTTAAAAGCTATTAAGGCCGAAATTCCCAACCTGAAAGGCTTCTTCCCACAGGATTTCCCCCCTATCCCTACCGGTGACTCAGCATTTTGGACCTAGACACCTTGTAGGGCTCCTCATGGGTGACAGCGATTTGTCACAGGAGACTATCCCTGGAATAGGACCTCTCTGACCCCCCTCGCGTTCCACCAGGCCCTGATGAAAGAAGGGAGGTGTCCTGGTTAAGAGTAGGGTGAGGAGATGGATACTAAGGCTCACCTTGGAAACCGAATGCCAGCCAGGAAAGGGGGCAAGCTCTCCTTCCCCTCCATTCTGGGTCCGTTGCTGCCAAGCGTTCTGGGGTCGCAGTGCCCTCACAGGCCAGTGGGTTTATAGGGATGATATGTCTCATTAAGACACATTCCCCTGCCCCATTCTTAAAGGGTTTGGGCAAGTAGCACAGAGAATGATTTCCAGGGTTTCTAGAAGGATGCAGGTCTTGGGAAATGGATTCACACAGGTACCCAGTTTGGTTCTGGGTACCTGTGCCAGCCTGCCTTTTTCTAGCACAAGAGAGATGGTCCCAGTAGGACTTTAGCCAGGGATTTCCACAGCTCAGAGAGCAAGTTATACCTGTGTGCCTCCGGATATGTCTATGGGGCTGTGCTGTGCAGGAGTAGTATTTACAGGTTACACTGCTGGTTCTGGATTTGCTGCCAGGAAAACTCTTTGCCTCCTCCGAAGGGGTGGTCTGACAATGACATAACTGTGTAGTGCTGCTCTTTCTGCTCTGACTGGCAGGAAGGAAGCTCAGAGCCAAACTCACGGTCCCAATCTGGGAAGTCTCACTGACATGACTCATGCTTGTTTCTGCGTTTGATTTGGCTTTCTTTGTAAAACTGCTCATCATCTTTGATGTGATCTGGATAAGAAAGTTGCTGAAATAAGTCTAGGTCTAAAAGAGTGAAAGATGAGGGGGTAGGAAACTTCCCTGGATAAGTGACAGTTTTCAATCCAATAACTCTGGTTGATGAGTGTGTAAGAGAATCAAACTATTGTACCCGCGCCTTACTTGTCAGACAGACGCGTAATTCTCAAAGTACCCTCGGCCTCTCCCTGGACAGACTCAGACCTGTGCCGAGGGGCAAGTGAAGGAAGCCTTGCTAGAATGTGCCACACAGAGCTGCTGGGGCAGCAGGACGGGGCTACAAAGCCTCATCTGTAAAAATCAAAGCAATCTGAGAATCGCCACGGTTAGTCATGTCCCCTGGTAGAGGTGTAGGATCATCTGACCCAGCTCCCCACCCCCTCCCAAGAACCCTCTCTTCTGCAATTTGGTGGGGCTCGAAACCCCTTCTTGAGGGGTGGGAGGAAGTGGTTAATCCCCACTTCCTTCCCTGGGAGTTTTATGGGCCTCTGGGAGCCTGCCTTACTCTGGCCTTAATGGTCATAAATGACCCTCTCCTAGGGCAGGGGCCAGGCCCCTATGAATCTCTGCCCAGACCCTAGGCAGTTAGGTGCTTAATAAATGCGCTTTTTTTTCTCTCTCTCTCTCTCTTTTGGTGATGCTCTTGGTCTTTTGTAATTGGGAGGTGGGATGGGAAGCTTTGTAGGATTACCTGGGTTGGTGGCTCAGCTCCCTCCAGCCTTGCTTGGGTTTAGAGAAATTGTGACCAGGTGAGGTTGGACGGAATTAGTACGGCAGGGAATCCTGGGAAACCCTCTGTTTCCTGGGGCTTTCAAGACCCCCCTCCAACACCCCCGATCTGGTCTGTGTGATAGCGTGGGGAGAAATATGAAGGTGACCCTAATTGCGGGGAAACTCTCGGCCCACCCAGTTTCCTTTTTCATTCTGATTTTAAACTGATTTTTTTTTTTTTTTTTTTTGGATGAAGAAAGCATTTGAGGTTGCCTGGCTCTTGGGCTACAGAGTGGCCTTTCAGCAAGGGTTACCGGGATCTGTCGCAGCAGAATGGCCAGCCCCGGGGGCTAGCACATTTAATCGTGATTAGCAGCAAAGCTCTGAGAAGGAAATCTTGGGGCAGGCAGCACCTCGGGTAGCAGCTCCCTCCTTTCCCCCTGCCAGCTAATCCCCCTGCCTCCCATTCGGCAGGGTTTTAATTAACTGTGTTTAATCTTCCCCGGGAAGTGGGCTGTCCTGCTGGGTTTTCTGTTCCAGCCCAGCCAAGGACAAGTAACATTCTGGGAAGGACCATTAGAACCTCCCTGAAAACTCCAGTCTTCCGCTCTCTGGGAACTCGGGAGGGTGCAGAGACGACCCAGAAAGCCACCAGGGTGTGGACAAGGGTTAATCTGGGCACTGCCCTTGAAACACCCGGCCCTCGGCTGAGGCTCCTCTGTAAATCCTCCTGGATTTAATGTTATGCAAATAACACCAGATAATGCACTTTTTCACTTCAGGGTTTGAAGGTGCCTGGAGGTGAAAATAAAGGGGGAAAAAACCCCACAAGTGTCCTAAACTACTAGAGCAGAAGTATTCTATGCAGAACGCCTTTTCAGTGATTGCCCACAACGAGTTTCCTTATCTCAGCCTTTCCTAGTTTCACAGGAATGGGCTAGTTGCTGACAGTCACCCCCACCCCCACTGCTCTCTACCTCTTTGAGATTCCGATTGTTTAAAACTGGGGTGGGACCCAAATTTAAATTTGCATTTTTAACGAGGCCTTGTGCAGGCGGCTTCTGAGAAATAAACTTAAATGGTACCCGGGAGAGAGGGGGTTTTAGGTTATAGCAGAGTCCTGAGCACTTTTGTTTTTTATATTGGCCTTGAACCTCCAGTTGTGGATCCTAAATGATCTGTCTCTTTGATTTATCCCGTTTATGTGATTGCACCTGAGTTGTTATACTTGTTTAGCGCCCGACGCCCTGATGTAAGCAGCCCTTGATATAATACAGGACTTACCGTTATTTGGTGTTTCTTCACCTTGAAACACCAAACTATACTGACTTGTAGCCAGCCCCCTTCCTCTAAGCCACCATTGAAAAGAGGGTCAAGGAGAGGGGAGGGGGGGCATTCTGTTTCTCAGCTATTACTCCATATTCCCAAACTTCTCCGATCTTAGTGACGGCTGGGATGAAAATCCAATCCAGGCAGGTAATGAAGACAGTAAGTCTTCTTGGCCTGCATTGCCGTGAAGCTCCCCACGGTCCTTGCGTGCAGAGCTCTGCTTGACATACACAAAAGCAGCGAGAACTAGGTTAGCTGCCCTGGGACCGAACACTGGTGCCAAAAAATTCTGTGTGTCCACACAGCTGCCAAGGGCGAGGCCGGGTCCCCTGCCAGGTCTTCAGCTTGCTGATCTCACTGCCAGTTGGCATCGTCTCTGTCTGAGCAGAGCCGGAGGGCGGGCGGCCACCTGGAGGCTTTCCAGGTGCCTGTCGGTAGGGCATGGAGCCCTCGGGGCCGCTGGGAGGTTGCTGGAGGATCTCACGCAGCTCCTGGGAGAGCGGAAAGTTAGTCATCCCTCCAATGATGAGTTGGGGGAATGATTGCAGCATTCCCCCCAAAAAAGCCCAAACCTTCCTGGCCCATCTGGGAAAGCGTTAGATGCAGTATAAAAACCCTACTTTCACTTTGGCTTAGGAAATAAATAACCCCTTTTAGAGAGAGCTACCCTGGTTTTATCCTTCCTTGGAAAATGGGCCCGTTAATAGTGTGCGATATATCCCCGGTAGTATTTTTTTTTTTTTTTAAGATTTTATTTATTCATTATAGGGAGGGGAGAGGGGGGGAGGAGGAGCAGGAAGCATCAACTCCCATATGTGCCTTGACCAGGTAAGCCCAGGGTTTTGAACTGGCAACCTCAGCATTTCCAGGTTGACGCTTTATCCACTGCGCCACCACAGGTCAGGCCCCGGTAGTATTTTTAACGTCTCTGCGTGTTCCTTGAAAGAGGGAAAGTCAGTACAGAAGAAGCTTCTTCTTTTCTTTCCCTGTCAGTCCTCCGATGTGGTTTCATTCAAACTCTAGTGGCCACCTTGAATTAATCTACCTCCTTTCCTCCCCAGCAGCCTTTGACAAGTGAAGGGGGGGGAATGCTCAAATGTGACACATCCTCCCCAAGCCTCCCTCTTCATTTGAAGATTGTATTAAAACAGCGGCTACTGTGCGAGGGAGGAGTACAGTACTTTTAAGACAAAGCTGACATGTTGAACTTGTGGCTGTGTCCCCCCAAGACCAAACTGGGGCTGCCATTCACTCACTATCCAGGGTGACAGGTGGGGGGGGTGTGTGGCGCATACCCTCCTCCTGATGCAGAACTGACCCGCTGAAACCCACGCAAAGGTGCAGGAATTCCTAGGAGCCCGGGGCGGGGGGGGGGGGGGAGGACAGGAGGCTGCAGCTGCTGACGCCGAGATTCCTGCTGTCCAGGGACTTCCCCGTGCCTTCATCCGGCTGGGCAGCTCCTGCGACCACCGCAGGGCAGCGCTCTCCCCTCTCCCTCCTTTCTTTTCTTTCTTCACCCCCTTTTCAGTCTTGCCTATAAAGCAGGTAGTTCTTGGTATAAATCAATACTTGTGCCTTTTGCACATCATAGCAGATTTCATAGGGAGTTGTTCAGGGTTCCTCTCACAGACACAGAGCCTTCCTTAAAAGCTGTGGGTACCGGGTGACTGGGCATTCTATTATAAACCAGTTATATACTTATTGTGGAGTAACAATACTAACTTGCCCAGCCCTGTAGAGACTGTCATGCCTTGGGGTCTTTCCTGTGGTTTTGGGGTCAAAACCATGTGACCTGGGTGATGCGTCGTTTCCACCATCTGTAAAATCCAAGGCTTCTTAGGCTGTGCTTGTTAAATAGACGATTCAAGGAAGCCCTGGGCTCCCTACCTGACTTACTACATCCATCTGTTTGGCAAGCACCCAGGGTGGAGTGTCTGTGGGCTCAGAGTTGTGCGCGGTTGACTGCAGCCCTTTCCTCCTGTGATAAATCAATGTGCTGATGGGCCACAGAGGCCTGCCCTTCCCACACTGGCCTGGGGGTTTGGCTCAGGTTGCTCCTCCCCATGGGGGTTCCATCTTTAGTTCTGATAGAGGCACAGCTGACTTCTCAAACACCTCCCTCAGAACTTAGCTAATGGTCTACTGTTGACCTGGAAGCCTTACCAATTACATAAATGGTCACTGAACACATTTTGTATGTTATATGTATTGTATACTGTATTCTTAAGAGTAAAGCCAGAGAAAGGAACGTTACTAAGAAAATCATCAGGAAGGCCCTGGCTGGGCAGCTGAGTTGGTTAGAGCATAGTCCCCATCTGCCAAGGTTGTGGGTTTGATCTTTGGTGCAGTCACATACAAGAATCAACGAATGAATGCACAAATAAGTAGAACAGCAAATCGAGGTTTCTCTCATTTTCTCTCCCTCTCCCCCGTTCTCCCTCTCTCTCTCTAAAAAGAAAATAAATTAAAAAATGTAAAAGAGGGAAGAGAAAATACACTTACAGTACTGTACATATTTGTGGGGAGGGCAAATCAATATATAGGTGGACCCGTGTTGTTCAAGGGTCAACTGTAATGTGTTTGGGTGTACTTTATTACCAGCCTGTCAGAGAGCACAGCTCCTTACTACGACGTGACCTTACGCAAATTAAAGGGAGTTAATCTGTTTTTGCATTGGTTTCCTTATTTGTTGAACAGGGATAATGAAAGGTGCATTCCTCAACGCACAGATGTGAGACGTGAGTTTTGGCAGGTGTACACTTCAGGGTAGAGGGTGCATTTCTCTCTGCCCGCTTGGTTCTCCACGACAGAGGAATCCTGCCAAGGGCGTTCCGCAATATCCGGCCCATAAACTCTTATCATTGTCTTTCCAGAAGTCAGCTGGTCTTCTATCACTGATTCCCTGGAGGGATGGGGGCCTGAGTCATCAGGTCATGGGGTTGTTGAAAGGGCCCCCTCCAAAGAAACAAGCAGATGGTTTTTTGCTAATTCTCTGCCACCTCTTCATCGTTGCACATTTCCAAATGTTGCTTCTTTTTATGCTGGCTTTTGGAAAGCGAGGCGCAAAAATATCCGTTGCTTCATTCATGAGCAGGCGCCTGAGGTTAGTTTGCTCTTGCCTGACGTTTTCTAAGTGCCTGTGTCCTTCATTTTTTACCTCTCCATCATGCAGGCTAGCTGAAACCTGGGGCAGTGGCTAGGCTGAGGCGGACCCCGGGGAGGTGTAGCTGTGACCCAAGGTTGCAGGAAACCCCACAAAGCCAGGCGCAAGCCTTCTCTGGCTGCCTCAATCTGCAGAGGATGTATCGCTGCCTAACGGGATCCATATCCCCAAACCACAACCTCAACCCCGATCCGAATTCATGAGCTCCCTGCAGCCACAGTGGAGCTGGGGTGGGGAAGGGCTAAGATGCTACCTAAAATGTTTCCAAGGACTCTCCTGTTTTAGGAAATAGATCTTGAGGATCCTGGCCCTGGGAGGTCAGGGGAGCCTTAAGTCTATAGTTAGGAGGATGGATGGGTACGGTAACTACAATTGAAACTTAAAAGCCATGCATTAGAAAATGTGCAGACAAGATTAGAAGGAACCAGATCTTCTTTGTGGGAAGTACCACAAACAAGATCCTGGTTAAACATCTCTTCGTGGGGAAGGCAGAGCCAAGTCCTCTGGCGTTGGGATCCCCTCCAACCTCACTCCTAACTAATTGGTAAACAGCATGGTTGGAGGAAGGAGCCTGGATAAGGTCTGGAGGACCACGCTCTAACCCAGGGGTCCCCAAACTTTTTACACAGGGGGCCAGTTCACTGTCCCTCAGACCATTGGAGGGCCAGACTATAAAAAAAACTATGAACAAATCCCTATGCACACTGCACAGATCTTATTTTATTTTATTTTATTATTTTTTTCCCCATTTTTCTGAAGCTGGAAACAGGGAGAGACAGTCAGACAGACTCCTGCATGCGCCTGACCGGGATCCACCTGGCACGCCCACCAGGGGTGACGCTCTGCCCACCAGGGGGCGATGCTCTGCCCATCCTGGGCGTCGCCATGTTGCGACCAGAGCCACTCTAGCGCCTGAGGCAGAGGCCACAGAGCCATCCCAGCGCCCGGGCCATCTTTGCTCCAATGGAGCCTTGGCTGCGGGAGGGGAAGAGAGAGACAGAGAGGAAAGCGCAGCGGAGGGGTGGAGAAGCAAATGGGCGCTTCTCCTGTGTGCCCTGGCCGGGAATTGAACCCGGGTCCTCCGCACGCTAGGCCGATGCTCTACCGCTGAGCCAACCAGCCAGGGCTGCACAGATCTTATTTTGAAGTAAAAAAACAAAACGGGAACAAATACAATATTTAAAATAAAGAACCAAGTAAATTTAAATCAACCAACTGACCAGTATTTCAATGGGCACTATGCTCCTCTCACTGACCACCAATGAAAGAGATGCCCCTTCCAGAAGTGCTGCGGGGGCCGGATAAATGGCCTCAGGGGGCCGCATGTGGCCTGCCGGCTGTAGTTTGGGGACTCCTGCTCTAACCCTTACTCCTACATGAACCGGTGCCTGTTCTACCAGATGAACTGCCTCCATCCCCTGAGCTCTTTTGTCTGGTGGAAGAGGCAGAGTTGAGCACATTGACTGTGGACTTCCACTTTTTTTTTTTTTAATTTTTTTTTAATTTTTATTTATTCATTTTACAGAGGAGAGGGAGGATAGAGAGAGAGAGAGAGGAGAGACAGAGAGAGAGAAGAGGGGGAGGAATTGGAAGCATCAACTCCCATATGTGCCTTGACCAGGCAAGCCCAGGGTTTTGAACCGGCGACCTCAGCATTTCCAGGTCGACGCTTTATCCACTGTGCCACCACAGGTCAGGCTGGACTTCCACTTTTAAGAAAATATTCAGGGACCAGAATGGTATGGGCACTCAAACATCGCACACACAAATTGAGGGTCGCTCCCATCTGGCTTACAAGATTTTGTGGCTCAAAGCATTCTTAGGAAATGTCCTCAGTACCTTTTAAAGCAAGGTGTAGTCATCTGTTACCATAGAATTGAGCCCCCGTGGCTGAGACCCACGGTGGGGAAGCACTTCAGTCTCTTTTTCTGCTGCTTTGGGGGGGGATGAAGGCAGGTAATGGGGCAGAAAGGTGTTAAGGCCTTTCTGAGCTTGTTTAAAATGCCAGCCCTGTGGCAGATCTGGGCTTTGTATTGGAGAGCGAGGTGATTGAGAAGGGGGCATTCTGCATCAGTAATTAGGAGTACAGATTTTTGCATGTGATTCCCTAAGGGCATTTGGGGAAGAGGGGAAAAAAAAGCTAAGAGGAAATTTGTTTCCCAACGGATTTTTGTAAGTCATGCCCCTTCTCCCTCCCTCCTCTTGCGTTTGACCCATTTATGTACTTTCAAAAGTGTTGATGTCATAGCATCTCAAAGGGATATTGTAGGTCTTAACTGGTAACGTCTTTTAAGTAGGCCTAAAATGTCCTCATCCTCATTAATGGTCGGCGAGTTCCTCTAGGAATGGAAATTGTCACAGAACTGTGGAGTCATCCAGATGACTGGAGTCATTCTCCCTCCTGCTTTATTCCTGGACCCCCTTTGGCAACAACGGGGCAAATAAAAATAAAATAACCTCCAAGGAAAAGGAGCCTGGTTGTAGATGAAAGTTCCCTTGGATTTTGAAAAATGTGTTTGAAGATGAAATCCTGAGAATGGGTTGGGGAGAAAACCTTGCTAAGCAGAGTATCTTTTGACCTATTAGTGGGGGTTTTGTAGGGAAGCCATTCCCTGCCCTATCCGCCTGTTTCTCTTGTGGGATTAATCATTTCCTTTTGACCTTGCGCTCTGCCCCTAACATGTTGCATTGATCAAATCCTGAAATCTCAAGTCATTTCTCCTCCCCCACCATCCAGCCCCATTTAAATGAGAAATCCTGAGGTGCGAGCGAGGTGGGGTGGGGGGAGGTTTCAACAGAAAGTTATTTATCAAACTACACAAAATGGGGGGAAATTGTTTAAAACAATCCTCTCTCACCCCCCCCCCCGCCTTTTTTTTTAAAGCACTTTAGTTAACAGGCCGTTATAAAAGCTTCCTTTCCCAAAACAGTGACTGGAAATGTCACTAGTTCAACTCCTGCATTTTAAAACCTTGTTTGACAATGTTTGGGGGGTGGGGGGTGGGGAAAAGTTTGTTTATTTTTGGTTAGTGTTAGGTTTCAGTTCCCACCCCCACTCACTTAAAAAAAAAATTCCTAAGTAGATCCTGAAATTTAAATTTCTGCTTACAATGAGCAGGGGAATTTACAATTGGTAAGAAGATGACTAAGGTTAGTGGTAGTGCTGAATACCATCCACCACAAAGAGCTGAGTCAACGAGGCAGATGCAGAATTGACTTTGTACTCTTCCTCCTTAAGGGAAGTCACTCAACTGAATATAAAGTTATTTGAAGTCTCTCACTTCAAATAATAAAAGTGTTATCCTCACTTTTATTCCAATTAGCAGTGATACTAGAGCCCGCACCTTTGAGAGGGACGGGGGGAATTCTGGTTTAAATTAATAAACTCGTGTGATAATCAGAAAATTTAATTTTGGGAAAGTAATGATTTCAGGTCACAACATGGGGGTGTTTGAAGAGTATCAAAATTGCAAAAAGGGGTAAGACAGAAAGAAAGCAGATTAAAAAAAACAACCATTCAGGCATAGCTAATCTCTTTGGGGGGGGCGGGGGGAAGGAATTTTCTGTCCACTTCCTGCTCGCAAGAAGCTCTTTCTCGTGGGGGAGAGAATGTGCCTGGAACCCTCTTGCTGGAGCCTGCGTGAGGGACCCTGCGGGAACAAAGGTTCTGTATTGGACCAGCTGCCACCTTGGACCCAGCTATTACACGATTGGCCCTGAGCCTTGGACTAAATTGATCACAGATCCCCTGGGAGGGGCGGGGGGTCGCCTTTTGGATTGTGGGGCCCTGAAGTGAAATTAGGGACAGGGACAGTGTTGTGTCCTAAATTGGAGCCCCTGGGGGCACATCCTGGAGAAGGACATTGAGAGCTGTGTTCCTTCCCTCTGATCAGAGGGGGAGGGGAGGGGGTCAGGAGACAGATGAATAGGTTTTTCCAGCTTCACCACGTGTCCGCTGCTGGGTTATGCCAGAGGGGATTGTACAGAAATTTGAGGTATTAGGAGCCGAGATGAATGGTTGGAATAAATGCAGTGTAGGGGGCAAGAGGCTCCTTAAGAGCTAGGAGGAGCGAGGGGTCCTCAAGAGGTGAAGAACACTTAGGAGCAGAGGCCCAGAGTAAGATGAGAGCGTGTGGCCAGAGGTTTTATCATACTAAGTTCATGTTACAGTGCCCTGGGAATGTGCTATTAAAAATTAGGCATGCTAAACTCAATTTATTCTCAACCTGTAGGCGGTAGGGGGGGGGGTGGGCAACGAGGGCTGTTGAGTTTGGGAGTCATGGGGAAAAAAAAATCAATTGGAGGATGTTTGCAGTAATTGTTGGCACACAGATAAAAATGCCTATTCCACAGGATTACAAAACCCCAGCTGGACAGATGGGAGTTTATAGAGGTGTGAGTATTTCAAGGTGGTGGGGGAAGAGTTGTTTTATGGCCAGTGGAGGCAGCAAACCTAGTGGTTTCTACATTGACTCTGGAGCCAGATTCGGCCTCTTTTTAACTTGTGTCCAGGGGCAAGTGACTATCTGTGCCTCAGTTTCTTCATCTGTAAAATGAGGGTAGTAGTAGCTACCTCATAGGGCGATCAGAAGGATTAAACCGGTGAATATGGAAAGCCCTTGCCATAGTAGGGCCTGACTTTAATAAACAGAGAAATGTTTGCAGTGATTATATTCATTATATTCCTTCTGGATCTGATGACAGAGCTTTGGGGTAATGAACCTCAGGGAAGAGCGCTGTAAAGCCAGAAGCCATGGCCAGGGCCACTATCACAGCCGCCTGGCCCATGCAGGTTCGCATTGGATTCGGACAGTCGGTAAAGAAACAACGGAGCCACAAACTGGTGGGCCATAGTCTTTAATCCTAGCTTGCACCCGGCGGGCAAGTAAAAACACACACTGGGCTCCAAAACCCAATCACATTCAGTGCTCACAAAGCCACTGACTTATCTGAGTTTCCTAGAATCAAAGGTTTCTAGCTCACCAGCCTTATTCTCCTCAGTTCCCCATCTCCTTCCTTATCCCAGATACAAACTGCACAAACTGGTATCTCACTCAGCACTCCGCCATCTTGGCTGCTTTTCCTGGCCTCCACGTGGCTTCCTTCCGCTGCTGGCTCTACTTTCTCTGCTCTCTCATGCTAACCTCAGGAACCAAGAGCGCAAGCTCCCGCTCCGACCCCATTTTATAGTGTAGAAATCCAAACCCGCTTCTCCTGGCCTACTCCACGTGGCCTCCTTCTGCTCTCTGCTCTGCTCTCTCCTCTGAAGATAATCTCAGGAACCAAGAGGCAAGCTCCCGCTCCGTCTCCATTTTATAGTGTAGAAATCCAAACCCTTAATCCAATATACAAAATAGGGAAGTCTAATACAAAGTCACTTCTCTGAAGCATGATTGGATTGTACCACCCCACATCAAAAAGGGTGGGAAAGGCTTAATCCCAAAACCAAGCCTCAGGCTACAATGATCCTGCCTGCCCCAACACACATTAATATCACCTGGGCGACGGCCTAACGTGGGCAGCGTCATCTTTAACAAAGTGAGCATAATACATTTTATCTGCCCAACAAGCGCTATGCTTCCTTGAAGCCCCCTATACGGAAACTTACAAAGTACTGTAGCAAATGAAATTGCAGGTCATCCTAACAAAGAGATGATTAACAATTTTATACGTATCATTATTTGCTTTTATGGCTTAAAGGAAAGTGGGCATTGATGGCTCTATTACATTATTAAGATCATATTGTGAGTACTTTTATCTGTTCTTTTTATTTCACTTAACAACACCCGTATTAATATCTAGTACTGTTATGTATTTAGTATAAACAGTAATTAAATGGGTAGTTTATCTTAGCAACTATTTTAGGAATGTGACGGGAATAGCAAAAAGGGTCTTGGCAGTTACTATTATAAGTTCTAAGTTACTTACTTAAACACGTCCCAGTTTGGCATGAAAAGTACGCAGTAGTACTCTCATGACATCCAAGCCGCCTCCAGGCGCCCCCCTCTATGGATTTGGTTAGCAAGGAGTACTTGCACCTCTTTTTCTTTCTTTACACAAATAGTAGCGTCCTTTGTACAGGATTCTTTAACTCTTTGCATAGTAATGCATTTTGTAGATCATTCCGTGGGCCCAGGGCATCTTCCTCTTTTGCATGGTCGCCCGGTAATCAGTCTCTTTTCGTTACTTAGCCAGCCCTCTCCTGATCAACAGTCGATTTGCTTCCCATCTGAAACACAGTGCTGTAAATCATCGGTCTCTTCAAGGAAGTGCCTCATTCCTAGCCGGCTACCTTGAACTTAGAAAGATATATCCTGTCACTTGTAAAGGTTCTTGTTTACTGCAGAAAGGAGGGGGGGAGGGACACGCCCTTTTCTTTTTCCTGAGAAGAAATGGAGGTTAAGGCTTTTCCTGAGATCACATTGGGCCAGTGGTGGGGGGTGGGGGATTAGAACTCGGGACCACAAGACACCTCAGAACTGGAGATGGCTTTTGTCAGAAGTGTGTGGGGGGGTGAGACAGTGGCTTAGGGAGACCCATGGAAATACACGTTTGGGTTGGCCCCTTGGGAAGCTTACTGGGGACTTACGCTCTCCTTTTCCCAGGTAATGGTTTTGTCTTCCACCATTCAACGGGCACTTGTTTCTGGAGAACCATCTGGTTGATAGATAGGTATGGTCTTAGCCGTGGGAACATACTTCCAGACAAGCTTACGAGGCTGTTGACACCAGCTTCCTGGGGGCTGGGAACCAGAATGATCCTCTGTCTCGCCCTCCTTGGCTGCTGCCTGAACAAGGCTTGGATGGAATCCACGAAGCCAGTTTCATGGGATCAGCCACGGGCAGAGCTGGGATGGAACCTTGACTATTCTCGGCCTTCCTCAAGGAGAAAATGATTGTTCAGCGGTATCTGGCCCAGGAAAACCTAGCCCTCAGCTCCCATGCAGTGAAAAGCCGTTTTATCTTTTTTTTTTTTTTTAATAGATAAAATAAAAATGGTGTTTTTCTCATAATTTTGTAGGTAGGCTGGACTCAGCCCAGGGAGTCTTCCTGTCCTATCTGTTCCTGGAGGCGGAAGGTCAGCTGAACGGAAGGTCCAGGTGGCTCTCCTCCCTGGCCGGCAGTCCCACTAGGCTGTCCCCTGGGGCCCAAGACTGAGTGCCCAAGCACAGGACAGCCCTGCTGGCGGTTTGGTCACATGGCTTTCACCACCTGGGCAAGGCAGGGCACAGAAGCAGTCCAGCTTCCACGGGAGGGCACATTTTGATGAGAAGCATAGCAAAAATGGGCAGCTGTCTTCCGTTGAACACAAGTGACTTTTCTAAGGAAAGTTTGTAAACTCACCCAGATACTGCCTCCCGGTATTGTAATTGGTTGTCCCTGACATAACCTACTTCCTGTTCACGAGTTTAGAACTGCAGACTGTGGAATTTTCTGTTATACTTCCCACCCCACCCCACCCCATCTTCTCCCACTTTTCCTGGTTTGTTTGTTGGTTTGTTTTTATTGAAGGTGGGTGTTTTTCATCAGGCATTAGTGGGATTGCTAATCAAGATCAAGCAGGTAGCCAGAGTGTCTCAATTCATTGATCTGGGAGATTGGCTGTAGAACTTTAAGACATTTCTTGTCACTTTTCTTCTAGCCATGATTTTTATTCCAGTGGAATCCAATGCTAACTACCACCTAATTATTCACATATTTATTGAGCCTCCATGTGGCAGACATGTTAGGTTATATGCTTTCAGGCAGTAAAAAGTGCTATGAAGAAAACTCCCAGGCCTGACCTATGGGTGGCTCAGTGGATAAAGCATCGACCTGGAATGCTGAGGTTGCTGGTTCGAGGCCCCTGGCTAGCCTGGTCAAGACACATACAATGAGCAGTTACTATGAGCTGGTGCTTCCCACTCTGTTGGGCAGATAAAATATATTATGCTCACTTTGTTAAAAATGGCGCTGACCACGTGGAGGCCGTAGCCCAGGTGATATTAATGTGTGTTGGGGTGGGCTAAAGGCAGGCAGAATCTTTGTAGCCTGGGGCTTGGTTTTGGGATTAAGCCTTTCCCACCCTTTTTTGATGTGGGGTGGTACAATCCAATCATGCCTCAGAGAAGTGACTTTGTATTAGAGACTTCCCTATTTTGTATATTGGATTAGAGGTTGTGAAGCTACAATATAAAGTGGGGGCAGAACGGGAGTTTGCGCTCTTGGTTCCTGGGATGATTAGTATGAGAGAGCAGAGGGGGCAGAGCAGAGAGCAGAAAGAGGCCATGTGGCCAGGAGAAGCAGCCAAGATGGCGGAGTGCTGAGTGAGATGCCAGTTTGTGCAGAGTTTGTATCTGGGATAAGGAAGGAGATGGGGAACTGAGGAGAATAAGGCTGGTGAGCTAGAAACCTTTGATTCTAGGAAACTCAGATAAGTTAGTGGCTTTGTGAGCACTGAATGTGAGTGGGTTTTGGAGCCCAGTGTATGTTTTTACTTGCCCGCCAGGTGCAAGCTAGGATTAAAGACTATGGTCCAGTTTTTGGCTCCATTGTTTCTTTATCGACTGTCCGAATCCAATGCGAACCTGCATGGGCCAGGAGGCTGCTTTGATGGTGGCCCTGGCCTTGCCTACTGGCTTTACATACTCCTTCCCCCACCCACGGCCTTTCTCTCATTCTTTTCTCTCTCTAAAATCAAGAAACAAAACCTTAGGGAGGGAGGAAAGGAAGGAAAGGAAGGAGGGAGGGAAGAAGAGAAGAGAAAAGAAAAGAAAAGAAACTCGTAGGGTAAGGGGTGATGGACCCAATATTGTACCACCAGTTTAGTCACCAGGGGGAAGTATGTTGAATGAAGTGACAGGGTGCGTGTGTATTGTGTGTGGAGGGAGGAGAGGAGAATATGGCAGCCAGTGGAGCTTGCGTTAAAGGAACAAGTCTAGGACGCTGGGCTGAGTTGCCTTCTGAAGGGAAGCAGCCACTGGAGGGCTGTAATGGAAGGAGGGGAATACAATCTGTCTCTAACTAAAAATCAGTCTTCAGTTCTAAAACTGGTGCTCTCTGCGTGGGGAAGAGACCAGTAGGGTAGTGATGGTAGAAGCAGGGAGACCATGGGAAACGGGTCCCAGGCCTGCTGATGGTTGGGGGAAGTGGCGGCATATGCAGGAGTGTCTGTGGGAGAGAGAAAGACTCCGTCCCAGAATAAAAAGGTTCAGGGATGGTGGGTGATTGAGTGGGGGAACACAGTAGATGTCCTGATTGAGATGGGGAAAGGCTGAATGAGCTCAGAGGCAGCCATGATTTCATAGGGGAGGGAGGGGGTGCTGAGCATCAGGACTGTCCCACCTGAGCTATGGTATCTGGAATTTCCATCCCAGATTCCTATGTATACTTTTAGATTACACTCAAGCTTCTCTTCCTTTAGGAAGTCTGCTGAGATTAGCATCTCAGGCCCAGTGCTTTCTGGCTCTTCCCCCAAACCTGAAATTGCTGACCTTACTTAGTCATCCCTCCTACTGGAGTGTATTCTCTTTGAGGGCAAGAGAGCATAGAAGCCAAGCATGATGCAATAAAGAAATGTGCGTGTTGGGAAATCATGTTAATAATACAATGACCTTTGGTGGTGGGGACTCAAAGAGGCTGTCCTGACTGACTGGTCATGAGCTGGAGGGGCAGAGGCACTGTGGCCACCCAGGAAGTGGGAGGCATGGACAGGTCAGTGGTTGTCATCCAGGATACATTTTCCAGACTTACTTATGGAGTGTTCTCTCAACATTCTTTTCAGCGGACAAGTAAAATAACAGCCCTGGAGGACCGCTGGCCCAGAAGCTGCTGGAATGGCTTTACATCCAGTCCTTGAACTAGTCCCTGGAGCTTGATTGAGCTTGTCCTGCCCCTTACCACCCTGGAAGCTTAGGGCAGGCCACAATCTCTCTACTTCCTGTTACAACCTCTGGGTATTTTGCACTTTGTCTTAAGAGCTCTTTGCCACCACTCATCTTATGGGTAGGAACAGAGCTCGGTTAGCCAGCCTAACCAACTTAGCTGGGGAAGGAAGGGGCCACATCAGAGAGAGAGAGAGAGAGAGAGAGAGAGAGAGAGAGGATGTGTGGGTGTGGGTGTTTTTCCCATGTCAATATTTGAAGACAGGTTTTTTTTAACTCCTCAACACAAGATGGCCCAGGTTGTGCTCTGGTCACCTTCCGCGTCTGGGTGACTTGGAACAGTCACTATAATCTCTGTCCTCTCAGGGTCGGCCAGCTGCCATTTTTATGCCTCTGCTCAGAAGCTTTCCCCGGGTCCCCAGTTCTCCCACCTCTGGCCGGTGAGTTTCTATTCTAGTTCAGTTTCCCTCCAGTGTGCTCCAGAGACTTCCCTATACCTGGGCCCAAGAACAGTCTGCTGCTTTGCTCAGGTTGGTCCTTTTCATCGGATTCCTAAGTCTCCTACCTCAGTCCCCCTTTTATTCCATTCTTAGAAGACACTTCTGGTTCACCTGCCCCAGGCCTCGGTCGGTGATCATAGTAAATCAGAAATCACGTGAAGTGCGTCATTTTCCGGATGGCAGCGTATTTCCTGTCTGCGCTCTCCTGTGTTTTGGTTACTTCCCATGTGTCTTCCTGGTCCTCTCCAGGTTTCCGTACTGGCCAGTTTCTGAGAGCGAAAGAAGGTGCTGTCAATAATTACACCTAGACAGCAGGAGCGAACTGGGCCTCCCAGACTGACCAACCAACACGGGAAGCTTCTTGAATGGTTTTTTAATCTCCCAAGGCCCTTACTTAGCTCAGAGCTTTAAATCCAGTGTAAATAGCAAAAAGTAAGAAAAAGAAAAAGAGCAGTAGGCAGCACACTTGATAAGGCCGGTGTGGCCTTGGAGACTCGAGACTCCACAACCAGACAGAGTGCAAGCTAAGTGTAACAACAGCTGACTCCAAACCATGAAGTTGACCACCCAGGCGGGACATGTGGTGGTGGTGGGGGGGTAAGCCAGGAGGCTCCCCACAGCTGACCAAAAATCGGACAGGCCAGCCAGAGAAACCCCCAGACCGGGGCCTCCCGGTGGAAGGCTCTTTGGGATCAATGTTGCAGAAGGACTAAGAAAAAGCCCCATGGGGCCAGGACTTGAGTAAAAAGCCAATTTGAAGATTCATTACAGCCAAATATTTAGATTTCCTCTTTTCTTGATTTAGGTGCTAGCCAAAGTAAGCAAGACTTAAAAAAACAAACAAACAAACAACAACAATAAAAACCCGAAAGGAAAAATGTCAACGCAGGGCCAGAGATGAAGCAAGTTAGGAATTTTAGAACTCCAGCAAAGACCTGATTTGCTATATTTTCCTCCTGAAATGAGACTGTGATGCTACCTGATTTTTGTTTCCCCTACCTGATCAGCTCTGCCCCCCCCCCCTCCCCAGTGTCTGCTTGGGTGATGATGAATTCCTGTATAAGGTGGGGAGTGGCCGTCCCTATTCCATTCCCTGCCGAGTCAGGGTCAGTGGGCTGCCCACTGGGGTCTGAGGACCAGCGCACCGGTACAGTGTGAGGAGGTGCCTCATTTCCACAAGCTTCATTTGTTGGAATAAAGTGTGCGTTCTGAGAAAGCTCCATATCTGAGACTTGAAATTACTATTTCTCATTACTATCATTTTCCTATTAGAGGGGAAAAAATGTACGATGAACAGTCCTGGGAATTCAGGCTTCTAAAGGGGAAGTCTACTCCGATGCATCGGCATTGCCTGCAGTGTCCCCAAACGTTGACCTTTTTTTTCTTTTCTTTCTTTTCTTTTTTTTTTTTTTTTTTTGGATTGTATCTTATTACTAGTTAGTTGGCATTTTTCTGCCTGAAATCCTGCTGGTGTGGGGGTTCCCTGACTCCTTGCCAGATCCGGCTGTAATTAGTGCTTCTTTAAGACCGCAGCTGTTAAAGAGCTGTGCACACACACTTGTGGGAAGAGGGACGGGTGAACTCCCAGGGACGAGGGCTTCGTTTCTGGCCTTCAGCTGGGCCCCGCGACAGTTCCTGATTGTCTGGTTTGGCAGCTGAATTGATCCTCTGCAGTTGGTGGGTTTATCCTGGGTTGTCTCCTGTGATTCCAGCGCAGGTTGGGCTCTTCCTCCCCGGGTCACATCACTTAAGGTTGGAATGCAGCTCTTCTACCACCCGGTTCTTGTCTCTGCTGGACCAGTTTCTACTGGTTTGCCTAGGCTCCTCGTCCCACCCTTTTTTGACTTTGGTTTCTGTTTCCCACACCCTTCTTTTAAAAAGGCCTTTAAGTGGTAATTGTGCTTAATCTGAGATGTCTTGCTGCTCTGTTACCCCGCCCTACCTAGGACCCTCTCAGCCCCTGATCTTGCTTTCTACTGTTTGCATTTTTTCTCTAGGGCAGGGCGGGAAGGGGTAAGGTCCACCCTGTATAAACTAACAGCCCGGATTATGAAACTGTCACCCCCAGGGCTCCTGTTCTTCTGGTGACTCCCAGTGAGGGTCACAAGTGATTCTTTAAAGCTGGCCTCCTACTCTGACTCTGTGACTGGCCGGTGGTAGCCCTTTGGCATTGGTGATGGTGTCTGGAATTAGATATTCTATTGTTGGGAGTAGAGGGGCTTATGGGATGTAAGTGGTTTGAAATAATTGGCTAGCCTGACCTGTGGTGGTGGTGGTGGTGCAGTGGATAAAGCGTCGACCTGGAACTCTGAGGTTGCTGGTTCAAAGCCCCAGGCTTACCTGACCAGGCAGTGGCGCAGTGAATAGAGCATTGGACTGGGATGAGGAAGACCCAGGTTCGAGATCCCAAGGTCACTGGCTCAAGCAAGGGGTTACTCGGTCTGCTGAAAGCCCGCGGTCAAGGCACATATGAGAAAGCAATCAATGAACAACTAAGGTGTTGTGATGAAAAACTAATGATTGATGCTTCTCATCTCTCTCTGTCCCTGTCTCTCTCTCTCTCTCTGTAAAACAAACAAACAAACAAACAAAATAGACACCCCCCCCCAAAACCCTGGGCTTGCCTGGTCAAGGCACATATGGGAGTAGTTGATGCTTCTACTCCTCTCCTCCCCACCCCCATAAATAAGTAAGTAGCCAGCCTAGCAAGCTGTTAACATGGAAAGGGTTTAAAAGAGAACTTCAGCCTGACCAGGCGGTGATGCAGTGGATAGACCGTTGGACTGGGATGTGGAGGACCCAGGTTTGAGACACTGAAGTACCCAGCTTGAGCGCGGGCTCATCTGGTTTGAGCAAAGCTCACCAGCTTGGACCCAAGGTCACTGGCCTGAGCAAGGGGTCACTCGGTCTGCTGAAGGCCTGCAGTCAAGGCTCTTATGAGAAAGCAATCAGTGAACAACTAAGGTGTGGCAACAAAAAACTGATGATTGATGCTTCTCATCTCTCTCCGTTCCTGTCTATACCTATCTGTCCCTCTCTCTGACTCTAAAAAAAAGGAGAGAGAGAGAGAGAGAGAGAGAGAGAGAGAACTCCATTTCTTGGTGAGACTAAGCCAGGCCTTTGCTTTTGCCCCCAGCTGTTGCTCTAGAGACTTCATTTGAGCCCCCTCTGCGGTTGAGAAAGGCTTGGTGGTTCCTGGGGAAGGAGGAGGTGCTGTAGAGGTGTGTCTGTTCTCTGTTTAGTGCTCCCCGCCATGGGGCAAGTGCTGTGATGGGGCAAGTGCTGTGCACAGAGCTAGGCCTGGGGCTTGGTGACAAATCCCCAGGCTCACCCTTACACACACACACACACCCGCTCCTTGTCCCCTGCTGAGGAGCGAGCCTGTACTGGCGTGGAGAATTCACAGTGACCATCTCTTGCTTCCTTGATTGGTTCCCCTCCTTAATTTAAATAAGTCCTGCCAGTGAACAACTGTGGATTAAAACAAGATTTCTACAGCAGTTAAATACTTGATTAAAGTCTTGTTTGCAGGCAGTGTTTGGAAGGGTAACCTGCTCTTAAAATTGTCAACGGATGTGACAGCGTACGTAAACTTGGGCCACCAGGGAGGCCCGAGTTGGACCCCTTGTTGCCCAAGGCAGAGGGCAACCGAGTAACTTACAGGAGTTCAGCTACTCGATAGTAGAACTTGCTGGAATTAGGGGGGTAGGATGGGGGCAGGGAGAAAATATGGCTAGAAATCTTTTAAAACCGTTTTCATTATTTTTACTCTTATCTGTGTCGTTAAGACAGTTCTTTCTCCCCAGGTGATGAATGCCTTCTCTTGCTTTAAATCCACCTGTCCACATGATTGCAGCCACACGGGCAATTGAAACCCCTTCTTGCCCCTTCAGGGAGGGAAGAGGTTTCAGGTGCACAATGTTGCCCACTGTTTAAGAGGTGAGTGAGGACTGAGTTACATGGCCACCTACAGAGTCTCGCCATAAAAAAAAAAAAAAAAAAAAAAAAAAAAAAGCCAGCCTCCCAGCCCCACCAACTCTTGTCCACAACACAACAGAAGAAAACCGTGCCTTGCGTTCGTGACCTCGGCAGCAACAGGAAAACTGGGTCTCTGTGTCAAAACTCAATCTTTTCAGGACTTGTTTTAAAAATCTGTAATTTACGTGGGCAGTGATCTCAGTGTTGGAACAAATCTCGATTTTATTTGCTGCTGGAAGCTGCCTGGGCCACTCATTAGTGCATCAGAGGTCAGATGCACGCAGGGGCGGCAGCTGGGACACTAATGATTTCATACGGCTTTGTATGACCGCGGGCCGCCTGCGGTGCTGTAAATCGGACTCAGGGGCTCTAATTTTTTCAAAGCCTTCAGGGAGTTAGTTTGAAGTCTGCCTCTTGTGAGATAGAACCTAAGATAATATTTACAGTGGAGGGCAAAGGAGAAATAATACCTAATGGGAATATTGTGAGAAAGAATGGTAGCGGCCTATTCGAAGTGAATTGCGTGGGGCCATTTGAGTAACTCGTTTATGGGGCTCAACGAGTATTTATTGGGTCTTAGCTAGGAAGAGAGCCATGCCCAGGCTGGGCTCCAAGCTCGACTCCAACAACACTCTAGGGTATTTTGGTGGAAGGGTTTCCCCCTCACTTTTCTTTTAGATATAATTTCCATAAAATAAACATTGTAAAACATGCATTTTGAGATTTGACCGTTCTTTATATCTGTGTACCTGTCAAGATATTTGAACATTTCCATCCTTCCGGTCCACTCTTGTTTATAGCTGCAACTTCTCTGATTTCCCCCCTGCCCCCACATTTGATTAGGTTTGTCTCTGTATAAACGGAATTATGCAGTCTCTTTTGGGTTCTGGCTTTTCCCACCAAGCGTACGCCGCTGAGGTGTATCTGTGTGATTGCAGCAGTTAGCAGCTCACGGTCATTGCTGGAAAGTGTCTCCTGTGTGGATATACCGCTCTCTGGTTCTCTGACATGAAAGTTTTATAGTTCTGGACTGGAAACATTTTTAAACACCTAAGTTTTATTGCAGTAAATAAGTTTATTGGTTAAGAAGGACGTTTGGTAGGTATTAATCCAAAACACAATGCTGGCATGTTCCGTGTGTCACCCAGTGTCACTGTAACCTGGATCTGTTGCAGGAACCCCAAGTGCTTGTGTGTCACTTGCCACTGTGGGCAGCAAACCCTGTGGCCGAGGCGGGGCATTGGGCATGGGTGGCCATGTACGTGCCCCAGGCAGCATGGCGGCTGGAGGGTGGGGGGGAGGCTCCAGAGTGAAGATCAGAATCTGCGCAGTGAAGGGGGTGTTGTTGCCGGTTGGGAGCTTGCTAGCCGGCAGCTGTGAGAGGCAGCTGAAGGGAGCGGTGCAGGCCCAGCAGGGCTCTCCATGGCAGCAGAGTGCTGTGCACTGGATGCATGGCTGTATGTCCCCCCCTCCCCATTTCTGCAGCGGCCATGTATTTTGTCTCACACTGAATAATTGATGACGTCATGTTTATACCTGCAGGTTGTCCTATTCAACTGCCCGCAGTTCCCAGAGGAGGGTCAGGGTCCCAGCAAAACAGATGCCCAGTTATACTGTTATACTGTCCCTTCTGGACTCCTAAAAGGCCCCCCCTTTTTTTATTGGTGAGAGAGAGTGACAGAAAGAGGGACAGACAGACAGGAAGGGGAGGGAGATGAGAAGCATCAGATTTTCGTTGCAGCTCCTTAGCTGTTCATTGATTGCTTTCTCATTTGTGCCTTGACGGGGGGGGGGGGGGGGGGGGCGCTATAGCAGACCAAGTGACCCCTTGCTCAAACCAGATTGAGCCCGCTCTCAAGCTGGTGATGTCGGGGTTTCAAACCTAGGTCCTCTGCGTCCCAGTCTGACGCTCTATTCACTGCACTACCGCCTGGTCAGGCTAAAAGGCCTTTTCTTGAGTCAGCTTGACTGTTATCCCCTCAGCCTTAGGGAGGAAGCTATGGTAGGAAACATTGTGAAACTTGGGTCTGTGATTCTGGCAAAACTGGTGGAAGGTGTGAGCTGTGCTGCTCGGGGGTGACCTTGTTCTCAGGGGTTTCATCTTCGAGACTGTGCTAGGGGAGGAAATGCTTTCTTCCAAGGGGAACTTGTTTCCATAACCCCCACCCTTAAAATAATTCTGACAGTGCCAGGAGCCAAATCTTAGGTTATTTCTCATTTTACCAAATCTGCAGCTCAGCTCGAGCAAATTCAGCCATTCAACTACGGAAACAGAACTGACTCATCTAATTCTCTGCTCCCTTTTATTTGGTCTTAGCTTTAAAAAGGTAATGGTTCTGTTCTTGCATGTGCTAATATTAAGAACTGTGTGCTGTGATAGTCTACAGGGAGGGTCCTTCCAGGGGGATAGAACATCAGAACAGGGCTGGGCTGCTAGAGTAAAAACTGGGGACCCCTGTGGCCCCAGCTCTTGGGCATCAGGACCATGTTCCTACAAGTGGGGGGGGGGGGGCGACAGGTGCTTGAAGGAGAAGCAGCTTGCAGGGTTTAAGGAAGCTTGTGGGCTGGGGCATTGGAGGAACAGGCCTTGCCATTAGTGGATGGCTGGTGTTGGGAAAGGGGTATAGCAGTGGTCATTTGTAGCGGGAAGATTTTCTCCTATAAACTAGGGAAGGGTTCATGATAAGGCTTTTAAAGTGACCCATAAGCTCCAAGTGAACAACACATGACATTTCACGGTCGTCACGCTATGCTTCTCCTACGATACCAGCAACCACATAGAGCCTAAAGTGGTTAGAGCTGATGGCATCCCTCTCTGTTTTCAATCCTCCGTGTTCAGGTTTGTCCCCGGAGCTTAAAAATGTGGCCTAGAGCTGGTCTGGCTTGGCTTTGGGCGCCCGTGGCTCCGCCTCAGCAGCAGGAGCTCTTGGGTCTCTCTGTTCCTTGGTGAGTCCTGGGAATGAGTTTTATTCAGGCAGCTGGCCAGACAGGTAGCAGTATATGTCCTAAGTCTTTTATCCTAACTCTTGTGATCTGATGTGTCTCTAAAAAAATTTCTGATTTTAGACAGTTAATACTGTGCATGCACATCCTATTAGTAATACCACAAAATAACAAGTATTAGGGTTTCTTTAGTAAATATGGAAATTCATACTCCATGGTAAAAAATAAATAAAATCATAAATCCTTTACATGCCAGTTCTGGTGTTGCTGCGAAATAGCTGATATGAAATCCTTTTGATTTCCAGAGCCTATTGGGTTTTGGAATTGCAGAAAGGGGCCTGTGGGTTTGTATGGGCCCCAATGTTTGTTTCAGTGGGTGTTTGAATGGTCGTCGTCTCCCCTCCCACCCCCGGGACTAATAAGTGTTTATTCTTAACACCCCTCTTCCTATACATTGCCCGATACCTCTTTCACTGCCACCATCTAGAGATGCCCCCACCGAGCAGCCAGCACTGAGGATGCAAAACACAGCAAGGCTAGCTTCTCGCTGCTCCGGCATCCGCAGAAGCCTTTGCTCCTAGTCCCAACTATGGCCGCCTCTCTGGCCGGTGTCCCCCTGCTGGCCTTTGGTGTACATCTGGTCTTGTTGGGAACAGAAGCAGGCACTATGCCGACCTGGGTTCACTCCTATGGATGTAGGTTGAGTCTACTTAAAGTTATTACACTTGAAAATCTTTATGAGCCACACTTAACAAGTAAATGTTTTCCCTGATACATCAAGGGACTCAACAAAATGGAAATGTTACCACATGGAAAAATTTGGGTTGTGTAAAAAACATGGATAGTCACTGCGTCATTACTTGTGATAAAACAAAAACAAAAAATATCAGAATTTTCTTCTATCCAAAGGTACTAATTTAATAATAAATCTGACATAGCATGCAGCCGTTCATAAGACAGCTTGACCCAGAACATTCTCCAAGTTAATAAAGTGGAAAAAAGTCAGGTATGATGTACTCCTATTTGTCTTTTAAAAATGCACATGTAAGTTGGGAAAGATTTAAAATTCTTTGCATCTGTGTATCGTTCTGTATTAAATATACATGTGTGGACTCTGGCTGGGTTGTTCAGTGGGTAGAGAGTTGTCCTGCGGAACCGAGGTCCCTAGTCAGGACACATGAATGCACAACTAAGTGGAACGAGTTGATACTTCTCTCTCTCCTTCCCTCCTCTCTCCCCATCTCCCTCCCCCTCTGTTTCTGTCTCTCTTTCCTTCTCTCTCCCTCCTTCCCTCTAGAACCAATGGAAAAAATTAAAAATAAATTAATTTAAAAAATAAACACACGTGTGTTCCCTAACTTTTTCAAGACACTTCCCTTACACACACACACACACACACACACACACACACAATTTGTCCTCAGCCAGGCTCTGCTGTTTTAACTTTTAACTGGTGGTGATTGTGCCTTGAACAAGGGTCTGAATTTCTTTCTTTCCCCACTTCCCCAGGCCACGCCCCCCACCCCCCAAACCATAGCTCTCTGCTTAGCAGCAGCATGTGGCCAGGGATGTAGGCGGAACCCTGGGCTTCATATTCAGTGCATTTTCCATAAGTCTCCTGAAGCTTGGTTTTGCTGTTATTAAATAGACTAAGTTGCATCGCTGGACTTTTCTCCTTGAACTTGGCTCGCCACTTTTAAATAGGAGAGTCAGCATCGTGGCACACACTGATAAGGCTTCTGGTTGTCAGCAGTCATTCTTCACTTCGTTTCTACAGTGGGAAACTGCGAAGCCCTTCTGGGTGGCTGGAGATCTCCTCCCGTCTAAGCCTGAGTTTGTGGGAGGCCGCATGACCCAGTCGTTTTAAGGATATAGGGGGGAAACCCCTCAAAGATAAGTTTGCAGTGGTTAATATGTTGTGTTTCAGTTGGGGCATTTTGAGAAGGAGATGCCCCTCCCTCCTTTGAGCTTACATTCTTCACTGGTGTGGGTGATTGTATTTAAAACCAGGGTGCCTCCGTACAGATGCGCGGTGTTGATGGGACCGCAGGTAGTATAAAAAGTAGATTTCCAGGAAGCGTGCACGTGCACACACACACACAGTCTTGTTCATTAACAAAGCACTTTATTTCAGCTCTGGCTAAGGTAAAAACCTGCCTGCTTGGTATTTTTATTTATTTTTTTCTGTAACTTTCCCCTTCCTCTCCTGCTAGGCCCCGCATTCCTAGGTCTTTGTCTCTGCCTGGTATTTTAGAAATTTTGGGAGAGGAAGGCAGTGGGTGGGGCCTCCTGGAAGCTGGGGGCAGGGAAGAGGGTGGTCACTCGCAAGGTCAGAGGTCGAGCCTGCTCCATTCAGCTGGAGCAGCCAGATTGTCGCCATGCGGGGCCAGGGGGTGGGGGTGGGGGCGTGTCCGTGCATCTGCCCGGGAAGGCCCGAACAGGCAGCCCCAGGCCCTGGAATTCCTCCCACCAGAGGCCTGCTCCTTACCGGCGCCCCCCAGCCCCCTTTCTGGAACCATAGTTCACGGCCTCTCTGCTACATTTCTGGCCTTGGACCCTCCGCACAGCCCTTTCTTTTGGAAGATGCGGGTTCCAGTTTATTCTGTTAAAATATCTTACTGCTGGTTCAGAGAATTGCACCTCTTGATTTGTTTCACAAGCTCTGAAATGGTGGGGCTCTGACCTTAGAAATTTAGGTAGATGAGATTCAGAGCTTCTGAATGGAGTTCGAAATCTTCCCCAAGTTTCTACTCCAACTTTTTGTTAGAAAGTGTATATAATACTGGTCACATTTTCAGTATTTGGACGATGTGTTCTTTAAAAAAAGAAAATAGAAACAATGATTTATTAATTGTGAGCACCAGGAAGCTATGCTTTCACTCACGCATTGTTTTTTTCCCTCCCCACTGTGGTGAAAGAAGATAGACTCCTGCATGTGGATCGACAAGGATCCACCTGGCAAGGGCAATCTGGGGCTGATACTGAAGTACCTTAGCTATTTTTAGCGCCTAAGGCTGACTGTGTTCAGACCCACTGAGCTATCCTCAGCTTCCGGGGCCATGCTCAAACGAACCAGTGAAGCTACTGGCTGCATACAGAGAAGGGAAACAAATTGTCGCTTCTTCTGTGTGCTGTGGCTGGCAATCAAACCGGGATGACCATACGCTGGGCTGACGCTCTATCTACTGAGCTACTAGCCAGGGCCACCCATCGCTTTCTATGATCAACTTGTGGGCGTTCCCCAAGCCCAGCCCCAGAGCCACCTGACTGCAGAAGCACTCACACTTCCAAAGTCATAATGCAGTGGTTTTCAAACTTTCTACACTTGGGAACCGGTGAAAATAGAATTATTTTGGGAACCGCTAAGGCAGAAATCACCCTAAGCATAAGCAAAGTCAACTATGATTATTGGGTCTGTAATCTTTCGTTATTTTATTTATTTATTTATTTATTTTACAGAGACACAGAGAGAGGTGGATAGGGACAGACAGGAATGGAGAGAGATGAGAAGCATCAATCATCAGTTTTTCATTGCAACACCTCAGTTGTTCATTGATTGCTTTCTCATATGTGCCCCGACCGTGGGGCTACAGCAGACCCAGTGACACCCTCCCCCCCCCCCCCCCCCGCACCTCGAGCCAGCGACCTTGGATCCAGGCTCACCGCTCTTAAACTGGCGACCATGGGGTCTCGAACCTGGGTCCTCGGCATCCCAGTCTGATGCTCTACCCGCTGCGCCACCACCTGGTCAGGCTGGGTCTGTAATCTTTGTACAACGTGAGGGTGGTTAACTCTTTTGATCTAGGGTTCTTAGCACTGCATTGATCCCGTGTCAAATGGTGCCAGAAGTGGGATTGCATCTAGGGACCCCCCCTTCCCCATTTAGAGGGGGTCTCAAGGCTGCACATGTGAGGGGCCTGGTGCCAGGAACTTCGGGCACCCTGTTACCGCTCTTCCGACCGGGATTTCTTTCTGGCCACTTCATCTGCAGAATTCACACCTACCACTTGTAGGATTCTCATAAGCACATCATCCGGGCTCTGGATTTTCACAAACCCAAGCCCCAGGACAGTCACCATAGTCCCTGGCAGTGTCTTAATCGGCACCTGGAGCCTGGCTTTGGCTCAGCCCAGCTATTTGCAAACTTGGTTTTTGAGGTTGAGACACCCCAGAGAGATCGGGTTCTTGGGATTTCAGGGATAGACGGGATCTCCTGAGGTGTACCGAGTCAGACTGGCCAGGTGGTCCCATGCCCAGGCGATGCCAGGCTCAAGTGACCAGCCTAAGGTTCTGTGTTACTCACTGCCGGTACAGGTAGATGAGCTGTTGCCCAGTGACAGGAACACAGGGTGTCTCTATCTACCGAGTCCACGAGGCTGTCTGCAAAACAGGGAACCCTGAGAAAGAAGTGGAGGAGGAGATCTTTTTAACTGGCCTGAGACAGAGGTTCAGAAGCATGCTTCATTTTCGTTTAAAAGGAGCATTCTGATGGAAGGTTTCACACTTGCCATTAGCATAAGAGCGATCCCTTTATTCCCTTGACAAATGAGGTAGCAAAGGGAAGGAATGAAGTGGAAACTGGTGGGCAAATTGCTTTAGCTTCATTCACATCAGTTAAAAAAAAAAAAAGGACTGTCCAGGAATTTCTCCCAAATGTATCCAGCTTTGCAGCTTTTGATTAGTATTTAAGGTTAGCCTGAGAATTTCAGGTTTTATTCAGATTCAAAGGATGAGCTCGTTTCTGAATGGTGGGACCCGCTTGTAAGGGATGGGTCATCTTTGTACTGAAGAAGGCAGATGGCCGACTCTTGGTTTCCGACTGACGTGCTCCTGGAAGGAGTGCTACTGGGCAAAAAAAAAAAAAAAAAAATGTGGTAGTAAAGCTACAAACCTGCCCATGTTTTTCCCTCCTAGAAAATAGAGTCCGTGACACCTGCCGTGTCAGAGCCATTTCTTAAAACTAGGTACAGACTATCCCAAGTCTATTCCTATTTCGGAGTCCAAAAGCTCTCCGAGCAGCAGCCGACCCCACGCTGCACCGATCACCGCCGAGCTAACTCGTATCTCTCAGCCCCGAGTAAAGCAGGCCTGCGTACCGGACTGAGCCATTTGGGGAGATCACTTTCTAGTGGATGTCTGTGTTCCTTGCCAAGACAGAGATGGGTTAATAGTAAAATCACCTGGAAAAGGGGAGAAACCGCATTCTCACTGTTTGCCTCAGGGCTGATTTCGGGTGAGACTTTCAGTCTGGGAGGAACTTTCTGGCCCTCGGGGCTGCTGCTGCCGCCAACCCTCCCTTTCTCCTTATCTCTGTCTCCCAATCTCCGCCTCTCAGCCAGAACCAGCTCTTGTTCTGTCTCCCATCTTGGACCTCTAGGACACCTAGCAAAGTGCCGGGTGCTCTGCCTGAGGTGGCCGGGACCAAGTGTGTGTGTTGGAAACAAGTCTTCAGGGGTCTGGGGTTGGCCTCCCTGCTCCGCCCAGGCTAGCTGTGTGGCCTTCAGCACGGGGGGGGGGGGGGTTTAGGTGCATGCACTGTGACTGAGAGAACCCCCTCCTTGGAAGTCGTCTACCTCTTGCGGGAGTCGTGCTGGCCGGCTTCCCCTCACACTCAGGTGTACCAGAGGCAAATTTAAGCTCCGCTCTTGAAAGCGGTCCAGCAAACATTTACAGAAAGCGGTGCTAAGTGCCCTGCTCTGTGGAGAGGGATACAAGACTGGCCCAGTTTCTGTGCCAAGGAGCTGTCGCTCGTGAGAGCTCCTCATTTATCAGCAGGTGGAGATTGTGCCAACCCTTCGCTCCCCCTCCCAGCACGCCGGGCCCCAGGGAAATACAGAACATCACATAAAGCAGTCCTCTCAGCGTGGGCTGCCTCCCTGGGTCAACTCCTTGGAACAACTTGGCAGGAAGAAGAAAGACAAGAAGCTGGCTGACCTTCCCACTAGCTTTTTGCCTTCGTTCCAGCAGCTTAAGCCCCTGGCTGGCTGGCTCAGATGCTGGGAGAGCCATGCTTTGCATGTTGTGTTGATCTCTGTGCTGGGGGCAGGGTGGCAACAGCCTGTGGTGTGAGGGTGATTCATACTGGCACCTCACCTTGCTTCACACGCCCCCCCCCCCCCGGGAGGCTGGGGAGTGATGGTAAGAGAAAACTTCTGGTATATTCTTTTCATTTGGGTTACCAATCTCTGATCAGGAAAACATAATCTTAGAACTCTTCTGGGTAATTAATCTAAGATACAGGGAAATATTATACCTTTGAAGTGTCTCAGCGATATTTCTGAATGAAACTGGAGTGGGACCAGGGGCTGGTTGTCTTTTCTTTGACTCGGGGGCCAGGGGCTGGGGGAGGTGGGGGGAGGAAGAGCCCAGTTGGCTCACAGTGGCTTGCCCCACTCCCTGTCCTCGTGTGTGTGTGTGTGTGTGTGTGTGTGTGTGTGTGTGTTGCTCCTTTATCCAGAGGGGGGAGTGGTTGGAAGTCTGGAACCCCTGTTGCTGTCCTGGTCTCCAGCCCTGCATCTCTCATGAATGCCTGTCCCTTTCTGGCCCCCAGGTGCTGCATCTGTACTGTGACACTTGCTCGGTGCCCATCTGTCGCGAGTGTACAATGGGCCGGCACGGGGGCCACAGTTTCATCTACCTCCAGGAGGCACTGCAGGACTCACGGTCACTCACCATCCAGCTGCTGGCTGATGCCCAGCAGGGCCGCCAGGCAATCCAGGTCAGTCCTTCCCCACCCTTCACCTGTCTCCCTTGTTCGGCCTTGCAAGGAGGCCTTCCCTGTCTCTCCCTTTCAGATGGCGTGTGGAGATGACCGGGCAGTCGCCAGTGTGTGTGTGCTGGGGGGGCCACGCAACAGTGACTCAGATGAGCTCGTGTGATAATAGTCATACTGGGGGCAGGGGAGGGGATTCTCCCAGTCTTGTGCAAATTAGGATGTGGCCAGAGTCACTGGCCAGGCCAGTCTGGGCTTGTATTTGATGACACCTAGCCTGGGCCCCAGCCACGTCACCTGTCTGTTTCCCACTCATCCCCTCCCCAAATCCAGGTGGGCTGCAGAAGGACTGGGAGCTTAATGCTTTTCAGATGGAGAGCTTGACTATTTTCACTTATTTATTTATAGGTGAGAAATAAGTGAGCATGGCAAATTTCCCATAAGGTTCAGAGTCTCACCCTCTCTCCTGAGTGATCAAGTCACATCCTGGTGATTTAGACTGTTCAGTCTCCAACCCTTTGGGGTTAGGAACAGACACATATAACTTTTAGGGGGCATAGCACTCTCACTTTAGACAGGTAATACTGAGTCCCTGAAATGATTTTGAATTGTCTGTCACCTGATGCAGGTGACAGGGAAACACGACGAGACTGTTGCCTTTGTCTTGTTGGATGAGCTTGAAAGTCCGGAAACATTGCTGGTCCTTGAGCAAAAATCAAATAGGAAACTGTTGTTATTTACCTTCTGGAGGATTTGAATACGAGAATTGTTTTTAAAAAATTATCTTTTAGGAAAACGGTTAAAGAACTGACCACGTTCTCTAAAGAAAGGATGGGAGGATGGTTTCGATTTTTAACAAATTCCTCCACAGCTGTGACATTCCTATGCATGAGACTGAAGTATTCTTCCTGATGATTCAGATGGTCTAATACTCAAGTCATAAAATCGGAGCTTTGAGAATCTATGATTTTGAAAGGACTTACTCTTGGTTAAATTTCATTTGTCAGCATCCCCACCGGTGCATCCTCCTGGTGCATTTTCTTTCTGTTCTGTTCTAGTGACTCTGTCCCCGTGGATGAGGTGCGGTGTGGCTTCCATTTTTATGCCACTCCAGTTTTAGGACTTGGTCAAATGCGTACCCTGCAGCCTTCTCTCCTAGACACCGTCACCTGGGGAATTTAAAGAACTGCTGATGTTTGGGTTCTGCTGCCCCAACGGACCCCCTCCCCTATCGTAGTATAATCTGATGAACCCCTTTCTGTCCTTGGAGATGGAGAACACTTGGGGGTCTCAGAACACAGCCAGGGAATTGCTGCCGATGAGCTTTGGGTGCTCTGCTGGCATCTGTTACTCTGGGGAAGAAGCAGAGTTTTTTTTTGCTTGGAGGAGAGGTTTGTGGTTAATGTGATGAATTCTCAGGGAAGCAGAAATTTGAGCTTTTTTGTGGAGAGAGGAGAGAGAGAAAAGGCAAGGGGCGGATTTTTGTCTACTGTGCTCAGTTTTCCAAACACGGTCTGGGTTAGCCGAGAGTCCACGGTGTGAGTAGTGAAAAGAATGCAGGAGTGAAAATCAAATAGTAGTTGGCACTGCTGTACCTGGCACTAATGTAAATACTGGATCACGGAGCATTTTTGGGGGGAGGATCCAAGTGGCAGATCAGGCAGGTGGGTTTCTTAGGGTGAATTGGATGCTTAGTACCTTAACAATCTGTGTGGCCACACCCGGTACACCCACTGAACATCAACTGCATAGATTGTTAATAGACTCCCTAGAAAGTCACTGTGTAACCATTGGGGTGTGTGTGTGTGTGTGTGTGTGTGTGTGTGTGTGTGTTGCCCTTTTCTGGCTCTTGATTATAATTCTTTTAAAACCTGCGTTTGGCCAGTGGTCTGAAGATTTGGGTATAACCAGATACCTGTTTCTGTCTGAAAGTTCTTACCAGATTCCCAGGACATTGACCATTCATTCCTACAAAACTGTCTGGAGGCCCTCTGTGAGAACCAAGTGTCCAGGTTCATCCCCGTGAAGAAAGAAGCCCAGGAAACTGAGTACAATTGAGGAAGAGTCCGCATGTCCTCAGCAGACACTTCCCCGAGCATCTGCTCTGTGAAGGGAGAGCACTGCTTTGAGAGTTTCAGGTGGAGTCCCTGTGTAATCCAGAGATCATTTAAAAGCCGTGTCTGGAAGATCCTGGGAAAAGCAGACAGTGTGTAGCGCAGGGTGTGCCTTTGATTATCTATCTAAAGGATTCTTTGATTTGTGTGGGAAGGTGCAGTACTTTCTCCTTTGGTCACTAAGCAATGGGCAGGGTGACAGCCATGGAAATTTTGAGATGTTCCTACCCCACAGGGTAAGGACATGGTGGTGAAATGCCTTTAAAATAACTGACTCGGGTGGACTAGACGTCATAGGCTTGATTTCTTCATGAAATTGGTTAAAATGTTGAATAAATGGGCCCAACCACTTGATTTTTTTTACATTGTTGTTTTTTGGGGGAGGAGGTTGTATTTTTTTTTTTTTTTTTTTTCTGAAGCTGGAAATGGGGAGAGATAATCAGACAGCTCCCGCATGCACCCGACCGGGATCCACCCGGCACGCCCATCAGGGGGCGTCGCTCTGTTGCGACCAGAGCCACTCTAGCGCCTGGGGTAGAGGCCAAGGAGCCATCCCCAGCTCCCGGGCCATCTTTGCTCCAATGGAGCCTTGGCTGCGGGAGGGGAAGAGAGAGACAGAGAGGAAGGAGAGGGGGAGGGGTGGAGAAGCAGATGGGCGCTTCTTCTGTGTGCCCTGGCCGATGCTCTACCACTGAGCCAACCGGCCAGGGCCTACATTGTTGTTTTATAGCACTTATATCAAAGAGTTACAACAGAGATGGTATGAAAATGTTATTTTTACTGTGAACATCAGAGAAGGCAGGAATATAGTCAATATGGTCAGTTAACGTATTCTATAAAGGATGATGATACAGTGTACAGTTGATGTATCATAGAATTGTATACCTGCGACCAATATTTTACTTATCAGTGTTGTCCCCCCCAAATAAATTCAATAAGGGGGGTACTTAAATACAATAAAATATTATTCTTCAGTTGCACCAGCCACATTTCATGTGCTCAGGATAGAGGAAAGAACATTTCTATCTATGTAAAATGTTGTTACACTTTGCTGATATTGAATATAATAAATATCTTTCCTTTAAAAAAAGAAAGGATGATGAATGAGGGAGAAGATTTAAATTAATCATGATAAACACCAAAATGAAAACCTAGCTAGATTAAAGGGTTACATGGAGAGAGAGGGGAGGGAAAAGTATTGAAGAAAAAAAACGATAAAAAAGAAAAAAAAAACGAATGATGAATATGTGTTAATTACCTAAAGGCATAAAAGCACTCTAAGATTTTGTTCCTAGAAACGTATGCGTATTAAAAGGAACACAAACTAGAAACGATAGCAATCAGTTACTCTATGAAAAGATCATAAAGGTAGATAAAACGGAAAGACATGAATGGATAGGGAATGAGAGAGATGAAAAACATACCTTTTACAGAGAGAAAAATCCAACTACTTAATACATTAACCTGGACAGTTACCCATTTAAAGGACACCAGGCTACTGTTTGGATAAAGAACTTGAATATGTGCACCATGCTTACTCGGTGTGGGTGGGAGAACGTATTTTGAAAAATACCCAGCGCTTTTAGATGTGGAAGGAGCTTCATTCCTCCTCTGGGGATCTCCTCCGAGGCAGCGTTCTGCATTCTGATAGTACTGGTTGCACCATATGAACCCTCAACAATAGGAGTGAGGAGGTTTTAGGCACATAATCTATAGAGAGACTGCGATCACATTAAAAAAACACACAGTGTTCAGTAAAATGAACAAACTTTGAAGTTGGTTCAGAGAAAGTTATGCAAACCCAGAAAACAAGACACAGAAAAATTGGTAAGCAGAGCAAAATATTAATAGTAGTGTGTGTTTTTGTCCGTCTCCCCCACCTCCCACCCCCCCACCCCCAGTCCATTGCCTTAGCCACCCAGCCAGGACTGTTAGGTTTTTTGTTTTGTGTTTTTAACATCACGATTATATAACATATTTCAGTACACAACTTTTGTACAACCATAAAATAAAGCACCGCAGTAAAATAACAAAAAGCATGGCATTTCATTTTGCAGTGCCTGACAAATGGTTAACATCTTTAATCAGAAATGAGCCAGTAATTTTTTTTTTTAAGGCGGGACTGAGGCAAAAAAACTTCAGATATATTATGGAAAATATAGGCAATAAACTGCACATGTTTAAAGTGTACACCATATGTTTGATATATATTTTAGCCATGAAAATATCAGTCAAGATTATGAACATGTCTGTCATGTCCAAAAGTTTATTTCTTCTTTTTATTTTATTTTTTTACTTTTTTAAAAAGAGAAAGAGAGACAGGAAGGGAGAGACATGAGAACCATCAACTCGTAGTTGCTGCACCTTGGTTGGTTGCTCATTGATTGCTTCTCATATGTGCCTTGACTGGAGGCTCCAGCTGAGCCAGTGACCCCTTGCTAGAGACCATGGGGTCATGTCAGTGAACCCTGTTTGAAGCTGGCAACTCTGTCCTCAAGCTAGCAAGTTCTTGAGGTTTCGAACCTGGGACCTCAGCATTCCAGGTCAATGCTATCTATCTCCACTGCGCCAGCACGGGGCAGGCACCAAAAGTTTTTTAGTAATCCTTAGGGTAATCCCTACCTTCCTGTTCCCATGTTCCCAAGCAACCCCTCATCTGCTTTCTGTTTTGGATTAAGATTTTGTTTTATTTTAATGAGTTAGGAAGTGAATTTAGTAACTAGTAACAGGTCTTTACTCTGCTCCCCAAAAGTAGTGATTTAAATTAAATACTCAAGGCTTTAATCTCTCCTATTAAAAAGCATACGGGTAGTGATTGGAGAATCCTTTAGCTAGCTCTATCTACCCCATCATTCCCAGGAGTTGAGACATTTATCCCTATGGCCCAGAATAGCTGCTGGAATGCAAGACATTGTTACATTCATGTTCTGGCCAATTGAAAGGAGGTGGGCATGCTCCTACCTTTTATAGAGATTTCTCAGAAGTCCCGCATGATACTTAATATTCATTGGCCAGAATCTCAATGTCACGATCACATCAGTTGGAAAGGAGTTATATCCAAACTCACTACAGCCGTAAATAAGATAGAGCTTCTATTATTTTTCATCTGACAGTAGTAAGCCAGGAGTAATAGTATAGTGTGATGGATCCTGTAGACCAGGGATGCCCAAACTGCGGCCCCCTGAGGCCATTTATCCGGCCCCCGCTGCACTTCCGGAAGGGGCACCTCTTTCATTGGTGGTCAGTGAGAGGAGCACTGTATGTGGCGGTGCCTCAAAGCGCAGCGTCACTCACATACAGTTAGACTTCTGGTGACGCAGGAAGCATGCCTCATGGCTCCGGAAGCGCGTCATATCACTTGTTACGCCTAGCAGTGACAAATATGGAACTGGACGTTGACCATCTCATTAGCCAAAAGCAGACCCATAGTTCCCATTGAAATACTGGTCAGTTTGTTGATTTAAATTTACTTGTTCTTTATTTTAAATATTGTATTTGTTCCCGTTTTGTTTTTTTACTTTAAAATAAGATATGTGCAGTGTGCATAGGGATTTGTTCATAGTTTTTTTTATAGTCTGGCCCTCCAACGGTCTGAGGGACAGTGAACGGCCCCCTGTATAAAAAGTTTGGGGACCCCTGCTGTAGACTAGAGAGCCAGCTGCCTTTGCCCTACCCTCTCCCTGATTTTCTTTACTGGACATGAATTGTCTACCCATTGAAAAAAAAAAGCTATCACACCCTGGCCGGGTAACTCGGTCGGAGCGTCATTCTGATAACACCAAGGTTGTGGGTTCAATCCCTCATCAAGGCACATACAAGAATCACCAATGAGTGCATAAGTAACTGGAACAACAAATCAATTTTTTCTTTAAAAAATCAATCAGTAACTATATTTTGAAAAAGTAAGCATTGTCGCTCTTCCTGTTACAGCGAGAGTGATAGGTGTTCTACCATTTAGCCCCAAATGAGAACTGAACTTAATGACTAAGTGTAATTTTTTTTTTTTTAAGTTGTACAAATGAAATTGTAAGTTAATCTCGACTTTGGACTACTTTGGTCCCTTTTGTTTTAACTTTTATCAGTCCTCTCATCATCCTTGTAGACTGAAGTCACCTGCGGACACACTCCTGCTTGCCACGACGGAAAGTTACCACAGTGAATGCCAAGCGTGTCTGTTATCTCTTATGAGCTTAATTTACACTATCCCAAAAAGTAGATCAAGGAAACTTTTTTTCTTTTTCTATTACAAATATGGAAGTGGAAGAACGAAATTAATTGCCCAAGAAACCAGACGTCCTTAAACGATAGGCCTCCCCTCTTCATCCGAGAGAATGAACAGACCTGTGTACTGAGCTCCTCCCCTTGTCCTGGGCACTGAAACAGGTACTTCACGCATACATAGTACTGCCTGTATGGTGTGGGCGTCGTTCTTCCCATTTTGCAAAGAGAACGCTTTGCACCAAAGAGATTAACCTCAGGTAACCTGCCAGAGGCACAGTGACAGTGAAGAGAGGAATTGCAGTTTGAATCCAAAACTAATGGACCCTGTTTCTCATTTGGGAAGCCAATGTTCTCTAGCTCCCCACCCCCACCCCCGTGCATGTGCGCCACCACCGGCCACTTACACCTAAATGTAGGAAAAATTATGGTGCAAGAACTTAAATACACTCTGACCTCATTTAAAAATTTCCCATGCTGTCTTAATTAGGACTCTGGGGTTGCAGTGGACTAAAAGGGAATGAATAGTCTCAGGTGACCAGGTAGAAGAATATGGATGGATCAGGCTTCAGGTATCCAGGGACGTAGACCTTGGTGCCAGCACTGTCAATCACTTAGCTCTGTCCCTCTCTCCATGGTAACCCCATTCGAGCTCCTGAACCTGGGCTTGTCCGTGCAGCGCAGAGAGAAAGGTAGGCTTAAATGGAAATCTCCTTGGGCTTGCGCTGTTCCAGCAAACCATCCTCAGGGAAAGGATGGGGTTCCCCTCCCCCCCCTCCTCTTTTGGGGTGGGAGGGAAGGAGGCTGTAACATTCATCTGTAAAATCCCAGAGAAGGGCCCTTGATTGGCCTGGTATCCTTCATTGCTCCTTGGGCACAGGGGCTGGGGGCAGTATACTAGGGAGCTCCCTTTAGACCAGATGAACGGGCATTTAACACATCCCAAAAGTAAAAGGATACTAGGCAGCCAGATCTGCGGGTAGATTTTTAAGTCCTTATCTACCTTACACCACCTTTAAGTGAATATCCCAGAAACCTATTTTACAACATGTCTGGGCTCAGTATAATTTGGGGATTTGGTGGTTCTAATTTTCACTGAACAGATTTCGTTGAGACATCTTTTGCAGAAACTCCGTTCCCTTTCTTCAACCAGGGACTTGGTCTCAACTAGCTTCCCCTCCAAAGTTGGAAGTAATATGTACGCTCTAGAGGCCCAGCAGAGAGGTGTCTTTGCCTTTTTGCCAGTGACTTCTGGATCCCGAGTCACACCATTGATGCACGTTTATGAGGTTGTGTTGGTGCCAGAAGAAGGCTTGAGATTTGTATTGGCTCCTCTCCTATAATCAGTAAGCAGCCCCGTCCTATAAGCAGTTTGTGTGTTAGCCTAGTGAGGTCGTCTTGTCTTGGACACCTCAATTCCCTCCCATCCTGCTGTCCTCATCAACCTATTTTCAAGTTTAGTCATTTCTGGATGGGAAGGATGTACATTAAAAAAAAAAAAAAAAAAGGCACATCTCCCCCAGTGACTATCTGGTTTTTTTTATTTTTATTTATTTATTTTTTTTTTACAGAGACAGAGAGTGAGACGGAGAGAGATGAGAAACATCAATCATTAGTTTTTCATTGCACGTTGCAACACCTTAGTTGTTCATTGATTGCTTTCTCATATGTGCCTTGACCGCAGCCCTTTAGCAGACTGAGTAATCCCCTGCTAGAGCCAGCGACCCTGGGTTCAAGCTGGCGACCTCGGGGTCTCGAACCCGGGTCCTCTGCATCGCAGTCTGACTATCCACTGCGCCACCGCCTGGTCAACACTGTAATCCAGTGTTAAATTACAAGTATCGGATATTAGTTGCTATGACTTTGAGACAATCACAGCTCGGTGATATTTAGCTTGAGAGTCTTAGTTCTAAAAAAAAGAAGCACCTAGAAAGAAGTAAATCTTCCAATTAATTCTAGATAGTCTTGTAAAGGGAGTGTGTCCTGATGAGGGTCTGGGGTTACCCACAACAAAGAAAGCATGGGAAGAGGCCTGCAATGTACCTCATCGTTTTTATTGTTGTTTTTTTTAGGACAATCTGTTACTTGGACACTTTAAGAGGACAACATTTTGGCTACCTCTATGTAATTAGAGCATTTTATAAGTTGCACTGATTGCCTATAGAAATCCGTAAGCAGGATCAGGAATATAGTTGTTCTCCACATAAGATTGATTCTTTAATTACTGTGTTTCTTTTATCATGTTCAAGATGCCATTGAGTGTAAGATGCACATTTATGTTACATACACCTAAGAAAGGGGGAAACTTGATCATTTTCAGATGAATCATAGTTTCAGAGATATGAATTACAGTTAAAATTATATTTAGAATGCACTGCAGTATTTTCCATATCTTGTATGGTGGCCTATGAATTTATAGGTGATATAATTGTTCTATTTTTATACCTTCTGGCTCTCAGGGCACTTTAAATACCAGCCATCAGACAACTGTTCTCCATAGCAGACATCACTAATCGCTTTGTGTACTCTTCCTGGGAAAAACCCACAAATGGCCCCAGACTCTCTTCAGAACTAAGTGGCCATCATTCAAGTCAGCTAGCTAGCATGCACCAACTGAGTCACCTGCCCAGTTGAGACCCTCAGATTTCAAACCTTCTCTTGGATTTGTGCACGTTTAGAAGATGATAACATTTTTCTCCCAAGTCCCATGCTTGTTGCCTTTTTTTTGGTCCTTTTTTTTTAACTGCAAAGTGTGTTCCTATTTTCTTTTTTTTTTTTTTCAGAGACAGAGAGAGGGATAGATAGGGACAGACAGACAAGAACGGAGAGGTGAGAAGCACCAATCATTAGTTTTTCGTTGTGCATTGCGGCACCTTAGTTGTTCATTGATTGCTTTCTCATATGTGCCTTGACCGTGGGCCTTCAGCAGACCGAGTAACCCCTTGCTTGAGCCAGCAACCTTGGGTCCAAGCTGGTGAGTTTTGCTCAAACCAGATGAGCCCGCACTCAAGTTGGTGACCTTGGGGTCTCGAACCTGGCTCTTCTGCATCCCAGTCAGACACTCTATTCACTGCGCCACCGCCTGGTCAGGCTGTGTTCCTATTTTCAAAGCTTTCCCCACCTTCCCCACTGTCATTTTCCCCAAGCCACCTGCCACTTGTCTGCTTGAAAGGCCTGCTTTCGATAACAGGAACTAGTTCAGCAGGTCCTAGGTCTGCACATCTCGGCATGCAGTGCTTGACTAGGATTGTATACAGAAAATTATCACCAACTGGGTGACTTAAACCAATAGGAATGTATTATTGCACAGTTCTAGAGGCTAAAGTCCACAATCAGGGTGTCAGCAGGAACGTGCTCCTTCTGATGGTCCTGGGGCGGAGTCTTTCCTTGTGTCTTCCTAGTTCCTGGTGGTTGCCAGTCACCCTTGCTGTTCCTTGGCTTGTTGTACCTTATCGCTCCCCGTTCCTGCCTGTCTTTGCCCGGCCTTCCTTCTGTGTGCGTGTGTCTCTGTCTTCACTTGGCCTTACGGGGAAACGAGTCAGTGGATTTAGTATCCACCCTAGTCCATTATGACCTCATGTTAATATCTGCAAAGACCGTATTTCCAACTAAAGTCACGTTCAGGTTTCAGGTGCACCTGAACTTGGTGGAGAAGGGGACAGTATTTAACCCAGTACATTGATCAAACTTGACTATGTCCCTGGACACGAGCAAACTGAAAATGTATGGATGATTGTCCCTGTCACAACCCAGTGGCTAAGTACCGTATAGCCTGTGTACTTAGCCCCCACTTAGTTTGACGTGTAGTGATCCTTGGGGTAGGTAGGGTGGTAGAGGTGAGGGGGTCTGAGCTGGGGTTTGACCTTCAGAGTGAATTTGGAAGAGGAAGCATTCCAGGCAGTGGATAGCCCGCGGATCCTTAGACCTGACAAGGATCGGAGTGAGAACGCAGAGAGAGCAGTTCCCCCCCCCCCCCCGCGCAGCTGGGGGCGCACCCGGGGGGCAGCTGCACTGTGGGTGTGGCTCCGTGCCCGAACGTGGCATCCTGGCCGAGATGGTTATACTTGGTAAATAGGGGCTCCAATTTTATCTTTATTATTTTATTGAGGGGGACAGTTTTCAGGAATGGAGTGAGTCCCAGCAGTCTGGCTGGAGCTATTATTTGTAAAGAAATAAGGTTGGTCTTGTATGGTTTCATTCCATTTCTACAGTGTCCAAAATAGATAGGTCTCTAGGGACAGTAGGTGGGTTATGGTTGCTGTGGAGGAGAGGGAGGTGAGATGCAGAATGGCCGCTTAGCGGGCATGACAGCTTCCTCTCGGGACGATAGACGTGTTCTAGAGCTAGTGGTGACGGTGGCACAACGTTGAAGGTGCTATCACTGGTGCATTTTACGTTACGTATTTTTCCACAGTTGAAAAACACAATAAGGCAGGAAGTGTAGATAGGCCTAGGGTTTGGATCCTGCTTGCTTGGTGAGAGCTAAGTGGATAAAGGGAATGGATGGTTGAGGGGGGGGGGCTATGCCTATGAACGGGCCAGTGCCCCATGCCATTCCGTGGGGGCGTTTCTCGAGCACTGTTAATAATAACCTGTGCCACGCACTGTGGCCAGCTCTCTCCCTGGGGTCCGTTGCATTTTCCTCACAGTCCCCATTGACCAAGGTTAGGGGGCCAGGAAACTAGTCCAAGGAGCCTTTGAGCCCAGGAGTCAGGATTTGAACCCGGTTACCCAACTCCTAGCTTGACCATCATCAGCAAGCAGTCAGTTTGGAATCCCTGATTTAATACCTCAGTATCTCAAAAGAAATCCTTGTGGCTTTTGGAGACGCGTCATGTAATATTAATGAAAACACCAGGCCTTCTGTCTGGATTAATTTTTCATGAACAATAATACGACTGATTAAACTGGCTGATTTACTCGAGCCGGTGGCGCAGGGTGGGGTTGTGGGGTGCTGTGTCGATGGTCTCTGACCACAGGGCACGGTTTCCTCAGCGACCCGGTATTCTCAGTCCTGGATGCACTCCGCCTCGGCTCAGGCTGGAAAGGACGCGGCAGAAGGGTGATGGATAGCCACTGGCCCGCAGCCTGCTGCAGCCCCTGGCGGGAGGGGCGGGCCTGGCCTTCGGGGCTTTCCCCAGGCGTGCAGCGAGGCCAGAAAGTCTGGGAAAGCTGCGCACAGGCGTGTGCCCGGGGTTAGTACATCTCACATCTGATCCTCATTCCCGGTTTTCGGCTGTGACCCAGCTACACTGGTTTCGCTGTGTCAGAGGATCTCTTAATAGTCCTGACATTCACTTGGTGTAGGTGCCATTTCTCATACAAAGAAATCCAGCTCTTGCCAGCACCTCCTTCAGTTACATGTCAGACAGGTGCCATTCTCTGCCGAAGTGTCTGCTTTCTTTTCCAAGGAAGTGGATCAAGCGGTCTGGGGGCCCCCGGGTGTGAGCTTTTCGGGTCTGGGTGGTGGGGGTGGGGGCGTGGAGTAGGGAAGGGGCAGACTTCAGTGTTTTGTCTGGAGCGTGTGAAGGTCCTTCTCATGCCACGAGACTGTGTTTGGTTTTCCAGCTGAGCATCGAGCAGGCCCAGACGGTGGCAGAACAGGTGGAGATGAAGGCCAAGGTGGTCCAGTCGGAGGTCAAAGCCGTGACTGCGAGGCACAAGAAGGCCCTGGAGGAGCGGGAGTGCGAGCTGCTCTGGAAGGTAACGGACGGAACGCAACACGCCCGCGGTGGCCCTGTCGGCACCTCATCGGCCTGGCCGGCGTTTCTTCCGCAAACTGCCAGTCGGATCCGGGACTGCAGCTTATAAATTTAGAATACTTGGCAGTTTTTCAGAGTTGGTTGTTGGCAGAAAAATTCAAGGGGCCTCTGGCACCTTGTGGGTGCTCTCCGGGCAGTGAAACAAGAAGAAGCCCTTTCAGAAGTTGCCGGGTGCCGAAACAGGAGGGAGCCCCAAGTTTTGCATTGTGCACGCTCAAAAGGAGGCAGAAAGAGGGAGGACAGTGGAAACCGTTGTTGGGAAAGCGGGCTGGTAGGAAACGTCCTTGTTTTTGGTGTCCTGGCTGGTTGCACTTCCTGAGCCCATGTGCAAAGCCAGTTTTCCACTGGTGAGGGCAGCGAGCATGTGCCCTCTCTTCCTGTGGGAGCAGGAAAGTGCTGAGCACACTGGTGTGCTGGTTAGACAACAGTCAGCTTGGGAAGAAGGCTCTCCCCATCCACGTCACTGCCCCAGCTTTTTTCCTCTGCTTTCCTGTACCCCCTCAGAGGGAAGAGGGGGCACTATGCCTACGAGTGGGCCAGTGTCCCATGCCAGTTCCTGCACGCACCAGTAAGGCCACATATGTATCTTATTAAAAAGGCTGCACTTAGGTGTGTACTTGCTTGTTTTGTTTGTTTTTAGCAAGAGAGAGACAGGAAGAGAGAGAGAGAGAGAAGCATCAACTCGTAGTTGCAGCACTTTGATTGTTTATTGATCACTTCTCAAATGTGCCTTGGCAGGGGAGTGGGAAGGCTCCAGCCGAGTCAGTGACCCCTTGCTCAAGCCAGCAACCCCTCGCTCAAGCTGGCAACTGCAGGATTTTGAACTGGGACCTCAACATCCCAGGTCGGCGCTCTATCCACTGGGCCACCACCGCTCAGGCTTGTGTGTGCTTGCTTTAATCATCCGAACTAGCCGATGGTAGAGGTGGCCTCTCGATTTCCAAAAGTGACCCTCACCAATCACTTTGCCCTAAAATGTTCTCTGGAAGGCTGGCTGTTTTGGATTCTGCATCTTCCATTTAGTTATTAGTTCTTTAAGGAGCTGCCTTCTGCTGCTTCTGACCTCGTAGCAAATGTGAGTTTTTTGACCAAAAAAAAAAAAAAGAAAGACTCCAAAATGTCCCAAGATTAATTCAGCACATATTTTATTTAGGCACCTTTGTGGCCCTGACATGGTTTTCAGGCACTCAGATGTCCCCACGGTCCGTCAGCCTCATGCCACCCACGAATGTTAATTATAACTGAAAGGGGCCCACTGCTTGCAACCCGAGAGCGCCGTGGTGAACTCTGCCACAGACGGGCTCTTCTGGACTCGCTGATGAAAAGGCCTTTGTGTGTTTCTGCAGATCTCCCCTGAGTTATCCTCCCTCCTGTGAGGCGGACTCACTCTTCCAAAGGCAGTCCATTCTCTTTCTCAGGCAGGAGGAGTGGAAAGCAAGCTTTCACTCTGGGAGAAGTGAATTTGGAAGAGTCCGTTTCTTCTTCCTGCAATACGCTTCATTTCTGCTTGGCTTCAAAACTCGTTCTCAGATTCTTTCAAGATAGATAAGGCTTGTTCGTTCTGGAGACGTCTCGGCCCCATTTATCTTGCCTTGTTGCAGCGGTACCCCGCCCCAAATCCTGTGGGAATCCTTTCCCCTCTCTCTTATTAATTACTAGTGTTTCTATGCCCCCTCGCCCCCCAGCAAAGCTTTCCTGCCTGTCTCTGCCTGGGTACCTCGTTTGGTATAATATTGTGGTTTTTCTCGTTGTGGTTATTGCACCTTGAGATACTGGAGTGCTAGGTGAATCTGCCTTGTCTGGATGCACCTCCCTTTGTTGGGCCTTGTACATTTCCAGTGGGTTTGGCTTTCCCTTGGGGTCAGTTACAGCCACCTATACCTATGGGGTCGGAACCAAAGCCTGGAGGTTTGGTCCAGTGCAAAAACCAAAGGAAAAACCTCTCTTTGATCTGTCCCTGCAAAGAGTCTCCCTTCTTCATTTATATACATGTCCTGCTTCCAGAGTGGACAGTTGAAAATGCGTGTGAATGGGTCAGAAATCACATCATCACTCCCCAAGGGAAAGTCCGATGAGAACCCAGGCCTCCCGGCGGTGGGCCCTTCCTCTGAAATAGGCTTTCTGTAGCTTTCCGATCGGTGGGGCACTCACTCCGTTTACGGCCCTCTGCAGAACAACATGAGCCAGCTGGGGTGACCTGTGTGTTCCCTTCGTGGGGGACATCACTTAAAATCAGAGGACTTTTAGTGCAAAAGAATCAAGAAAGGACTTCGTTTCATTTGTCAGACAGAATCCCACGTTCCTGAATAGTGCGGTTTGCACTGTAATTCCTCAAAAGCAGGAATTATTGCGGGGGAGGTCAGAATCCATGATAACATTTTAGATTCAGAGGAGGACTCCTCTCCCAGTGTAGTGTGTGAGGCCTTTTGGGCTCCCTGTGGAAGGTTTCCAACATCCTGTCCTTAGAGGTGAGGAGAGATGAGGAGAGGGGAGACAAGGAGGCGTAATCTTGAATTATGTCCTCACCAGATCCCTTTCCTCTCTCTGCGGTTTTCTTTCTATTTGTGTGTGTCTGCATTGAAAATTCCGTCTCAGAGGAGTGCAGCTCTGGCCTAGCCCGTCAGGAAGTCCTGCTGGTTCTGCCTCTGGTATCCTTTCTCACAGTTTCAGCCCACCTTTGTGGCCTGGGGGGCTGTCACCGTTCACCTGGGTGATCGCTGTTCTCTGCTTCCCCTCACTTGTCCTCTGCAGCGCATGGTCTGCACAGCTTATATAAAAACATAAGACTGCAGCCCTGGCCGGTTTGCTCAGTGGTAGAGCGTCGGCCTGGCGTGCGGGAGTCCCAGGTTCGATTCCCGGCCAGGGCACACAGGAGAGGCGCCCATCTGCTTCTCCACCCCCCCCCCCCTTCCTCTCTGTCTCTCTCTTCCCTTCCCACAGCCAAGGCTCCGTTGGAGCAAAGTTTGCCCTGGCGCTTAGGATGCCTCCATGGCCTCTGCCCCAGGCACTAGAATGGCCCTGGTTGCAACAGAGCTGCGCCCCAGATGGGCAGAGCATCGCCCCCTGGTGGGCATGCCCAGTGGATCCCGGTCAGGCGCATGCAGGAGTCTGTCTGACTGCCTCCCCATTTCCAACTTCAGAAAAATACAAAAAAAAACAACAAAACAAAACAACAACATAAGACTGCCCCAAAAAACCTCGTTTGTTTTTGTTTTGAAATTCCAGGGAAGTGCCCACCTCAGGGTCTTTGTGCTTGTTCTTCCCTCTGCTTGGATTGGTCTCTTTTAAGCCCTTGGTTTTATTCTGTTGGTCACAGTATACATCCAGTGCCTGGCCCAAAGTTGGTACTCAGTAAACCCTTGTTAGAGTGTCCTCTTTAACTGTTATTTCCCCTAGCTCAAGCCAGTGACCATGGGGTCATGTCTAGGATCCTGCGTTCAAGCCGGTGACCTCAGGATTTCGAACCTGGGTCCTCAGCATCCCAAGCTGATGCTTTCTATCCGCTGTGCCACCGCCTGGTCAGGCTTTTATTTTAATTCCTAAGTTACAGAGAAATTGCAGGTATTAATAATTAATACTAAAAGAACTCCATCTATCCTTTACCCACATTCGCCAGTTACGTACGTTTTGCCCCATTTTCATCATTCTTTCTGTATAACGTATAACATGTGGCTGGGATTCGAGAATAAGTTGGGAGGGTCGGAGACACAGTGCCCCTTTATCCCTAACTTCTACACTGTTTGCTCTGAGGAAGGGCATTCTGCTAGCTAATCACACAGTTAGAGTCAGGACGCTTAATCTCGACTCTGTACTAGTAGCTAATCTTTAGTCAGTAGTCAGATTTCACCAGTAGTTTTTTGTTTGTTTGTATTTTTTAACAGGGACAGAGAGAGAGTCAGAGAGAGGGATAGATAGGGACAGACAGGAACGGAGAGAGATGAGAAGCATCAATCATTAGTTTTTTGTTGCGACACCTTAGTTGTTCATTGATTGCTTTCTCATATGTGCCTTGACCGTGGGCCTTCAGCAGACCGAGTAACCCCTTGCTTGAGCCAGCGACCTTGGGTCTAAGCTGGTGAGCTTTGCTCAAACCAGATGAACCCATGCTCAAGCTGGCGACCTCAGGGACTCGAACCTGGGTCCTCCGCATCCCAGTCCGGTGCTCTATCCACTGCGCCACCGCCTGGTTAGGCTCACCAGTAGTATTTTTAGTAGCACTGCTCCTGCAATCCAGGACCCCTAATTGCATGTAGTTGTCATGTCTCTTGAGTCATCTCCTGTGTCTGGAACAGTACCTCCGCCTTTTCTTTACCCTGGGATTGCGCCGTGTGTGAAGAGCGCAGACCAGTTGTGTATTCTCCCTCCGCACGGGCTTGTCTGGGGTCACGTCAGGTGTTTCCGTGCTTGGTTCTAAGCCTCTCCCCCGGTTCTCCCCCCCCCCCCCCCCAGGTAGAGAAGATCCGCCAGGTGAAGGCCAAGTCTCTGTACCTGCAGGTGGAGAAGCTGCGGCAGAACCTGAACAAGCTCGAGAGCACCGTCAGCGCCGTCCAGCAGGTCCTGGAGGAGGGCAGGGCGCTGGACGTCCTGCTGGCCCGGGACCGCATGCTGGCCCAGGTGCAGGAGCTGAAAACTGTGCGCAGCCTCCTGCAGCCCCAGGAAGACGACCGGATCATGTTCACGCCCCCCGACCAGGCGCTGTACCTCGCCATCAAGTCCTTCGGCTTCGTCAGCAGCGGGGCCTTCGCGCCCCTCACCAAGGCCACCGGCGACGGCCTCAAGCGGGCCCTCCAGGGCAAGGTGGCCACCTTCACTGTCATTGGCTACGACCACGACGGGGAGCCTCGTCTCTCCGGAGGCGACCTCATGTCGGCTGTGGTCCTGGGCCCCGACGGCAACCTGTTCGGGGCGGAGGTGAGTGACCAGCAGAACGGGACGTACGTGGTGAGCTACCGGCCCCAGCTGGAGGGCGAGCACCTGGTGTCGGTCACCTTGTGTAACCAGCACATCGAGAACAGCCCCTTCAAGGTGGTGGTCAAGTCAGGCCGCAGCTACGTGGGCATCGGGCTCCCGGGACTGAGCTTTGGCAGCGAGGGCGACAGCGATGGCAAGCTCTGCCGCCCGTGGGGCGTAAGCGTGGACAAGGAGGGCTACATCGTCGTCGCCGACCGCAGCAACAACCGCATCCAGGTGTTCAAGCCCTGCGGCACCTTCCACCACAAATTCGGCACCCTGGGCTCCCGGCCCGGGCAGTTCGACCGGCCGGCCGGGGTGGCCTGCGACGCCTCCCGCAGGATCGTGGTGGCCGACAAGGACAATCATCGAATCCAGATCTTCACCTTCGAGGGACAGTTCCTCCTCAAGTTCGGCGAGAAAGGAACCAAGAACGGGCAATTCAACTACCCTTGGGACGTGGCGGTGAATTCTGAGGGCAAGATCCTGGTCTCTGACACTCGGAACCACCGGATCCAGCTGTTCGGGCCTGATGGAGTCTTCCTGAATAAGTATGGCTTCGAGGGGGCTCTCTGGAAGCACTTTGACTCCCCTCGAGGCGTGGCCTTCAACCATGAGGGCCACTTGGTGGTCACCGACTTCAACAACCACCGGCTCCTGGTCATTCACCCCGACTGCCAGTCAGCACGCTTTCTGGGCTCAGAGGGCACCGGCAACGGGCAGTTCCTGCGCCCGCAGGGTGTGGCCGTGGACCAGGAAGGGCGCATCATTGTGGCCGATTCCAGGAACCACCGGGTACAGATGTTTGAGTCCAACGGCAACTTCCTCTGCAAGTTTGGCGCTCAGGGCAGTGGCTTTGGGCAGATGGACCGCCCTTCGGGCATCGCCGTCACCCCCGATGGGATGATCGTAGTGGTCGACTTTGGCAACAATCGAATCCTCATCTTCTAATCACGTTTTCTAGGCTTCTGTTTTTGGGGTGTGCATCTCTCTCTCTCTCTCTCTTTCTCTCTCTCTCCCCTTTTCTCTGTCTCCTTTTGAATTTCAAAGAAGAAACAGTCTCAGGGAAATTTCTTTTTTTCTTTTGTTTAAAGAGAACAAGAAAAGTACAACATTGCCTAAGTCCTACCTCATCTTTATTTTTTTACAGATGAATGTACTTATCTTTTCTGCAGGGATTGAGCCTGTGAAGTGATAATTTCTATCTACCTCATAAATCTTCGCATTTCCTTCTCCGCGGGCCCTCTGCCCGCCCCCACCCTCACGCAGTGGCAGCCGCGCGCCCCCCTCCCCTCCGCGGGACGCGGTGTGCACCAAGCCAACCTCTCCGCCTGGGAGGGCACTGGATGTGTGCGGTGGGCTAGCGTTCTGTAGATTGAGCCAAGAAAACACGGAAAAACTACTAAGTAAAAAAAAAAAAGTATAAAATGTGGAAAAATAGACTTTTAAATGCTTAATTATAGAGTATTTGTGTTCTTGAGAATACTATGTTTATGGGGTTAGATTGTGTTGTGTGATCTTGATCTTTTTTTTTTTTTTTTTGAAAAATCTTTTTTTTTTTTTTTTTTTTAATGCTGCAACAGAGAACTTTCCTGTGTTCTCCTTTTATACCTCAGTGTGTTGATCATCCTGTTCAGCATCTTTTCTTTTCCTAGAAGATGTGGCTATGGCTTCCTAGCCAAGAAAAGCAGACTATTCACATTTTAGGGTATGGAATCTGTTTCTTTTAAGGTCAGGGCGCGCATGCACATGTGTGTGTACATGTCTGTGTGTGTGTGTGTGTATGAGAGAAGCCGTGTGTGTGTGTGTGTGTGTGTGTGTGTGTGTGTGTGTGTATGAGAGAGAAGCCGTCTTACACCAGATTAGTAAGCTGAAAATGAAACATCACCTCCGAAAGAACCTTTCTTCTCAGGCTTTAGTGTCTAAAAATCATAACTGTAGTTCAGGGTTTTTGATTGAAAGTATTCTCGAAAGTTAAATAGTCTTAATTGCTGTTGGCTAAAGAGAGTTCCATGGTGAGGAAGCAGCCAGTTGAGCCTTCTCAGAAGGAGGGCTCTCAGACGGGCCGGGCGGGCGGTGGGTCTGTGTGTGCTGAGGTGTCATCACTTGGGACCATGAGAAAGCAGCAAGTCACCCCCAGACTCTTCTGGACTCTCAGGAGGGTGGGGGTCGATCCCCTGACCCTGGATTGAATGTTGTTATGTTAATAGAGGCATTTCTTTTCCTATGAAGAATAGGCAAAGGAATGGACTTTTATTTCTAAAAGCACAATTTTTTTTTTCTTGCTTTGGAAGTTCAGGGAAATAGAATGTTTGAAAGGCCAATTAGTAGGAACAGCCCATCTCCACTCCCTGCTCGCGAGCCGTGCTGTAGGACCTCATGCTTAATGCTTATTTTTCCCCCCAAAGGCCTTTGAATGTAGAGGATTTGTACACTTAAGTTGCTCCAACGCGAAATGTAGGACATACTACTATCTTTTTGTTAAACCTCTATCTCTGGTACCAAAGAATGAAAATTGAAGCCAGGCTCCCACTGCAGAACTGTGGGATGGCGTCTGTCACTTTACAGGGTCGGTTTGTAGTCACCTGGACTTGGGTGCAGAGCCTGCGCCTCTGGGCATTACCTGTCTTTTAAGTGAAAAGTGGGTGGAGCTGATCCCCTGCTTGTCAGAACCCACACGGGTCCCTGCATTTCCCGCCAATAACTGAAATCAGAACCAAGCTTGAGAATTGCACAGGTCAGGAGAAAGGCTCTCACAAGGTAAGGGGCTCCCGGGAAGAGCTCTTGTTTAAACAGAAAGACGGACGGACAGATTCCTTTCTGATGCTGTAGTTGAAAGGAATTCCTTCTGCAATATGGATGTAGTTTTAAGAGAACAGAAGAAACTGACAAATGAAGCCATTCGGTTGTTTTTTTGTCATCTCCAAAGAGGGGGGGAGATGTCACAGGGACAGTGTAGCAAGTCCATCAAAAGGCTTTTTACCATCCAGCTGTTTTGGACATTGAATGGACCGCTTCCCATTTCCCAATTCCTTTAGTTCTAGGGTTTCTGAATGACCAAAATGGGGAAAGTCTAATTTCTTACGAAGAACTGCAGTCAAGTGTCCAAATACTAAAAAGTAGCTTGAACCTGCCGCCTCGGCTGCTGTATTACAGGGGGGTGGGGGTGGGGTGGCAGGAGATTTCATTTTGTAAAGGCACCTTTTCTTTTATCGAAGAACTTAATAGTGAGCCCTCCCTCGATGTCTGTTCGGATGCCCTTTCTTTTGTCCCCGACGTCTTAAGTTCTTTGGTAATAACTAAGGATGTTTATTGTTTTTTTATTTTGGAATAACTTGGTGCTGATACTCTTTCCCTAGCCCTCCTCCTCTATCCCTGCCACTACCCAACAAATCACCCCTTAGACACCAAAGACAACTAGTTTTAAATGCTTAAACATTTTTTTAACGGAGGAAATGGATCTTGAGAAAGTCCTTTTTCTCAGAAACCAAAATCATGGTTATGGCTAGGATGAGTTCTATCAAGTGGTCACTACCTTTGATTATTCCATCTTCCGTTTCACCATCATCTTCGCTCTCCTCTTTTTTTTCCCCCAGTCTCTCCCACCTGTGGGGAAATCTTGGGACCCGAGTGGGGAATTTTCTTGGTGAACAGCAGTAACTAAAATTGATTATGTACCACTTCTGTATGGATTTGGTGGTAAAGCCAGGGTCTCCATGCATGGCTGAAATGACCAGGTCCTAAAATTAATAGACTGACCAGTTTGCAGGCTTAAAGCTAATAGGTTCTCCCTGAAATGAGTGAGGAGGTGGCCGGTGCTGCCTCTATTTGCCCTCAGCGGTGACACATCTCCTTGCCTTTCTGCACCCAAAAGTGTGCATCACTGCCATTTGCAAAACTTGGTCACACTTGGGAAAGATTTTGTTTTTGAAACATTGGCCATCTGTGGCCGCCCATGATTGACTCCTGACCCACAGGAGGGATTGGTGCAAAGCACTTTGGAGTGTGTTGATTGGACAATGTGGAATGCTCCAAATCAAAGAAAGAGAAGAAAGGCCAACATTTGGAACTCTCCCTAGTGTTGAGTGCGACTGCTCAAAATAGGTGTATTGAAATGCTTTGTCTCCAGCCCATTTTGAGTTGATGCTAGGGTAGGTGGGAATTGGGTCAAAAAGGGAAGTCAATAACATGGTGTGAGAGGATCGAGTCCTGGGTGTGGGAAGGGAGGAGGATAAAAAGTTTCCATTTGAGTAAATGTGATATTTGGACAGTAACCCCCTCTGCCATGTATGTCTGATCTGGTCAGGGAGGGGAGTGTTCAGCCAGCTTAAAAGTTTGGAGATGCCAGCTGGACTTGAGTGCATAGGTTTGGGTATTGAGACGGCTAAAGGAAGTCAAAATAACGCACAGGTCAAAACTACTCTCGGTTGACACTGACTTAATGTTTCAGAAGTGTTTAAAAAAAAAAAAAATCATGACTTTGTAAATTCGGTCACAAGAAGCACCGCCCTCAACCTGTGCCGGATGTGGCGGCAGGTGGCACGCGAGTTGGCTAGAGCCCAGGGCCCTGGGCAGTACCCCGGGTGCACTAACTCTTTGACTGATGGATGCCCTTTTTTTTTTTTTAAGTCTAACTTATTTGGGGAAACGCAAGGGTACCATAACCGGAATCTAAAATTATGTGTTGGGCCACAAAAGTTTGCCAGCTTTAGAGGCACTTTGTGATGGAACTGTTAAGAATAGCTTGAGATTGGCTCAGTCTGTTTTGTTCTCTAGTTAAGCCAAAGCTTAAGGATTTGAGGAGGGAAGTCTTTTTTAGGCTTGAAGCAGCAGAATACTGTTTGTATATGTGTTGTCTTCCTCTGCGGGAGAATCTAAGATTGCTGTGTTCTGGTAGATAGTGAAAGAAATGCCAAAGTTAATAGGCCTGTTTTTCTATTAAAAAAAAAAAAAAAAGACAAAAATCCAATGGTGCCAAAAAGTATTTATTTGAAGACATCATTCTTGAGTTTCCAACAGTCCGGGGCTGTATAAAAGTCAGACTCTTGTACTTGCGTGTGAGGATCCCGTAGAGCCACAACCCCCACGAGGCTCTGGCTTTCTCTGGCTTCCTGCAGGCCAGGGGCACAGGGCGCACACACCACTCCACTCTACACCGTCTGCTTTTATTTAGTTTCTACCTCACTTTTGGCAAAAGTCATCTACCTCATGTTTGCATCTGACGGGTCTCTGAAAAAGAATAGTATTATTAAAACCACTGGGGAGTGGGTGGACAATGGGAAGCTACCTCTAGAAGAAAATGGTTTCACGAATCCAGAACTGATTTCTCCCCGGAGAAACGTCTTGATTTGACCTTGGAAAAGAAACTTGGAAACCAAATATTCCTATACTCAGGCAAATGCAGCCAGCAACCCAAGTGTTCCTTACCAACCTGGCTGCCCGCCCCTTGCCCCCCGCTAGGAATTGCGCACACTACTACCATGTTGTTCAGTATTACGGAACTACTGGTTCACCTGACCTATTCTGAGGACTTAACTGCAAATAAAGACCTTTAGGTCTCTTTTCCTCTTCAAGAGAAAAATATTTTATCTGTACTTTGAATGTCAGCAGGCCTACCCCTTTAGGAGCAATTCTAAGGGTCTGGTTGTTGGAAACATCAACTATTTGAAGGGAATGAGAATCTTTTAAGACTTCGTGATTGTATTTGTAGCTTTTCTGCACCCAACTGGATGTTCACAGTGACATGGCAACAATCACTGTTTCACTGAACAGTGACTGGTCAAGTATGTATATTGTTGCTCTTTTGTTTTGTGTTTAATCCCCCCCCACCAAAGGTAACATGTTGACGGGTTGTTCTTTTTTCTCTCTGCTTGTTTATTAAATACTTGATGAAAGTTGAGAAGCACATACCATGTTATACTGGATCGCCTCTCCACCTTTTTTCTCCCCCTTAGTGAATCTTTTGTTTTGGTTGGAGGAGAGGGGGTCCTAAGACCACTGTAATGATTGTGAATTGGGTTTTAAGTGTCATGGTGAAGAAATGCCTCAGTGATGTCTATTTTTAAACTGATCTTACGGGTTAACAAGCCAGCCTGGTGGGATGTTTTCCATCATCATTAAACCAGTAATGGTTCTAAAAGTTTTGTGTATCCATATGGTCTTAGACCTCCTTTTAATGATTGTATTAACTTCCAAGCTCAGGTAGTATTTTTCTTAAGGCTCTGTCTTGGAGCACACTGACTGAATGTTAACGTGTGTAGCAGACTGTTTACTTTCTTTAAATAACCAGCTCTGTAGTAGTTCTTTATGTTCCTAGGAGTCTGTGTAGATTTCTCATGTTTCTGGGATTTTCTTGTTTTTAGGGTGGTAAGATTTCTTCTCTTTTTTTTATTTTATTTTTTTTCTTTTTCCCTAAAAATCAATGCAGGTGCGAGGGTGGGTGGGGAAGGGATGTTGTTTTTAACTAGCATGTTAGGTATACTTGGGTGGGTTGGGAGGGTTGTTAGGTCTCGTTTTGTTTTAATGAATCTTGTTTAATTACTGTTCACTAGCTGTCATGCCTGGTCAGCAAAATGCTTTAAGTGTAGAACACATGACTCGGTTGAGTTTTTTGTTTTTTGTGGGTTTTTTTTTTTTTGTGAGAAAGGTAAGTGGAGAATTGGAAAAATTAACATGGGCATGTTGTCTGGTATTAGACTTATGTAAAACTTTTTTAAATTTTTCCAACGCAGGCATAGGGTCAGGAATGTGTGCCCCAGAATAACTCGCCGGGCCACAAAAACCCATCTGCAAGCCCCGTCTGGGGTGCTGACCGCCTCTGGACACTTTTTAAATGGGCACCGCAGTGGTGATCCGTGCAGGTCCCATCAGTTAAGCGGAGAATGGGGGAACAGAGGTTTTCCCTCAGACCGTTAAAGTGGGTGTTTGGGGTGGGCTTTTCTTTTCTTCCCATATGGATTTTTACTTTTAAATCTTAAATGTTATACTGCAGGCCACAGGCATGACAGGCAATGAGCAGGTGAAGAACCAATGGAAAAGTGTTCAAAAACTCCTGTGTTGGCTAACAGGCTTCTGAATGTATCGCTGTGGTCCACAGAGAAGGCTGGAGAAGGTAGCAAGGAGATGCTGTATCAGCTACTGCAGCCTTAAAACAAAGTTGGTGTCTCTTTGGACTTTAAAATTGTTCCTATGCAGCTTATTTTATTTTTGTTTAATCAAATAAACAAGAGGGTTTTTTTTTTCCATGGAAATGATGCGTCTGTGTGATCCTTTAATCCAGAGTAAACAAGGGTGTGGGCACCACCCTCCGTGATAGAGTCTGAGGAGGCCGTCTCAGAGGCCGTCTCTGGCCAGTGGGCCGGATCGGGTCCATGCACTGTTTCCAAAACAGGTGGATACAGCATTCTTAGGTAGAGGAAATGTTAAAGAGCCTAGGTGTTTGAACACCTGGACTTAAGGAATTTGGGGGAAATTTCAGATCTGGCAGCCCCAGGCCTACCTTCTCCAAAGGAGCTGAGCAGCAGATGTCCCTTTGGAGGGACAAGAATGTGATTCCCAGTTACCACAGTCCTCTTCCCATCCAGCCCCCCTTGATGCATCCACAGATGCCACCCCCCTAGTGAGCACTGGCTGTGTGTGTGTCCCCTCTGCCTGGGTTGGGGGATCAACTGGGGTCTCAACCCTGGCCCAGGGGAGTAGTGACCAACTCGCCCAAATAACTATAGCAAAGCACAGGTGCCAGGGGAGGGGGAATAAAGACTTATTTGGAGCTCACTGTTAGCTCACTTTGGGACTGTTCCTTTTTTTTTTTTTTTAAATTGATTTGCTAATAATTTTAGAGGGGGGGGAGAGGAACATCGATTTGTCGTGCGCACATGCACATGCACACACCCCCCCCAAATCCATACATTTATTGGTCAATTTCTGCATGCACCCTGACCAGGAATCAACTCAACCCTGGCTCTAACCAGCTGAGCTACGCGGCCAGGGAGAGACTTGGTTTTTCATTCGAACTACGCTGTGTCCAGCTTTGCTCACCTGTTTCCTGTATCGAATCACACAACCTAAGTCTGACCTTCGAAGAGTCCGGCAAACCTGCATCCACTGGGTGTCACCGTTTCCCTCAAGTTTTCTCCTGTCCTTTGTCCCTTCACTGCTGTTTAATTTACATACAGAAATTACGGAGATCACTGTTATAGAGGTAATGGGTCTTAGCCCTACAGTACGGGAAACACCTCTTAGTAAGTGCCAGGCCTCAGTGGCTGGCATAGGGAACCTCTGGTCTTTCACTGGATCACATGTTAGAATTGATCATTTAACATGATTTTGCCCCATTCGTACCTTCACCTTCAAAATTGTGACGCACCCTTTTCCCAAAGACTCAAGATGGGAGCCCAGCCCCATCCTCCACTCCCTTTCACTCCTGCTTTGCCCCTAGCTGGACAGGAGGGTAGACTGTTACATAGAAAGTTGGATGGATGGATGAACTCTTGTTTTTTTAAAGGGAGGGGACCTTTTCTCCTTAACAATGAGGCAGGACTTGGGGTCTCGAACCTGGGTCCTCTGCATCCCAGTCCAATGCTCTATCCACTGCGTCACCGCCTAGTCAGGCGGGTTTTCTTTTTTGAGATGGTAAGAATGTTCCAGAATCAGGTGGTGGTGGTTTTAGAGCTAAGTGGGTGAATTTTATGGTATATGAATCATCTCAATATGAAACGGCACAGGCACTGGTAAAATCTACCCGTGACTACATTAGAAAGTTATGTTGGATGGAAAGTCAGGTTGCCTTTCCGGGCCTCTGTTGGCAGTGCTGTGGGACTGCTCCTGCCGGGTGGGTTGTGAGCAGCAGTGACTTGGTGCCACTTCCTAGCTGGAATATGTCGTGGGCAGGGTGAGCCTTTGCAGAGCTGGTCCCTCTGCTATGGCCACAGGCAATGTTCTCACCAGCCAGGATGGTGGTGTGGGTGGCACACCATTCATCTGCATATGATCAAAAGACATGTAGTTGTTATATTAAAAATGTTTTAAAAAATCTTTCCAAGACTCAGTCTGGGAGAAGATACTTTTAAAGGTATAAGTTACTATTTAAAAGAACACCAAAAATCAATAGGGAAAACAACCCAACTTAAAATGCAAAGGGTGTGATGAAGTAATTTGCAGAGCTCAGCTGCACTAGAACTCAAGGAAATACAAAACGAAAGCAACAGTAAGATACAATTTTATACCTATCAGTTTGAAAAAGATGCAAAATAAAAAGGCTAATTGTAGCAAGTGTTAGTGAGAAATAACAACTGCCCTTACACAGCTGGTGGGAGTGTAGGATGCATCCCTTTCAGGGAATTCGTCAGTATCTAAGGTGTATATTTAGGTCCAGAATACGCTGTGGGAAAATGGGAGCACAAGACATGCAGTGACTGCTGCCCTGCTGCCTGGGTAAGGCGCTGTATCCTGTCAGTGGAGCGGTAGAAAAGCAAATTTAGTATTTATTCAATGGAAGTTAAAATGAATGGGTGCTAATAGTGTGGATGCATCTAAAAATAATGTTGAGTGGAAAGAGCAAGTTCCAAAATGACTATATGTTCTACATGCTTGAGAAAACAAAAGCGCAAAACCATACTCCATATTTGTTACAGATGTCGTTTTTGTTCAGTGAGCACTACGTGGTTTGGGGGGGGGGGGTTGTAGGCTAGATTTCTTGCTAGATGAGGGAGTGGCAAAACTGAAGGTAACCAGTCCCTTTATGGTTATTAAAAATGGACAGCGACCTGGCCCTGGCCGTTTGGCTCAGTGGTAGAACGTCGGCCTGGCGTGTAGAAGTCTCGGGTTCGATTCCCGGCCAGGGCACACAGGAGAAGCGCCCATTTGCTTCTCCACCCCTCCCCCCCCTTCCTCTCTGTCTCTCTCTTCCCCTCCCACAGCCGAGGCTCCATTGGAGCAAAGATGGCCCAGGCGCTGGGGATGGCTCCTTGGCCTCTGCCCCAGGCACTAGAGTGGCTCTGGTCTCGGCAGAGTGACACTCCGGAAAGGCAGAGCATCGCCCCCTGGTGAGCGTGCCGGGTGGATCCTGGTAGGGCACATGCGGGAGTCTGTCTGACTGTCTCTCCCCGTTTCCAGCTTCAGAAAAATACAAAAAAAAAAAAAATGGACAGCGACCAAGGAAGTGAAGAAAACCTTAGAATTTCTGTTTTTCTTTTTCTCAGTCAAGATTCTGACTTGCGGCCTGACCTGTGGGGGCGCAGTGGGATAAAGCGTCGACCTAGAATGCTGAGGTGGCCTGTTTAATACCCTGGTCTTTCCTGGTCAAGGCACATATGGGAGTTGATGCTTCCTGCTCCTCTCCTTTCTCTCTCTCTCTCTCTCCTCTCCTCTCTGAAAATTGAATAAATAAAATCTTAAAAAAAAAAAAAAAGATCTGACTTGCTCATAAAACATGACAACAGGAGACAGAAATAGAAGAAAAATGATGTCAGAACTTTGCATTTCTAGAAAGACTAGAATGGTAAAAAGGGTGTATGTAGGTGTAAGAAATTTCCACAAGAGATATCTAAGTCAGTGGTCCCCAACCTTTTTTGGGCCACGGACCAGTTTAAGGTCAGGAAATATTTTCACGGGCCGGCCTTTAGGGTGGGATGGATAAATGTATCACGTGACCAAGACAAGCGTCAAGAGTGAGTCTTAGATGGATGTAATAGAGGGAATCTGGTCATTTTTTAAAAATAAAACATTGTTCAGACTTAAATATAAATAAAACGAAAATAATGTAAGTTATTTATTCTTTCTCTGCGGACCGGTACCGGTCCGTGGCCCGGGAATTGGGGACCACTGAGCTAAGTGACCCCTCCTACCATACCCTCTCCCCCAGACATCTTAGAAGTTTGTTTTCTCACCCTTCCACAGCAATTCTTACTTCCCTGTTTTATAGACCTAAACTTAAGCTTGCTTGAAAAGGAGTTTGCGGCCTCCTAGGCAACAAACAATGCCAGTTATTAAAGTGTAATAATGAGATGCCCTGGCCAGATTGCTTAGTTGGTTACAGCGTCGTCCTGATGCAGAGGTTGCTGGTTCAATCCCTGGTCAGGGCATGTACAAAAACAGATGATTCTGTCTCTCTCCTCTCTTCTGTCCTCTCTCTCTAAAACTGAGGCTCTGGCCTGATCAGGCGGTGACTCAGTGGATAGAGCATCAGACTAAGATACGGAGGATCCAGGTTCGAAACCCCGTGGTCGCCAGTTTGAGTGCGGTCTCATCTGGTGTAAGCAAAGCTCACCAGCTTGCACCCAAGGTCACTGGCTTGAGCAAGGGGTTACTTGGTCTGCTGTAGCCTCTTGGTCAAGGCACATATGAGAAAGCAATCAATGAACAACTAAGGAGTCCCAACAAAAAACTGATGATTGATGCTTCTCATCTCTCTTTGTTCCCGTCTGTCTGTCCCTATCTATCTATCTCTCTGACTCTCGCTCTGTCTCTGTAAAAATATAAAATAAAATAAAATTGAGGCCTTGGCCGGTTGGCTCAGCGGTGGAGCGTCAGTCCGGTGTGTGGAGGTCCCAGGTTCAATTCCCGGCCAGGGCACACAGGAGAAGCGCCCATCTGCTTCTCTGCCCTTCCTCCTCTCCTTTCTCTCTGTCTCTCTCTTCCCCTCCTGCACCCAAGGCTGCATTGGAGCAAAGTTGGCCTGGGCGCTGAGGACGACCCCAAGGCCTCTGCCTTAGGTGTTAAAATGGCTCCGGTTGCAGTGAAGCAATGCCCCAGAGGGGCCGAGCATCACCCCCTGGTGGGTATGCAGGGTGGATCCCGGTCGGGTGCATACAGGAGGCTGTCTGTCTGCCTCCCCCCTGCTTCTAGCTTTGGAAAAATTAAAAAATTAAAAAAGAAATTGATAAGTTAAAAAAAATTATTATTTTTTTTTTGTATTTTTCTGAAGCTAGAAACGGGGAGAGACAGTCAGACAGACTCCCGCATGCGCCCGACCGGGATCCACCCGGCACGCCCACCAGGGGGCGATGCTCTGCCCACCAGGGGGCGATGCTCTGCCCCTCCGGGGCGTCGCTCTGCCGCGACCAGAGCCACTCTAGCGCCTGGGGCAGAGGCCAAGGAGCCATCCCCAGTGCCCGGGCCATCTTTGCTCCAATGGAGCCTTGGCTGCGGGAGGGGAAGAGAGAGACAGAGAGGAGGGGGGGCGTGGAGAAGCAAATGGGCGCTTCTCCTATGTGCCCTGGCCGGGAATTGAACCCGGGTCCCCCACACGCCAGGCCGACGCTCTACCACTGAGCCAACCGGCCAGGGCCAAAAAAATTTTTTTTAATAAAAACGTTTAACAATAAGCACCACAATAAACCACTGTAAGCATATGATCTGAGAAAGTATTTAGACAATTCAACTTTTAGGGACGACCTCTTCATTTTATTTTAAATTTTTATTTATTTTTTACAGAGACAGAGAGTGAGTCAGAGAGAGAGATAGACAGGGACAGACAGGAATGGAGAGAGATGAGAAGCATCAATCATTAGTTTTTCATTGCGCATTGCAACACCTTAGTTGTTCACTGATTGCTCTCTCATACGTGCCTTGACCGCAGGCCTTCAGCAGACCGAGTAACCCCTTGCTGGAGCCAGCGACCTTGGGTCCAAGCTGGTGGGCTTTTTGTTCAAACCAGATGAGCCCGCGCTCAAGCTGGTGACCTCGGGGTCTCGAACCTGGATTCTCTACATCCCAGTTCGACACTCTATCCTCTGCGCCACTGCCTGGTCAGGGGACCTCTTCATTTTAAAAGTTGAGGTTTACATAATATATTTTGCTTTTTGGTTTACATTTCTGTGAGTTACAACAAACAAACAGCTGTAACCAATACCGCAATGCGGACAGAAAAGTCCATCCCCCCCCCCGACTCCTCCAGTGTCTCTTATAGCCATCCCTACACCACCTTCAGCCCCCCGACCCCTCCAGTGTCTCTTATAGCCATCCCTACGCCACCCTCAGCCCCCCGACCCCTCCAGTATCTCTTATAGCCATCCCTACGCCACCCTCAGCCCCCCCGACCCCTCCAGTGTCTCTTATAGCCATCCCTACGCCACCCTCAGCCCCCCGACCCCTCCAGTGTCTCTTATAGCCATCCCTACGCCACCCTCAGCCCCCCGACCCCTCCAGTGTCTCTTATAGCCATCCCTACGCCACCCTCAGCCCAGACGGTCTGTCTGGTTTCCAGTTTGTTTTTTTTTCTTCCCCCAGAATGTCATCTATACTGCTCACAAAAATTAGGGGATATTTCTTTTTTTTTTTTTTTTTTAATTTTATTTATTCATTTTTAGAGAGGAGAGAGAGAGGGAGAGAGAGAGAGAGAGGAGAGAGAGAGGGGGGAGGAGCTGGAAGCATCAACTCCCATATGTGCCTTGACCAGGCAAGCCCAGGGTTTCGAACCGGCGACCTCAGCATTTCCAGGTCGACGCTTTATCCACTGCGCCACCACAGGTCAGGCAAAAAAATTAGGGGATATTTCAAAATGAATATGAAGTGATTAAAAAAAAGAAGAGGCATTTGATTTTTTTTTTTATTAAGCAAGATCATGAGAAAAGCAAATGACAAGTCAAAAGTTGTTTGATTATGCAAATGAGATGCAAAACCGACTTTTATTTCACTGGTGAAAATGCACTGTACAAAAGGCTGAAAGTACTGGAGTATCTCCACATGTTCCCTGACCCCCTCATGTTTGTGAGCAGTGTAAATAGAATCATTTGAAAATTGCCTCTGAATTGTAATTCCAAAAGTGGTTAGGATAACTGAGAATTACATTGACATGGCTTTTAAATGTTCATGCTTGTATGAAGAGTTGTATATGCAGCAAATATTAGTAAAATCTTGGATACAAAAGAAAGACCAAAAAAAAAAAAAAGGCTAAATTTATTTTCTATACTACACTGGCCCAAATAAATACGACAACACAGTGAGACGCCAGGATCCCCATTGGCCGAAGTAGAGCTTCTAGTGTCCAGGTATGTGTGGAACGGCCTCTGGCTTGGCCTTTGCAATTCAAAGAAGTGGCTTCTTCCCATTGCCCCTCTCCTCGGCATTGATCATGTATTTGCTCCTCCTAAAAAAAATCACAAGGCCCTGGCCGGTTTGCTCAGTGGTAGAGCGTCGACCTGGTGTGCAGGAGTCCCGGGTTCGATTCCTGGCCAGGGCACACAGGAGAAGCGCCCATCTGCTTCTCCACTCCTCCCCCTCTCCTTCCTCTCTGTCTCTCTCTTCCCCTCCCGCAGCCGAGGCTCCATTGGAGCAAAGATGGCCCGGGCACTGAGGATGGCTCTGTGGCCTCTGCGTGAGGCGCTAGAATGGCTCTGGATGCAACAGAGTGAGGCACCAGAGGGGCAGAGCATCGCCCCCTGGTGGGCATGCTGGGTGGATCCCGGTCGGGCACATGTGGGAGTCTGTCAGACTGCCTCCCTGTTTTCTGCTTCGAAAAAATGCAAAAAAAAAATCACAAAATGTTATGTCATCCATTATAAAGGTCAAAGGTCAATGAATTAATATTGTTAGTATAGAAGTAATTTTTTAAAATATTGTCTTTATTTAAAAGAACCATCAAACAGAGTGACCTTTCTTCAAGCTTAATATTGTGTGTTCGTTGAATGACCACTTTCCAGAGGTCTTCTCTGGGTGGCTTCCTCAGTGCTTCTGCCTCATATAAAAAAGTGCTGTTGGCCTTTCGTATATTTATGTACTTTATTTTCTAATTACGGACTTTCTATGTTCTTTCATAGCTCCCTCTCGTCAGCACAAACACTTGATCTATTCAGAGCGAGGGGTGGATGTTAGTTGGTGTGGGAAGTGAACTACGTTAATGAACATAAAGTCTATTTGGGGATTAAATTCGAGTCTGGCCTCGAGCAATTCCACAAGCAAGCTGGGGTCATGTTCCCATCTGCAAACGAATTTGAGGTGTGTCAGCTCATGTTTTTCTAATAATTCATATTCAGGGAGTGGTAGTTTAGACATATTCTAGGATGACCAGTTACAGGGGGCCCTTCGGTTATAAGTCTTGACATATGACATTTCGGGGTTACAATGCTCACTTCCATACCAACTTCAAAAAATTGAGACGTGAGTGTTTTGGCTTATGCTGTTAGCATCGTACTTATGGACCAAGTGGGCTAACTAGTTTGGTTGTGCATGGTAGAAAAATACATAGTAAAAGGAAGAGTTAGAAACCCCAGAACCCAAGAGATTTACTACCAAGGATTTGGCAGAAGGTTTTTCTATGGTAGAGGATGGGTTGGCAAAATTTCAGGCTGAGGACCCCAGCGATGAGAGATTCAGTCAGGTCTACAGAGCTGTTATGGATGCCTTACAATGCTGTAGGCAGATTTTGGATGAGAAGAAGTCATCAACCATCCAGACTAGTCTGGAACAATTCTTTAAGAAGATAGAGAGACCTGCAACAGATCCTGTACCCTCTACATCAGCTGCTTCTCGAGCTGAAACACCTCTAGTCCAGGTAGAATCACCTCCAGTGTCTCCTGCATGTTCCTTAGGCAATCCTGATTCACCTGACCCAGTGTCTCCAGCACCTTCTGCAGGTTCTCCTGCCTCTCCAGCTTCCTCCTCCCAATAGATCACTCTCCCCCACCTTGCAATGCCTCTTCCAGTGTGCAAGTCAACCACAGGGATAAAGGTAAGGAATACTTTTACACTCAGTTTTTGTCACTTCTTCTGTTACTATAGTACAGTGTACAAGTACAGTCTACTTATGTCCTTTTCCTTTCTCTGTGGCTTAGTTGTGTTTTTATGTTCTAAATTATGATTTTACAACTGTTGGATAGGTAAGTGACTTAGGCTAGCTAGGGTGTGTTTTGACTTACACCAAAATTCGGATTGCATCACTGTCATAGGAACGGAACGGTGTCGTAAGCTGAGGACCCCCTGTACAGCCTTCTCAGTCAACTCATTTCTAGTGTTGATCTTCATCCTCCATGCCTAGCCTCCTGTCAGCATGATGGCACTTCTGGAAGAAATGAGGATGTTAGGGAGGAAGAAAATGTTTGGAGTTTGGAGAGGGGGGGGTAGGAGAGAATCCTTCCTGCAACATGGACAAAAGTGAACCCGACCTTTTTAGTCCAAAGCCATATAGACAACACAGTTTTGGCTGGATAGTCACACATTTTTGTCTGAAAGGTTCTGTGATGTTAATGTACTGTCAGCTCAACCAAAGGCTTTGGGCCTGCTAAGACAGGTGGCCAGACCACAGCTTTGTTTTCTTGGGTGGAGTAATTTCTTGGTGTTTTACTCAAAAGATGACAACTTCGATTTTCGTGATTGAGGTTTATCTTGGCAACTTCTTTTTGTGTGTGTGTGTGTGTGTGTGTGTGTGTGTGTGACAGACAGAGAGAGGAACAGACAGACTGGTAGGGAGAGAGAGATGAGAAGCATCAATTCTTTGTTGCAGCACCTTAGTTGTTCATTGATTGCTTTCTCATATGTGCCTTGACCAAGGGGCTACAGCAGACCGAGTGACCCCTTGCTCAAGCCAGCGACCGTGGGTTCAAGCTGGTGAGCTTTGCTCAAACCAGATGAGCCCGTGCTCAAACTGGCGACCTCGGGGTTTCGAACCTGGGTCCTCTGCGTCCCAGTCCGACGCTCTATCCACTGCGCCACCGCCTGATGAGGCTATCTTGGCAAGTTCTGCAGCCAAGCACTCCCAACATGTTTTAAAATGGCTATCTTATGGGCCTGACCTGTGGTGGCGCAGTGGATAAAGTGTCGAGGTCGCCGGTTCGAAACCCTGGGCTTGCCTGGTCAAGGCAATTATGGGAGTTGATGGTTCCTGCTCCTCCCCCCTTCTCTCTCTCTCCCTCTCTCTCTCCTTTCTAAAATGAATAAAAAATAAAAAAAAGGGCTATCTTATGTATAAGACACAGAATTCTGCTTCTAGTACTATGCGTTGCCCTTGCTACAAAAGGCTAAAAACGTATTTTCTCTGGATTGGCGTTGGATCTACAACTTTGAACTTTTTACGCTGTGTTCTGGGACAGGGAGAGACCCTCCTGCATGTGGAGATTTCATCTGCAGCCTGGATGACCTTCTGCCAGGGCCAGTCTGTGCCTGGTTAGCCGTGATGCGTGCTGAGTAAGGATGCATGCTGAGTAAGGATGGGGCAGGGTGGGGTGGAGGTGGGACAGCCTCGAATCTGCACTGAGAGACCGTTGGATCAGGTTTGAGGACTCAGTCTAGGAATGTGCTCACACTTCAGGGCCTGTGATGGAAACGAGAAGAGAGAGGGTAAGGGATCCACCCAGAACACACTGTCCCACACCCCTGATGCAGGGAGGGCTGGGCAGGTACCAGCTTGTGGAAGTTCCCAGCCAATTCCAGCGCAGCCTCTGAGAAACAGGCTCTGTCGTGATCCCAGCACCACTTGGGATTGCTCCACCTTCCACATGGCAGCACTCCCTCTTCTGAAACTCTCCCTCCAGGACATTTCTCCTCTATCAGGGCAGGCGGAGAGTGAGGCTGAAGCCCACTCGGGGAGAGTGGAAAATAGTGTTAGAGACAGAGGAATGGCCCACTGAGTCCCTTTAGTGGGTGGGGCAGTTTGTCTAGTTGAGACACAGGCCAAATAACACCTTCCATCTTTAAAAAAAGTTTTTATTTATTAATTTTAGAGAGGGGAAGAGAGAGAGAGAGAGAGAGAGAGAGAGAAGAACATCAATCCGTTTCTGTATGTGCCCTGACCAGGGATCGAACCGGCAACCTCTGTGCTTTGGGATGATGTTCTAACCAGCCGAACTACTCAGCCAGGGCAATATCCTTCATTTCTGAAGAGCCCTTTCTTATTCTGTGATAAGATGCCAAGGCACTGTAAAGCTTAGTATTGGCAACGCCATTTTAAAGAGGAAAAGTCAGGCTTCTTGCCCCCTCTGTTCTGTGGAAAATGGGGGGAGAAGAATGCAGCTTTCTGGTTTACAAGGACAAATGGATCGATCATCTAGTCATAATTTAACTGGAGTTCTCTGGAAGGACTGAGGCCATTACTTGCTAGACAACAAAGAAAATAAAGATTATCTAAAAACTTTCTTTCCCTTTCAATAAGTGACAATGTTTGCATATCCTACACTGATTTTAACTCTTCCTCCCTCCTTGGAGTCCTGAAAGTAACATATACCTCTAGACAAAAGGATGGGAGGTAGACACTAAAAGATTCGTGAATGTGGCCTGACCTGTGGTGGCGCAGTGGATAAAGCGTCAACCTGGAAACGCTGAGGTTGCCGGTTCAAAACCCTGGACTTGCCTGGTCAAGGCACATATGGGAGTTAATGCTTCCTGCCCCTCCCCCTTCTCTCTCTCTCTCTCTCTCTCTCTCTCTCCCCCCCCCTATAATGAATAAATAAAATCTTAAAAAAAAAAGATTCGTGAATGTCTTTGATATGTAAAATGACATCACTATTGTGTTACCTTATAAGTTTTAATATGTAGGAATGCTTTTTTATAGATCCTATAGATGAATGTTGTAAGCTTGTTAATGATTGATTATTGTGTCATGCTCCCCCTCTTTTTCCCCCAACCTATATGTGATCAAATCTATATAACTAACTGCAGGGCTATTTTTGGGACACACGATCTGGATTAGCTATACCCCATGTAAGTCATATGCAGCTGGTTTATTAATAAATCTCCTAAAATTTCTTCTGTATCCTGCCTTGGTGTCTCTACATAACCTCCAGAATTAGGGTACACTACTTTAGAACAATTCATTTGGGCTCTTTTCTCTTCTGCTTTAAGTATTGTCATTCTTTTTTTTTTTTTTTTTTTTTTTTTTACAGGGACAGAGAGTCAGAGAGAGGGATAGATAGGGACAGACAGACAGGAACGGAGAGATAAGAAGCATCAATCATCAGTTTTTCGTTGCGACACCTTAGTTGTTCATTGATTGCTTTCTCATATGTGCCTTGACCGTGGGCCTTCAGCAGACTGAGTAACCCCTTGCTGGAGCCAGCGACCTTGGGTCCAAGCTGGTGGGCTTTTTGCTCAAGCCAGATGAGCCCACGCTCAAGCTGGTGACCCCGGGGTTCTTGAACGTGGGTCCTTGGCATCCCAGTCCGACGCTCTATCCACTGCGCCACCGCCTGGTCAGGCAGTATTTTCATTCTTGATCATGCCAGATATGCATGCATGTACATTGCATGACTGTGAACATGAACATTCATTTTCATATTTGTCAATTCCCCAGGATCTCTGCCACCACCACACTTCACATGCTGGAATCCTTCTTCTCTCTTCCTTGCCAGCTGACTTCCTTTAGCAGCTTCGTCCCTCACGTCTGCCGGGGGCCCTTCCACTGTTACCGCCAGATCAGAGGCTTTGGCAGCGCCATTGTGTTTATTCCTTAGTTCATTCATTTATCAAATAGTCAAATAGTTGTTGAATATTTCTCTTTGTTTTCTTTCTTCATTTTTACTAGCACTTATCACTAACTTAAGGTATTGTGTTTATTGATTAAGTTGTCATTTTTGTCACCTCCCTCTGTGTTACACTTGGTCACTGCTGCATTCCCATTGTCTAAACAGTGTCCCACATGTCCAGCACTCAAAACTTATTTGAAAAATAATGAATGCACAGATCTATGTAAGGTATTTAGAATTTTGTGAGCAAGATAAGTTTCACCTAATCATGTCTTTGGTTTAATCTGCCATTGGTTCTCTCTACGTCGTAGCGTCGGCCCTAGAACAGTTGTTTCTTGATTGCCTACGTGAGCCAGGCGCTGCCCCAGGTCCCTGGGATCCCGCAGTGAACCACGGGGACAGAGCTCCTTGCCTGATGGCGCTCGTACTCCACGTTGTCTATTTCCATCTCTGACTGGGTCATGTCACTCTCCTCTTGGAATGATCCCATTCCTCCTCATTTCTGCTCTCTAACTGCTGTGCTCTCTGCTGCCTCTAGTCACCTGCCCCCACCCCCAGAGCTAATAATGTCCCTCTGTGTTCTGTCATTGCCCTGCAGACTGAGGCTCGAATCCGGGTTCTGTCAGTCACCAGCTGAAGGCATTGGGCAAGTGACATTGAGCTGAGTCTGTTTCTTCATCTGTACAATTGGGATGTGTAGCAGACACTGCTATTACTCTTCCGTGGCCTCTGAGGTCCCCTCTATTTCCTGGCATAGCTGATGTGTGTCACCTCCCGACAGTGAGCACCAGTGGCTCTTGGTTGGCGCTTCCTGAGCTTAGCCAGGTTGTTTGATCCCCTACCATGTGCCAGGCTCTCTGCTGACTTACATGTGCCTCTGTCCTCAGCAGCTTACGAGGTAGGTATCATGAACCTTTATGTCTTCCTTCCTTTCGTCCTCTCTCCCTCCCTTCCTTCCTTTTTTCTTTCCTCCCTTCCTCCCTCCTTCCCTTCTTTCCTCCCTTCTCTTTCTTTCTTTCTTTGTAAATATTTATTTATTTATTTTAGAGAGAGAAGAAGAGAGAGAGAAAAACAAAATAAAACAAAACATCAATTTGTTATTCCAGTTGTTCATGCATTCATTGGTTGATTCTTGCATGTACCTTGACCAGGAATCGAACCCGCAGCCGTGGTGTAACAGGATGAGACTCGAACCTCCTGAGCTCCCGAGTCAGGGCTCAAGAGCCTTTCTTAGCTTTGACTGGGTCCCCCCCCCCCCCAGCTGACCATGCGTGAGGAATTCTATGGACATGTTGAATCAGGAAATTGGTAGGGGATTAGAGATACAGGCAGGGAAAAGGGCCATGCAAAGGGTGCGTTATCAAGAACAGTCCCACAGGGGATAAGTCGGACTTAATCCCACAAGACAGAGCACTGAAGGTAGTGTAGGACAGCCTCGTCCTAAATTGGAGAGAGGACACTGGAGTGTGTATACCCTGCGCCAGTCTGTCATTGGTCAAGTAGGTCATAAATTCCAGGCGTTTTTTTTCTCTGTCCTTCGTGACCAAATGTCCCCACCTGTGAAGGTGGTCATCATGGGACTTAGGGAAGAAACCTTCCACTTATTGTTAAGCACCTTACAATTATTTTCTTGTTTAAGAAACAACCAAATAGCCTGACCTGTGGTAGTGCAGTGGGTAAAAGCGTCAACCTGGAACGCTGAGGTTGCTGGTTCAAAACCCCAGGCTTGCCTGGTCAAGGCACATATGGGAGTTGATGCTTTCTGCTCCTCCCTCCCTTCTCTATCTGTCTCTGTCTCCTCTTTCTAAAATGAATAAATAAAATTAAAAAAAAAAAAGGAAACAACCAAATAAAGCAAGAATGTGCTCATTTTACAGGGGAGGAATCAGAGCAGTGAAGGAACCTGCTTAAGGACACAGTAAAAGTTAACAGGCGACAGAGCCACAGTTCCACCTTAGCCCTGGCTGATGCCAGACATTCTGAGGTTTCTATGTCACCAAACCAAATAAATTCCTACTGAGCAATGGCAAGCAGGCCCGAGGCGCAGGAGAGAGGTGGGGTTATCGGGATAGAGGCGCAGGAGAGGGGTGGGGTTATGGGAACAGAGGCGCAGGAGAGGGGTGGGGTTATCGGGATAGAGGCGCAGGAGAGGGGTGGGGTTATGGGGACAGAGGCGCAGGAGAGGGGTGGGGTTATGGGGACAGAGGCGCAGGAGAGGGGTGGGGTTATGGGGACAGAGGCGCAGGAGAGGGGTGGGGTTATGGGGACAGAGGCGCAGGAGAGGGGTGGGGTTATGGGGATAGAGGCGCAGGAGAGGGGTGGGGTTATGGGGACAGAGGCGCAGGAGAGGGGTGGGGTTATGGGGACAGAGGCGCAGGAGAGGGGTGGGGTTATGGGGACAGAGGCGCAGGAGAGGGGTGGGGTTATCGGGATAGAGGCGCAGGAGAGGGGTGGGGTTATGGGGACAGAGGCGCAGGAGAGGGGTGGGGTTATGGGGACAGAGGCGCAGGAGAGGGGTGGGGTTATCGGGACAGAGGCGCAGGAGAGGGGTGGGGTTATGGGGACAGAGGCGCAGGAGAGGGGTGGGGTTATGGGGACAGAGGCGCAGGAGAGGGGTGGGGTTATCGGGACAGAGGCGCAGGAGAGGGGTGGGGTTATGGGGACAGAGGCGCAGGAGAGGGGTGGGGTTATGGGGACAGAGGCGCAGGAGAGGGGTGGGGTTATGGGGACAGAGGCGCAGGAGAGGGGTGGGGTTATGGGGACAGAGGCGCAGGAGAGGGGTGGGGTTATCGGGACAGAGGCGCAGGAGAGGGGTGGGGTTATGGGGACAGAGGCGCAGGAGAGGGGTGGGGTTATGGGGACAGAGGCGCAGGAGAGGGGTGGGGTTATGGGGACAGAGGCGCAGGAGAGGGGTGGGGTTATGGGGACAGAGGCTCAGTAGAAGGGTGGGGTTATGGGGACAGAGGCGCAGGAGAGGGGTGGGGTTATGGGGACAGAGGTGCAGGAGAGGGGTGGGGTTATGGGGACAGAGGCGCAGGAGAGGGGTGGGGTTATGGGGACAGAGGTGCAGGAGAAGGGTGGGGTTATCGGGACATCATCTTTTGAGGAGGGGAAGTTTGCTGTCCTGCGAGTTTCTGGAAGGAGTTGATATAAGAATAAATATTTATATTAATATGTGTTACACCCTTTGAAAAGTCACTTTCACATCATTTTCTTATTTTTCTTTTCATATCCACCTTTCAACCTAAGTTGCCACAGCCCGCCAAAGAAAGAGAGAATCCAAGCCCAGGACAGTGACTTTTAAAACCCAAGGCTCTGGTTGCAGAGCTGTGGCTCTGGATCAGGAGAGATTCTGGAAAGGGTGGGGTGGTTAATGGAAAGAATGGCGGTGTGACGTCCTGGCCGGATAGCTCGGCTGGTTCGAGCATCATCCTGAAGCACAGAGGTTGCTGGTTCGATCCCTGTTCAGGGCACATCCAGGAAGAGATCAATATTTCTGTCTCTCTTTTGCTCTCTCTAAAATCAATAAAATAAACATTAAAGAAAGAAGAAGAATGGCAGTGTGATGAGTTTATTTCTGGGGGGAAGTGGAGGTGAAGTGGAACGTAGCTTCTTGTGAATCAAATTTCCACAGGACAGATGGGTTCTGGGAGAGGGGAGAGGGGCCTCGGAGTGGTCCAACTCAGTGGGTGAATGATGGGGCAGGGACGGGCTTAGAGTTGGGAGCCCGGCTCCATGGCGGGCGCGGGAGACCCTGGTGGAGAGCGGAGACTGGGAATAAGTGGGGACCGAAGGGGAACCATGTCAGTGGGGACCCAGGAGGCTTAAAGAGAGGTGGAGCTGGGCTCCCATGTCTCTCATCCACTTCACGGAGGGACACTGGATGTTCCAGATTTCTCTGAAAATCATCGCTCCTACTGGTTCTCACTTCCTCCTGGATGTGCTACTTCTGAGCAAACCAAGAAACTTCAGGCAAGGCCCTGAATCCTGCCCTGCCTCTCTCACAGGACTGTGGTGGGGCTCCACCAATGCAGCGTGTGAGGATGCCCTGAAAACGGCCACGCGTTGGGCGTCTTGTCTGGCCTTGCCGTGGGCTCTGCTGCACAGTGGATTACAGCAGTGAGAAGGGGAAGGAGGGGCCCCGACCAGCACGTGGTCGCCGGCTACCAGCAGTGTGGTCTTGGGCAGGTTGCTTCACCACTCTCCATCTCTGCTTCTCCAACTATATAAAGAGAATTCTAATAGCCACTGTGCAGGATCACTGGGAAAAAGAAATAAAGTAAGGGATGGAAAGGACTCTACTGAGTGTCTAAACCAGTCGTGGGTGGGAGGGAGCCTGTGTTAGGAAAAGGTATCGTCCCAGTCTAGGTGTTGATAGTGGGTAGTCAGTATTAGATTAGATTCCTGTGCACTCACAGGAAGCGGCACTTAACGATGGTGATGGTTTGATAAACTGGGAACCCATCTCACTACTGACCCCTGGTGGCTACATCACAGGACACAAAGGATCCATTCACTTGTCACTTGAGGAGTGAAAATAACCAGACTCCTAGAGTTCTGGAATTGACAGTCATGACACTGTGGTCATCCAGTCACCAAAGAAGATATACAGATGGCACATAAGCATATGAAAATGGGCTCAACAGCATAGGTCATTAGGGAAATGCAAATTAAAACAATAGTGAGATACTACGGCTACTACTACTTATCAGAATGACTAAAATCCCAAACACTGACAACCGTCAAATGCTGCCGAGGACGTGGGGCAACAGGAACTCTCACTCATTGCTGGCGGGAATGCAAGATAGTGCAGCCACTTCGGAAGACAGTGTGGCAGTTTCTTACAAAACTAAGCAGACTCTTACTAGACAGTCCAGCAATTGTGCTCCTTGATATTTACCCAAAGGCGCTGAAAACTTCTGTCCCTCCAAAAACCTACATTTGAATGTTTACAGCCATTTTTTGTTTTTTTAATATTTTATTTATTCATTTCAGAGAGGGGGAGAGAGAGTAGGAGGGAGGAGCAGGAAGCATCAACTCCCATATGTGCCTTGACAGGGCAAGCCCTAGGTCCTGAACCAGTGACCTCAGCATTTCAGGTCAACACCCCATCCACTGCACCACCACAGGTCAGGCTACAACCGTCTGTTTTGATAACTGCCAAAATGTGGAAGCAACTATATGTCCTTTGGTAGGTGAATAGATGAACAAACTGTGGTACAATGGCATATTAGTCAGCAATAAAAAGAAATGAGCTATCAAGCCACAAAAAGACCTGGAGAAACCTTAAATATATATATATGTAATATGCAGGAAGTTAATCTGGGGAAGCCTCATACCATATGATTCCAATTGGAAGTCACTGTTGGATCTAGATTTGAGCATCTGAAACTTACTCAATTTGAGGGTCCTTTATAAGAAAAAAATGCAAAATTACAAATCCAAAATTAGGTTAAAAGGAAGTATTTCTTTAGCATGACAAATGAAATAATAAATTATATTTATTTACTTTTTTTTTAGATTTTATTTATTCATTTTTATTAGAGAGAGAGAGAGAGAGAGGGAGGGAGAGATAGAGAGAGAACAGGGGGAAGAGCAGGAAGCATCAACTCCCATATGTGCCTTGACCAGGCAAGCCCAGGGTTTTGAACCGGCGACCACAGCATTTCCAGGTCGACGCTTTATCCACTGCGCCACCACAGGTCAGGCAATAAATTATAGTTTGAAACACCTGAAAAATACCACAAACATCACAAAATTCTAAAACAGAATATGTACAGGGTGGGGCAAAAGTAGGTATATAGTTGTTCACATGGAAAATAATACAATAATTAATAAATAATACAAGAATAAACTGTCTCATGTACTCACAACTGTAGACCTACTTTAGCCCACCCTGTAATTTGTAAATTGTATTGTCTACAATCTCTCTCTCTCTCTTTTTTTTTTTGTATTTTTCTGAAGCTGGAAACGGGGAGGCAGTCAGACAGACTGCATGCACCCGACCGGGATCCAGCCGGCACGCCCACCAGGGGACGATGCTCTGCCCATCTGGGGCGTTGTTCTGTTGCGACCAGAGCCACTCTAGCGTCTGAGGCAGAGGCCATGGAGCCATCCTCAGTGCTCGGGCCATCTTTGCTCCAATGGAGCCTTGGCTGCGGGAGGGGAAGAGACAGACAGAGAGGAAGGAGAGGGGGAGGGGTGGAGAAGCAGATGGGCACTTCTCTTGTGTGTCCGGCCGGGAATTGAACCCAGGACTTCCACACGCCAGGCCGACGCTCTACCACTGAGCTAACCGGCCAGGGCCTGAGCCAACTGGCCAGTGCCTACAATATCTTTATAAACATGTTCCCTATGTTTTCTGCTACATATAATAACAGTTAAATTTTTTTTCTATAGAGAGAATAAAGAGGCAATTCAATCCTCCTTTCAGCATGGTTGATCAAAACTTTATTATTGATAATTTAGAAACATTTCTGTCAGCACCACAGCTCATGATAAGGACTGCATTGCAAATTTTTAAGATTCTTGTCAAATACGAGAAAACCCGTATCACACATCTTTCATTTGAGGGGTGAGACTTGAGGATCTGGTAATTAATCTTAAATATTATTTAAGTTGATAATACTCAATGCCTCGCTAATTGTTGGTGCTGCCATGGAATATTCTGAATTTTAGGTTAGGCCCTGCACTTTTGTTTCATGTTAGGTAAGTAGACACAGCAGGCAGAAGGACTATTACAGAAAGCCATTCCTGTACCGTGGCAGTTAACAGTGACTTAATTATGTTCCGGACCGATTAGGCACCACATAAATATATCCTACTAAATCCAACCTAAGTGTATGCCTCGCTTCAAAGAACTTGACAATGGAAGGGAGGACTGAGATATTCCAGTACTCCGGTGTGGATAGATGGAGCTCAGAGCAGGTTTTCCCGTGACTTTTAGTATCATTGAAATTTTTAGATCTAAGAACATCTAAAAAGAAGTTATAAAAAAAGAAGAAAAAAGCCATAATTCACAAACTATACCAATGATCCCTGATGGTATAGTCCTCAGCTGTAATTCACAAGACCACCATTATTGTTCCCACATAAGAATATTTATATTATATAAAATATTCATGAGCTCAAATATATATATATATATATAAAAGATATAAAATTAGAATCATACTATATCTATCTGTATCTATATAATACAAATATACTCAATACCTTGTCATAGCTGGGAGAATGTTCTCATCTTTAATAGCATTCCAAGTAGCTTGAAGACTATATAATATACTATACTGTGGGTGTTTCATAAGTAATTGATTTATCCTTATAGTATTCAGCTTGGCCTTTAGATTATTAACATCTATTCACTATTTCAATAATACTATCTGACTTCCCATTAAACTGAATGTAGCTCTGATTCATTCTAAAAGAAAATTTACTTTGAAATAGTGAAAGTGGAATGTGGAGTCGAGGAAGAGTCATTTTACAAACATGGGGATGATCTAGCAATAAAGAGAAGACTGAACCATTGTTGACCTTAGTAAAAGCAGATGAGGACCATACCATACATTTTATTTTATTTCATTTTTTAGTTATTGATTGATTTTTTTATTTTATTTTATTTTATTTATTTATTTATTTTTTTACCCAACCGGGCATTCTATTTTTTTTTTTTTTCTGAAGCTGGAAACGGGGAGAGACAGTCAGACAGACTCCCGCATGCGCCCGACCGGGATCCACCCGGCACGCCCACCAGGGGCGACGCTCTGCCCACCAGGGGGCGATGCTCTGCCCCTCCGGGGCATCGCTCCGCTGTGACCAGAGCCACTCTAGCGCCTGGGGCAGAGGCCAAGGAGCCATCCCCAGCGCCCGGGCCATCTTTGCTCCAATGGAGCCTTGGCTGCGGGAGGGGAAGAGAGAGACAGAGAGGAAGGAGGGGGGGGCAGGGGTGGAGAAGCAAATGGGCGCTTCTCCTATGTGCCCTGGCTGGGAATCGAACCCGGGTCCCTCGCACGCCAGGCTGACGCTCTACCGCTGAGCCAACCGGCCAGGGCCAATTGATTTTTTTTAGAGGAGAGAAAGAGAGAGAGAGAGAGAGAGAGAGAGAGAGAGAGAGAGAGAGAGAGACGGTAGAGAGTGGGAAGCATCCACTTGTAGAAGTTGCTTCTCATATGTGCCTCAACTAGGCAAGCTCAGGGTTTCAAACCAATGACCTCAGCGTTCCAGGTTGATCCACTGCGCCACCACAGGTCAGGCAGGACCATTACATTTTCACAGGGCATGATATGGATGCAGTGCAAGTAGGTTTAGGAAGATTTAGGAAATGAGGTGATTCTGTTCTAAATCTCAGTGAATCAAGACAGGATCAAAAAGGCCCTGGCCTGGTACCTCAGTTGGTTAGTTGTCCTGACATGCCAATTTGATCCCCGGTCAGGGCGCATACAAGAATCAACCAATAAATGCATAAATAGGTGGAATAACAAATCAATGTTTCTGTTGCTCTCTCTCTTTACCTTTCTCTCTCTCTCTAAAATCAATCAATTAATTAAATTAAAAAAATCAAATTATAGTTTGTTTGCAATCTTCTATTTCCTTAACCAAATTTTATCTGTTTATTCAGACCTCCCCTGTAATATAGTTTGTTTAAATGGTGTCTTCTCAGTTTTGAAGCCCTGGCTAGAGACTGGTCAGTTCCTCTTTCTGAGTAGCCAGGTTGACACCACAACGACTTCTCATAATAGCTTCTCATTTTTCTGGGCCGCTATGCACCAGCCCCTCGGCACCAAGCCCACAGCAGTATTCAAATTAGCCAATCAACACACAGCACCCATGAAAACTAACTAACCTCACCCTGCTTGCCATACATAAGCTGTCCCCTTCAGTGCCAGCTTGCTGTAACCCCAGTCCTACCCTGTCCCTCCTGTGTGCCCCTGCCTGGCAGCCGTCTCTCATTTTAAGCTGTCTGTGACAGATTTGACACCACATCTTTGATGCTCTACCACTACTGCTATAGAGCTGAGTCTCAGATCCTCCTGTAGTCCTTGGGAGTTTATGGCTTCCAATGTCAGGTATACTGGTCCTTGAGGATTGGTTTGATCAGGTGTAGCCTGGGGAATGGACTTCGACGTCTTTGGTGTTGAAATAAGGCTTGGTAACACCAGGGGGCGCTCTAGTCTCGTATCACTGTTTTCTTTCCGGAATGCCTTGTGCTCTGCTGAGTACCACTTAGGTTTGGGGGAGGGTGTCCCTGGGATATTTTATTTGGCCTGCTCCTGTTTAGTTAGATTTCAGAAACTCAGCCTAGTGGGAGATGGTGTCCATGAAAATGTCAGGAGTGTAGGTGTTAGTTCTGACTCTCTCTCTCTCTGGCGGTGTTTTCTTATTTCTCCATCGATGAAATAGGCATTGCTGCAAGTCTGATCCTTTTTGGGGGTCAGGGCAGGGGTATTGTTTAGTTTTTTTTTTGTTTTTTGTTTTTGGTTTTTTGGGGTATTTTTCTGAAGCTGGAAACGGGGAGAGACAGTCAGATAGACTCCCGCATGCGCCCAACCGGGATCCACCCAGCACGCCCACCAGGGGCAATGCTCTGCCCCTCTGGGGCATCACTCTGCCGCGACCAGAGCCACTCTAGCGCCTGGGGCAGAGGCCAAGGAGCCATCCCCAGCGCCTGGGCCATCTTTGCTCCAATGGAGCCTTGGCTGCAGGAGGGGAAGAGAGAGACAGAGAGGAAGAGGGGGGTGTGGAGAAGCAAATGGTCACTTCTCCTATGTGCACTGGCCAGGAATCGAACCCGGGTCCCCCGCACGCCAGGCTGACGCTCTACCGCTGAGCCAACCGGCCAGGGCCATTGTTTAGTTTTAAAACCCTTACTGGAGGGATCACCTATTTAGTGTTTCTCCAGGACAGGAACATTATTACTTTGCAAACCTGAATACTTACCTCTGAAACTTGGAAACCTGAAATCTGCTTTTAACCTGAACACTGACTCAGAAATTGAATGTGACCCACTGAGTCTAAGTCCAAATATTTCCTGGATTCCTAGTTATGGCTCAGGGCAACATGTCAGGCTTGGCTATTTCAAGAGAAGAAGCTAGCCCTGGCTAAATAGCTCAGTGGGTTAGAGTGTCGTCCCAATGCACGAAGGTTACGGGTTCGACCCTTGGTCAAGGCTCGTATAGGAAGAGAGCTGCTTCCACCTGTCTGTCTGTTTCTCTCTCTCCTTTCCTCTCTTTAAAAATCAAATAAGAGGCCCTGGCCGGTTGGCTCAGCGGTAGAGCGTCGGCCTGGCGTGCAGAAGTCCCGGGTTCGATTCCCGACCAGGGCACATAGGAGAAGCGCCCATTTGCTTCTCCACCCCCACCCCTCCCCTCCTTCCTCTCTTTCTCTCTCTTCCCCTCCCGCAGCCAAGGCTCCATTGGAGCAAAGATGGCCCGGGCGCTGGGGATGGCTCCTTGGCCTCTGCCCCAGGCGCTAGAGTGGCTCTGGTCGCGGCAGAGCGACGCCCCAGAGGGGAAGAGCATTGCCCCCTGGTGGGCAAAGCGTCGCCCCTGGTGGGCGTACCGGGTGGATCCCGGTCGGGCGCATGCGGGAGTCTGTCTGACTGTCTCTCCCCGTTTCCAGCTTAAGAAAAATACAAAAAAAAAAAAAAAAAATCAAATAAGATTAAAAAAAAAAACAACCTCCAGGCACTATGATAAGTGCTTTACATTGCTCAGTAATCTTTCCACAATCCCCATGCATTATCACCCTTTTACGGGTGAGAAAATTGAAGTTCATGTAGCTAGAAAGTACTGATACTGAGATCTAAACCCAGATGGAGCAGACCTCAAAGCAAGTGGTTCTCAACCAACACAGACAACGGAACTCATGTTTTCTCTCACCTGTGAACCGTGATGCCATCACATGGCTAGATCCAGTCAAGGGAGCACTAACTGGCTTTTTGTGTGTGTGTGTGTGGTGACAGAGACAGAGAGAGTCAGAGAGAGGGGGAGATAGGGAAAGACAGACAGGAAGGGAGAGAGACTAGAAACATCAATTTTTTGTTGTGGCTCCTTAGTTGTTCAGTGATTGCTTTCTCATATGTGCCCTGATGGGGGGGGGCGGGGGGGGGGCTACAGCAGACCTACTGATCCCTTGCTGAAGCCAGCAACCTTGGGCTCAAGCTGGTGAGCTTTGCCCAAACCAGATGAGCCCATGCTCAAGCTGGCAACCTCAGGGTCTCCAACCTGGGTCCTCCACATCCCAGTCCGACGCTCTATCCACTGCACCACCGCCTGGTCAGGCCACTAACTGGCTTTTAAGGGATCATCTCAGGACCCACCCTGACCAATGATCACTTATGGTGATTTGGACGTCTGGGTATCACATGTTCTAAAGCCTTAACACTCCTCCCCCCTACTGCACCCCTCACTCTGGGCGGGGCCCATGGAGACTTAGGCAATGTGCTCAGGTGGGCGTGGCCAGGGCTTTGCCAGTGTATATGCTTTCAAACTTTTCGCACTATACCCCTCAGCTGTCTAGCTTGTCCCTCAAAATCTATAATTCTGTGGTAGAACCTTCCTCAGGCTCCACATTTTAAAAAAATGTTTATTTTGCTTGATCTGCAGTGACACAGCGGATAAAGCATCAGCCTGGAATGCTGAGGTAGCCTATTCGAAACCCCGGGCTCGCCAGGTCAAAGTATGAGAAGCAATGACTACGAGTTGATGCTTCCTGCTCTTCCCCCCTCTTCTCTCTAATGTCAATAAATAAAATCTCTCAAAAAAATGTTTATTTTATAAATTACTCTGTGTAGTGTCACATACATTTGGGACATTTTCGTTCTATGCCTGCCTTCCATAGTTCATAATGACATTCGCATTGGCAAGCCACCAATAAGCATGGCAGTGAGGAACTGTGTTTAACCTGAACCCAAGCCCAGCATTGGCCAAACTTATTTGACCACAGATACCTATATATTTTTTAGGATATCTATGAATCTGGCTCCATAGTTCACACTAAGGGAAACATTGGTCTAGTTCAGGGTCTGTCAGTCTCAGCACTACTGACATTTGGGAGTGGATAACTCTTCATTGTGGGGTGCTCTCCTCTGCACTCTAGGATGTTGACAGCATTCCTGGCTTCTTTCCATTAGAAGCCAATAGCAAACCTCCACCCCCACCCCAAACAAAAATGTTTCCAGATACATTTTTCTTTTCTCTATTTGACCATCCTTTTTCTTTTCTTTCTTTTCTTTTTCTTTTTTTTTTTTTTTACAGAGGCAGAGATAGACAGGGACAGACAGACAGGAACGGAGAGAGATGAGAAACATCAATCATCAGTTTCTCGTTGCGCATTGCGACTTCTTAGTTGTTCATTGATTGCTTTCTCACATGTGCCTTGACCTCGGGCCTTCAGCAGACTGAGTAACCCCTTGCTGGAGCCAGTGACCTTGGGTCTAGGCTGGTGAGCTCTTTGCTCAAGCCAGATGAGCCCGCGCTCAAGCTGGCGACCTCGGGGTCTCGAACCTGGGTCCTTCCGCATCCCAGTCCGACGCTCTATCCACTGCGCCACCACCTGGTCAGGCGACCATCCTTTTTCTTAAGCATGTCTGACCTCTCCCTCTGACTGCCCCAGATCTCATTTGTTTAGAGAACATCACATACCTTGATTGCTTGCCACAACACATCCAGGACTAGGAAATAACAAACAGCCCCTGATACAGAATAGAAAGATTATTTCTACTGCAGATTGCCAGCCAAGAGGAAAGTTCTTAAATTAGAAACGCAGTGCCTGACCAGGTGGTGGCGCAGTGGATAGAGCATTGGACTGGGATGCGGAGGACCCAGGTTTGAAACCCCAAGGTCGCCAGCTTGGACGTGGACCCATCCAGCTTGATTGTGGGCTCACCAGCATGAGCACAAGGTTGCTGGCTTGAACGTGGGATCATAGACACGACCCCATGGTCTCTGGTTTGAGCCCAAGGGTCAGTGGCTTGAAACCCAAGGTCACCAGCTTGAGCTCAAGGTCACTGGCTTGAGCAAGGGGTCACTCACTCTGTTGTAGCCCCCTGGTCAAGGCACATATGAGAAAGCAATGAATGAACAACTACTAAGGTGTCACAACAAAGAGTTGATGCTTCTCATCTCTTTCCTTCCTTCCATGTCTGTCCCTGTCTGTCCCTCTCTCCGCCTCTCTCTGTCTCTGCAACACACACACACACACACACACACACACACACACACGAAAGAAATGCAGCAAAGAAATTATTTTTTACAAGTTTCTCTTTTAAAAAATTTACTTCATTTTTCTCCTTAATCTAGCAGAGTAAGCTTTCAGTTTTGGGGAATGAGTGACTAAGAGTTACTAAGAGTCATTAAGAGTCATTTTCTGTTTCTATCAAAAACCCCACTTGAGCCTGCCCTAGGGTGGCACAGTGGATGGAGAACATCGACCTGGAACGCTGAGGTCGTCATTGGAAACCCTGGGCTGCCCGGTCAGGACACATACGAGAAGCAACTATGAGTTGATGCTTCCCGCTCCTCCCCCTTCTAGCCTTTCTCTCTCTCTCTCTCTCTTCAAAATCAGTAAATACAATCTTTAAAAAAAAAAACAAAACCACTTGTACTCAGCACAGATGAGTGAGAAACAGAGTCGGTGCTCACAGGAAGACACTCCTTCAAAGGTACCTTTCTTAGCGCGGCTTCTCGAGCAAGTCTGCTACTGCCTCACGGACCTTCTTCAGAGCCACTTTCAGAAATACCAGGTAAGTGGGGACAGATGGGGCCATGCCAGGGCTTCGGGCTGCGGGCTGATTTCTACACAGGGTGTGAGGACCTCTGGAAACACTGAAAGCTGACCAGCCGCTCACTCCGTCCCATCACTAAGAGCATCTTGGTCAGGCTAGTGCTCACATTTAGCGTTTGTCTTGGAGGTCACACGCGATCTACCAGGACCCCCATCCTCCGAGCCGTCCTCTGATGGGCACTCACTGATGCATCCATGTGGCCAGCCTAAGTCCACGTGCTCAGGATACACAGACAGTTTTCATGAAACACATCAGCTTTGCCACTTCTTGCTTTTACTAAGACTCCCCGGTCACAAAAGACCACACCATTAAGGACGACAGAATACTTCCAAACATTTAGTGGCTGTGCTGACTTTTGTTTGTTCTCCTGATCACTTCCTAACTCTTTGGCCTCTGGGAATTCTTTCATTTTCACTGGTAAAGTGGTGCAGAAAGACCAGAATTATTCTTCATTTAAATAGAATTACTATTCATTTAACACTTTTTTTTATTTTTTGAGCCTCTGATCTTCAGCATCCGTTTGCAGGAGTAAAGCAAAGTCTCCCTTGAGAAGCAGAGTTTAGGTGTTGGGGTGTGCGGTGGTGTGGGTGGGAGGTACGGCGTGGCTGTGGATTACCGACCGATGTCAAAGGGGTTTTGCTAAGAAACCTCGGGGTGCTGTTAAGAAGGAAGCAGGAGGAATGTGGTCAGTAATATTGCAGCGCCTGTGTATGGGGTCAGGTGAGTCCTGGAAATATAACAAGGGGGGGCACTCTATAAAGTACTTGGTTGTCTAATCACTACACTGCACATCTAAAACGAATACAGAATAATATTGAATGTAAACTGTAATTGAAACACAGGAGAAGGAAGCAAGAGGAATTGGCCTTGAGTTGGGAAGCCCGCGTCCCTGAATTGCTGATTCACATGTGAACATGTGTGTAACTTTAAGATTTTAACCTCTGTCCCTGCCACTCTAGATAGGAAATGAGGGTGGTTGGGGAGGTAGAGATTGCAGCTCTGGCTCTGGAATCCCTTTTCTAGATCTGTCATACCAAGTTACCAAGTCCTTGCTCTGATGGGATTCCGTGCACTGGATTGACTTTCATTTATGGTTTTGCTGATAAGACCAGAAAGTTCTCTCTGTTAACCCAGCTAAGTACTGTCAGCTTCCATGGAAAGAGATTTGCTGCATTAGAGCCGAGTTGGCCCGGGAGAGAGGCCAGCCACCCAGGCCTGTCCCACCTGAGGTGATGCTGTGAACGTTGGCAGTGGTCCACTTGTAACCAACCCTCAAGAGCTGATTTGTTAAACATTCAGGAATTTTGTGAGGCAGTTGGTAACTTGCCCTTTGCCATGGTGGGACTATTTTGCACCATGGAAACCAGCAAAAACCGTCAATCTGAGCCTCCCCCCACCCAGACCTGCTTTTACCAGCGTATCACTGGGACTCGGAGCCTGAAGAGCCAGTCCTGCACGTGGCTGTGTGGGCTTCAGAAGTCACTTAACCTCTCTGAATCTTTCAGGCGTTACCTACACCATGGCTCAGGATGCTTGCTCGGCTTAGCGTCCCAGAGTTTTGTTGGACTGGTGGGGTGCTGGGGACAGGAGCATGGAAGTGGGGTTAAGTGGACATCACCAGTGAACCTGCTTTGAAATCTATAAAGCACAAAGCATGCAGGAGGAATTAGATCTTTTTTTTGTAATAAAGGTCAGTGACCCACGTGGTTTCCTTTTAGCTTAATGATTACCTAAGCAATTATTGAACTTTTGGAGTTATCATCTAAAGGAGTAAACATGGGCAGATTTTTAAATCTTCTTTTTTTCCCTGTTTTTATGTTGGGAAGGCCCTCGGGGCCGTGCTGTTGGGGATATCAGCTGTCCTTGTCCTTCCAGCAAGCGATTGCAGGTACCGCAGACTTTCTTTCAGAAATACCTCCGTGAAAAATAGCTCCTTGGCAAGGAGGTTTCACGCTCCCACTTGACACAGGAGAGAACTGAAGCTCCCAGCAAAGGGGCAGGGACAGGGACGCAGCTAAAATTTGGAATCTGTCTGACGCCAGAGGGCAGGATTCTTTTCATCTGGCGGCGCAGTCCCGTACGGAACCGAGGCCTTCAACTCGGGAAGGTTGGAAAGGGTGTGAATCCACCCAGGTACAGGATTATTAGGCAGCCGCGCTCCTGCATTCAGCACTGTGGTGACTTGGTTATTGTTCTCACAGAAATCTTGTTTGCTCCTCTCCTCAGCTTCTCCCAGTTGGCCTCAGACCTGCCTTGAGGTGCCTGTCCGTTTGAAAATGAACACCACGGATGTAGCAGACACCACCGTGGGAGAAAACTACAACAGTTACTACAACTATGATTTTCCTGAGCCTTGCACCAAAGAAGGCATCAAAGCGTTCGGGCAGCTCTTCCTGCCCCCCATCTACTCCTTGGTCTTCCTGTTCGGTCTGCTGGGGAACTCCATGGTGGTCGTGGTCTTGTTCAAGTACAAGCGGCTCCGGTCCATGACTGACGTGTACCTGCTCAACCTGGCCATCTCGGACCTGCTCTTCGTCTTCTCCCTCCCTTTCTGGGGCTACTATGCGGCAGACCAGTGGGTTTTTGGACTCAGTCTCTGCAAGATTATCTCCTGGGTGTACCTGGTGGGCTTCTACAGCGGCATATTTTTTATCACACTGATGAGCATAGATAGATACCTGGCCATTGTGCACGCGGTGTTCTCCTTGAGAGCCAGGACGGTGACTTACGGGATCATCACCAGCGTGGCCACGTGGTCAGTGGCTGTATTTGTCTCCCTCCCGGGCCTTATATTCAGCACCTGTTACACAGAGAACAACCATACTTACTGCAAAGCCAAGTACTCGTTCAACGCCACCCAGTGGAAGGTTCTGACCTCCCTGGAGATCAACATTTTAGGGTTGGTGATCCCCTTAGGGATCATGCTGTTCTGCTACTCCATGATCATCAGGACCTTGCAGCACTGTAAAAACGAGAAGAGGAACAAGGCGGTGAGGATGATCTTCGCCGTGGTGGTGCTCTTCCTGGGGTTCTGGACTCCGTACAACGTGGTGCTCTTTCTGGAGACCCTGGTGCAGCTGGAGCTGCTCCAGCATTGCACCTTCGAGAGATACCTGGACCATGCCATGCAGGCCACAGAGACTCTGGCTTTCGTTCACTGCTGCCTGAATCCAGTCATCTACTTCTTCCTGGGGCAGAAATTTCGCAAGTACATCGTCCAACTCTTCAAGAGCTGCAGGGGCGTTTTTGTGCTCTGCCAATCCTGCCGGCTCTTCCAGATGTACTCCGCCGACACCCCTTGCTCCAGCGCTCACCACACCCCCAGCTCCTCTTACACGCAGTCCACGGTGGAACACGACCTGCACGACGCCCTGTAAAAGAAGTGGAAAGGCAAAAAAAAAACAAAACAAAAAACTCAGAGTCAATAAAGCTCTCCAAATTAAGAGCTTGCTTAAAATGGTCGTATCGGAAGAGTTCCCTGAGCAGGTGTCAGGAGGACGAGCCAGCGCAGAGAGCGGGCGTCTCACCCTGCTGTCGGCTTTCCTCTCGCCACGAACAAGGTCAACGCAGGCGTGAGTCCACTCGCACCAGACCAGCCTGCGCAGTCAGTAAGCCCGAGGAGAATTCTGAGCGGGGTTTCAAAGAGCTTAGAAATAATACTGGAAAGGGAAGACCATTCCCTTCTAACCTGAGCCTTCTGAAGCGCTCCTGAGGGACCTGAAGAGAACTGACTGGTGGCGTCAACCGCTGCTTCTTGCTGTGAAAAACGAGCTCTTTAATTCATTTCTCGCTTTTGCGGAACAATGTGGAAAACTTGGATGTGCTGCCCCCGTGTTTTGTTTTTTTTTTTTTTTTTTCTCAGAATCTATTTGAAGCTAGGTCATAGTCCTTGAAGCCAGGTGTATGCAAGAAACGGAGAGTGGAGTAATGACTTTAGATCTCGATTCTTGGATTGTGAAGGATTGTTTTTGGAAGCCAACTTTTCATAATGGCTCAAAGTATAAGGGTACAAAGGCGTTGAGCATGGTCTGAATTGCAAACATGAAATTCAAGTGTTTTATTTCTATTGTAACTGATGACTATTCAAATTATTTAAAAAATAATACGTAGTCCCAGATACATTTATTTGAGGGTTTTTTTTTTACCTGTTTACAAACAGTGCCTTCAAAACTAAAAATAACAAGGACTACTAAAACATAGCAATGCTTCTTTTGCCCTCTGGAAGTGCCTCCCATCAAGGGAGACGAGAGTAATCAATGAAAAACTATTGTTGACATGACTTAACTGTTAAAAATTATGAAATTGTAAAAAGTGTCATCCTCTCTTTCAAAACATTGGCCCTGGCTTTTAAATCATGCATGACTCAGAAATTCAGTCATTTCTTGTCAATTGAATCATGTAATGAATCACTTTATATCATGAAGAGGAATTTCTGCTCTTACAGCCTTAACTAATCACAATTAGGCAGAGACTTGAGCAAAATCTGGGCAGACTTGTAATATAGTTGTTCTTAGAACCCCTCCGAAAACAAAAACCTAGCTTGCAAACCATGAACTGGGTTTACCCAGGTCAAACTGCTTCTGTAAGTTTATACATTATTGCATGCTGTACATTTAGAAAGAATGCATTCTGGAAAACTTTACTTTCAGAAAAGTGATTTGAAAAGGGTATGTTGATGCTGCTTTAATAGAAAAATAAAATAAAATAAATGTATATATAGATCCACAGAGCGTTTTTTTTTTTTTTCCTGACTGTGTTTGTGTTTGATCTGATATGCATGAGAATCCAGGCTGTCGTGAGGTTCCCATGGCCTCATTTTCCCTACCTCAGCTACATGCTGAAGGTGATGGGGACGTGCTCAAGAGGGTTCACTGCTAAGATAGGGAGACTCAGAGGGTTCACTGCTAAGATAGGGAGGCTCAAGAGGGTTCACTGCTAAGATAGGAAGGCTCAGAGGGTTCACTGCTAAGATCTCCTGGGGGTGGGGGCAGATGGAGTTGCTCCCTTGTTCCAGTGCCCTTGGGGACCAGAGGGAATAAGAAGTGAGGGGTGGGCCAGGCTCCCAGGCAGGCTTTCCTTAGGAACCCTCTCCATGGTAGGCTGGGGTCTGCCGAATCCCAGCTTTGCCATTCCCTTGCGAGCCTGAGCAAGGTACTTTTCTCTCTTAGCCTCAAGTTTCCTCTGAGCCATAAAGCAGACTCTATTTCGGAATGGTTGAAAGGAAGAAGTCAGATGGCTAATGCAAAGGTCCTGTGCGCCTAGCTGTCAGCTGAAGGTGGTTTGGGATTAGCCCTGCCAGTGGCTGCCTCCCCTTTTCCTGGTAGAGCCGCTGATATTATTCATTTGGTCTCAGTGAGACAGGAATTTCGGGACACTAAAAAACAAAGACGGGCCGAAGGGGTGTTACTGTCCCTTTGTTCTCTGTCACATACAAGGCTAAGCAAGGGTGAGGTGCAGACCGCACAGCTGCCAACCCTCTGCCTGGGATGGGGGCATCCATCACCTCAAGTCAGCCAGGGCTTCGCTTGTTCCAAAGCTGGGGGCACCTCCTCGGGGCGGGACTGTGGGACTGTAGAACCTGTGCTGACACCCAAACACGACCTCTCGAAACAGTGAGAAGAAAGTTCCTTCCTATTCAGAAACAGAAAAGCAAGCCAGCAGGACTTCTACACAAAGGTGGGTTCAACTACGAATTGTTCAGGCTTTAGACCCATTCCTCTCTTGTTGCAGCATACCTAGCTTCTGGAAGGCTGGGTATGACTTGTTTAAGAACAATAGAAACAGGTTTGCTTTGGGGGCGGTGTAAATGTTTTGAAACAGTGATGACGGGGGCACGGCAATGTGAATGTGCTAAATGCCCCTGAATTGTACACTGAAAACATCTATTTATTGATTGATTTCAGAGAGAGAGAAAGGGAGAGAGACACACTGATCTGTTCCTGTATGTGTCCCAACTGGGGATTGAACCGGCAACCTTTGCATATCAGGACAATGCTAACCAACTGGCCACGGCTAAATTGTCCAGTTTTAAGTGATTAGTTTTATGTTATGAGAATTTTACCTTAATTCACCAGTAACAACAATAAGAATAACAGGAAGTAGCCCTAGCAGTATTTGTCTCACAGTAAGCACTCAAATGACATTGAATAAGTAAATGATCTGTTTCCCAGAAGAAGTAGTAATACAGGGTGATGCCAAAGGGACCTCAGACCTATAGAGCCTTTTCCTAAGCAACTCTCATAGCAATTTGCAACGTTTGATGCAATTCCTATTTGTTTTGTGCCAAGCGGAATGCTAAGCTATGGAGAAAGAACAGGATAAAGGAGTAAGTTCTGCACTCATTGAACTGACAGTCTGACAAAGAAAGAATCAAGCGCGAGATCAACTATAAGACAAGGAGGGCAGATATGATAAGAGAATTAGGAACAACGTATTTTGGGATCCCACAGGAAGAAGAAATTGATTCAGTTTCAACTTTTTATAATACAATTAGCTTTTGAAGTAGGCCTTGTTGAAGGAGCTTGATTTTTAAAAAAAATGAATATATTGGGATGACACTGATTAAGAAAATTATATAGGTTTTTGGTGCTCAATTCAATTCTGTAACATATATATATATATTTTTTATTTATTTATTTATTTTTTTTACAGAGACAGAGAGTGAGTCAGAGAGAGGGATAGACAGGGACAGATAGACAGGAACGGAGAGAGATGAGAAGCATCAATCATTAGTTTTTCATTGCATGTTGCAACACCTTAGTTGTTCATTGATTGCTTTCTCATATGTGCCTTGACCGCAGGCCTTCAGCAGACTGAGTAACCCCTTGCTCAAGCCAGCGACCTTGGGTCCAAGCTGGTGAGCTTTTGCTCAAACCAGATGAGCCCACGCTCAAGCTGGCGACCTCGGGGTCTCGAACCTGGATCTTCTGCATCCCAGCCTAACGCTCTATCCACTGTGCCACTGCCTGGTCAGGCTGTAACATATTTCTTTGCACCATATGTGTGTTCACCACCCTCTTCCCCAAGTCAAGTCTTCGTCCATCACCATTTATCCCGACTACGCCCACCTCCACCTCCCCTCACCCCCCTGGCAGTCACCACACTGTTGTCCATGTCTATGAGTTTTCTCTCTCTTTTTTTGTCCTTTTCTGCTCAATCCCTCGACCCTCTTTATCCACCCCTACCTCCTGCTGACAGCTGCTCTCTATGAGTCTGTTCAGTCTGTTCCTGTTTTTCTTGTTAGTTCATTTTGTTCATTAGATTCCACATATGAGTGAAATCATATGGTACGTGTCTTCCTCTGACTGGCTTACTTCACTTAGCAGAATGCTCTCTAGGTCCATCCATGCTGTGGCAAAAGATAAGATTTCCTTCTTTTTAAAACACTAATTTTTATTTATTTATTTATTTTTACAGAGGCAGAGATAGACAGGGACAGACAGACAGGAATGGAGAGAGATGAGAAGCATCAATTATTAGTTTTTCGTTGTGACTTCTTAGTTGTTCATTGATTGCTTTCTCATATGTGCCTTGACCACGGGCCTTCAGCAGACAGAGTAACCCCTTGCTGGAGCCAGCGACCTTGGGTCCAAGCTGGTGAGCTTTGCTCAAACCACATGAGCCATCGCTCAAGCTGGCGACCTCGGGGTCCCGAACCTGGGTCCTTCCGCATCCCAGTCCGATGCTCTATCCACTGCACCACCACCTGGTCAGGCAAGATTTCCTTCTTTTTAATGGCCATGTAGTACTCCATTGTGTAAATGTGCTACAGATTTTTTATCCACTCATCTACTGATGGGCAGACATTTGGGCTGCTTCTAAATCTTGGCTATGGTAAATAACAGTGCAGTGAACATAGGGCTGCCTGTATTCTTTTGAATTAGTGCTTTGTGTTTCTTCGGATAAGTCTCCCGAAGTGGAATCGCTGGGTCATAAGGCAGTTCCATTTTTAATTTTTTGATGTAACTGCTTTCTACAGTGGCTGCACCAGTCTGCATTCCCACCAAACAGTGCATGGGAGTTCCCTTTTCTCCACATCCTCGACAACACTTGTTGTTGATTTATTTATTGAGGAGCGCCATTCTGACAGGTGTGAAGTGATATCTTATTGTGATTTTAATTTGCATTTCTCTGATGATTAGTGACATTGAGCATCTTTTCATATGTCTATTGGCCATCTGTGTGTCCTCTTTGAAGAAATGTCTATTCAGGTCCTTTACCCATTTTTAAATTAGATTGCTTGTATTTTTTTTTTAAGATTTTTTTTTAATTTTAAATTTAATTTTATTTATTTATTTACAGGGACAGAGAGGGACAGATAGGGACAGACAGACAGGAATGGAGAGAGATGAGCAGCATCAATAATCAGTTTTTTGTTGCGACACCTTAGTTGTTCATTGATTGCTTTCTCATATGTGCCTTGACCGTGGGCCTTCAGCAGACCAAGTAACCCCTTGCTGGAGCCAGCGACCTTGGGTCCAAGCTGGTGAGCTTTGCTCAAGCCAGAGGAGCCCGCGCTCAAGCTGGTGACCTCGGGGTCTCGGACCTGGGTCCTTCCGCATCCCAGTCCAACACTCTATCCACTGTGCCACCGCCTGGTCAGGCTGCTTGTATTTTTTGTGTTGAGTTTTATAAATTCTTTATCAATTTTGGATTTAATCCCCCCCCTTTTCTTTTAGTGAGAGAGACACTGACAGACAAATAGGAAGGGAGAGAGATGAGAAGCATCAACTTGTAGTTGCAGCACCTTAGTTATACACTGATTGCTTTCTCATATGTGCCTTAACCGGGGGTGAAGGGCTCTAGTCAAGCCAATGAATGACCCCTTGCTCAAGCCAGCCACCTTGGGCTTGAGCCAGCGACCATAGGGTCGTGTTTATGAGCTCATGCTCAAGCTGGTGACCCTGAGCTCAAGCTAGTGACCTGGGGGTTTTGAACCTGGGTCCTCAGCATCCCAGATTGATGCTCTATCCACTGCACCACCACTTGGTCAGGCATATATAGGCCTTTATTACATTGAGGTATGTTCACCCTCTATTCCCATTTTGCTGAGAATTTTTCACATAAATATAAATAGATGCTGGATTATATCAAATGCTTTTTCGCACCTGTTGATGTGAAATTGTGATTTTTTTTCCATTTTATGTGGTGTGTCACATTTATTGATTTGCAGATGTTGTAACAACCTTGAATTCCCAGAATAAATCCCACTTGATCATGATGTATGACTTTTTTAATGTACTGTTGTATCTGATTTGCTAATAGTGTGTTGAGGATTTTAGCATTTGTGTTCATCAGGGATATTGGCCTATAATTTTCTTTGTTTGTAGTGTCTTTGTCTGGTTTTGGTAAAGGGGCTTGATTTTGATAAATGGAAGGAGGGAAGAACCTTCTAGACAGATAAAATAGCATATGGTACTGGCTGAGTAGCTCAGTTGGTTGGAGTGTTGTCCTCATGTGCAGGGATTGCAGGTTTGATCCCCAATCAGGGCACACACAGGGACAGATCATTGTTTCTGTCGGTCTGTCTCTCTCTTTCCTCTCTCTCTGAAAATCAGTGAATAAAAAATCTTTAAAAAAGGAGAAAGAACTAGCATACGAAAAGGCAGGATGGTAGTAAGAGCACGCTGTGTGTTCAGGGGGTGGTGAGTAGATTTTGTAGTTGAATATGTGAGGGGTGGGGCAGAGGTACAAAGTAGGGAAAGATGAGAGAGACCACAGAACGCTTACAGACCTACGAGCCTGCAGTGCTGAGCTCCTGAGTCAGCTGCCGCCCCATATGAGGCTTGAGAAGTGGGTGCTGAGCTGTGCTGTGCACGCACCCCCTGTTCAGGACGGAGGCACCCGTTCCACAGCAGCCAGGAGCATGGGCAGACCACAGCTTCCCACAAATCTCCTTTCAGGACTGTCCCCCCAGGGTGGAGCTCACAGCCAGTGACTTGACAGTGACCTACCGAAAAGGAAACACTTACCTTTTTGCCTTAAATTTTTTTTTAATTTTATTTTTTATTTATTCATTTTAGAGAGGAGAGGGAGAATGCGAGAGAGAGGAGAGAGACAGAGAGAGAGAAGGGGGAGGAGCTGGAAGCATCAACTCCCATATGTGCCTTGACCAGGCAAGCCCAGGGTTCGAACCGGTGACCTCAGCATTTCCAGGTCGACGCTTTATCCCACTGCGCCACCACAGGTCAGGCTCTTGCCTTAATTTAAGACAACTCTGAAGAACCATTTCAACCCCAGAGCTCTGTTGTGACTACCTTGTGCAGTTCAACTTGGCCTACTGTCTAACCCAGCTTCCCTCCTGCCAAACAGGTGCTGTTCCCAAGAGGACTCCCTGTCAAAGCTCCAGGATGCTAATGTCCTAGCAGCTGCCTGTTTCCAGGAACCCCAATCTAAAATGGGACTTTTGGGTCACATAGGGGACAGGTGGGCACCTAATACAAATGGAAATTGACCTCAAGCGTGGGGAAAGTGACAGAGCATACCCTCTGCATCAGGGATGTCCATCAACCCCAATGTGACTCTTGGTTCCCACGCATCTGTTACGCAGCCTAACCTCTGCTCCCAGGCTTTCCCTGCCTCAAGCCGGGGGGCAAATCTTCCCTGCACCGCTGGGCGCTTGTCATGTCTACCTTAGGCTGGGGCCCAGTCACCTGACATTTTATATCTTTAATCAGTCAGTGACTTCCTCAGCTTAAATGAACCAGCCACAGCTCCAGCCATCTCTGTGGTCACAGTCTTATACTCCTTAAATGTTTACAATGGCTCCAAATTTCCCTTTCATGAAATCAGAAATTCGCTAAATGTTTTTTTTTTTTTAATTTTTAATTTTTATTTTTTTTATTTATTTTTTTACAGAGACAGAGAAAGTCAGAGAGAAGGAGAGATAGGGACAGACAGACAGGAACAGAGAGATGAGAAGCATCAATCATTAGTTTTTCGTTGTGCATTGCGACACTTTAGTTGTTCATTGATTGCCCTCTCACATGTGCCTTGACCACGGGACTTCAGCAGACCGAGTAACCCCTTGCTTGAGCCAGTGACCTTGGGTCCAAGTTGGTGAGCCTTGCTCAAACCAGATGAGCCCGCGCTCAAGCTGGTGACCTCAGGGTCTTGAACCTGGGTCCTCCGCATCCCAGTCCGACGCTCTATCCACTGCGCCACCGCCTGGTCAGGCGCTAAGTGTTTTCATACATTGAAACTCATTTCAGCCTCTTCTTAAAACAAATGAATTCCATTTTATTACCCCAAGAAAATGAAATCCAGGGGAAACAATATTCTAATCATGAATTAGACTAACTCTACTAACCATAACCAGCACTGAACTGCCTGGCAAATGACTAACACAATGCAGCTCTTCAATTATTTTTTTTTTTTTACTGAGTGACTATCCTTATCTCTTAATCTAGTACTCTACACTGACAATTCAAGTTTCTATTTCACCACGCAAAGTTCACCAGTCCTCTCTCCAAAATCCCCATTATGTTTCTAATAAAACTTTACGTGACAGAGTTCAAAGATTGATCGAGTTGCCCACTAGTTCGAGAAATTAGTGGGTAGTCTTTGGGTCAAAAAATGACTTCATTAAAACTTTGGGTATGAATGTGGCTGCAGGAGCCTGCGTCTGTGCCTTCTCTGGGCCATGGGGGGATAAACAGCAAAGGCACCGACTTAGAAACCTACCGATTCCATTCATGATCGAACCTGGAGAGTGATTTACTTTTCAGTCGCCAATAGACTTGTAAGGTCTACTAAAAGCAGCCGATGTCAGGCAAAAAAAAAAAAAAAACTGTGGAAAAGGTGACGAGAAGAGTGTGGGGAGAGGGTGCAGCCGTGAGAGACCTCAGAAAACACTACAAAGACGCACTCCCTGAAGGGGGGGGCACCACGAGGTGCGGGAGCTCAGAGGAACGGGGACCTGGGTCAGAAGCCCTCCTGGTTCCTGCCACCTTAGTGTGGAAGAGCAGAGGGGGCACGTTTGCCGAATTTCAAATCGGCAGGAGGCGGGTCTGTGTCTGTGGCAGCAGGAAAGAAGAGAGCCTCTGGGCTGTGAGAAGAGCTAGCTTGGAAAATGACAGGAACCCCCCTCCCCAAACATAAGCATGTTTAATAATTCAGAGGTAGACACTAAGAACAATACTCTTGACCAGGGGTCCCCAAACTTTTTACACAGGGGGCCAGTTCTCTGTCCCTCAGATCGTTGGAGGGCCGGAGTATAAAAAAACTATGAACAAATCCCTATGCACACTGCACATATCTTATTTTTAAGTAAAAAAAACAAAATGGGAACAAATACAATATTTAAAATAAAGAACAAGTAAATTTAAATCAACAAACTGACCAGTATTTCAATGGGAACTATGCTCCTCTCACTGACCACCAATGAAACAAGTGCCCCTTCCAAAAGTGTGGCGGGGGCCGGATAAATGGCCTCAGGGGGCCGCATGTGGCCTGCGGGCCGTAGTTTGGGGACCCCTGCTCTTGACTATAACCAGGTCAGGGATAGTATAGAAGTATAAGAATAAAATATTTCATTATTGTGATCAAATATATCTAACCTGGCCTGAATGTTCAATGGGGCACGGCGGAGGCATTCCAGCATAAAAATGAAAGAAGACGAGAACGTGTGTTCTCCTCACTTCCACATAATAACACACTGCGTGTACCAGCCCCACGCTGTTAAAGAGAATTGAATCAGAGGTAAAAAAAAAAAAAATTCAGATAGAGGGACGTTTTACAAAATTCCTGACCAGCATGCCTCAAAACTGTGACTATCTTCAAAACCAAGGAAAGTCTGACCCTTGGCTGGGTGCTTCAGTGGATAGAGTGTGCTCCCAGAGTGCTAAGGGAGGATTGTACGTTCGATCCCAGTTAGCACACATATGAGAAACAACTAATGAATGCACTAAGTGTAACAACTAAGTGTAACAACAGGTTGATGCTTTTCTCTCTCTCTCTCTCTCTCTCAAGTCAATGGGAAAAAAAGTCTGAGAAATTGTCACAATCTATGGAGATAAAACAACTAAATATAATTAGTTCTGGAAGAGAAAGAGGAGATTAGCTAAAGACTAAGGCAATCAAGCCTGACCAGGTATTGGCGCAGTGGATAGAGCGTCAGACTGGGATGCGGAGGACCCAGGTTCGAGACCCCGAGGTCACCAGCTTGAGCGCGGGCTCATCTGCTTTGAGCAAAAAGCCCACCAGCTTGAACCCAAGGTCACTGGCTTGAGCAAGGGGTTACTTGGTCTGCTATAGCCCCACGGTCAAGGCACATATGAGAAAGCAATCAATGAACAACTAAGGTGTCGCAATGAAAAACTAATGATTGATGCTTCTCATCTCTCTCCGTTCCTGTCTGTCTGTCCCTCTCTATCCCTCTCTCTGACTCTCTCTCTGTCCCTGTAAAAAAAAAAAAAAAAAAAAAGACTAAGGCAATCTGAATAAATTATGGACATTGATTAATAACAAGGTATTAATACTGGTTTATTAAGCACACAATACAGTGCATAGATGATGTATTATGGAATCGTGCACCTGAATCCTTTATAATTTTGTTAACCAGTGTCACCTCAATGAATTCAATAAAGAAGGGAAAAAATTGGTTAATTAAGTATATAACAAATGCTCCATACTAATGTAAGATGTTAACAACAGGGGAAATTGGATGTGGAGTATATGGAAACTCGCTGTACTTCACAAATTTCTGTAAATTCAAAACTTATAAAATGTAAAGTTTATTTAAAGAATTGAAAAAAGAGAAGGTATATCTAATTGCAAGGATAGTGTTAAATAACTGAAAAACGCAAGAGAATCACCTGAAAAAAACTATTAGAAAGAGTAAGATAATTAAGCAAATTAATAGAGCAAAATATTAATACATCCAACTCAATTATATTTATATTTACAAGTAACAATCAGTTAAGAGAATATGATAAAAAAAACAGACCCACTTGACCTGTGGTGGCACAGTGGATAAAGCATGGACCCGAAATACTGAGGTTGCCGGTTTGAAACCCTGGGCTTGCCTGGTCAAGGCACATATGGGGGTTGATGCTGTCTGCTCCTCCCCTCTTCTCTCTCTCTCTCTCTCTCTCTCTCTCCCCCCTCTCTAAAATGAATAAAGTCTTTTTTTAAAGAAAAGAACAGACTCACATTTTGAAAGAGAACAGAAGAAATCTTTTATTTATTTATTATTTACTTATTTTTAGCAAGAGAGACAGAGAGAGGGACAGATTAGGACAGACAGAAAGGAAGGAGAGAGATGAGAAACATTAATTCTTTGCTGCGGTTCCTTAGTTGTTTATTGATTGATTTCTCGTATGTGCCTTAACTGAGGGGCTATAGCATAGCAAGTGACCCCTTGCTCAATCCAGCAACCTTGGGCTCAAGCCAGTGACCTTGGGGTCATGTCTATGCTCCCATGGTCAAACCAGTGACCCTGCGCTCAAGCTGGGGAGCCCACACTCAATCTGGTAACCTTAAGGTTTCAAACCTGGGTCCCCTGCATCCCAGTTTGACACTCTATCCACTGTGTTACAACCTGGTCAGGTGAGAAGAAATCACACATTAAAAGATACATTATATATATCTAAAATATATAGGAAACATCTACAAGATATTTATTTTATTTTTTCATTTACAGAGACAAAGAGTGAGTCAGAGAGAGGGATAGACAGGGACAGACAGACAGGAGTGGAGAGAGAGGAGAAGCATCAATCATTAGTTTTTTGTTGCAACACCTTAGTTGTTCATTGATTGCTTTTTCATATGTGCCTTGACCGTGGGGCTACAGCAGACCGAGTAACCCCTTGCTCGAGCCAGCGACCTTGGGTCCAAGCTGGTGAGCTCTGCTTAAACCAGATTCTACAAGATACTTTTTAAAAACCCACTTTAAATCTCTATTGCTGGAGCCTGACCAGGCAGTGACACAGTGGATAGAGCTGGGATGCTGAGGTCCCAGGTTTGAAAGCCCAAAGTCACCAGCTTGAGTGTGGGATCATAGACATGATTCCATAGTCACTGGCATGAGGTCAATGGTCCTTGGCTTGAAACCCAAGGTCACTGGTTTGATCAAGTAGTCACTGGCTGGAGCCCCTTGGTCAAGGCACATATGAGAAAGTAATCAATGAACAACTAAGGTGCTGCAACAATGAGTTGATGCTTCTCATCTCTCTTCCTTCCTGTCTGTTTGTCCCTCTTTCTCTCTCTTGCTAAAAAAAAAATCTCTATTGCTCGATACCAAAATAATCTTGATGAAAAAGCCTAGATGTTCTTGTACAAGTAGGCTTGACATTATAAAAACATTAGTTTTTTTCTGTTAAGTTATTAAATTAAATGTCATTCTTCAAGACACATCAATGGTTCTTTTAAATTTCATACAATAATTCAAAAGTTAATATAAAAATGAATAAGAGCCTGACCAGGCAGTGGCGCAGTGGATAGAGCATCAGACTGGGATGCGGAAGACCCAGGTTCAAGATCCTGAGGTCACCAGCTTGAGCGCGGGCTCATCTGGTTTGAGCAAAGCTCACCATCTTGGACCCAAGGTCGCTGGCTCGAGCAAGGGGATACTCAGTCTGCTGAAGGCCCACGGTCAAGGCACATATGAGAAAGCAATCAATGAACAACTAAGGTGTCGCAACAAAAAACTAATGATTGATGCTTCTCATCTCTCTCTGTTCCTGTCTGCCTGTCCCTATCTATCCCTCTCTCTGACTCTCTCTCTGTCTCTGTAAAAAAAATAAAAATAAAAAAAGTAGCCAGGTCTACTCTGAAAAAGAAGAGCAATGAAGACTTATATATTACAAGGTAATATGCATATTACATCAATTAGTTAAGTAAAATAGTAGTGCAATGGACCAGAAAGTTGAGTGGAACAGAATGGGAAATAGAGTACTAAATTAAATTTACATGGGAATTTAGCGTATATTAAAGATGGCATTTAAAATCAAAGGACAGATACAAAGAATTATTTATTTAAGAAGTGGGCCAAATGAACTGTCATCTGGGAACAAAAAATTAAGCTTGATTTATATGTCACATTGGTCACATGGTTACAAAGCAAGTGATAAAACATTCAAATGAAAAAACCAAAACAATAAAAGTTCTAATGGGAAACATTGGAGAATTTCTGTATAATTTTGGCATGGGCAAGGTATTTCTCCAAATTCAGAACTTATAAAAGAAAAGATTCAGCCTGACCTGTGGTGGCGCAGTGGATAAAGCGTCGACCTGGAAATGCTGAGGTCGCCGGTTCAAAACCCTGGGCTTTCCTGGTCAAGGCACATATGGGAGTTGATGCTCCCAGCTCCTCCCCCCTGTCTCTCTCTCCTATCTCTCTCTGTCTCTCTCTCTCTCCTCTCTAAAAAATAAATAAATAAATAAAAATTTAAAAAAAATTAAAAAAAAAAAGAAAAGATTCATAAATTTGACTCAATAAATATAAAAAAACACATAACAAAACCTCACCAAAAGAAAGAAGACAAATGACAAACTGGGGAAAATATTTATGTCACTGAACTTTTTTCTAATAAGTTAGCTGCACATAGATGCTTACTACATTATTCTCAGTACTTTTCTACTTGTTTGAAATATTTAATAATAAAAAATTAATGTCTATTTATGCCACGGAATATGATGCCATTAGGAAGAATGATTTCTAGCTATACACCAACAACCACGCAGAAATGTCCAAGTACATAGGAATGATAAGCCTCATATTCAAACCCTAAACTTTTAGCCATTAAAAAAAAGTCCCCAAGCTTTATTGAGATATTATTGATGTTAGCTATTTTGCAGGGGTCCCCAAACTTTTTACACAGGGGGCCAGTTCACTGTCCCTCAGACCGTTGGAGGGCCGCCACATACAGAACTCCTCTCACTGACCACCAATGAAAGAGGTGCCCCTTCTGGAAGTGCAGCAGGGGGCCGGATAAATGGCCTCAGGGGGCTGCATGCAGCCTTCAGGCCGTAGTTTGGGGATGCCTGTGAGGGAAAAATTATGCTTTATATTTTCTAGGCTTCTTTATTTCTTTGAACAAACATACATAACTTTCATAATATGCCCAACCAATAGAGATATTGTCATTTTAGAAAAAAAGAAAAGAGGAAGGCCTTTGTGATTATGGGAAGCTGACTAATGAACTACAGAGATAGACTCAAAAACACAGGGCTCACAGGTGAGCAGGTGGATGCTTATCCTGATATGATAACTGCCCACAGAGATGTGCGGTGCTTTGAAGAAGATGCTGACGTCAATCCGGGAGATGGGTTACAGAATTTACGGTATGAGATGGGTGCAAGATAGCATGTAGGAGTCTGAAAAATGTTTGCATTCCTTTGATCACACACAAGATAAACCAAAGTCATTAACTGGAGCCCAACCAGGCACAAAAAGGATCTGCATCAAGACTGGACGGACAATATACAGATGATGTATTATAGAATGGTACACTTGAAACCTATGCAATTTTCTTTTCTTTTCTTTAAGTTTATTGATTTTAGAGACGAGAGAGAAAGAAATGTTGGGGGTGGGGGATGGGAGCGGGAAGCATCAATTCATAGTTACTACTCAAATGTGCCTTGACTGAGCAAACCCAAGGTTTTTTTTTTTTTATTATTATTTTTTTAAAATTTTATTTATTCATTTTAGAGAGGAGAGAGAAAGGGAGAGAGAGAGAGAGACAGAGAGAGAAGGTAGGGAGGAGCTAGAAGCATCAACTCCCATATGTGCCTTGACCAGGCAAGCCCAGGGTTTCGAACCAGCGACCTCAGCATTTCCAGGTCGATGCTTTATCCACTGCGCCACCACAGGTCAGGCCAAACCCAAGGTTTTGAACTGGCGACCTCAGTGTTGCAGGTTGATGCCTTATCCACTGTGCCACCACAGGTCAGGCAAAAACTTATATAATTTTATTCGCCAACATAACCTCAATAAATTCAATAAAAAACACTTAAAAATGTAAGAAAAAAAAGACTGCTCTGCTGTATAACCACCTGTCCACAGTTGCTTTGGTCAAAGGAACCCTCTTCATTTTAGTGATGTCACTATGTAAACATCACATGCAAATAAAGTGACAATGGTTCAGGTGGCATGCTTTCTGATTCAACGGAGCTCCTTTTGGGGGGATTAACTGAGGAGGAGTTTGGGAAGGTTTGTGCAGTGGAGTGAGCCTATAATGGAATGGATTCAAGTTGTTAATGAAAGAGTTGTCTCTTGAAAACTACTTGAGCGTCCCAGACTTGTTGAGTCTACTACTGGAAAGCCTTCCAATTAAGGTGCAGCAAGGAGCTCACAGTTTAGGAGTCCTGTTCTCTGAAACTTATTGAAATGATAGATAACATATAACAAGAGAGATTTAAAAGATGGTTGAGGCCCTGACTGGATTGCTCAGTGGATAATTACACAACTAAGTGGAACAATAAGTTGATGTCTCTTTCTCTCTCTCTCTCTCTCTCTCTCTCTCTCCATCCCCCCCACTCTCTCTCCCTATTTCCCTTCTTCTCTCCTTCTCTCTCAAATCAGTGGAAAAATTTTAAAGGGTGGTTAGGCACAAAAGCTACTATGGAAAGCAATTTTGCAAGTCTTGGTGAAGTTGAACATTTACCTACTCTGTGATTCATGAATTCTATACCTAGGTATTTACTCAAGAGAAATGAAGACCTCGATCCATAAAAGGACTTGTTCAAGAATGTTTGTAACATCATACTTAATGGTGGAAGACAGAATGTTTTTCTTTTTTTAAAAAAATATATTTATTAATTTTAGAGAGAGAGGAAGGGGGAGAGAGAGAGAATGAGAGAGAGAGAGAGAGAGAGAGAGAGGGAGAGAGGGAGAAACATTAATTTGTTGTTCTACTTATTTATGCATTTTATATGTGCCCTGAAAAGGGATTGAACCACAGCCTTGGTGTATGGTAATGATACTCCAACCAACTAGCTACTCAGCCAGGGCCAGATTGCTTTCTTCTTAAAATCAGGAACAAACAAGATGTCTGTTTTTGCCACTTCTGTCTTGTACTAGAGGTCTTGACAGGAAAAAAAAGTAAAAGAAGGAAAAAAAAGTATCCAGATTAGAAAGGAAGAAGTGAAACTATGTCTATTTGCCAATAACACGATCTTTTATGTAGAAAATTCTAAGGAAACCATAAAAAAACTATTAGAGCTAATAAGTGAATTCAGCCGATTGCAGGATACCAGATCAATATACAAAAATCAATTACATTTCTCTATAGTAGCAATAAATAATCCAAACATGAAATTAAGAAATTTCTATTTATAATAACATCTAAAAATAAAATAGAAATAATTTTTTTTTTTTTTACAGAGGCAGAGATAGACAGGGACAGACAGGAACGGAGAGAGATGAGAAGCATCAATCATTAGTTTCTCGTTGTGCGTTGCAACTTCTTAGTTGTTCATTGATTGCTTTCTCATATGTGCCTTGACCATGGACCTTCAGCAGACCAGGTAACCCCTTGCTGGGGCCAGGGACCTTGGGTCCAAGCCAGTGAGCTTTTTGCTCAAACCAGATAAGCCCACGCTCAAGCTGGCGACCATGGGGTCTCGAATCTGGATCGTCCCGCATCCCAGTCCAACTCTCTATCCACTGCGCCACCGCCTGGTCAGGCTAGAAATAAATTTAACAAAAGAAATTCAAGACGTGTATACCGAAAGCTAGAAAACAGAAATAAATGAAGAGACCTAAATAAGTGGAAAAACATTCTGTGCTCACTGATTGGGAGATTTGATATTTTAAAGATATTTTAAAGATGGCAATACTCTAAATTAATCTCTAGATTCAATAAAATCTCTGTCACAATTCCAGTTGGCTTAAAAAACATTTTTTTTTTTTTTGCAAAAATTGGCAAGCTAATTCTATGTGGAAATGAAAGGGACACAGAAGAGTTGAAACAATCTTGAGAGAGAAGAACAAAGTTGGAGAAATCACACCTCCCAAATTCAAAACTTACTACAAAGCTACTGTAATCAAGACAATGTAGGATAGCATAAGGGTAGACTTATAGATTAAGGCAGGGGTCTCAAACTCGTGGCCCACGGGCCGCATGCGGCCCGCTGAACAATTTTGTGCGGCCCGCAGACTAATCCACAAAGTTCAAAATATTTTGGATAAAATTAAGTAAGCCTAGGGGCCTACTTGTATTTTTCATTTCTCTAGCATCCTAGCTAGATATTAGCTTAGTTAACAGCAGTTGTGATGTGAACTACAGTTTCTGGTCGTTTTGTTACACTGAGTAAACTGCATGTACGATTGTGCTTGTTGTACTGATTTTTTTTTTGTTTTCAACTGCAGTGAGAAAAGTGTTGCGTAACAGTTGCCTTTTGTAGACCTAGTGCGGCCCGCCGAACAGCTGTGATCTTGCTCTGCGGCCCACATGCTGAGTTGAGTTTGAGACCCCCTGGATTAAGGGAATAGAATTGAGATTCCTTAAGTAAGCCTTTATGTTTAAGGTTAGTAGATTTGTGACGATAATTCAGTGGAGGAAAGGCTGGTCTTTTCAACAACTGGTGTTGGAACAACTGGGTATCCACATGCAGAAGAATGAAACTGGACCATGACCTCACTCCAACATAAAAGTTATAATGAATTACAGAACTAGATGTAAGAGCTAAAACTGTAAGGTTCTGGGAAGAACGCATTATAAATCTCAGGACCTCATAGGCACATTTACAGAGACAGAATGTAGATTAGTGGTTGCTTAGGGCTGGGAGAACCCCAGGGGGAGTGATCACTGAAGGGCTTGGGGTTTCTTTCTGAGTTGATAGAAAGGCTCTAAACTTAGATTGTGGTGATGATTGTACAACTCTGTGACTGTACTAAAAAATATTGAATTGTACATTTTTTTAAAATTAATTTTGGCCTGACCTGTGGTGGCGCAGTGGATAAAGCGTCGGCCTGGAAATGTTGAGGTCGCCGGTTCGAAATCCTGGGCTTGCCTGGTCAAGGCACATATGGGAGTTGATGCTTCCTGCTCCTCCCCCTTGTCTCTCTCTCCTCTCTGTCTCTCCCTCTCTCTCTCTCCTCTAAAATGAATAAATAAAATAAAATAAAAATAAAATAAAATAAATTAAAAAAAAGTCTTTAAAAAATTAATTTTTAGAGAGAAGAAGGGAGAGAGACAGAGAAATAGAGAGAAATATCTACTTGTTGGACTTTTTTTTTTTGTGTGTGTGTGTGGCAGAGACAGAGAGAGGGACAGACAGGGACAGACAGACAGGAAGGGAGAAAGATGAGAAGCATCAGTTCTTTGCTGAGGCTCTTTAGTTGTTCATTGATTGCTTTCTCATATGTGCCTTGACCAGGGGCTACAGTAGACCGAGTAACCCCTTGCTCAAGCCAGCGACCTTGGGCTCAAGCTGGTGAGCCTTGCTCAAACCAGATGAGTCAGTCCACCCTCAAGCTGGCGACCTCAGGGTTTTGAACCTGGGTCCTCGGTGTCCCAGTCCGATGCTCTATCCACTGGGCCACCGCCTGGTCAGGCTGTTGAACTTCTTCATGACATAATTGGTAGATTCTTGTATGTGCCCTGTCGGGGGATCGAATCTGCAAACTTGACATGTCGGAATGACTGTCTAACCAACTGAGCTACCTGGCCAGGGCCGGACTGTGCATTTTCAATGCACAATAAGTACTTAATAAAGTACTTAAATAAAGTGAATGTAACACTTGTTACACCCTTGTTTGCCCAACAACCTCAGAAACGTTTTTTTGGGTAAAAGAAGCCAGACACAAAAGGGCATATATTGTACGATTTTATTTAACGGAAGTTCTAGAATAGGCAAAAACTAACCTAGGGAGAAAAAAATTATAGCAGTGGTTGCCTCTGGTGTGTGGTAGAGTGTCGATTGTAAAGGCACACAGAGGAGTAATCTGGGTGATGAAAATTTTCTATATTTTATTGGGTGTGGGTGACCTGGGTAGATATATCTATTTATTAAATGTTATTATATTATATACTTTAAAACCTAAATGAATGGCATATGGCATACAAATGATAGATCAATAAAAAAATAATATTGCAGCCTGACCAGACTGTGGCACAGTGGATAGAGAGTTGGCCTGGGATGCTGAGGACCCAGGTTCGAAACCCTGAGGTTGCCAGTTTGAGCATGGGCTCACCAGCTTGAGCGCAGGGTCACTGGCTTGAGTGTGGGATCATAGACATGATCCCATGGTTGCTGGCTTTAGCACAGAGGTCATCGGCTTGAGTCCAGGGTCGTTGGCTTGAGTAAGAGGTCATTGGCTTGGCTGTAGCCCCCCTGGTCAAGGCACATATGAGAATGCAATCAGTGAACAACTAAGGAACCACAACAAAGAACTGATGTTTCTCATCTCTCTCCCTTCCTGTCTGTCTGTCCCTGTCTATCCGCTCCCCCCTCACTAAATAATAATAATAATAATAATGCAAAAAAAAAAAATGACAGGATGAAGCCATCTGTGAGGAAGGACCACAGTTGGGAAGTAAAAGCAAAGTGGTGAGCAAAGCTGAGACTTCAGGTCTGCTGGGCCCTGGGGCCTGAAGCTGGCAGTAACTTCTGGCTGGTCAGGTCCTGTGGGCAGCTGCTCCAGATAACATGGGGGGCTTGAAGCCAGTGGGGACGGCGGGGCAGGGCTACTCCACCTCTGGAAGGAGATGGGAAAACTGCTGGTTGGCGACTGGAGGCCTCACTACGCTGGACAATAAACACAAACTCCGCATGTACTGCTGTATCAGTACCACTGCGCGCTAACCAATTGCGCAACTGGGGCTCCGATAAACACAAACTCACAGCTCAGATTTGGACCAAGCCTTGAAACCCAGGAGTCAATGATCAGATTTGTGATACTTCAAAACCACTATAGGACTTGAGATCCAAACCACCAGCGTCATACCTGTTTACAGACTGACTCTAAGCTGTGAACTGGAAGGACTTCCGGTTGGGTTCCCTAGAACCTGAGACAGAGATTCTAGTACGAGTGATTTATTGGTGGCTGCACCCTGAAGACGTGCAGGAAGGAATGTTGGCCAGGGAAGGGGAAGAAACTAAGCAAGGATGAGTTCTGTATTCGGTTTTTCAGGGAAGCAGAGCCAATGAGACAGAGAGAGAGCAAGAGAGAGAGAGAGAGAGAGAGAGAGAGCTCTTTAAAAACTAACAAAAATCTCTCATTCAAAATGAGCATGCAAACCAAAATCCTATCACTTAGGTAGAAATAAAGTTCTAAAACAATGAACAAGATTAACAATCAAAGGCCCTGGCCGGTTGGCTCAGCGGTAGAGCGTCGGCCTGGCATGCGGGGGACTTGGGTTCGATTCCCGGCCAGGGCACATAGGAGAAGTGCCCATTTGCTTCTCCACCCCCACCCCCTCCTTCCTCTCTGTCTCTCTCTTCCCCTCCCACAGCCAAGGCTCCACTGGAGCAAAGATGGCCCGGGCACTGGGGATGGTTCCTTGACCTCTGCCCCAGGCGCTAGAGTGGCTCTGGTCGGGGACAGAGCGACGCCCCAGAGGCGCAGAGCATCGCCCCTGGTGGGCGTGCCGGGTGGATCCCGGTTGGGCGCATGCGGGAGTCTGTCTGACTGTCTCTCCCTGTTTCCAGCTTCAGAAGAAAAAAAAAAAAAAGATTAACAATCAAAACAAAAGCTGACTTGAGATGAACTCAATATAATACAATAGTGTGGAAAATACTTTAAAATAAATATTCTGATCTAGTTTGAGGAAGTAGTAACACCCACTAACAAAGAGGAAGGGATTCTAAAATATTTACTGATGCCAGGAAGAGCTCCAGAGGTGTGAGAAGTGATAAACATGGGTGTCGACAGTATATTTCCTTCAAGAACCGAACTGCATTTTTTCCTTTGACACCCGAGTTCTCCCAGGAATCAGAAATGAAATCTCAGTCAATGCAGTGTTTTACCCACTCCCCCTCCCCTCAGTAACACTCAGTGTTATAGTTTTGGGAGAGGACTCCAGTCTTGGTCATCATGGATGTGAGCACCTGCTGATACGCGCCTCATCCTGCACGGGTCTCAGGTTTCCGCCCATGCAGTGACCTGCTGAGTTGACCCACACTCGCATACAGCAGCTCCACAAGGCTACTTCTCAGATCCTCTGGCATTCCTCGGGACACAGGACACCCTGCATTTTCTCTCCTGCTCGACTCTGTGGGTCTCAGAAGGCTTAGTGGCGCTATCTAGATCTTTGCTGCGTCATCATGCTCTAGCTGGTATGAGGGACCAACCTGCCACTCTCCACCCCATCTCTGGCTCATGGGAACCTTTGGTCCAGGTGCAAACACCCGTGTGTGCTGCCTCCACACTTGCATCCTGATGGGGATCTCAAAGATCTTGCTTCCTCCGCAATTTTGACCTTAGAGGTGGTGGCTCAAAAGCTCTCTTTGTCTACATCTCAAAACCTTAGTGGGGGATTTGTTGAGCAAATGAGTTTGTAAAATTTGTATTTTTTGAGTTTGCTCACTTTTATTTATTTATTTATTTTATTTATTTTTGTATTTTTCTGAAGCTGGAAACGGGGAGAGACAGTCAGACAGACTCCCGCATGCGCCCGACCGGGATCCACCCGGCACGCCCACCAGGGGCGACGCTTTGCCCCTCAGGGGGGGTCGCTCTGTTGTGACCAGAGCCACTCTAGTGCCTGGGGCAGAGGCCAAGGAGCCATCCCCAGCGCCCGGGCCATCTTTGCTCCAATGGAGCCTTGGCTGCAGGAGGGGAAAAGAGAGACAGAGAGGAAGGGGGGGGTGGAGAAGCAAATGGGCGCTTCTCCTGTGTGCCCTGGGCGGGAATCGAACCCGGGTCCCCTGCACTCCAGGCCGACGCTCTACCACTGAGCCAACCGGCCAGGGCCGAGTTTACTCACTTTTAGTGTTAAAAAATGGCGCTGGGAAGTGCCAGAAATGTGGTCTGTGAAATTGCAAATTACCTTCCTGCTTGGAAAGGGCCATGGTTTTGCTAATGTTTGCTGAAGGAGAGGTTTTCCCACCAGAAAGTTTTGAAAAGAGAGAGAAGAAGGAGAAGAGGAAGAAAGAAGCCATGTTTGCAGAGGGAGAGCAGAGAGAATGCAGGGTGCTGAGAAGAAGCCATGTTGGCAGAGAAGGGAGAAGGTGTGCAGATGGGGAACCAGAGCTGAGGGGTTTGTGAGCTCCGCTGAGACTGGTGGGGCCTTTGATTCTAGGAGGAACCGGAGAAGATTCTCCTGGTTGTGGAACCGGAGAATGCGTCAGTGGCTTTGGGAGCCCTGAGTGAAAGGGAAGTGTTTTCTCTGTGTGTGTTGCTCGTCGGCCGGTATGAGACTTTAATAAAGGAATGGCCCAGCATTTTTTGGCTCCACTGTTTCTTTACCATCTGCCCGAATCCAATGGGAACCTGCATGGGCACAGCCACAATGACGACGGCCCCTGACCCTACAGGATTCCACTGTGCCTCCCAATCTCCAGAGCCATAGGAGGTGACAGTGTCGGGACGTGTCTCAGGGATGCTCACCTGCATCTGAATGTTTGCTTTCCTCTGACTCCTCTCTTTCTCTCTCTCTCCCTCTCTCTCTCTGTTAGCCCACGGTTGCCTCATGCTTCTCAGGGCCCCTTCCTAAGAAGTTGGACTTGAAGGAGTAAGACGACCATGTGTCATTTCAGGAATACAGATAAGATACATTTAATTTTTAAAAGATTAGAAATTCAGAGGTGGGAATGAACGAAGAAGAGAAGAGACATGAAGATGAAAGACTGGCCGAGCATGTGGATGGCAGAGTGTCTTGTAAAAACCGGGATGGCTAATATTTCATACTATTGAGCTTATGCTGTTGCAATGGAGTCCGCCCCTCACCTCAGCCTCTTCGAAGCTTCTGCGAGGTTCTGAAGATAAAAGGCCCCATGTGGGTGAAGTTTTTGTGAAACTCAAGGGACCCAGTTCCACATTTGAGTCAAGATACTGCAGAAGGATGTGTGGGATGGTGAGCTCATTCATGAACTGAACGGATTCGGTGGAAGCAGAGGCAGAACGTCTAGCCAGAGCAAACTGAGAAAGTGAGCCCCCCCCCCCGGGGGGGGTTCACAAAGACCTTGGGAAGGTCTGAAGCACTGCTCTTATCTAGATTTTTTAAAAAGAAGGACACCTCAGCTGACATCTGTGTTAGACATGCCGAAAGAAATGGGGGAAACACAGGTACCGGCTCGCAGTCTGTGAATGTCGTCACAGCACCATTCTGTCATTCGGGAAGCACTGACTGAGGACCTGCTGGGGGCTAGGTGGACTGATGCAAGGAAAGAAGAATTAAAGTCATAGGGGACTTGTCATAATGCGCTCTTGGTCAGTGGTAAACAGATAACTACAATATCATATAGTTATTATTGAGCCAAGTGCCAAAGGGGGGGTGTGTGTAACCTGAGAAAGAATTAGTAGTCTCTGCACTGATAAACATCAGGAGAATGTAGCTCTTGGAGGCCTTGGGAGTTTCCACTTGGCCTGTCTGTCCATCTCTTCTTTTGCCCATCAAGACCCTTAGCATATTTTACCAACATGGTCCCAATCCACGAGTCTGAGTTTCTGACACAGCGTCCTTTGCTTAATTAAAAAAAAATGTGAGTTTCTCGTCTCCTTTGATTATTGTTGTTATCGTCCACTATTGCTTTGTGAGCACAGGACTACACCGCAGAAGCTCTGTGAACAACCACTTTGCTTTACGATGCTATGTTAAGCGAATGGGAGAGTAAGGTACACTATTAAGGACAGGCGTCACAAAAACAGGAAGTTACCCATTGTCTCAAAAACTTTTGGGTAAGTGTCTTAATGTCCATAGTTAGCAGGAAAAACAACAGGCTGTTTTTTAGAGGGTGGCATTTGTCCTAAAGCAACTGCTTGTGAAATTCTCAGCACATTTAGCTGTGAAGATGGAGGGGCTTTGCAGACAGGTTGTTTCCTTTAAGCGGGAATCGGAAAGAACAGTTCTCACCCACCGTTTCCACGGCAACAGCAATCAAAATATTTTTTTCTAGGCTTGAAGAATTGAGGGGGGAAATACTCTCTCGTACTGTAGACACCTGCAACAGAGGAATTCAGGGGACTCTGGCACAGCAGGAATTTTTGTAACAGACCTGCAAAAAATCCAAGTTCTTCCCTCTCTTTCTTTGAGCGGATGAAGAAACAAACCCAAGGCAAAATACGCTCTGGGTCAACTCGGCAGAGAGCGGTAGCTAGGCCGAATGGAAGCCTTGCTTGGCCAGCTGAAATAGCTCTGTATGTGATGACTCTGGGATGGTCAAGTGGAGAGGAGAGGTGGGGCGGGGAGGGGAAGAGAAGCGAAAGGAAGGAATTGGAAGGTTAGGCCTGAGCCCTGTTTTTTTTTCTGTGCCGCTGACTGGCTGTGTGACTTGAGTCTGTGTTTCCCCTCTCTGGACTCAAAGTTCTTTGTATTCATGGTACAGGTGGGAAATTGAGTTCCTTTATAGCTGTGCCCTTCTGAGATTTTATAAAATCAATGCGCATTGTCTCATGGGCAGATTCAGACCTTGTTGATGAAGGGAGATTGTCTTTGGTTCTTAGGGCTAAAACTCTTACAAAGGTACTATGTAAGAAGATACCTTTTATTGCCTGAGGTTTTCAATTTATTAGTCTGAAAATAAGCAACTGTTGACATTTTAACTATAACATTTTTTTATTTTTATTTTTATTATTATTTTTTGTGTGTGTGGCAGAGACAGAGAGAGTCAGAGAGGGACAGATAGGGACAGACAGACAGGAAGGGAGAGAGATGACAAACATCAACTCTTTGTTGCAGTTTCTTAGTTGTGCATTGATTGCTTTCTCATATGTGCCTTGACCGTGGGGCTACAACAGACCGAGTGACCCCTTGCTCGAGCCAGCGACCTTTGGCTGGTGAGGCTTGCTCAAACCTGACAAGCTCGCACTCAAGGTCTCGAACCCAGGTCCTCCGCATCCCAGTCCAACGCTCAATCCACTGCACCACCGCTTGGTCAGGCTGTGAGAGCCAGAGAGAGGAAGGGAGACAGACAGAGAGAAAGAGAAGGAAGCATTTATTTGTTGTTTCACTTTAGTGTGTGCCCTGTCCAGGGATTGAACCTGCAAGCTTGGTGTTTCGGGACAACATGCTGACTGAGTTAACCAGCTAGGGCTAACTGTTGACTTTTTTTATGCTCTCTATTTAGTATGCATTTTCTATTTCATTAATTTCTGCTTTACACACATTCCTTTTTTCTACATTCTCTGTGTTTATTTTGCTAGTTTACTTTCCCCCCTTTTACAGTTTGAAGAAGATGCTTTGCTCATTAAATTTCAGACTTTTTTCTTCTCTAACAAACACATTTAAGCCTATAATTTTTCCTCTAAATACAGCTTTAGTTGTATATCAAAAGTTTTTTTTGTTTGTTTGTTTCTTTTTGGTTTTTTTTTACAGAGGCAGAAATAGACAGGGGCAGACAGACAGGAACGGGGAGAGATGAGAAGCATCAATCATTAGTTTTTCATTGCACGTTGCAACACCTTAGTTGTTCATTGATTGCTTTCTCATATGTGCCTTGACCTCGGGCCTTCAGCAGACTGAGTAACCCCTTGCTCGAGCCAGCGACCTTGGGTCCAAGCTGGTGAGCTTTTTTTTTTCTCAAGCCAGATGAGCCCACTTTCAAGCTGGCGACCTCGGGGTCTCGAACCTGGGTCCTTCCGCATCCCAGTCCGATGCTCTATCTACTGTGCCACCACCTGGTCAGGCTGTATATCACAAGTTTTGATAGGTAATACTCTCATCATTACTCAGTTCAAATTATACTCTAAAATACTTAATATTAAACCATAGGTAATTTAGAAGTGTGGTTTTTTAAAATTCATTTTTAGAGAGAGGAGAGAGATAGAGAGAGAAGGGTGGAGGAGCAGGAAGCATCAACTCCCAAATGTGCCTTGACCAGGCAAGCCCAGGGTTTTGAACTGGTGACCTCAGCTTTCCACGTCAACGCTTTATCCACTGCACCACCACAGGTCAGGCCTACAAGTGTGTTTCTTAATTACAAATATATGGGAACATTTTGGTTATTGATTTCCAGCTTAGCTATATTGAGTTCGGGGTGTATCTTCTACCTATTTCAGATCTGTGAAATTCATTGAGATTTGCTTTATGACTTCAATGCATACAATTTTTGTAAATCTTCCATATATTCTAATAAAAACACACATTTCATTTTAGGGGTAGAGTGTTTTATATCTATCCATTAGGTTAAATCTGTTAATCCTGTGAGTCAAATATTCTATATGATGTTTTATCCCACTGTTCCATTAAATCTTGAGAGAGTGTGTTAAAATCTGCCATTATGACTTTAGATTTGTTTCTTTCTTATTGTTATTCTGTTCATTTTTTTGCTTCATGTGTTGAGACCATGTTATCAATTATATACAAATAAGAGGTATTTATATGTTTCTTGTGAATTAAAAATTATCATTATGAAGAGACCTTTATATCTTTGTATACTTTCTCTGATATTAAGAGTTATGCCATTTTATTTGGTTTTTTATTTGTATTTAACTTTCAACCTTTTGATATCCTTATGTTTTCATTTGCTTTCTTGCAGACAACATGTAGGTAGGTTATAAAAGAACCATTCTGATGATTTGGGTCTTTTAATTGTTGTATTTAGCCAATTTATATTGTAATTACTGATATATTTGTGTATAAATCTTATTTCATAGATTCTATGTGTATTACCTGTTACTTGTTATAGCCCTCCCAATTTCTTGCTTTTTTTTTGAGAGTATATTTAAATTTTCAAAGTTTAAAATAACACTGGGGGCCCTGGCCGGTTGGCTCAGTGGTAGAGCATCGGCCTGGCATGCGGGGGACCTGGGTTCGATTCCCAGCCAGGGCACATAGGAGAAGCGCCCATTTGCTTCTCCACCCCCCCCCTCTCTTTCCTCTCTGTCTCTCTCTTCCCCTCCCGCAGCCAAGGCTCCATTGGAACAAAGATGGCCCAGGCGCTGGGGATGGCTCCTTGGCCTCTGCCCCAGGCGCTAGAGTGGCTCTGGTCGTAGCAGAGCGACGCCCCGGAGGGGCAGAGCATCGCCCCCTGGTGGGCAGAGTGTCCCCCCTGGTGGGTGTGCCGGGTGGATCCCGGTCGGGTGCATGCGGGAGTCTGTCTGACTGTGTCTCCCCGTTTCCAGCTTCAGAAAAATACAAAAAAAATAATAATAACACTGGGGAACAATTTTTTTTTTATTTTCTGTTGCATGAGGTTTTAGAACTGTTTCTATATATATATATTTCTGCAATGCTGATTCCAAATCTGAAATCTGTTCTTTGGTGCATGCTCTAGTTTTTATGCAATTTTAACTTCTTTTTGTTATAGTTAATGGCATGCATTGGTTTTTTAAATTGGAGTTAAAAGGCAACGACTCTTGGATTGAACATAACTACAAGGCAATTAATGTTTTACAAACATCACTTTTACACATTGTAGTTCTCTTTAAATGTAAAAAATTATTATCTGATAAAAACACCCTCTTATTTTCTTTTAAGACTGAATCATGGCTTCTTCAAGTAGGCGTAAATGTAAGAATAGTTCTGACACCTTCTGTTATATATGTGGCTGTTACACACTTCAATGTCAAAGGCGCAATATTTCATCATTTGTGACACGTGCATATATTGCCTATTTTCAAGTTCCCCTTGGCGATCAAGACAAGAATTGGGCTCCACATACTGTGTGTCATAATTGTGAGGAAATGCTTCGTGACTGAACAAAAGGAAAACACAAAGGAATGCCCTTTGGTATTCCCATGGTTTGGTGTGAACCTAAGGACCACAGCAGTGACTGTTACTTCTGTCTGATCCACACAAAGGGCATCGGCAAGAAAAAACGGCATATGATCGCATATCCTAATATTCCTTTAGCAATATGACCTATTCCATACTCTGAGACACTCCCGCTTCCAGTTTTCAATGGTTTTATTTCTTCTAAGGACAAAGAAAATGAACATGGTGATCAATTGTATTTTGATAAGATGCATGAGGAAATGGCTGTAGAATCTGAAGGGTCTTCTTCTGATGCCAAGCAGTCATTAACCCCTCAGCAGTTTAGCCAACCCAAATTGAATGACTTAATAAGAATGACTTAAAAATTGTCCTCGATTTTCTGAAGTATGAGGAGCATAACTGGATCATTTGTGTGGATCTAAAAATGGTAAATTTCCTGCTAGGACAACAGAGAGGTTTCACAAAGTATCCTTGCTTTCTGTGTTTGTGGGACAGCCGAGCTCGGGAGAAACACTGGACACAGAAGGAGTGGCCGAAACATGAAGCTCTGGAAGTAGGGATGCAAAATATTGTGAATGAACCTGTAGTTAATGAAGACAGGATCATTTTTCACCCACTTCACATCAAACGTGGCTTAATAAAGCAGTTTGTTCAGGCTTTGAATAGAGAAAGTGAATGCTTTCAACATATTATTTCTGCTTTTCCTGCCTTGTCTTTCGAGAAGATAAAAGCAGGTGTATTCGATGGACCTCAAATTTGAACCCTCATACGTGACGAAGAATTTGCCAGGAAGATGAATAAGGAGGAGAAAGCAGCATGGTAGTTTTTTGTGGCAGTTACAAAGAACTTCCTTGGCAACAAAAAAGCAGAAAACTATGAACTTCTGGTTCAAAGGATGCTGTTGGCTTTCCGTGACATTGGATGTAACATGAGCATTAAGATTCACTTTCTAAACAGTCATCTTGATAAGTTTTCCGAAAATCTTGGAGCTGTTAGTGATAAACAGACTACAGCTGGAGCATCAAATGAGATTGTCCTCAACAAGTACACAAATGCAAGAGCTACAAACACAAATTTTTGCCTGAATAGAATTTCAGTAAGTTTTGCGCAAATTTTATGATTAAAGTAAGTGTTTAATGTGTTCTATTTCAAAATTGTAGATAAATTCTGATGCAATCATATCTTTTAGTGTATTAGTGTATTTATTGCATTATATAAATTATTATATTTTCACAAAGATGATGCCCAAGAAGACATTCTACTTCATTATGTTAAACTAAATGTTGAAAATTTTACAATAAGATGAAAATCTAAAATCTTGAATTGCAAAAAACCTGTAGCTTACAGAGAAAAATTAATGTCAGATTTGAGATCAGCACACTTGAATTAGGTAAGAACAAGTGTTTTTGTGGATGCAACAACAATTTTGTTCCCCAGTGTAATTTAGCTTTTCTTTTCTTTTTACAGATATTATCCAAAAAAAGCCTCCAAACCAACCACTATCACCACAGTAACAAAAAAGAAGACTTTATTTATATTTTCCTGTTTTTGTGTATTATAATTCTATACTGTGAGATCCACCAGTCATTTTTACTATTGTACCATAAATTTATTATTTTTGTCCATTTATGAATGCATTTACCACTTTTTTTGTTCTTTGCTCCTTTTTACTTTCTGGACTCTCCTTCCAGAGTCCCTTTCCTTCCCCTTGAGGTAATACTTTAGTATATTTTTTAGTAATAGTCTCGTTATGTTTTTTTTTTTTTAAATTTTTTTTTGGCCGAGATTCTTGAGAGATAACTTTACTGGGCATAGACTTCTAGGTTAGCAGTCATTTTCTTTCAGTGCATTGAAGATATCATTCTAGTATCTTTGGTCTTTTATTTTTGCTTTTGAAGCTCCTCGATCAGTCTATTCCCACTCCCCTGAAGGTAATCTTTATTATCTAATTTTAAGATGCTTTTATTTGTTACAGCTTTACCTCGTGCCTCCTGACCATCCAGAGTACGATCATACAAAACTTTTATTTTAAAAATGTGTAAGGCAACATTTAAAAAAGGCAAATGTGTGTTCTTCCTGTTCTCATAAATTGGTTATCAAACAAACATGATTTTAAGTTAATAAAATTGTAACTGGAACTAATTTCACTTTTTGAAAAACAACTCACTCCCGGGGGACCAGCAAGCATGAAAAACACTCACTAGCCTGACCAGGTGGTGGCGCAGTGGATAGAGCATCAAACTGGGATGCGGAAGACCCAGGTTCGAAACCCCGGAGTCGCCAGCTTGAGCATGGGCTCATCTATCTTGAGCCAAAAAGCTCACCAGCTTGGACCCAAGGTCGCTGGCTTGAGCAGGGCGTTACTCGGTCTGCTGAAGGCCCACGGTCAAGGCACATATGAGAAAGCAATCAATGAACAACTAAGGTGTCGCAATGAAAAACTAATGATTGATGCTTCTCATCTCTCTCCGTTCCTGCCTGTCTGTCCCTGTCTATCCCTCTCTCTGACTCTCTCTCTGTCCCTGTAAATAAAAAAAATAAAATAAAAGATTAAAAAAGGAAGATAGTGGCTGAATAGCCAATTATCTATCCCCCCCCCAAAAAAAAAGAAAGAAAGAAAAACACTCACTACTCAAAGGGTTAATTTAAATGTCTGGAATTTGCTGAGCCTCTTAGATCTATGGACTGTCTGTCACCTTATATTGATTCTAGAAAATTTATACCCATTGTTTCTTCAAATACCACCACTGTTGCATTCTCTCTATCTTCTCCTTTTAGAATGTTAGATCATTTCACTCTATTTCCTCATGTATCTACTCCCCACCACGCTACATTCTATATTCTTTCTTTTTATTTATATTCCAACCCATTTCTCTTCTCCTGTGTCTATCTAGCTCCCAAACCCTACACTGTTTTAAATTTTGCTTATTTTATTTTGAAGTTCCAGAAATTCTGTTTAGTTCTTTTGCAAATCTGTGATGTCTCATCATAGAGTATCCTCTCCCCTGCAGATATTTTCAAGGTTATTTATTTGGTTTTAAATATTGTAGAATATTTTATTTAATGCATACCTCCTCATAATATCAATATCCAAAGCCTGTGTTGGTCTTTTTTCTGCTGGTTTTTGTTTATGTTGCTTTACTTTTTTGTATATTTGCTTATATTTGACTATGACTGTTCTCTGACCTTGAAAATTATTGAGGGGGGATTTCCCAAGATGTAGGATAATGGTGCCCTTATTCTAAAGATTATTTTGAATTTGCTTCAGTCCGTACATAAAGGGGAATTATCAATCCTGTATAACACTTTAATTCATTGCCTAAAGTTTACTGAACTATCTCAGTGATGCAAATTTAGACTCTTAGGGATATTGTGCCTATTGAATTTCAATCTACAGCCATAGAATTATCCCAATCACAACATTGTTGTTTTATGTCACTTATGCAAATTTGTTGAAGTGGTTTGATACACAGCAACCGACAATTATCAAAACAACACACAATAATGAAAAATGCCCTTTGGGCTAGGAAGTCAGTATGTTGGCACTTAAAAGGTCCTTATGTTTTGAGGACAAGTTAAGAGAGATTTTAAATTTAATTAATTTTTAGAGAAAATGGAAGGGAGAAAGAGAGAACAACATCCATTTGCTATTCTACCCAGCTATGCACTCATCTGTTGACTCCTGCATGTGCCCTGACTGGAGGTTGAGCCCGCAACTCTGGTGCATCAGGACAATGCTCCAACCAGCTGAGTTACCCAACCAGGGCCAACAGGTTTTTTGTTTGTTTGTTTGTTTTGTATTTTTCTGAAGTTGGAAACGGGGAGGCAGTCAGACAGACTCTCGCATGCGCCCGACCAGGATCCACCCGGCATGCCCACCAGGGGGCGATGCTCTGCCCATCTGGGGCGTCACTCTGTTACAACCAGAGCCAATCTAGTGCCTGAGGCAGAGGCCACAGAGCCATCCTCAGCGCCCGGGCCAACTTTGCTCCAATGGAGCCTTGGCCGTGGGAGGGGAAGAGAGAGACAGAGAGGAAGGAGAGGGGGAGGGGTGGAGAAGCAGATGGGCATTTCTCCTGTGTGCCCTGGTCGAGAATCAAACCCAGGACTCCTGCACTCCAGGCCGACGCTCTACCACTGAGCCAACCGGCCAGGGCCCAGGGCCAACAGGTTTTAAGGAAATGGAGCACCAAAGAAGTCCACACTGTGGTCTCAAAGTCCAGACCTGATCTCCAGTCTTTCCCGTAGGCTCAGGCTGTCCCCCAGCAATGTCAGGGTTTTGATGGATGAAGCACCGCCCCCTTCTCTGTGGCACCTCCTCCTCCATCTCCCAGTCTGTGTCCGTGTTTGATAGTGGACTGTCTCCTTCACCTTTGCCTCCTTGGCCCAGCACAATGGCTGGTCAGTAGAAGCACCAAGTTGTTGAACTGAACAGAAAGGGATTCAGGAAAAGGATGGTGTGTCCTGGGTGGTGTTTCTTTCTCCCCTTGTCCCTCGGTTCCTTACAATCACTTACCTGCTTCAGTGGAGGGATGTGATGGGAATCACACTAGCATTCCATAAGCACCTACCGCATAGCTAGGGCTGTGTGAGGTGCTTTCATGATTATTGTCTTTGATTAAAAAACCCCACGAGGCAGGAACCACACTTAGCAGATAAGGAAATTGGGGCTTATAAGTGAGCCAGTTACTTGAGATCACTTGCCAGTGGCAAGTGATGGAGCAGGAGCATGAAACTGCTTCTGTCTCCAAGCCTGTCCTGTGTCACCTGAAGACACAATGCTGCTGGCTTGGGAGTTCAGAAGAGTGAAGCTTGTGGGAGGCTTCCTCACACGTGGGAAATCCCCTGGGAGTGTAAGTAGAGCAACTGTCCCGTGGTGATCAGTGCAAAATCTTCACTGGGCATTCACAGACAACCAGACGGCTGCTGGGTGTCCAGTTAACAAACCTCAGGACCAGAAGGTTGGAAGGCAAGGGACAGCCCCTAAAGTCGTGCTCAGTCAGACCAAGAGCAGGGGCTGGGCTTAAACCCAGAACGACACACTCCAAAACCACCCACTGCAATTATCTGGACACTGACCGGACTTTCCTCACAGCCCACGGGCTAGTGGCCCCGCTGGCGATTGATTCCACCACAGACCAGACAGAACCCCTCCCGCTGACTGAAAAGGTGATTTCAGAAAATGACTTTTTATTATTTTTTTAATCATAAGGCAAGAAACAAAGACCATACAAGATCATTTCCTATTTGTATCATCTGATAGAAGACCTATTGCTTGTTGGGGAAACAATGAAAAAAAACCCGAACTCAAGATTAGTGCTAAACAATTTCATTCTGAATAAACTGGATTTGCTGAGAAACAAAGATTGACAGTGAACAGAGACAAAAAGAGAGAGGCATTGAACAGCCCGAGGCAGAGCAGGGAAAGAGAGGGGACAGGGGAAGGAGAGCAAACTGCAGGGGGGTGGGGCTCTGCTGAGTGCCACCTGCTGCTACTGCGTTCCTCGCCAGCCTCAGAGAAGGTGTTCCCAAATTGTTCGGCAGTTTCTTCAAAAGTTAAACATACATTTACCGTATGACTAAACAATTCCACTGCGAGCTATGTACCCAAGAAACGAAAACATACGACCATACAAAGAATGGCACACAGATATTCAGAGCAGCATTATTCATAATAGCTTTAAACTGGAAACGATTCAAATGCTCACCACCTGAGACCAACGGATGGACAGAATGTGGTATTGCCCACACAATGGGATACTCCTCTGCAGTGAAAGGGAGCACATTCTTTTTTTTTTTTTTTGTATTTTTCTGAAGCTGGAAACGGGAAGAGACAGTCAGACAGACTCCCGCATGCGTCGGACCGGGATCCACCCGGCACGCCCACCAGGGGCGACGCTCTGCCCACCAGGGGCGACGCTCTGCCCACCAGGGGGCGATGCTCTGCCCCTCCGGGGTGTCGCTCTGCCGTGACCAGAGCCACTCTAGCACCTGGGGCAGAGGCCAAGGAGCCATCCCCAGCGCCCGGACCATCTTTGCTCCAATGGAGCCTTGGCTGCGGGAGGGGAAGAAAGAGACAGAGAGGAAGGAGGGGGGGGTGGAGAAGCAAATGAGTGCTTCTCCTATGTGCCCTGGCCGGGAATCGAACCAGGGTCCCCCGCACGCCAGGCCGACGCTCTACCGCTGAGCCAACAGGCCAGGGCCAGGAGCACATTCTTGAACATGCTAAGACATAGGTAATCCTCAAACACTATGCTAAGTGAAAGAACACAGACGATTACCTACTGTGATCCAGTTAGAGGAAATCCCTATAAAAGGCAAACTATAGAGACAGGAAGCAGATTGGTGCTTGCCTGGTGTGGGGGTGGGAATGAACGTATCCTGCTCAAGAGAACTTTCTGGACTGAAGGGAGTGTTTGAGAACTGGGCTGTGGGGATGCTTGTGCCACTGCATACATTTAGTATAACTCATCAGGCTGTATCTTCATATGGCTGAATTTTACGGTATGGAAATCACACTTTATAGTAAAGCTGTTTTTAAACAAGATGTTCTGCAGGTGATGGAAATCTGGGATACGTAGAAGCAAGCGTGCAAAGGAAAAGAACATGGTGATCATCACAAGGATGACTGAGGCGATGATAGTATTCCGAGGTCCTTGGTGTTAAGGTTGGGTTAGCCCAAGCCAGCTCAGAAAGTCCTGGAATATTAACACCGGCTTAGGGAGGAAGTTAATATAAAATATTTGCATAGCAGGCAGTAAAGGTACTGCCCTTATTATTTTCAAAGGTAGCATCCATACAGAGACTCAGAAATCAGGAGGAACTTAAAGCCACATCGCACTGTGAGAATGACCTTGTAGGAGGTAAAGGTATGGCTCTCGGAGGGAGTGTGGCCAGTTGACAGGTTCCGAGCAGAGTCCATGGGGGTACTATTTATGGGTTAAGATCTCATTTTCCAGAACACGACATCCTGGACAAGAGAAATCACGGTGCTCTAGAAAGGGGAGAAACCCAAAAGATTGCTGTACACCGACAAGACAAAACACGTTGGCTTCGAATGGGGACAGACCAGATTGAAATCCAATGTTACCTGCTGCTGAAACTTGCAACGTTTTCATCGGTGAAATGGACTTACTGCTGCCTACCGTGCAGTGTGGTTCTGAAGGCCAGATGAAAGCACGGAAAGGAAGAGAACCCTCCACGAGGCGATCACACTCCACTGCCCGCGCCTCCTGGCGACTCCACGCTGACCTCTGAGACAGGGCAGGTGCAGTTCCCCTACATACATCATGCTTTCCAAGGAGTGCCATGTGACACATTTTGGTAACTCAGCAGGGGAAGGAAGAGTAGTGAAGCGAGGCCTGGGTCCATGTAGCACCTCCTTCACCCTGTGGGGTGCCCAAACACCGCGGGATGCAGAGCATCAAGAAAATGCTGTTGGCCAGCAGTCCTCCACGGAGTTTCAGTCTCGGGAGTTTGTCTCTACTCCTGCAGCGGGCGCAACCACTTTCCCAACTCCCTGTTGACTCCCAGCTTCATTACTTATGTCTACGAGATGGGGAGAATACACTGGCATGAAAATACATCGTAGATCAGCTTCAAAATTCTTTCTTTTCCCCTCCCTTAAAAAGAAACTCACATCTTCTCTGTAAAGGATTTATTTTTTTATTTTATTTTATTTATTCATTTTAGAGAGGAGAGAGAGACAGAGAGAGAGAAGGGGGGAGGAGCTGGAAGCATCAACTCCCATATGTGCCTCGGCCTGGCAAGCCCAGGGTTTTGAACCGGCGACCTCAGCATTTCCAGGTCGACGCTTTATCCACTGTGCCACCACAGGTCAGGTTCTGTAAAGGATTTAAAACACAGGTAAGCAAAAAAGAAAAAGTGAGCAATCTCTCAAACATCAGCAACCAGATAGGATCATGTTAACATTTCTGTTTAGCCCTGGCTGGTAGCTCAGTTGGTTTGAGTGTAGTTCTGATATGTCCAAGTTGTGGGTTTGATCCCAAATCATGGCATATACAAGAAACAACCAGTGAATGTATATATAAGTGGAACAACCAAATAGATGTTTTTCTTTCTCTTCTTTCCTTTTTCTCTAAAGTCAATTTAAAAAACAACAACCCCTAACCGCCTGACCAGGCAGTGGCACAGTGGCTAGAACATTGACCTGGGATGCTGAGGACCCAGGTTTGAAACCCTAGGGTTGCCGGCTTGAGTGTGGGCTCATCTGGCTTGAGCGTGGGGTCACCGACTTGAGTGTGGGATCATAGACATGACCCCATGGTTGCTGGTTTGAGCCCAAAGGTCACTGGCTTGAACAAGAGGTCAGTGGTTCGGCTGGAGCCGCCCAGTCAAGGCACATATGAGAAAGCAATCAATGAACAACTAAGGTCCCACAACTATGAGTTGGTGCTTCTCATCTCTCCCTTCCTGTCTGTCTGTCTCTCTCACTAAAAAATAAAAATAATAAAAAATAAACCCTAACAAACAAGCATTTTTGTTTATGTTGTTCCAATCCTTTCTGATGGGAACATGAGCATGTATTATATGTGTGTAGTGTGTGCCTGGACACTAGAGCCAGATGACCTGGATTCAAACTTTACCTCTACCACTCATAGCGTTGTTTCCTGGTAGGTTGGGGAAGATGACAGTACATTCCTCAGAGTTCTCGTGCAGGACAAGCGAATAAAATATATAATATGCCCAGAACCAGGCATGGTATAGGACGGTGTTCAACAACAGAGAGCTACAGCCCCGGGCAGGACATATTGATATTATGCAACACCTTGTCCCTGCATATATTCATGTACATACATAGTGCACGCACTCATGTGTATGTGTGTCTATGTGCATAGGCCTGTGTTAGTGTGTGGAGAATGTAAAATTGTTACAGCTAAACACACAAAATGAGAGTGAGCTTTAAATAAGAATCAGGAAACTAGCAGTCCACTAGATCAAACCAAGATGATTTTCCATGACTTTGAACCTCAAGTGAGTGAAGTGGCTTATTCAGCCCACTCAAGTCTAGTTATGATTTAAATCAGAATCTATAATTTCATACCCGCTCAACGTCAAAAACAGTAACATCACGAATGCAAATTTTATTTAACAAAAAGACAACATGATTCTTCCAAAATAAAAATCAGAAACACATCGGAAGCTTCCGTCCCAACTCTGCAGATGCACCTGCGTACCACGGTGCTGCCACGGCCGTCACACGGCTGTCACTGGCCACGGTGGCTCCTGGCAGAGGTGGGTCAGGCTCTGCAAGGCTTCAGGGAAACCTCAGGTGAAAACACACAAGCTAAATCAATTTTCCAATCGAACTCTCCAGTAAATGTTGCCAGTGGAGGGGGACACGTGAGGTATGTGAAAGGCTAGAGCTCCCGAGCGTCACAGGCTTTAGTCGTCATCGGAGATCCTGCCACAAGTCTTCATCGGGCAGGTCTGGAGGGAGATGGCTGTAGGTCACAGCTGCGCTGATAACCGGCTTGTCCACGAACTCCACGGTGCACAGTTCTGGGGCATCATCCCCGCAGGGCGCACGCTCCAGCTCCAGCACTATGATGGTGTTCGGGGCCGATGTCACCAGGATGTGCTGTGGCACGAACAAGGTCATCTGGGGGCCCCGTGCTGGCCAGTAGCGACCAAGGTTAAAGCCATTAATCCACACCTGACCCTGGAGAGAGAGAGAGAAAGAGCAACGATCAACCCCAGTGGCATTAATGCTGAGGAACAGGAGGGACGATGCACGTGGGTTGGCTAGCAGTGGGCAGAGGCCGGGGACGCCCCCACAAAAGCCCTCTCCCTCCACAGTCAGGGCCTGAGAACCAGGCCCAGGCCAGTCTGGGTTCCAGCATTCCGCTGGGGTGACTGGCCAAACTGGGCAGGGGCTCAGTGGAAGAAATAACAAGAAGTGGCCCCAAAGATCCACACCTGCTTCAGGAAAATACACGTCTGGTCGCCCGACTGACTTCCGCAGTCACACGTCAGTGCCGGACAACACTGGCAGGTTCGCCAAGTGTCTGGATTTCATCCCGGGCCCTGGAGGACCACTTGTCTCTATATAAGAGCCTCCCTCTGACTCTTCTATGCACAGAATTGCCAAACGGCCTCCTCAAAGGGGTGAGCTTTCCTTCTCTGTTCTCTGCTCGTGGAGGTACGTCTTGATCACACTGTCTTCATGCACAAGGTGAGCAGACAGGGTCTGCAGCCTGGGAACACACAGGGTCCCCGGAGCCGTTTCCAAACAGCCCCTCGAGAAGTATGTGGGGTGTGGGGGCGGGAGAGACAGGGGCCCACCCAGTCGGATGTCTGTACTACTGCTGTGTTTTAATGGTTCTCACACCAACATCAGAATGAGGGTGGATGCTTGCTTCATGAAGCAGAGGGGACCCTACACGCTGCAAAGACCATTTCCGTGAGTAGGAGAAGCTGCTTCCGCTACAAAACCGAGAGCAGAGACCCTCCTGAGGAATAGGGACGATGTCTGGGCGTGTCTGCTCATTGGGTAGGACTCAACAGACAGCTGAAGAGATGGAAGATTTCATCGCAAAGACAGAGAACACAGGAGGGAAGATCACACAGAGGAGAGCGAGGAAAAGAGAGAATGTGTGGGAGAGGAAGAAAAGAAGGAGTAATGGGAGAGGAAGGAGGAGAGAAATTGCTCCCCACAGTGGACCGAATCCAGCCCCCAACTTCAGGTGGTTTCAGCTTCATGAACTGTGCCAAGGATATACGTATAATAAATTACACGAGATGTTATTACAAGATAGGTTTTGGGTCAGACGGTTCGGCCCAACTGTGGGCTAATGTAAGTGTTCTGAGCACATGGAAGGCAGGCTAGGCTAAGCTATGCCTTTGCCAGGTGAGGCCTATTAAATGCATTTCTGACAAAATATTTTCAACTTACGATGGGTTCATTTGGAGTGTAACCCCACCGTAAGTCGAGGTGCGTCCGTATATCGGGTGGGGGGGAACCCTGCAGGAGGCCTGACCATGGCTGTCACCTGCTGACCCCTGATCCCTAGCGTGCTCCCTGTCACAACTGCCGTCACTCACCTCAGAGCTACTTAGTTGCTCAGCTTTGGATATTTTTTCAGCCTCCAGGCATTTCCTTGAATTCCAGCTCCCTCTGAATTTCCTAGCTGGGTTGGAATCACAGTCCCGCCACTTACCGGCTGTCGGGACCTTCGGCAGGTCCCAGCTCATACCGGTCACTGGGGACACTGCGGACAAGAGGACGCAGCGCATGCCGGCACCCTGGTCAGCACAGCGCCCAGCACGGGGGAAGAGCTCAGTGACCAGTTGCGCTCCTCACACAACTAAAATGAAAAGATCGGGGCATTCGCGCGCCCACAAAAGGAGGCCCTCGATTCAAAACCACCTGTTGGTTGGATTCAGTCATTTAGAAAAAGAATGAGTTTCACAGTACTCGGAACCATTTTACTCTTGTTTTTTACCAGGGGATATGCTATCTTGATCTATCCTGAAAGGCAGGAACAATGACAGCTTTACCAGGTTTTTTATCAGTTTAACATCTGCCGCTGCCTTGTTTTCACAGTATTAACGAACAGCAACACTTCACTTTTGTGGTCAAGGGGGGTGATGGGCTCAAAGGCAGGTTAGTGAGCAGCACACGGGGAACGGCCCGTGGGACGCGGGATCCTCACCACGTTCCTGGCAAGGGCCAAGCCAGCTCTGGACCAAAGGGTGAGGTGAACAGCACTGAGGTTTGGTTCCTTCTCACGCCTAAAACTCCATTTCATCAGCATCCAAGAGACTGCCCCTCACATTCCTTGGAGCTGAATCAGGCCTGTCCCCCTGGAAAGCTGGAGACCCTTTCCCTAAATCCCCTCATCGGAAGGTTCTGGGTCAGGGTGGGCCCAGAGAGGACCTTGAGGTTGGGACGGTGGACGGGAAGCAGCAGCCCTTGCTCCTGGGGGGTTATCCCAGCTCACCCAGGACCGACAGGACCGGGGCGCTACGGGTTCAGAACATCCCTGGCCTCCTCTGCTCCCTGTCCAGCTCGTCTTCCTGAAGGCTACTCTGCTGACCAACAGTGTGGTAGCCTCAAAGGCAACAGTCCCAACGACCTCCCCGTGAGCACCCCCCTGTGCTGCTTGGGCAGCTGGACTTGCGCCCGAGAGTCCAGCGAGGTGCCGACCAGATCCACACTGGAAGGCTGATTATCGTCTCCTCCTTTGACTCCAACCACTCTTCCAACTTCCACTTTGCCAGCTCCTCCCACACTTGTGTAAGGTCTCCCACACTTGTGTTAGTGAGCTGTTCCTCGTGTACTGCTCACTAACCTGCCTTTGAGCCCGTCACCCCCTTGCCCCCATCCTGGACTGCACGGTGATGGACAGATGTAATCCTAAACTCTCGCTCCTAGTTATTGATCAAAGTCAGTAATCTTTCTCTTAATCACTTCTTTACTTCTGGACACTGCATGATCTGTTCTATTTATTCTTTTCTTCCCCCAAATTATCACCTGTGCCCATTTTGAGCCTTTATCTGCCATATGGACTCTGCCTCTTTTTCTAAAAAATTTCTTTTTATTTATTCATTTTAGAGAGGAGAGGCAGAGTGAGAGAGAGAGAGAGAAAGAGAAAGGAGGGAGGAGCAGCAGGAAGCATCAACTCCCATATGTGCCTTGACCAGACAAGTGCAGGGTTTTGAACAGGCGACCTCAGTGTTCCCAGGTCGATGCTTTATCCACTGCGCCACCACAGGTCAGGCCTGGACTCTGCCTCTTGACACACCCAAATGGCTCTCCAATATGGAGGTATCATGCCTCTCACCTTCCCTCTAGAACTTTCCACAAACCCAAGGTTACATCTTCTTGGGCCTCAGTTAATGCTCTAAAGCTATGAACTTACTTCAGGACAAAATTTCCCTCCACCCTCAGCTTTTTTTTTTTTCCACAGAGACAGAGAGAGAGAGAGAGAGAGGGATAGATAGGGATAGACAGACAGGAACGAAGAGATGAGAAGCATCAATCATCAGTTTTTTGTTGCAACACTTTAGTTGTTCATTGATTGCTTTCTCATATGTGCCTTGACCGTGGGCCTTCAGCAGACCGAGTAACCCCTTGCTTGAGCCAGCAACCTTGGGTCCAAGCTGGTGAGCTTTGCTCAAACCAGTTGAGCCCGCGCTCAAGCTGGCGACCTCGGGGTCTCGAACCTGGGTCCTCGGCATCCCAGTCCGACACTCTATCCACTGCGCCTGGGGATTATCCCAGCTCACCCAGCTTCTCCTACTCACAGAAATGGTCTTTGTAGCGTGTAGGGTCCCCTCTGCTTCGTGAAGCAAGCATCCAACCTTATTCTGATGTTGGTGTGAAAACCATTAAAACATGCCTGGTCAGGCCACCCTCAGCTCTTGACAGAATGTACACTAAATAAAATTTATGGCAGTTTGGTTGCCCTTACAAGAGAGGAGAATGAAGAATTTGGAAAGAACAGTCATAGACACATACCTTGGGGTCACTCCCACTCAACAGAAACTTTGTGCGATGATGGACTGCTCTGTGCTGCCCAACCGAGCAGCTGTGTGCACTTGGGGGTGACTGTTGAGCCCTTGAAATGTGGCAAGTGCAAAGAGGGAAACTGAATTTTCCCTTTCAATTAATTTAAATTTAAACAGAAGTAGCCACAGGACGCTAGTGGCTACCATACGGCTATGTATGGTGAAATGCCTGTAACTTCATCCTCAGATCCCAGTCCCTCCGCCTCTTTCCATCCACATGGTCGGTCTTCTGCAGCCTTAGACTCCTGCAGCCTCCTCACAGGTCTCCCGACTTCTCTAGTCACCTCAGAGCCCCAGGCCCCACACAGCCGCCAAATGACAATCAGGGGATTCTCCCGCATGCCTGCTTCTTCCCTCCTTCCGGTCGGTGGTCCACAGACTCCTGCCTTCTTCCTCCGCACCCTGTCTCTGCAGCTCTGCCCCGCCCTCACACAGCTCCCCACACTGAACTTTCCCCCAGTCCCCTAACACTCCCGTTCCTCACCTGTGCTCTAAACATTCCCCATGCCCGTTCCCCCCAGACCTGAAGCCTGATGGCTCAGGTCTCAATCCACCCTCCCCTCTTCAGAGAGCAGGGTCCCAGCCACCTGCCTCAGTCCTGGGCCTTCCATGCCAAGCCACCAACCACCCTTTTAATCTCATCTCTCTTTTTTTTTTTTTTCCTTCTCGTTATTGTCATTGTTTGATATTTGTATCATTTGTTTGATGACTGGCTTATCACCTATTTCCAGCATGGGCTCTATGAAGGGAAAAGCTTCGTCCGTCTTGTTCAAGGTTAGCTTCTCAGCACTCAGCGGAGCGCTACCCCACAGACACCCAGCAGCACTGGTGGCATCATGCTGGCTTACCGATCATTCTGCCCCGAGAAAACCTTTACCTACGAGATAACACGAAGCCCTACTGGAAGAATACTTCCTGTTCCTCTGCTCCTGGCTTCGAAGTTTTAGAGAACAAACTGTTTACTGGAAGAAAAAGAAAGTATTTGCACTCTTCCTTGATTAGCACCGTCACTTAAGAAAATAGACACACTGACTTGTTTCTCTTTAAAGATTATGCTGAAGTTATTGGTGGAAGGTGAGTATGCACATGTTGGTGAATGTCATTTAAAAAGAGACAGGCTCTGAATCAATACAGTGGGGGGGGGGGCTAAGCATTTGTAGAGCACACCAGCAGCCTCTGGGGCTTTCTGGGGCTTCCTGGGGCTGTCCCAGCTCACATTTCCATGACAACGTCTGACTTTCTCTGACCATGGCGTGACCCCTGACAGATTCCCACTCTTTGCTATTATTACTAAGGTGATAATAGTCTAAGTGTTGGGTTCCAGGAAATGCCTGACCTACTTCATTAATCAGACAGATATGTGTCTGTTTTAAATTGTCGAGATAAAGCAGTCAGTCTCCTCATTAGAATTTAAAGCAAAAGTTCCAATGTTGTTTTTAAGTCACAGTTTAACATTTTTCAAATTCGGCTAAGAGTTCATTTAAAAAAACAACAAACTTGGATTGAGTGTTGATTTTTGTTGTACTCTGGAAGAAGACATGGAGCCACCTGGAGAAGTTAGAATGGAAAAGACAAGGGCCATTTCTCCAGGTTCAAGGGCTCTCACCACTCACAATTCATGAGCCATCGTGAGGCTAACTTGGGAGAGAGAAAACAAAGAGTTTTGTTTTTTTTTTTAAAGGTAAACGAGTGAAGGGCTTGTTTAGATAAGATGTTAAATAAATTTCCCTGCACTGCACAGGAGAAAATAAATTTTCTCTTTTCCTTCAACCCAAAGGGATCAAACCACACTCCTTTGCTTCCTCCTTGATCCTCCAGTAATAAAGTTAAAGAAACTTTATGGTTTCTCTGTATTTTAGAGCCACGTAGAACCGAAGCCATGGAAACCTCAACTATTAGCATCAAAGGTGAATCACTTCCTCCCCTCATCGAACCCCAAATACAAATTCTTTTCCTTTGTAACTCTCCAAAGTTCTAGCATTTTGATCCTTTTTATGGAGGAACTCACTTAAAACAGTCTTCATACCAGCTCATACATCTGGACCAAAGCTAAGAACGGGTGAGCGAAAACCGCCCCCAGGCAGCCATGGACCATGTGGTACTGAGACCACGCCCTGAACACTGCAGGCGCCCCTCGGCGCTCGGAGCCCACCTGCCCCTGCTTCCACACAGGCCTCCCCAGCGTTGTCACTGAGCTCACAGGTATTTACAGAAAGCAATCCGATTATCCAGTTTCCGAGTTCACAGGCCTTGTGACAAGAAACAACGAATCAGATGGACTCACTTAAATGTGGAGTCTAATGAACAGAATAAACCGATGAACAAGACAGAAACGGGCAGAGACGCATGGAGAAGCCTGAGAGCTGTCAGAGAAGACGGGTGGGGGCTGGATGAAAGCAGGTGAAGGCATCAGTCAAAAAACATACATGCAGCCCTGGCCGGTGGCTCAGTGGTAGAGCGTCGGCCTGGCGTGCAGGGGTCCCGGGTTCGATTCCCGGCCAGGGCACACAGGGGAAGCGCCCATCTGCTTCTCTACCCGTCCCCCTCTCCTTCCTCTCTGTCTCTCTCTTCCCCTCCTGCAGCCGAGGCTCCATTGGAACAAAGATGGCCCGGGTGCTGGGGATGGCTCCTTGGCCTCTGCCCCAGGCGCTGGAGTGGCTCTGGTCGCGACAGAGCGACGCCCCGGAGGGGCAGAGCATCGCCCCCTGGTGGGCAGAGCGTCGCCCCCTGGTGGGCGTGCCGGGTGGATCCCGGTCGGGTGCATGCGGGAGTCTGTCTGACTGTCTCTCCCCGTTTCTAGTTTCAGAAAAATACAAAAAACAAACAAACAAACAAACATACATGCAGAACACACAGACTCAGTCAACAGCGTGGGGACAGCCAGGCAGGCTACGTGGAGGTGGGCGAAGGGGCGGATGGAGACAGAAAGAGATGTTGCTAGGGGCAGAAGGTGCACCATGCAGCAGGCAGAGGGTGGTTTGTCGAGTTGTGCACTTGCAACTCGTATGGTTTTGTGAACCAACGTCATCCCAATACATTCAATTAAAAAAATCTGATGGAACGAGTAAAGGGTAAGAATAACTGTAAATCAGGTCAGAAAAGTTTAAAAAGCATGTCAACCTCAGAATGAAAGCAGGGTCAAATACAAGGTATTAGGACCCGTGGCAGATTGCAAAAAACGACCACACTCCTTTGCAGCTTCCCCTGTCAAGAGGCAGCACCTGCTTCTCCATCCCTTGGGTGGAGATAGTCTAGTGACTTGGGTTGGCCAAAGAACGTGGAAGAAGTGACATATGAATTCTGACTTGAGCCTTAAGAAGCCTCCCATACTTGCATTCTTTCTGGGAACCCTGCCAGTCGCCATGGGAACAAGCTTGAGCTAGCTTTCTGGGTAATAAGGGAGACATGACCCAGTCTCCTCCACAACCCCAGCAGACAGCCAGCTAACACCCCGGAGCAGCGCCCCCTCGCTGACGAGGAGGACACGCCCAGGGGGGACCAGCTGAAGAACCACTTATTCCGATGGTCCTGATAGCTGAGCCGTATAAATGGCTGTTTAAACCACTGAAATGGATGATTTGTTATGCTGCAGCAGGTAACTGATACACATCGAGGTGCATTAGCATGCTGCTCTACAATAAAGTAATTATGTTTAGAAACCCAATTTAAAAACAGTGGAATCATCCACTACTAGTCGTTTGCCTTTCACTAGTCAGTCATCAAATCTTGTCAGGGCCACTGCAGTTGGGTCTGTGCCCCTCTCAGGGCTGTTGTGAATGACTGGCTGAGAGGACACGTGTGAGCACTCAGCACAATGATTGGCACGTGGTAAGCCGTCAGCGTTGTGGCTGTTACTACTCGTTTCCTTTCCGGAACCCTCCCCCCCATCCCCACTGCTACCCTGGTCTCAGCTTCATCCTTTCTCCCTGGACCACTTCTCCAGCAGAGTAGCAGGTTTTCCGGAAAAGAGGAGGAAGAGTTCTGTTTTATGTGAATAAAGCTGAAGGTACCTTTGAGACCCCCATGGTCAGCAGGAGGTGTGGTACTCTGGGTCCTCAAAAAGGCTGAGTTGGGCCCGACCAGGCGGTGGCGCAGTGGATAGAGTGTCGGACTGGGATGCAGAAGACCCAGGTTCAAGACCCCGAGGTCGTCAGCTTGAGCGTGGGCTCATCTGGTTTGAGCAAAAGCTCACCAGCTTGGACCCAAGGTCGCTGGCTCGAGCAAGGGGTTGCTCAGTCTGCTTAAGGCCCACGGTCAAGGCACATATGAGAAAGCAATCAATGAACAACTAAGATGTCGCAATGAAAAATTGATGATTGATGCTTCTCATCTCTCTCTGTCCTGTCTGTCTCTATCTATCCCTCTCTCTGTCCCTGTAAAAAAAAAAAAAAAAAGAAAGAAAGAAAGGCTGAGTTGGGTGTTACCAGCACATCTGTGGGGATGACATCCCTTGAAAGTGTAAGAAGGGTGTCTAGAACTATGCCCTTATATCGGAAACATAGAAACCGAAAGGGAAGCCTGAGAAGGAACAAATTGGGGGAAGAAAAACCAGGAGAAGTTTGGTCACAGAAGTCAGAAGAGCCTGATCTGTAGTGGCACAGTGGATAAAGCATCGACCCGGAATGCTGAGGTCGCCAGTTCGAAACCCTGGTGGCTTGCCTGGTCAAGTCACACACAGGAAGCAACTAGTATGAATTGATGTTTCTCACTTCTCCCCCTTCTTTCTGTCTCTCCCTCTCTTTCTCTCTCTCTCTAAAAATCAATAAATAAAATTTAAAAATTAAAAAAAAAAAAAAAGCCAGGAGAAGAGTTTCAAGGGAGGAAGTGGTTCCTTGTATCAGATGTCACATGCCAAGAGGTCAAGTAAGACGAGTCCCAAGAAAGTCCGGGAACATGCCCCTGGGGGCCTTGGCCGGGGGACAGCTTCAGGGGAGTGTGGGAACAGAAGAGTCCTTCCTACTCGCTGCCCTCCACTCTGGAGTCAGTTCTACTGGTGGCCAGCTTTCCTAATAGCTCCAAACCTGGCACAGGTACCTCCCTCTGCAGTCCCATTACAAGCACTGAACACCTACCTTGAACTTATATGACACCCACCTCTGGATTGATACAGACTTATACAGGCTGACAGGCCTCCTACAGGATGGCTAAAAGACCTGAAAACATAGATGATACTATTTCCTTGTACTGAATGCAACTTTATTACTATTATTTTTTATTGTGTTTCCAGATGGTATGGCTACCTCTTTGATGGCCAAGAGTAGACAGCTTCTCTTGACTGATTGGTCAGTATTTGAGACTGAATGTGTCCAAAACAGAGCTCCTGGTGACCCAGCTCCAACCCTCCGGTGGCGTGGCCCCACACTCTGGAGTCCTCCTTGACACTGACACCTCCTGCTCTCCAACAGCACACTTAGTCCTTCAGCAAATCTTGCCCTTTCTTTTCTATACAGATCTTGTCCTGCTACCACCGCCCACGCCCATGGTGTTTTATAAGACTACTCTAGTAACCATCAGGAGGAATAGAAATGTGATGTTTCCCTACTAGCACCACCTTGTCTGTCATGATTACATGCTCAACAGCCAGTCATCAACAGCCACTTCTCCGCTCTGGAACATTGGACACACTGCCGCCACGTCCATTCAGAACACTTTGATACTTAGGCCCTGGCCGGTTGGCTCAGCGGTGGAGCATCGGCCTGGCGTGCAGGAGTCCTGGGTTCAATTCCCAGCCAGGGCACACAGGAGAGGCACCCATTTGCTTCTCCACCCCTCCCCCTCTCCTCTCTGTCTCTTCCCCTCCCGCAGCCAAGGCTCCATTGGAGCAAAGTTGGCCCGGGCGCTGGGGATGGCTCGGTGGCCTCTGCCTCAGGCACTAGAATGGCTCTGGATGCAACAGAGCGATGCCCCAGATGGGCAAAGCATCGCCCCCTGGTGGGCATGCCGGGTGGATCCTGGTCGGGCGCATGCGGGAGTCTGTCTGACTGCCTCCCCATTTCCAGCTTTGTAAAAATGAAAAAAAAAAAAAAAAAAAAAAAAAAAAGAACACTTTGATACTTAGAATCTCCCCTCGTTCTACAAAGTTCTCAAGGTCACATCCAAATTCCTTGGTCCATGAGGCCCCGAAACCACCAACTCAGTTCTGACACCATCTACCTAGAGTTGAAGTCAGACCCCATAAATTAAAGGGTTCAGTCCTCCAAGACTGCCCCCCACTCAGACACCCGTCACAAGCCTCAAGCCATCTGTGCTTCTGGACAAGCTATAAATTGGGGGTTCCCCACACCCCCCTCCTGAGGTCTAATTATTTGTTAGAATGGCTCACAGTTCTCAGGAAAATGTTTTACTTACATGCATGGGTTTATTATAAAGGATCTATCTCAGGAATGGCCAGATGGGAGAAAGACACGCATAGGGCAAGGCACGGGGGTGGGGGGTGGAGCTTCCGCCCTCTTCCGGTGCACCTTCCAGCACCTGGGTGTGTCCACAAACCCAGACACTCTCCCAATCTCCTCATTCTAGAGCTCCATCTCCTGCCTCCGATCCCAACGCTACCCCAGAGGTTGGGGGTGGAGCTGAAATTTCCAACCCTCTAATCATTTGGCCTTTTGGGTGACCCAACCTCAGGATAGGACCAGTGACAAAGGGATTTTTGTCAGTCTTTCGTCCTAAATTTTTATCTTGTGATTTTTTTATGTCTTGAAAGAGGTCATGTTTGCCTTTAAAAAATAAAACTGGCCCTGGCCGGTTGGCTCAGTGGTAGAGCGTCGGCCTGGCGTGCAGGAGTCCCAGGTTCGATTCCTGGCCAGGGCACACAGGAGAAGCGCCCACCTGCTTCTCCACCCTTCCCCCTCTCCTTCCTCTGTCTCTCTCTTCCCCTCCTGCAGCCGAGGCTCCACTGGAGCAAAGTTTGCCCGGGTGCTGAGGATGGCTCTGTGGCCTCTGCCTCAGGCGCTAGAATGGCTCTGATTGTGGCAGAGCAACGTCCCAAGATGGGCAGAGCATCACCCCCTGGTGGGCATGCCGGGTGGATCCCGGTCGGGCGCATGCGGGAGTCTGTCTGACTGCCACCCCGTTTCCAGCTTTGGAAAAATACAAAAAAATAAAAAAATAAATAAAAAAAATAAAACTGCTTTCAGTCAGTATTCTATATATGTTGATTCTTAGCTTTTCAAAGCCTGGTTCTGGTCGAGGAAAGGTGGAACATGCTCTGATATATACCCAAACCTACAAGTGGCTAAAACAATGCAGGAGAGCTGCAGAGGAGATTCATAGAGGTTCATCCACAGCCACCTGAAGGCAGGAGAGACAGTACAAGTGTCACTGCATTGGCAGGACACAGTCGGGGCACTGCTCTCTTAGGGAGGGTGTGGTCAGACCAGAGCTCCGTGTCCCTCGGATACAGCAAAACAGGCTTGATTTCCCACTGCCTTCCCAGCTCACATTCAGGCAACTAACCAGAAAGCCACATCTGACTCAAGCAAAGCCAAAGTGGTCAGAAGTGATTCTGTTTATCTGCTGCATCATCGTTCGTACCAGTGACTTCATTCGCTAAATCAAAGTCGTTTGTTTACAGCGAGTGAATAGAATAGCATCACCCAGGAGGCTGGAGACAGGAGTCCTGACGGGGCCACCCGAGGGCCATTCAGTCTGTCCCTGCCCCCACAACTGCCAAAGTGCTCCTTCTCCCAAAACTCAGAAATCAGACACCTGCGGGGGAAGGATCTGTCTGTTCTGTGGATGCTGATCATTCAGGACCCCCGGAGCTGGCTGGGGCAGTCTTCAGCACCAGGGACCACTGATCCCCAGAAAACACAGACGCTGTTGTGTGTATGAGATAGGCACGTCCTCTCATCTGCAGACCTACGCAACCCAGGGCCACACATCTTGCTGACGGGCATGTGTGTGTACGTAAAGCTTTGTTGAGATATATAATTCACTTCCATTCAATTCCCTCATTGAAACTTTATAACTCAGTGGTCTTTAGTATACTACATAGTTATGCAACTGTCACCACAATCAATTTTAGATTATTTTCATCACTCCAAAAAAGATACCCTGCACCCTTTTCACAGTGATTCCCCATGCCCCCCCCAACACTCTCCTCCCCTCTCCCTGCTCTAGGCAACCACTAATCTTCCTGTGTCCACAGATTTGCCAATTCTGGGACATTTCACATAAATGGAATCAAACCAGATGAATGGTTTCTGACTGGCTTCTTTCCATTAACATGTGTTCAAAGTTCATCCATGTCCTACCATGTATTAGTACTTCCTTCTTTTTACTGCTGAATGATAGTCCATTACAGGCACATGCTACATGCTGTCTATTCATTCATCAGTTGATGGACATTTGGGTTTTTCTACCTTTTGGCAATTTTGGATAATGCTGGTGTGACCATTTATGGACCAGTTCTTAGGTGGACGTATGGATTCGATGTCTTTTCAGGGTTCTGAACCCTCTGGCACATTCACAGACATTGTGTGGATATGTCCTTTTTTTTTTTTTTTTTTTTTTTTTTTACAGGGACAGAGAGATAGATAGGGACAGACAGACAGGAACGGAGAGAGATGAGAAGCATCAATCATCAGTTTTTCGTTGCGACACCATAGTTGTTCATTGATTGCTTTCTCATATGTGCCATGACCGTGGGCCTTCAGCAGACTGAGCAACCCCCTGCTCTAGCCAGTGACCTTGGGTCCACACTAGTGAGCTTTTTTTGCCCAAGCCAGATGAGCCCACGCTCAAGCTGGCAACTCTGGGGTCTTGAACCTGGGTCCTTTCGTATCCCAGTCCGACGCTCTATCCACTGCGCCACTGCCTGGTCAGGTTGGATATGTACTTTTCAAGCATGAAGGTGCAGACCGCTCATCAGACTGATGAGGTAAGTCAAGAGCCCTGCCTACATCATTAGCACAAGCTCCTCATTGGCCTCCATGGCCATCTTCAGTGCTGCCTGCCTTTTTGCCTTTTCACTGGGCCTTCCAGTCAGATGGGCCTGGGGCTCAGGGAGCCATTCCCCCACCTATGTCCATGCCTCCTCATATGATACCCAGCCCTCTGAGCCTCTATCTGCCCATCTGCAAACTGGAGATAATGATACAACATCCTACCACATATGCCACTCCTGATGATTATGGAGATAGTGTCTCTGCAGAGATGTGCAGATGCCTGGGTCTTTAACTCTTGGGTGTGACAGCTTTATGACCTGGCCAAGGTGAACCCCCTCTGACCTCCAAAACATCCCTTGCTCTCACATGTCCACTCTTGCTTCTACTACCTGAAATTCCTTCCCTGACAAACCTCCCTCTGATTCTGATGAGGGGTGTTCCATCCCTCAGGTCTGTGTCAAGCTCTGTTTGAGCCACCTGGCACTTTTTTTTTTTTTTTTTTTTTTGTATTTTTCTGAAGCTGGAAATGGGGAGAGACAGTCAGACAGACTCCCACATGCGCCCGACCGGGATCCACCTGGCACGCCCACCAGGGGCGACGCTCTGCCCACCAGGGGGCGATGCTCTGCCCCTCCGGGGCGTCACTCTGCTGCGACCAGAGCCACTCTAGCGCCTGGGGCAGAGGCCAAGGAGCCATCCTCAGCGCCCGGGCCATCTTTGCTCCAATGGAGCCTTGGCTGTGGGAGGGGAAGAGAGAGACAGAGAGGAAGGGGGGGGGTGGAGAAGCAAATGGGCGCTTCTCCTATGTGCCCTGGCTGGGAATCGAACCCGGGTCCCCCGCACGCCAGGCCGATGCTCTACCGCTGAGCCAACCGGCCAGGGCCCCACCCGGCACTTCTGAGCGTCCTGGTAACAGGTATGTTCTCTTTCTGCTTTGCACCTCTGGAAAGTTCTGTCTCTCAGGCACTAGGCTAACAGCACTTGGTGAGCAATGATCTTCTCCTCTGCCTTGGCCTTGAATCCATAGCGCCCAGCAAAACCCCTCACCACTCCCAGTCGCTGTCTTCCCAGGGGTCAGCAGCACGGCGTTCGTGCACCTGTTCACCTGAGAGCATGGGCAGAGCACCCCGGCCCAGGAGGAGGGCAGGACGGGGAATAAGCTCGGTGCTTTAATAATTTCCCCTCATGAAGCATATGCCCCATTGGCCGAAACCGACGTGTCGACCTGAATGCGATGAGGCGTCATGGTGCTGAGCCCAGGCGGGGCACAGAGAGGCTCAGAGGAGGCGGGGCCAATCCTCTCTGGGACCGAGGGTCTAGGGAGGTTTCATTGAGGAGTGATGCCAGTCTTGACATATGAATATGTGATGGCCCGGTGGGCAGAGTGAGGGAATGGAAAAGCATGAATAAGGGAAGTCTAAGACAGAGCAGAACAAACACCAAGAGGGTGATGGGGGTGGGGGAAGAAAGGAGGGGTGGGGAGAGAAAGCAAGGGAACAAGAACGAGCCTACAGTGAGAGTGGGAACCTCTGGGAGGGCTCTCCTCTGCTTTTAGCTCCTAGACACCCACCCCAGGTATCACTTCTTGGCTGTGACACAGGACTTGGTAGACACGATGGAAAGGTTGACAAATGCAGGAGAAAGAAGTATGAGAACAGATATCTTGGCCTGAGGAAGAAGGTGGGGAGGGGATTCAGAGCTCAGACTTCCTCTTAGGGGCCACTGGGCAGGAAGTGAGGGTGGAGGCACAGAGATAAGTCTGACAGGAAGCTGAGGGAACAAAGGAGTCACACCTGATAGCAGTCACGAAGGGTGAGTCCTCAGCCGGAGGACGTGGCAGGAAGGACAAGGTGACCTAAGGAGAATGGTGAAGGTTAGAGAGGCCAGCTGAGGAAGAGGGGAAGGACAGAACGGGGACTCCTGGGGAAGCTGAGGTCCTCCAGGGGCTGGAGACAGGGAGAGGATCTTGGCCCTGCTAAGTGCACTGGAGAGGGCCCCCAGCACTCGTCAGTTGCTGGTGAACGAGCACAGGCCAATGGGAGACCCACTCAAGATGGAGGACGAACGAGCAGACAGAGGAGAAGGGCGAGGGGGTCAGTGGATTGACGGCTCTTAAACAAAGAACAGTGGTGATGTCTGGGCTGGCTAGGAAGGGACTGCAGATATAACGGCAGGAAGCTTCCGGTCATCCGTGAGATCCATGAGCGGGCTTGGGAGGCATGAGAGCTTAGGGGCATAGAAACATGTGGCCAGAGAGCGGATATCAGAGCTTAAAATTCCAGAGCTGTGCTCACCAAGATATACCATATGCTGGGTCATAAATCAGGTCTCAATAAATCTAAGAAGATTATGGAACCGTCACTATAATTTAACTTTGGAACATTCCATCACCCCCCAAACACACTCCACACCTACGCAGTCATTCTCCATTCATACCATCAGTCCCTGGCAACCATCAGTCTACGTGTTGTCTCTACAGATTTGCCTCTTCTGAATATTTCACAGAAATGGACTCATATAATATGTGGTCTTTTGTGTCTAGCTTATTTTACTTAGCGTAATGTTTTTCAGGTTTATCCATGATGTAGCATGTATCAGTAGCCTTTTTGCTTTTTACAGTGGAATACCATTCCATTGTATGCATACACTACATTTTACTTATCCATTCATTCATTTATTAGTTGATGAACATTTGAATTATTTTTGGTTTGGGGTTATTACAAATAATGCTGCTGTGAATATGGACACTTAGGTCTTTGGGTGGACATGTTTTCATTTCTCTCGACAATATACTAAGGAGTGGCGTTGTTGAATCCAGTGGTAATTCTAAGTCCAACACTGGAGGAAACTGTCAGATTGTGTTCCAGAGGGTTTGTATCATTTTACATTCCCACAGCAATGTCAGAGGGTTCCCGTTTCTCCATAATCCTTGCCAACATTTGTGATTGTCCGTCTTTTATTATTATAGTCATTCTAGTGCAGTGGTTCTCAACCTGTGGGTCGCGACCCCAGCGAGGTCGCCTAAAGCCATCGGAAAATACATAATACATATCAGGTATTTACATTCCAAATCATAACTGTGGCAAAATTACAGTTATGAAGTAGCCACCAAAATTATTTTTTGGTTTGGAGTCACTGCAATATGAGGAACTGTATTGCGGGGTCACGGCATTAGAAAGGTTGAGAACCACTGTTCTAGTGGGTGTGAAGTAGTATTTCATTGTGATTTTGACTTGCAATTCCCTAATGATAAATGTTGTTGACCGTTACGCATCTTTTCATGTACTTACAAGCCATTTGTATACCTTCTTTGCTGAAATGTCTATTCCAGTCCTTTGCCCATTTTTTTTTTTGTCTTCCTATTCTAGATACAAGTCCTTTGTTAAAAATATGATTTGAAAATATTTTCTCTTGGTCTATAGCTTGGAATTTTATTTTCTTATTGGTTTCTTTTGAAGAGAAAACATTCTAAATTTCAATGCTATCTGATTTATTAATTTTCCTCTTTATGGATCATGCTTTAGGTATCAAATCTAAGAAGTGTTTGCCTAACCTAGGGTCATAAAGATTTTTCTCCTTCTTCTAGAACTTCCACAGAGGAATTAAATGAGAAATTAATAAAAATAAAATATGCTAAAAATCTCCTACAAATATATGAAAATAAAACAACACACCTCTAAATAACCTATGGCTCAAAGAAGAGATAATAGGAGCTATCAGAAGGTATTCCAACAATAATGAAAATATATTTCCACAAATACTTAAAAAGCAAAAAATACAACAAGGCATTTATTGAACACACTCCATGTGCCTCTTTTGCCCTGTTCTCTTCTAGCTAGGAAGATGTTTTTTCTTTTTCAGCGTCAAACTTTTCAAAAAGAATGCTTATATCCAAGTATCCAGTTATGTCCATGTGTTCATTTCCTTACCCTGCACTTCTCAAGAGCAAGCAATTTGGTTTGCAGATGCTTCAGTCCACCGGCATAGCCCTCACCGAGGGTCCCAGGGACTTCCTTGATGCTAAACCCATCAAAAATGTTTCCGTCTTCATTTCACTTGTCCTCTCAGTAGCGGAAATGCCGGATTTCCTCCTACTTCTTTGGTCTCTTCTCCTCACTCTCTGTCATGTTTGTGTCTTTCAAAGATCAGCCTCAGATCCTCTCTTCTCCTTCTGTAGCCTCTCTTTTTAGAGGACCTCATCTATCCCCCGTATCTTCAATGACCACCCATATATGCAAACGATCTTGTACGTACATTACATTTCCATCCCAGACCCCTCCTCGGAACTCCTAACCCTTAGATCCAACAGCCCTCCTCCAGCATCTTCTCAGAGCTGTTCTCGAAGGCTTCTCAAGCTCAATATGTCCAATTCCAAACTCATGACCTCGCTGCCCCAACCCAAGTCCTCTTCTGAAATTTCTTCTTTCAGTCAATGGTACCATCTATCTGGTTGCAAGTCTGGAACCTAAGAGTCATCTGGGATAGGCCCTTCCCTTGAAACTCTCCTATCCAATCCATCATTACGGCTTATTGACTTCATTTCAAACATTTCTCAAATAGTTGATGTCATCTCCACCTTGACTACCACCATCCCAGTCTCTCCAGGAGACTATGATCCAACCTCCTAGACAGTTTCCCTGAATTCACACATACGCTCACTTAACCCATTCTGCAGACTGCAGCCAGAGAGGCTTATCACCTCAACACAAAGACAAAACTTTAATAATGTGATTTAATTGGTCTATTCTAATCTGGTCCCCACCCACTTTCTAGCCTCTTCTTTGAACCACACTCCCTTTTCTCTGTGTTTCATACACTCACGCCCTTCCTCACACTCACCATTTCCCCCTCTAAGCACGTGTCTTCAAAGAACCACGGAGAGAGACCATGCTGTAAAATGGCCAAGAGTAGACAAAGGGGGTGCCCCGGGCATGAGGCTGTGTGAAGGCGGGGTGTTATGGTAATATGAAGTTAGGCTCGAATGAAAGGAAAACAGGCTCTCCCACAAATTCATCCCATTGCCTGGGCCAGATTTCCCTCATTATAAAGAGAAAGTAGCCCTCAAAATCAGTATTTAAAGGGGCTATACATTTTCTTAGAGGGAGCAGAAAAGCTGTCCTTCACTAAGGAAGTTGTCAGGCAGTGAAAATGGTTTAGATGGTGCCACCCCCAAGCTGGCCACTGAATCCCTGAAGATCTGCCATGGCCCCCCTTCCGAGGGGTGGGTAACCTAACGCACGACATCTTCCACTCCCCAAACTGTCGCGCGGCATTTAAGTAGCAGCTCTTTTTGATTCTTTCTCAAACACTCAAAACCAGGTGTTCGAGGCCTGAGTTCAAAGACTTTCTAGGAAGACATGTACCTTGGTCCATCCAGGAAACTGGATGAAGGTGTCCTGGGGCAAGTCTGGGATGCCAGTGGGAATGGAGAAATTCCCCACGTAAAAGGTCGGGAGTGTGTAGTTCGATGGGCTGTGGGCGCAGGCTTCGCCGCGGCAGCTTCTGTCATCACCATGCCAGCCCTCCAGGTGGCGCACCGCGTCCTCAATGTCCAGCGGGAAGATCGTCCAGTCCGTGAGGACACTGGAGTTGAGGGTCAGGTTAGAGATCAGACCCTGCAAAGGAGAAACAGGGCAATGAGCTGGGGCGGGAAGGAAAAGGCTTTTTAAGCGCTTCTGTGTTCCGGCCTTGAATTCCTGGGAGAAGCAACCTGGGACAGGAAACACCAACAGAAACGGAAGTCAAACAGCGTGTCCATCCAAGTGGCGCAGATCTGGCCTAGGAAGAGTCACATCTCCCCGGGAAGCAGTGCGATTCCCAAACCACAGCTTTCTCTTTCCTTCGCAGGCTGGGCTGTCCCCAGGGAAGGCCCAGAGTCCTGCCTCCCAGTGAGGGGGCCGAGCCGCTTGAGCGTTTAACCCCGAGCCTCCAGAGCCATTGCTGGGACGGGAGAGAAGAAGGAATCTGAAGATTGCAAAAGGACATTCATCTCACTGCACGTGGAGGGAGGGGACAGACTCTGCCCACGACATGTAACCCAGAGCAAGCAAGTCTTGCCCTTGAGCTCCTCAGCGCACTCACAAGAATGAACACACCTGAGTCCGTTCGCCTGCTGTGAGGACTGGACGAGATAATACATACGAGAATACTTGGACACAGTAGTCCCCCCCTTCCCTGTGGGGCATTTGTTCCGAGACCCCCGGTGGATGCCTGAAACTGAGGGTAGTACCAAACCCCATCTATACTGTGCTTTGTCCTACACACACATACCTTTCCACTTAAAGGAAGCGCTTTATAGCTTTTCTTTGGCATATTCAAATCATCAGCATCACTGCTCTTGTGCTTTGGGGCCACTGTTATGTAACACGAGGGCTACTGAACACAAGCACTGTGATACAGCAACAGTTGATTTGGCAACTGAGATGGCCACTGAGTGACTAAGAGACAAGCCGTAGGGTGTACAGTGGAGATTCTGGACAGGGAGATGACGCAGCTTCCAAGCAGGACGGAGCGGGATGGCCCGAGATTTCATCCCACTAATCAGAACAGCATGCAGTTTAAAACTAGAATGGTTTCTGGAACTGTCCATGTAATAGGTTCAGACCATGGCTGACTGTGGGTAACTGAAACTGTGGAAAGTGCATACCGCGGCTAAGGGGACACTGGGTCTGTGAAGGCCTATCGGGGGCAGTGACGATGGTGGTGAACTGTCAGATGTGTATTCTGAAGTGGCTCTGTTTGTCCTGAAAGGGCAGGTGTCCACGGCACTGGCCACCACATCCAAGCCTCTGCTCACGGCTCCTCTAACTTCCCTTTCTTGGCCTTCTTTGTGGGAGAACACCTCGGCCCTGGCCGTTTGGCTCAGTGGTGGAGCATCGTCCTGGTGTGAATAAGTCCTGGGTTCGATTCCCGGCCAGGGCACACAGGAGAAGCGCCCATCTGCTTCTCCACCCCTCCCCCTCTCCTTCCTCTCTGTCTCTCTCTTCCCCTCCCACAGTGAGGCTCCATTGGAGCAAAGATGGCCCAGGCGCTGGGGATGGCTCCTTGGCCTCTACCCCAGGCGCTGGAGTGGCTCTGGTCGCAACAGAGCGAAGCCCCAGAGGGCAGAGCGTCACCCCCTGGTGGGCGTGCCAGGTGGATCCCGGTCGGGTGCATGCGGGAGTCTGTCTGTCTCTCCCCGTTTCCAGCTTCAGAAAAATACAAAAAAAAAAAAAAAAAAAGAACACCTCCATTCCTCCTGAGATCCCAATTTTATCTCAGGGCATCCCTCAAGAGCATGTCTCAACTGCCATATAGTGATTCAATAAACATTAACCAGGTAGCTGTGTGCCAGGCTCTTTGCTGGGAACTGGAGATCCAGAGACTACACAAGTGTCCCATTCCCTCCATTCGTCAGCGTGGCTGGTTTCTGTAAGCCAGGCAGGATGGCTGCTCCCTGAGGCTGTACTCGCCTTCCCTCTGGGCTGCCATGCAGAGGGTCAGGACATAGCCCCAGCCCCTGTCCCGCCCTGCACCGGGAGGTGCCATACTCCAGTGCAGGCCTTCTCTCCTCCAGCAGAAGGTGAGGTGGCCAGGGAGCGATCTCAACATCTCTGCATCCCCCGAAGCACGTCACGGAGCACCGTGCACAGAGTATGCACTAAACAAATGTCTATTGAGTAAGGCTCTAATAATATGTGCGAGAAAAACATATTTGGATTAGACTCCTGGGCAAAGAGTAACCGACAGAAGTGAGCAGTGCACTGAGGCTTTGTACGGTGCCAGTTTGTCGGGGATTGACCACACCCAGAAAACAGCAGACCGAATGCCAAGCTGGCCTTGTTGGCACGGGAATGAGTGCCTTCTGAGGGCAAGGTGGGTTTTATAAGCAAAGGAAAGGCACAGTGGAGGGGTTTCCCTCTTCTGTTCTCTTTCTACTGGGTGACTAAACTCAGACACAAGGGAAGCGCTCTGTCTGCAAAGCTCAACTTTCTCATCCCCGGCAGAGGAAAACGGGTCTTCAAAAGAGCCACCTTCCAGGTTGCGTTACAAATCAGGGTAGGTTCGCTCGTCAAATGTCACAAAGTGTGTGTGTGTGCTTTTAAGAACTGCTCCTATGGCCCTGGCCGGTTGGCTCAGCGGTAGAGCGTCGGCCTAGCGTGCGGAGGACCCGGGTTTGATTCCCGGCCAGGGCACATAGGAGAAGCGCCCATTTGCTTCTCCACCCCTCTGCCGCGCCTTCCTCTCTGTCTCTCTCTTCCCCTCCCGCAGCCAAGGCTCCATTGGAGCAAAGATGGCCCGGGCGCTGGGGATGGCTCTGTGGCCTCTGCCCCAGGCGCTAGAGTGGCTCTGGTCGCAACATGGCGACACCCAGGATGGGCAGAGCATCGCCCCCTGGTGGGCAGAGCGTCGCCCCCTGGTGGGCGTGCCGGGTGGATCCCGGTCGGGCACATGCGGGAGTCTGTCTGACTGTCTCTCCCTGTTTCCAGCTTCAGAAAAATGCAAAAAAGAACTGCTCCTATGGTAACAGGGTTGGAGGGAAAGAATGTGTGCATGAGCGTTTTTAAACAGAATGACAACAGCTTTCTGGGACGGCTCAGGCGCAGTGCCGCCAACCTTTGAACAGCGAGGCTGGTCCTACCTTACGATCATTGATAAACTGGCCATAGTTCACGCGTCCCATGTTCTCCACCAGAAGGTCCAGAGTGGCCCCAGCTCTCCCGGTGATGTTCAGAGTGACCTCAAAGTCTCGGTCAAGGATTCCCTGGGGGACCTGTGGGTTCAATGCCAAGTGAGAATTACCTAAGGGGAGAAGGCCAGCCGAGAGGCAGCTGGCTCAGTGAATCCGGCACTCATTTTCCTGCCTTGAAGCGGCACCAGACTGGGGAGGAAATGCTTCGATGGCCCCTTAATTCAGGTCACCAGGCAAGGGGGACAGCTTTCTCCGATCGCCGCTTTCTACACGAGAAAGTCGCTAGACGCAGCTCTGTGCATGGCAAGGTCTAGACTGGTTTCCTCCAGAGGCGGATTGCACAGCGGGCGCACCGGGCGCGCACCCTGGGCCCCGACTTCAGAAGGGCCCCGCAAAACCCCAACTTGACACCTTTTTTTTTAATGACACCAAGTTTGGTTTCCTATGTGCAATTTTAACATGAATAGTATAGAATATTTTTTATTTATTTAAAAACATGGTTAACGCCCTGGCCGGTTGGCTCAGCGGTAGAGCGTCGGCCTAGCGTGCGGAGGACCCGGGTTCGATTCCCGGCCAGGGCACACAGGAGAAGCGCCCATTTGCTTCTCCACCCCTCTGCCGCGCTTTCCTCTCTGTCTCTCTCTTCCCCTCCCGCAGCCAAGGCTCCATTGGAGCAAAGATGGCCCGGGCGCTGGGGATGGCTCTGTGGCCTCTGCCTCAGGCGCTAGAGTGGCTCTGGTCGCAATATGGCGACGCCCAGGATGGGCAGAGCATCGCCCCCTGGTGGGCAGAGCGTCGCCCCTGGTGGGCGTGCCGGGTGGATCCCGGTCGGGCGCATGCGGGAGTCTGTCTGACTGTCTCTCCCTGTTTCCAGCTTCAGAAAAATGGAAAAAAAAAAAAAAAAAAAACAAAAAACATGGTTAACATGTATTTTTATTTTCCCTGTCTCTCTCTCTCTCTTTCTCTCTCTCTCTTTTTTAAGGGGCCCAATATTTTCTTCTGCACCCGGGGCCTCAACCGACCTTAATCTGCCTCTGGTTTCCTCTGCTCTGCAATGGTTTGTTTTGTGTCTCTTTTTAATAGACAGGGAATGGAAGCCCAAAATCCTAGGGCAGGGTTCGTGTCACGGGAAACTCTTCGTGTTCTAGCACAGAAGGCAGTCACAAAAAAAGTAGCTTCTGAACAACATGGCGAACAGAGACGGAATCAGATAAACGAGATAAAAATCAGAGAGTTAGGTGGAGCAGAGTCACCTCAAAATGCCCGATATGATGCACGAACCACCAACATTATATAATGGAATGAACGAGAACAGCAGGCATTTTAGCAGCAACATATTCCTAATAGTTAAAAAGATGAGATTAAAAAAAATTGCTGCTGATCGTAATTCATTAACACGACCCCTGAACTGAAATCCAAGAGACAGTCGCCATCAGTATCCACATCATGGCTTAGAAACTTGCTCCCACTGAAAAGGAAGCTGCTGATGACGATGAAATGGTAATATTTTCATGTAAAATTTCCGGACAACTTTTCCTGTGTTCTTTCTTTCACATGAACATTTCAGGGAGACAAAGGGAAATCCCAACAGGTACCTTTACTTCGTTATGAAACTACGTTCTCCGTGGGTTTGAGCTAGAATTATCATGAATAATCCTCTGGAATATAATTTCTCATCAATGAGTCACCACTCTGGCATGTACGAAACGGACCCTGTCTTCAAGGAGGCAAAGAAGACATTGGGTGACATGTGGTGGTCAGTCAGAGAGGACGGCCTTGGATTGGGGAGACCAGGAAGGTGTTGGAGAAGGCGGGGTCTTGAGCATGGCCATCCAGGCTAAGATGGGTCCGGGGTGGTTCTGGGCAGACGGAACGTGGGGGAGGCCATGCCAGCTAGTAAGGGGTACAGCTAAGGGACAACAAGAGGAGGGGGCAGAGCCTGCGTCTGGAGAGGTGGGCGAAGGACTTGAATGTTGTGTCACCGAGTGCAGACCCACACCCGCCCCGTGGGGCAGATACACACAGTTCAGGGGCGATCCTTACCCCATCCACAGAGACATAGGCCCGGTCGTGGACTCCACGAAGCGGTGAAGAGAGGGGGGTTGGGTCGCTGCAGTCTTCAGGAAGTGTCGTTCGGTACAGCACAAACCCAAAATACTGGTTAGGAAAGGATGAAAGAACAACAATTCATCGCTTTTGCTGTTTGTTTTACGAGAATGTGGTCACCCTCGATCTGCATGACAGTGAGGCTTCTAAAAACTTTAAGGGATAAAACGCTTCCCCAGCCTCTGGGAGAAGTTCAGTCTGAAAGAAGGGGACTGGCTTCACTTTGTAGCTCGCGGAATGACTATCACACCAGGGAACGTCAAAGAACCCTGAAGAGCGTTTCATCAAACATCCCTTCCCGGCCTGACCTGTGGTGGCGCAGTGGATCAAGCGTCGACCTGGAAATGCTGAGGTCGCCGGTTCAAAACCCTGGCCTTGCCTGGTCAAGGCACATAGGGGAGCTGATGCTTCCTGCTCCTCCCCCCCTTCTCTCTCTCTCTCTCTTTAACTCTCTCTCTCTGTCTTCTCTAAAATGAATAAATAAAAATAATTAAAAAATAAATAAAAGAGAACTGTTTAAAACATCCCTTCCCTGCGACTCTGGGACGTGTTCAGTGATTTGCCCCGAATCACTAAGGGGCATCCTATCACATACATGGTTATGTATGTTACCTCAAAAACACAAAACAAAACAAAGAAACAAAAAAAAATGACAACCAACGATAAAGCCAAGGATGTTCAGTGAAACAAAACTCCTGGCTCTTGGCCTCAGTCGGGCTCTAACATACAAAACAAGAGTCAATCGGAAACTGTTGCGAGTGGAGGAGTGGGGGAAACGGAGACAGTGACAGGGAGGGGCGTAACCTGCTGCTAAGTCAGAAAACACTTTCGGGCGCTGGAATCCCTGCTCCGAACACAGGCCCCAAACAGGCAGGGGCCCCAATCAGGCAGCCCTGGGCAGCAACAGCGCCCACCGCCTCGGGGAGTGACCCTCCTGCTGTGGACACTAGCCAGGGTGAGCCGGACCAAGTCCTGGGCCAGTGAAAAGAATGCAGACCAAACTCCTGCAGGGACCAGAGAAAAAGTTCCTTGTCTCTAGGGCCTGGAAAGCGAGGCGGTGCACCTCAGGCAAGTGGAAAGGTGACCTGGAGGAGCTGAAAACATTGTTAACTCTGGCCCTGGCTGGTTGGCTCAGCGGTAGAGTGTCGGCCTGGCGTGCGGGGGACCTGGGTTCGATTCCCGGCCAGGGCACACAGGAGAAGCGCCCATTTGCTTCTCCACCCCCCCTCCTTCCTCTCTGTCTCTCTCTTCCCCTCCCGCAGCCAAGGCTCCATTGGAGCAAAGATGGCCCAGGCGCTGGGGATGGCTCCTTAGCCTCTGCCCCAGGTGCTAGAGTGGCTCGCGACCCCGGAGGGGCAGAGCATCGCCCCCTGGTGGGCAGAGTGTCGCCCCTGGTGGGCGTGCCGGGTGGATCCCGGTCGGGCGCATGCGGGAGTCTGTCTGACTCTCTCCCCGTTTCCAGCTTCAAAAAAACAACAACAACATTGTTAACTCGTGTTCCTGTGTGGCAGGAGAGGCCCGAACTCAAGAAGTGCCTTTGGTGCCATCACCGAACCTTCAAGTCCAGGATGCCTCTCTCCCCTCCGCCAAGTCTCTATCCTGCTGCCTTTTGTTTTGTTTTTTGAAAATAACCAAAATGGTGGCAGGTGTGAACTCAGAGGCTGAGGAAAACTGCAAAAGCTTCCGAGAGGGGAGTGGAAACTCTGATGGTCCCTGAAAAGGTGGAGCTGAAGCTTCTGAAGTTGGGGGGGGGTAGGAGGTGTGCCAGGGCTGCACCCCACTCCCTGCAGCTGCGCCCTCCCACGGGTTTCATTGGAATTCAACATTTTGTGGGCTTGCCCTAGACCCGAAAGAGCCAGGGCTCAGTCAGGGAGTCCCACCCAATCCGTGAGCAATGATCAGAAAGTGGAAGGGGCCTGAGAAAGAACAGAGACTGTAAGTGTCTACACGTTAACCTGGAATTCACTCCTAGGCTCCAGCAGCTCTAGTGCCCAGGTCTTCTCTGATGTGCTCCACGGCCCTGCCAGGTAGAACGGGCGTGCTCTACTTTCTAGTTGAAGACATGCACAGACAGCCAGTGCGTGCTAGAATCAGAGGAAGAACTCTCCCCGATGGTGATGAAAAAATATGGGGTGGGGAGCTTAATTATGCATTTTATCCATCACACATCAATCAGAGTTGTTGGAATAGAAGGTTCTTGTAAAATTTTACAAGTGTATAGTCACTTGTAAAACGTTACACGTGTAAAAATAGTCATTGGAGGCAAAATGCATTAAATGAAGATTAGACATGCTATTATTCTATCACTTTGTTCAGACACCTTCCGGAAGGCAATCGCTACAGAAAGTCAGAAAGGAGGACCCACTCCAGAAATGGGGCTGAGTTCCTAACTGGGTGCTCGGACTTAACATGGCACCAAACGGACAAGTTGACCGCATAGGCACCCTGAAGACAAATCACCTCTGTTGTGTTTGTGCCAAAAATGTTCTACTGAATCTAATCGGTGAGGGGCAGGCAGTCTACCAAACAAATGGTCTGAATGCTTTGGAAATGTTGATGTCACTAGAGAAAGAAGAAGAAAAAGACTTAGGAACAGTTTCCAATGCAAGAAGACGAAAGAGACATTATAAAATGTAACGCACGATCGGGGATCGAAAACTGGATTGAAAAAGGTTAGGCAATCAAAGACATTACTGGAATAACCAGGGATACTTGATTTTGGAATGTATATTAGATAATTAGATTGCATCAATGTCAACTTTCTTCACTTGATCTCGGCCAAAAGGCCGAGAAGCAATCCAGTTTCTTAAGTGTGATCATTATATTGTGGTCATGCAGGATAATGTCCTTCTTGAAAGATATATGCGGTAATACCTAGGTGTGAAGTGTCGTGATGTTGACAACTCACTCAGACTATAAGAGAAAAACAAAACCAGCGCTTGGTGACATACACCCACAGAAAGATAAAGCAAGGGAAGCCGCTGTGAACACTTGGTGAATCTAGGTGGGAGCTAGCTGTTGGTCGCACTATTCTTGCATCTCTTTTAGATTTAAAAATTTCCAAAATAAAAAGTTGGAAAAGCTTTTAATTTTTTTTTATTTTTTACAAGGACAGAGAGAGTCAGATAGAGGGATAGAGACAGACAGGCAGGAACGGAGAGAGATGAGAAGCATCAATCATCAGTTTTTCATTGAGACACCATAATTGTTCATTGATTGCTCTCTCATATGTGCCATGACCATGGGCCTTCAGCAGACTGAGTAACCCCTCCCCCCCCCCCGCCCCCGCTTGAGCCAGTGGCCTTGGGTCCATGCTAGTGAGCTTTTGCTCAAGCCAGATGAGCCTGTGCTCAAGCTGGCAACCCCGGGGTCTCGAACATGGGTCCTTCCACATCCCAGTCCGACGCTCTATCCACTGCGCCACTGCCTGATCAGGCGGAAAAGCTTTTAAATTAAAGATGAGACAATGCCTGGAGACTAAAAGCATGCACGCGCGCGCACACACACACACACACACACACACACACACACACACAGTGCTCGTTTTCTGTTCTCTTCAAAAGCAGGCAAAGTAACCTCTAAGAAGCTAATCTAGTAAGAACATAGTCCTTATCCCTTTGAGCTAACTAAGGACAAATTAAATTGTCGCTTTTGAGTCTAACAAATAGCAGTTTTCCACTGGTTACCTAGTAAGAAAGAGTAATTCGATCAGAAATGCACTTAATTTATAACCTGCACACAATTATGTTGAAATCCGGTGGGCTACAACTTATTTGAGTGAGAATACGAAATGGGGGAGATACAGAAAAGGCCAGCCTAATGTGCCATATACTTAAAGCTAAAGAGAGCCTGGAAATCCACTGCTAGGTTCCTTGTGGTCTGATTTCTCTGCTTACTGTTTTGGTCCCTGGGCTCAGAACAGACACTGCAAGGCAGGGCGCAAAGCACATTTCTGCCAAGTAGAAAATAGCTAAAGCGTTACCTTTGAAGACCTACCTGTTTCACCTGGATAAATGTCAAGGGATACAGGCTTTTTATAGGCCCCGTGGGACACAGGATGTTCAGAGATTCCTCCACTGTCTTTAACTGAAAAGAGACAAAAGCGGCGTTCACTCACTGTCACCCCTCCCTGGTCATCCGAGTCGGGAATGTCATTTGTAAATCATTAAAGTTAATGGGTTTGACCAAACCCCTAAATAAACCTAAATGGTTCAGACTGTTCTCCAGTCACCTTTATTCGGCTCTTAGCACTTTCTTAACATTTGATGCAGCACACACCTGATGGTAATCTTAAAAAGAGTTTCAAACATCCCTATTTGCAAATACAAGCTCCCGTCTAGAAAAGGCTCTTAAAATAAATGAAAACCGAGGCTCAGGAGGCCGCCTCTTCTGAAGCCTTCCCCAACACCCTCCGAGCAAAGTAACCGTGACTGCACCCTCTGAGTCTGTCTGCAGCACACCTTCCACGCCTCTTTCGTTCACCAGCTGTATCCCTTTGCCCGACTGTCCGCTCCGCAAGGCCTGGGTCTGTACTGTGCTTAACCCCAATGCCCGGCACACAGCAGCCACCCAACAAATACACATATTCGATCCGAATGATTGTGTCTTCTTCCAACACAGGATGCCTATTCTGGTGCAGTAACAATGACAACAGCTACCCAACACTGGTTGCCTAGCAAACTCCTAGGGAGACAGAGCTTTACACACACACAACTCATCGAATCCTCCCAACTACCCAGTGAGGGAGGCATTATTGTCCCGAAGTTAGGGACTCAGAGAAGCTCCCTTGAGCATTTGGCAGAACCAGGATTTGCGGTTAGGTTGGGCTCCAAACCCAGAACTTTCCACGTCACGATACTGGTTAGGAATTTTATAAGCATGATCCATGGTTACCCTGCTGATGGGCAGCATCGAGGGGCGGGGGAAAAATAATCTCAAATCCAATTCTATCAAGTTGGCTACTCACTTAGACGTTTCCCACTTGGACAACTCAACTCAACGGTGAAAGTTTCATCCTCTGTCACTCTGTTCTATATAAATTTAATTCAGCTATATGCTGATTTGCTCTCTTACATTCTAAGTATTTCGTTAAGAAGAAGAAGCCGTTTCTGCTCACACGATTTTCTTTCACAGTAAACAGAACATGCTTTCAACGCTAAGCTAGATTTGTTTTAGTAATGTTGCGTTAGCCACGTTCAGTTATTTTCTGTTGTGTAAAAATAAAATTCCTCACAGCTCTAAATCCCATAAACCAACTTTTCGTTAAGTGGCAAGAGCAATGAAGAAGTCGAACATGCTCCTTTCACAGGTCTGATTAAAGCTTGATTAGTCTGAAGAAAGATACCTATCAGGCAGACCTACCACATTCTTTGTAGGATGTAACACACGTATCTGACACTAGGTGGAAAAAGTTACAAGAACTCAACCAACTGTAATATCAAAGGGCTTCATGAATGGAAAAAACTCATACAATCATGTTTGGCATTTTGCTTAAAGATAAGAACTTATGATGCTATTTTAGAATATCAAGATTCTTAAGAAACATGCAACTGTTCAGGTTTTTTTTTTTTCTTCTTTTTCTTTTTCTTGTGAGTTCACTCATGTAGGAGTTAGGGATGATAAAAGGGGAAAACCTCAAGACAGAGATGGTCAAAACAAACTGACTTTGGCTTACGTCACTTTTTCTCTTTTCCTAGAATAAAATGTCCTTAACTCTTATTGATTGAATTCTAGCTTTCCCCTCTGATGTCTCATTCACCCTACAGACCACAAAAATTAGGACATGATTTTGAGATGGGAGTGGACAATTTTAGGGCAAAGACCGATCAAGATGCCTGTGGCTGTTGAGAACCCCCTAAAATAAAGGTGAATTATGAAAAAGAACCTCACCAGCCACACAGGGTGGCACGTTATTCCTTCAAAGTCTCCCGGGACTGCTTTGGACAGCTGATAATTGAACCAAAATGACCGGGATGATCTGGAACGCCTCCCTGCTCCTGCCCGGGCCTGGTTTGCTCACTCTGTCAACATGCATACACACCCTCTCGCCTCCCATTTCCTCGTTTCCCCAGAAACATCATCTTCCCCATCAGTCTCGGAGAAAACAAATTCACAGAAAAATAACGAACCGATTTCCCAGCATGACACTTTCACTCCGACGACTAAATTCCATTTCCTCACTCTCAGTGTTTCTGGTGGTTTTACTTTCTTACCTTTCTCAGAGCCACTTTTCCATACGCAAACTTTGGTGTGGACGGAGGGATAGGACCTTCTGGTACTTTTTCAAACTATAAACCAGAGGGGGGAAAAATAACAGCCATTAAACCCTCAGAAACATACCTATACAATTCATTTTTCAAAAGGAGGGTCAGAGACCGTAACAACAGTGCCAGCGATGCTTTGGAAAAACAAAGGAACAAAAGACGTCCTTCCAAGACGGGATCTGGTTAAGTGTTTACTTCTACGTGTGTTTTTGTTTTAAACTCCAGAAACAATTTAAGTAATTATAGACTAAAGATTTCTAAACAGAGGGCAAAGACAAATAGAATGAGGCTGACGGCAGAAGACTGGAGTGGGGGAAGACAAGGAAAAAGATACAGAGGCTAAAGGGAGGTAGCCCAGGGTAGAAAAATATTATTTCTACATTGTCTTATTGATAGATTAAGGTTTTGCATTAATGTTAAAATTGTCAGGGTTATTTAAGAGCACATTCCTACCTATGCTTATGAAACATACACGGAAGTACTTCATGGTGCAGGTCATGACGTGTGTAACTCTTCAATGGTTTAGAAAACACAGGAGAGGTTTAAGGGTAAATGTTGGCTCAAAAGAATGAAATGGTAAATCTGAGTAAGGAATATACAAATGTTCTTTGAATAATTTTTATTCTTAAAACTTTTATGTAAGTTGAAATTATTTTTAAATAAAAAGTTAAAAATGAAATAATAAAACCCTATTAAATATGTGTATACACACATATTAACATCAGAAGATATGGGTGTAACTCTTAGGTCTTAGAAAAGTCTGTCTATCTGGAATCTCCAAGTAGACTGCATTATGATCTTTTAGGATCTTTCTTTCTTTCTTTCTTTCTTTCTTTCTTTCTTTCTTTCTTTCTTTCTTTCTTTCTTTCTTTCTCTTTCTCTCTCTCTCTCTCTCTCTTTCTTTCTCTTTTTTTCTCTCTGTCTCTCTCTCTTTCTTTCTCCCCTCTCTCTCCTTCCTTCCTTCCTTCCTTCCTTCCTTCCTTCCTTCCTTCCTTCCTTCCTTCCTTCTTTCCTTCCTTCACCCCTTTCTTGTTTCCCTTTCTAAAAGTAATTTTTAAAAAGAAGAGGACACATTGATAAGAGTGTGGTGGTTACGGGGGGGAGGGGGGAGTGGGAGAGGGATAGGGGGTGGGGAGGGGCACAAAGAAAACAAGATAGAAGGTGACAGAGGACAATCTGACTTTGGGTGGTGGGTATGCAACATAATTGAACGACAAGATAACCTGGACTTGTTATCTTTGAATATATGTATCCTGATTTATTGTTGTCACCCCATTAAAAAAATAAAATTATAAAATTAAAAAAAAAAAAAAAAAAAGAAGAGGACACGACACTGGTATAAGGAAAAGCAATAGTCTCTTGACTCACTATTTTCTTAGTTATATTCTTCAGCGGGAACCATTTTAAAATCATTTAATTGTACCTATTTTTGCTTATTTTGGTCTCTAAATAATACACTTACCTGCTATTCTTGTCTGATCCATTTCAACTACTATCATTGATTTCTCCAGTACATGAGAATTTAGCTCAGTTGTACTATTCCGGATATCCCTTTCTTGCAATCATGGTTATATCACCAGTTTCGATTTCTCTACTGGTTAGCTTTGCAGATTTAAATAACATCCTATACCTTTATTTCTTAGTTCCTTCAATTAAGATTATCCTTCGTGTCCACACTTTTTTTTTTAAGACAAAGCTATTTGCTTCCTTCCCTGAGCTCTCCTCCCTACTCCAAACCATTAGCTATCCTTTCACATTGTCAAGGTTAAAACAATCTGTCCTACAGCCATGAGTCCTCTCTTCATCTGTATATTGACTCTAAATTCAAAATCGACTAATAGTGATCACACTATTAAAACTCTATACAGCCTGACCTGTGGTGGCACAGTGGATAAAGCATTCCCCTGGAAATGCTGAGGTCGCCGGTTCGAAACCCTGGGCTTGCCTGGTCAAGGCACATATGGGAGTTGATGCTTCCAGCTCCTCCTCCCTTCTCTCTCTCTCTGTCTCTCTCTCTTCTCTCTCTCTCTCTGTTTCTCTCCCTCTCTCTCTCTCCTCTCTAAAAATGAATAAATAAAATAAAAATAAAATAAAAAAATAAAACTCTATACATAGTTTTCTCTGTACAGCCACGTGGTGTGTGTTATGATGGTACATTCTGTTTTACTCAGACTTTTGTGTTCATTTTCCTCCCGGAGGTTTCTAATTGCCTTCCTTTTTTTCCTGTCTGCCTTTAGGTTAACACCTCTTTAGGTTGCTCCAAGTTTTCAAAGATGATATCAAGTTTCTCTAAACACCCCTTTTCTCCCTTAGAAAACTCCCTAGTGGAACCCTCAGTTTCCTTGCTCCAAGGGACTGCCTCTCCACTCAACTTGATATCCTGAGACTCTTCTTCATTACTGTCCTGGCTTTTAGCTCCTGTTTTTAGGGTCTCATGACTACATCATTACACTGGAGCATCTTAGGAAGTAGCTTCCTAAGAACTGCCATGTGGAAGGTAAATTTCCGGAATCTTTGAATGTCTGAAAATGTCACATTTTGTGGATAATTTGGATGGGTATAGAATTCTATGTTGAAAATCATCTTCCCTTAAAATGTTAAAGGTATTCTTCTGTGTCTTCTATCATCCAGTGTGGCTTATGTACGCTCATTCTTGTTCTTTTGAAGGTAACCAACCTTTTCTCTGTAGAAGCTTATAGGTGCTTTATTCTTTATGTTTTAACATTTTCCAAAAATATGTTTGGATACATATGTTTTTCACATTCATTATGTTGGTAACTCAAGTATCTTTTTCTGTTTTAAAAAGAATTCTATACTGTGTCTTTGATATTACCTTTTTCTCCATTTTTTTCTTTCCTGTAAGTAAGTTATACATCCCAGGTTGTTCTTCTACATCTCTCATTTCCAATTTCCATCTCTGTCTTCTGGTTCTATTTCTAGGGGATTATTTATATTTTCCAATAACCCTTTCTTGTTCCCTAACTGCTCCTTTTTCAAAGCATCTCATTCCTATTTAATGGATTCAATATCTTCGCAAATCTTTACGGAATATAAATTTGAGAGGGCTTGCTTTGTTTTGCTTAAGCTCTTTCTCTGTTGCCTTCAGGATTAATTTTCTGTTTACTTCATCCTGGTCTTTTTCTTTCCCATTGCAGGTTTTATAGATGTTCTCAAACCTCTGGCCATTCTAGGTTGTCCATTCATATTTAATGGTGATGCAAATAAATGCACCAACATTTGCATAATCATCTTTTCTAGCCCTTCCTGCTTTGTGAAGAGGAGAAAAGCTTATGCATTGGGGAACACTTTTTTTAGAGCAATTTGACAGGTATTCAGATATAAAATGTAGGATCTTTGCTTTGGGGCTGAGCATTTATTTTTTAAAGAAAAAAAAAATCTGATTACTTTGATTGGTAGAAAGATGCTTCCCTGATGGGCAGTCTATTAGAAAGTGGGACAAAGGTGAGGAGGACCTGACAGGAGAAAGAGTTTAATTAGCCCTCCCATTTTCAGCTCCATTTCATTTCTGTCCTTTGTCATACCTGCGCCTCCAGGACCCCAGCTGTCCAGGTCAATCTAGTCTCTGCTCCTGTAACCCCTTCCACACTCACTGGGGACCGAGATATCCTCACCCCGCTTCTTCAGTCAGCACTCCTCCTCCTATTTCTGTTTCCCAGACATCTTTAAAAATCTCTCGTGCATAGACAGCACCTGTCTTATTGGCTTCATGAAAAAGAAATTTTCTTTTTATCACTTAGGAACATTTTGAAAGGAAGAAGAGATTAATGTGTGCTCAGTCAACCATCTGGAACTTAGAGTCCTTTGCATTTACAGTATTCTATAACGCTATATTTCTATGACATTTTTAAAAGGTCATATTAAAATGGTCATCATGATTCATATTGAATGTAAGGCCAAAGAGTTACTGGGTTTTTTTTTGTTTTTTTCTGAAGTTGGAAACGGGGAGGAAGTCAGACAGACTCCTGCATGCGCTCGACCGGGATCCACCCGGCACGTCCACCAGGGGGCGATGCTCTGCCCCTCTGGGGCATCGCTCTGTTGCAACCAGAGCCATTCTAGCGCCTGAGGCAGAGGCCATGGAGCCATCCTCAGCAACCAGGCCAACTTTGCTCCAATGGAGCCTTGGCTGGGGGAGGGGAAGAGAGAGACAGAGAGGAAGGAGGGGGGAGGAGGGGTGGAGAAGCAGATGGGCGCTTCTCCTGTGTGCCCTGGCCGGGAATCGAACCTGGGACTCCTGCACGCCCAGGCCAACAGTCTACCACTGAGCCAACCGGCCAGGGCCAAGAGTTACCGTTGATCTTAGAGCAAGATGTTAAGATCTTTCTTCCCAGCTGTCCCTGAAGTCTAGACCACACTCCTTCTTCTTTGGCAGTGGGTCCACCCCTCCCTCTTTTTTTTTTTTTTTTTTGTATTTTTCTGAAGCTAGAAACGGGGAGAGACAGTCAGACAGACTCCCGCATGCACCCAACCGGGATCCACCTGGCACGCCCACCAGGGGGCGATGCTCTGCCCCTCTGGGGCGTCGCTCTGCTGCAACCAGAGCCACTCTAGCGCCTGGGGCAGAGGCCAAGGAGCCATCCCCAGCGCCCGGGCCATCTTTGCTCCAATGCTGCGGGAGGAAGAGAGAGACAGAGAGGAAGGAGGGGGGGAGTGGAGAAGCAAATGGGCGCTTCTCCTATGTGCCCTGGCTGGGAATCGAACCCGGGTCCCCCGTACGCCAGGCCGACGCTCTACCGCTGAGCCAACAGGCCAGGGCCCACCCCTTCCTCTTTCACTCCACATGCTGGCCAATAAAAGCAGGAAACACAAATCCACACAGGGGACCTGGAAGCAGTATTATTTGTTTTCTGAGGTTCCTTATTTACCTGTACAAAGTAGTGGCCCTGTCATGGCTAACTCCTACAGTCACAGTGAATTCCAATATAACTAGGACTACAATCTCTTTTTCCACATTGGCAGAAAGACATCTTTATCCAACTTACATGCAGTTAACTTTGATGTGGCCCTTATATGACAGTTTTGTCAACTACTCACAAAAGCCCTCATAGCTATTGTATTTCTTTTTTTAGAGGTCAGACTGAAGAACTTGCTCAAGATTATAAAGAAGGCCAGGGCCGGGGCTGGGGTTTTGACTCTACTTCTACTGCTGTTTCTATTGCTCCATCTTACCTCCTTCATTGTTGTAACAATAACAGAAGGTGTCTTCTGTTAATTTCTCCTTTTTTTTTTTTTTTTTTTTTTTCTGAAGCTGGAAACAGGGAGAGACAGTCAGACAGACTCCCGCATTCGCCCGACCGGGATCCACCCGGCACACCCACCATGGGGCGACGCTCTGCCCACCAGGGGGTGATGCTCTGCCCATCCTGGGCGTCACCACGTTGTGACCAGAGCCACTCTAGCACCTGGGGCAGCGGCCAAGGAGCCATCCCCAGCGCCTGGGCCATCTTTGCTCCAATGGAGCCTTGGCTGCGGGAGGGGAAGAGAGAGACAGAGAGGAAAGCGCGGCGGAGGGGTGGAGAAGCAAATGGGCGCTTCTCCTGTGTGCCCTGGCCGGGAATCGAACCCGGGTCCTCCGCACGCTAGGCCGACGCTCTACCGCTGAGCCAACCGGCCAGGGCCTCTTCTGTTAATTTCAATGCATAATTCTAAAAACATGCCACTAAACCTTCTCTCTCTTAATTTCCCTCCTAGGCCTTCCCCTTACACACATACAGTATAAAGGTAAGAGGTAATTTTGTAATTTGCTATCACCGCTTATTAAAAGCGCTTTTGGCATGACCAAATGTTAGCAGTAAGTTCATTTATTGCAGGAGTAGTCAACCTTTTTATACTTACTGACCACTTTTGAATCTCTGTTAGTAGTAAAATTTTCTAACCGCCCACCGGTTCCACAGTAATGGTGATTTATAAAGTAGGGAAGTAACTTTACTTTATAAAATTTATAAAGCAGAGTTACAGCAAGTTAAAGCATATAATAATAATTACTTACCAAGTACTTTATGTCGGATTTTCACTAAGTTTGGCAGAATAAATCTTTATAAAACAACTTACTATAGTTAAATTTATCTTTTTATTTATACTTTGGTTGCTCTGCTACTGCCCACCATGAAAGCTGGAATTCCCACTAGTGGACGGTAGGGACCAGGTTGACTACCACTGATTAATTGCATATTATATTCAAGTGGATATGACAGAATTTATATAACCATCTTTTGAATATTAGGAATTGGATTATTTCTAGGTTTTTTTTGTTTTTTTTTTATTCATTTTTAGAGGAGAGAGACAGAGAGGGAGAGAGAGGAGAGAGAGACAGAGAGAAGGGGGAGGAGCTGGAAGCATCAACTCCCATATGTGCCTTGACCAGGCAAGTCCAGGGTTTCGAACCGGCAACCTCAGCATTTCCAGGTCGATGCTTTATCCACTGCGCCACCACAGGTCAGGCTATTTCTAGTTTTTGATATTATAAATAATGCTGCAGTGGACTTCATAGTTATTGCTTAATTTTTTTAAAAAAAATAAAGCCCCAAGTGAGGGGTTACCAGGTCAAGTGATATGAACATTTTATATGATTCTTAGTATAGTGTATACCAAGCTTTTCATCAAAGGTCTATACTTGCTTATGTTTTTTGCCCAATTATCTGTTTGGATCTTGATTTTTAAATCAGTGGCATGAACTCATTTTATCAATATTAAGTCTCCCTCTGTCTATCTCATTTGCCACAACCATCTCCGTTTTCTTTTTAACAGTTTTAGTTGTTTTTCATTGATTATCATGTAGCAAAGACCTAATCTTTCTATTCAATTAATTAATGTTTCAGAAAAGAAATAGACAAATAGGTCCTGGCCGGTTGGCTCAGTGTTAGAGCATCAGCCTGGCGTGCAGGAGTCCTGGGTTCGATTCCCGGCCAGGGCACACAGGAGAAGCGCCCATCTGCTTCTCCACCCCTCCCCCTCTCCACCCCTCCCCCTCTCCTTCCTCTCTGTCTCTCTCTTCCCCTCCCGCAGCCAAGGCTCCACTGGAGCATGGCTCTATGACCTCTGCCTCAGGAGGTAGAATGGCTCTGGTTGTAACAGAGTGATGCCCCAGATGGGCAGAGCATTGCCCCCTGGTGGGGTGCCAGGTGGATCCCGATTGGGCACATGCGGAAGTCTGTCTGACTGCCTCCTCGTTTCCAACTTCAGAAAAATACAAAAAAAAAAAAAGAAATAGACAAATATACCAAAACACTATACTTCAGAACTTTTATTCTCCATTATGATTTGTGCTTTAACCATAATTTTTAGACTAATCATAAATATTACTTTTTTAAAAATTTTAGGTGAAAGGAGAGGAATTAGTGAGGCAGACTCCTGCATGCACCCTGACTGAGATCCACCCAGCAACCTGATCTAGGGATGATGCTAGAGTACTGAGCTCTTTTTAGTGCCTGAGGCTGATGTACTCCAATGGAGCTATCCTCAGTGCCCAGAGCCATGCTCAAACCGATTGACCTACTATCTGTGGGAGGGGAAGAGGGAGAGAAAAGGAAGGTAAAGAAGAGGCGAAGCAGACGATTGCTTCTCCTGTGTGCCTTGATGGGGAATCAGACCCAGGACACTCATACACTGGGCTGATGTTCTATCAACTGAGCCTCTGGCCAAGGTCATTCTTCTTATCCTACTTATTTAGTTGAACAAGTTCAATACGGGAAGTTGCTGTTTTCCCAATGGAAGCCCATAGCTTCAATGTTGACAAACTTTTCTTTCCCTAAGATTATCTGTAATGTTTTTGTTCATTCATGTAACAAAGTCTTATTAAAAAAATATGTACTTTGTGTCAGGTCCTTTGCTTGGTACTGGCAATGTAAACAACTTCTAACAGCGTGACAGGTGGGTAAGCAAGTTAATGAACTCACTAGGAGAAGTTGTGTATTCCAGATCTCTACACTACAAGGTGGTGGCAGAAAACAAAGTGTGACTCATTGCAGAGAGACAGACAAAGACGACTCGGCGGAGAAGGTAACTGAGGCGTGCTCAGGGGAACAGCATCTGCAGGGGCCGAGAGTGAGAAACAGCACTGTCCCTCTCAGGGAATTTTACGGACCTTCATTTCAGGCCACAGAGTCACAGAGAAAGGAGGAATTGGAAGATGAGGCTTGAGGAAAATGGGGCCAAGTCGTAAAAGGCTTCCTGACCAGATCGGTGCTTTAGAGAAATCACTCTGGAAGACAGATGAGAAAAGCCAAGTCTGTAGGAAATACAAAGACTAGTGCCACAAGGGTGCAGAGGATGCTTTAAAAGACTAACATTCATTAAGTCTTTTGACTTTATTACCCTTCATTATCAGACATACCACACTGTGTTTCCACCAGCATCACGATTGCAAGAGACAGCTTGTGTCTGCACACTGAGCTAATATCATTCCAGCTGAAGACCAAGAAGATAATCAGCCATTGTAGACTGGTCTTGAACCAAGTTGCAAACTTCACTAAACTTTTGAAGGATTGAAAATCACTGTGGCATTCTCACATCCCCAGCCCTTCCCTCTGCTCCCACAGTCAGCCCCAATAACCACTTCAAGGAATCCCAAAATCAACTCCAATCATCAAGGTCCTCAACAATTACATGATTAACTTCTGCAGAATAACCCATCTCCAAAAAGCCACTGGATTCTTATCTTTGATGAAGAAATCTTAAAAAGTAGGTCTTAAATTCATTCAAAGGCATACAAAAATAAACTCCCCACTACCCCTTTTAGGATTAGTAGGGTAGAGGAAGGGTGCTGTCCTACAGTCTTATGGTTCAACCTCGAGGTCGAAGTGTTAACCATGTCTGGTTGAGTTTACCCACACCAAAGAGAACACCTTAGAAAATGCAAATGTCATGAGCTCTGTCATGCATCGAAGAGTCATATGCAAGGGGCCACCTGGAGCTCTCACTACTGAAAACAGACCTGTGCAGCCTGCTGGGAAATTATCCCTGGGAGTCCATGTCAGTGAAAGATATTGTCCATCATCTCCCAACTAATTAAACAAGAGGTAAAGATTAAAGAAGAGACCCATTCCACTTTGTAAGTCTTTGGTAAAGGAAAGAGGCAGGAAGAGCTATAAGAGGGGGTATTTATGATCCCATTATTTCTCTTGTTGCAAGCAAGTATTTTGAATATCATTTAACAGACCTGTTAACTCAGTGTTTTTCAATGGCCGGTCCACGGACCAGCGCCAGCTTGCTGGAAATTTTGTGCCAGTCTGCAAAAGGGCAAACCACCTTGATGTTATAAGAAGATTACAGCCCTGGCTGGTTGGCTCAGTGGTAGAGCGTCGGCCTGGCATGCAGAAGTCCCAGGTTCGATTCCCGGCCAGGGCACACAGGAGAAGCGCCCATCTGCTTCTCCACCCTTCCCCCTCTCCTTCCTCTCTGTCTCTCTCTTCCCCTCCCGCAGCCAAGGCTCCATTGGAGCAAAGATGGCCTGGGCACTGGGGATGGCTCCTTGGCCTCTGCCCCAGGCGCTAGAGTGGCTCTGGTCGCGACAGAGCAACGCCCCGGAGGGGCAGAGCATGGCCCCCTGGTGGGCAGAGCGTTGCCCCTGGTGGGCGTGCTGGGTGGATCCCAGTCGGGCGCATGCGGGAGTCTGTCTGACTGTCTCTCCCCGTTTCCAGCTACAGAAAAAAAAAAAAAATGTATATATATATATATATATATATATATATATATATGAAGGAAAAAAAAAAGAAGATTACAGACTCAGTGATCTTAGTCGAATCTGCTTATGCTCAGGGTGATTTCTGCCTTAGTGGTCCCCGAAGCAATTTTTCTGTTTTTACTGGTCGCCAAGTGTAAGAAGGTTGAAAACCACTTAGTTAACTGACCGTCTACAAAATCTCATTAGAAAGAGCCCACTTTTAAAGTAGTCTACTTCCCTCTTCCAAACTTAAAACATCAAAAAAAAGGGGGGGGGAAGATGCCTAGAGGTTAAGCTATAATCCGTTACAAACTATTGAATGACATGTATTTGTGAAGACTGCGTCCTTCATGTGTTCATCTGCTATGTCCCTGATTATGCGCTGGGTTTGTCTTTCGCTCACCGCCCTTCTCGCTCAGCTCTCCACGTTCAATCTCAACCTTCACTGGACTTTAGCCTCCATGTCCACGGCTGACCCCAGAATCTGAGCCTGCTCTAATGACTTCTCACTCCTAAGTGAGGTGTCTGCTGGACAGACACCTCCCCCTAATATCACCAGAGGCATCTTGAGCTGAACAAGCCCAGAACTGACTGCTCTCTGCCCCTTATCCCAGCCTGTGCTTTCTCTGCCATCTCCTATCTGAGTTGCAGACATCAATACCCATCCAGTTACCCAACGAGGGTTGTAATCTGACAAACTGACAACTCCTTATTCTTTCTCATCTGCGTTAAGTCCATCACCAAACCTGACCAATTTTATTTTCTATTCATATATATATATATATATATATATATATATATATATTTATTTATTTATTTAGAGAGGTGGGGGAACAGATATGGACAGACAGGAAGGGAGAGAGATGAGAAGTATCTACTTGTAGTTCTGGCACTTTAGTTGTTCATTGATTGCTCTCTCCTATGTGCCTTGACCAGGGAGGGGCTCCAGCTGAACCAATGACTCCTTGCTCAAGCCAGCGACCTTAGGCTCAAGCCAGATGAGCCTGTGCTCAAGCTGGTGACCTTTGGGTTTAAAACCTGGGTCCTCTGCATCCCAGATCAATGCTCTATCCCTTGCGCCACCATCTGGTCAGGCTTTACTTCCTGTTTTTAAAATCAATTGCTTCCTCTCCATTGCCTGCTGCTCCCGCTATCACCTCATTCCCAGGTCACTAGAGCAGCCCCCTAACTCATCTTCTGCATCCGGAAGTGCCCCAAGGCAGGGTCCTCCCAGTGTTCCCGTGGGTATGGGTCTTTGTAAAATCTGCAAAATGGATATCATTTAAGCACAACAGGCTAAGACCCCTGTCTCCTTCTGCACCCGCTCCCCTGTGTCACACACGCTCTTGCATCGGGAGGGTTCAGAGGAACTGCAGGCATCTCTGGGATTTAACCAAAGGAGAGCTGAGGAGGGGATTTATTTGATTTGGGTATGGAGTATATTTACATGGTTCACTGTCAAGTCTCTGAGGAGGTAACTTATCGCCCACAGATGATTCCTAACACTCATTTGCAACGCGTGTGAGCTGTGGAGGAGAAACAAGGTTTGAAAGGCGTGGGGCCGGAACAGGTCTATAGAAATTTCTTCTAAACATTACCGTTCACATGTGAAAGACCTGGAGACAGATCGCCCCGATTTTGATAACAATCCTAAGTATTTATACAACATTATCGGTAACCACATGTGAGGCTTTCTGTTTTTCTAAACTATCAATACTAAAAATTCCAATCAGCCATGCTAGGGAGAAAGATTTCCATTTTCTCTAGAGGACAAGATCGCAGATGTGGTGGTTAATGAGGAGGCAATCAAACAGCATGCAGTCAACCTAATAATTCCCAATATTGGTAAAACTGTGGGGACATAAGACTCAACTGATGCAATGTTACTGAAAGGCCATTTGGTAAGAACTATCAAAACGTTGGGTGCAAGCAACTTTGACCCACTAATTCCAACTCAAGAAAATTTCCTTGTAGCTGTCTTTATATTGGTACATGACATATCATTTAAAAGTTGAAAATAATTTCAATGCCCATCATTTAAAAACTGATTAAGTAAATGGCAGTCAATATAAATAGTATTACAGCAGGCAACCGTTCAAGAGAATGAGATCACCCGGGTTAAGGTATTCTAAGCATACACATCTATCTCATTCTTTCCCAGAATGCCCACAAAGTCACGGTGAAAAGGCTTTTAAGATATAAATACACTGAGCTGAGGAACAGGAGAGGTGATAACAGCAAGAAAATTTTGACAACTGAAAAATGGACAAATGAATAGCAAGTCAGTAATAAAAAATCCAGGTCCTAACTCAGGATAGGAGAAAACTAAGAATCAGTTTAATTTGACTGCAGAATTACCAACAGGCTCGACACTGGCAGTACCAGATCCTTCCGGAACTGGGAGTTACAGGTGCTAAAGTAAGGGGGGACTGGGTGAAGGCTATATGTAAAGATTAGGAATTTACTCTCTGGAGAGAAGAAACCAGAGTCTCTGAGCTCAAGGGCATGCTGCACAGTTGGGGACATGTTATTATAATAAAAAGGGGTAATGTGATTATATATATGTAGTAAACAGTAACCACCCACACTAGAACCCTGCCCCAGGGCCTGGAACACTGCCAGACAGCCCCTTCTTGCTCCTTACAGACAGGAAAGTGAAGTCATCTCTCTCAGAAATCTTAGCAACCATAGAGGAAATGTCTAAAATCACCTCACCCATTTTGTACAATTGAACAAAATTAAATAAAAAAAAAAAAAGCAATCTTTAAAAACCAAAGGAGGAAATAAGTTCTGTATGGAGAAAGGAAAGATATGGATTAATTTTGAATAATTACAGGTTAAAACTGAATGTTAAAGTGTTTCTGAGAGATGGACACATAGGAGCGTGTACTGTGTGAACCCACTCATAGAAAGTCGGAAAAGAAGAAAAACTAACCTCTGGTGACAGAGGTCATGACAGCAGTGAACCCTGGGGATGGAAGGGTCACGACTAGAAAGGGGCATGAGGGGGTTTCCGGGGTGCTGAGTGTTGGTTAGAGGGGTGCGTTCACTTTGTATAAATCCACTGAGCTATATACACTTATGAGTTGTGCTTTTGGGGGGAGTGTACATTTTACACGTCAGTAGATAACCACTAGTGGGCTAAAAATATCAGAATAACTTCCAAACTGGGGTGTGTGTCGGTGGGGGAGAGGTGAAATAAGAGAAAAGAATTAATCACACAATTCAGAAAGAAGTAATAAAGGGAAGACGAAAGAGAAAACCTGGACAAGTCGATTAATATACAATAAGATGGTTGAAGTGAATTGATGTGTATCCCAAATTATAATGAATGAGAATGAATAAATGCACCAGTTAAAAGACAAAAATGTTCAAATTAGATTTTTAAAAGATCCAGCTATGGGTGACATGCTAAAAAAAAAAAAGAATATAAAGAAGTTGAAATTAAAGTATTGTGAAAGATATACCAGGTAAATAATACCTGGAACAATGCAGGCAAACTCTATTAGTATCAGACAAAAAAGAGTGTAGGACAAAAAGCATTGGTAGAGATAGAGGATTAACACATAAGGATACTAAAAGATTTGATTCTGAATTTGCATATCTAATAGTTTGACCATAAAAAGTCATAAAACTATGAAGAGAGGTACATAAACAACTCTCTCAATAAGAGAACAAACAAACAATAATTAGCATAAATAACAAGGCTCTGGCTGGCTCAGTGGATAGAGTGTCAGCCCGGTCTATGGATGTCCTGGGTTTGATTCCCAATTAAAGCACATAAGAGAATTGACCATCTGCTTCTCTCCCCCTCCCCCTCCCCCTCCCCTTTCTCTCCCTCTTCCCTTCCTGCCTCCAGTGGCTTCATTGGTCCACATGTAGCTCCAGGCATTGAGGATAGTTCAGTTGGTTAAAGTGGCAGCCTCAGGTGCTAAATATAGCAAGGTTGATTTGAGCATTGGTTCCAGACGGGGCTTGCCAAGTGGATCCTGGTCTGGGCACATGCAGGAGTCTGTCTCACTATCACCCATCCTGCCACTTAAAAAAAAGAATGATCTTGACCAGGCGGTGGCGCAGTGGGTAGAGCGTCGAACTGGGATGCAGAGGACCCAGGTTTGAAATCCTGAGGTCGCCGGCTTGAGGGTAGGCTCATCTGGCTGAGCAATGGCTCACCAGCTTGAGCTTGGGGTTGCTGGCTTGAGCATGGGATCATAGACATGACCCCATGGTCGCTGGCTTGAGCCCAAGGTTGCTGGCTTGAGCAAGGGGTCACTTGCCCCCAGTTAAGGCACATATGAGAAAGCAATCAATGAACAACTAAGGAGCCGCAACGAAGAATTGATACTTCTCATCTCTCCCTTCCTGCTGTCTGTCCTTATCTGTCCCTCTCTCTGTTTCTGTCAAAAAAAAAAAAAGAATGAATAACAAAATTATCAACAGGTGCACTGATAAGCTTAATCTAATGAACATGTATATAGACTGTGTCCAAGTATAAAACCTGCAGTCTCTTCAGGGACACGTTGGTATATGTTAGACTCTACGATTAGGTTCAACAAATTTTAAGGAATAGGTATCATACAGACTGTTCTCTAAACAGGTGAAAATATGTTAGAAACCAACAAACTAGACAAATACTTATGTTTACTAATTGAAAAACCCACTTCTGAGCATTTCAAGGGTCAAAGAGATATCAAAATAAACAAATTTAGAAGCAAACTATAATAAATATGTTCTGTATTAAAACTTATGAGATGAAGCTATAGCTGTACTTGAAAGAAATGTATCACCTTTGAATGAATATTTGTATTAGAAAAGAAGAAAGGCTTGATTAAAAAGCTAAATTTCACCCTGGCTGGTTGGATCAATGGTAGAGTATCAGCCTGGCATATGGATGTCTCTGGTTTGATTCCCGGCCAGGGCACACAGGAGAAGTGCCATCTATTTCTCCACCCCTCTCCCTCTCCCTTCTCTCTGTCTCTCTCTTTCCCTCCTGTAGCCATGGCTCAGGTGGAGCAAGTTGGCCCTGGGCGCTGAGGATGGCTCCATGGCCTCTCCTCAGGTGCTAAAATAGCCTAGTTACCGAGCAACAGAGCAATGACCCCAGATGGGCAGAGCATCACCCCATAGGGGGCATGCTGGGTGGATCCAGTTGGGGCGCATGCAGGATTCTGTCTCTCTGCCTCCCCACTTTTCACTTAAGAAAAAAAAAACCCTGGCCGGTTGGCTCAGCGGTAGAGCGTCGGCCTGGCGTGCAGGGGACCCGGGTTAGATTCCCGGCCAGGGCACATTGGAGAAGCGCCCATTAGCTTCTCCACTCCCCCCCCCCTTCCTTTCTGTCTCTCTCTTCCCCTCCTGCAGCCAAGGCTCCATTGGAGCAAAGATGGTCCGGGCGCTGAAGATGGCTCCTTGGCCTCTGCCCCAGGTGCTAGAGTGGCTCTGGTTGCGGCAGAGCGACGCCCCGGAGGGGCAGAGCATCGCCCCCTGGTGGGCAGAGCGTTGCCCCTGGTGGGCGTGCCGGGTGGATCCCAGCCGGGCGCATGCGGGAGTCTGTCTGACTGTCTCTCCCCGTTTCCAGCTTCAGAAAAATACAAAAAAAAAAAAAGAAAAAAAGAACCTAAGTTTCAAATAAAAGAAGGAAGCGGTGAAGATAGAAACAGAGAGCTCTGAAAGAGAACAGGCACATGAGAGAGAGCTTGCAAGTCCTCACTACAAATTCTGCAGTGATCAAATCCATAGCAAAAGACAGAATGAGCAACATTCTAACCACACATCTGAAAGCTTAGATGAAGTAGACAAATTCTTAGGTAAGTACAGATCATCTCTTTCAATATGTTTAATGCAGTTCATCATCTAGCTGTTAACACGCTTACAATTAGACTACAGCATACTTAAACAAAAAAATAGTTCAAACCATTTATAGGCAGAAAATCTATGTTTTTAAACTTCAATCTCAGGTGACTGAGCAGAAAAACTGTGGGGTTTTTTTTAACCCACAGCAGAGACAGGAAACCCCACCTGGGTGCTCTAGATGCCTCAAAAGGTCACAATGTTAGCAGGTCTAAGCAGTTCAGGTGGCAGGCCAGCAACCACTGTCCCAGATAGACAAGTGAGCCCGTGCTGACAGCTCACATTTGCACCTTGCTCCATTGCCACAGATTCTCTCCTACACAGCTTAGCTATTTATACAGACACACAGTTTCTTACCTTGAGTACAAACAATAGTAACGGCTACCACTTACTGGACAACACGATGCCTTATGTAGGTTCTTTTTAGTCCTCCCAGCACAAACAGCAGTGGGTCCCGTTTTACAAAGGAATAAACTAGTGGAGTAACTTGATCACAGGCTCACTCTGCATCAGGCGGGGGCCAAGGCTCAAGGCCCAGTCCGTCTGGCCTTCACCTGGACTTGGAAGCCCCAGCGCCCTGGGAAGCTGTCCTACCAGGCACAGTGAGTCCCAGGCATCTCTGTCCAAGGCCAGCCCACCGCAGCCCATACAAAGCACCCACCTTCCGAATCACATCTCGCACGGCAAAGTACTTCTCGGTGAGGTCACCTGCCTCGCTCAGGGGGGCGTCGTAGTCGTAACTGGTGGGCTGCGCTTGGTAGGGCATGTTGGCCCCTAGGAGACAAAACATGACATTAGTTACTACTGAAGGCCCTTGCCTGGGACAAGGTCTTTGAGATTCACGGGTTCAGCATTATGGAGGGAGAAAATACAGGACCCATTTGAACCAACTGTTCAGTGAGACAGAGGTGGGCTTCTGGATGCAAGGTTTAGAGACATTCGTGTCTTCCCACAGGGGGCCCTTACCAAGCACCTTGGAGTCTAGCGAGCCCTTTCCCCACCCCCTCGGCAGAGCTCACAGGGCGAGCCCAGTAGATACCACTGCCACGGGACAAGCAGAGAATCCGAAACTCTACAAGACTCGCTCATCACAACCAGTCACGGCAGGGCTTATGGCATGACTTGCATCTCTGACGGTTAACCGTGATCTTTTTCATGACCTCGAACTCTGGGGCTGAGAAAAGGTCAGTCAGTGGAGGGGTCCCTCTCTGGTCATTGGCCTCCGCTAGGCTGCCTTGCTTATAGTTGCAATCCTCCTGGGATAGCCCGTATCCATCAACTGACTGATGTGGGGATATAACAGGGGTCCCCAAACTACGGCCCGCAGGCCACATGCGGCCCCCTGAGGCCATTTATCCGGCCCCCCCCCGCACTTCTAGAAGGGGCACCTCTTTCATTGGTGGTCAGTGAAAGGAGCATAGTTCCCATTCAAATATTGGTCAGTTTGTTGATTTAAATTTACTTGTTATTTTAAATATTGTATTTCTTCCCATTTTGTTTTTTTACTTTAAAATAAGATATGTGCAGTGTGCATAGGGATTTGTTCATAGTTTTTTTTTTTTATAGTCCAGCCCTCCAACAGTCTGAGGGACAGTGAACTGGCCCCCTGTGTAAAAAGTTTGGGAACCCCTGGGATATAAAAACTGAGTCCCTTTGTTACAAAGGGCCATCCCAGCTCCATCCAGAGCTCCCTCTGGAAGCAGCTAAGCTACCTGTGAGACCGCATCACAGCCTAGCTTCTCCTTCGGCTCAGTCCTCCCTCCCACACGCCCTCCTGGGTGTCTGTGAGCTTCTGAGGGCACAGCCCAAAGAGCTTTCAATCTTCTGCTGGGTAGCCTCAAAGTCTATTTCCCGGGGAACAGAGCCCACAACAGAGAGCAGAAAATAAGGCCAAGCCTGGGTGTACACAAAGACTAGGAAAGCAAACGGTCTCGCAATTCCTGCCGAGGGGGCGGAGTCTAGAACAGAGGCCCCCAACCTCGTCACACGTAATACTCACAGGGAGGAATTGTGTGCAACATTGGGCCATGACCGGATGCCAGTGAATTTAGAAAATCCACCCCAAGCATGAAAGACTCATGGAGAGCTTGCTAAAACAGAGTCATAAGCCCCACCCGAGACCCTGATTGAGCAGGTCTAGGGTGGGACCTGAGACTCTGCATTCCTAACCGGCTCCCAGGTGACACTGACGTCACCGCTGTCTGCGGACCAGCAAGGCTCTGGACCACCCCTTTCACTTCTCCTCCACGGAGCATTTTGCAGTGTAAGAATAGTTACAGTGTATGGGAATAGTTATTTTAGAATAATCTTTTATCCAACCTGAAGTTTAAGTGAATGAGGCCCCAATATTGAGAGTTCACATATGACTTAGTGACAAATTCTTTCGGGTGGTTCTCACAGCTCACACATGATGGGTCAGCCCTGGGTGGCCTTCGGGTGGTGGAGTTGGCAACATGAGCCAGGCCAAGGGTCAGGTCATCCCCGTAAAGACATTTTTTCATTAGTTCTCTGCACAGAGCCTGCATTTGGAAGTATCTAAACCAGCTGAAATGATTCAGCCACATGACTTTCCCCCATTTCTTATTAACCAGAGACAGCGAGCTGCCTGCCAACAGGTCTGCCCGCCTCTGGGGGTCCCGATGATAAAACACATCCTTTGCTGTGAGAGGCAATGGAAAAAGAAAACCACATCCCTTTCTGCAAGGAGAGCTCACCTTCTCTCTGTAGTCCCTTCTCTAGTTCTAAAGTGGCAGAGACTGGGCCGCCTGTGTTTCTGCTGTCTCTCGCTGCACGCTAGACAATGCATGCACCTTCGACATAGATGTGGCCTCACTGACCCGGACCCCCGCCACAGCCGGGACGGAAGAGGAGCTCTACCAGCTGCCAAGTTGAGTTGAACAAGTGTGACTTCCGGAAGCAAACTTCACAGGCCAAGGGAACCCAGGCGGGGAACCTGGCTGGGCGGTTAAAGGGTGGACTAAAACTCTAATTCTTCATTTCTTCATTTCTTGGCTCTAACAAGTAGTAGTAACTATTTCTTTTGTGTGTGTGTGTGTGTGTGTGTGTGTGAAAGAGACAGAGAGAGTGACAGATAGAGACAGACAGGAAGGGAGAGAGATGAGAAGCATCAATTCTTCGTTGCGGCTCCTTAGTTGTTAATTGATTGCTTTCTCATATGCGCCTTGACGGGGGGTGGGGGGTGGGGTGGAGGGCCTGCAGCAGAGCCAGTGACTTCTTGCTCAAGCCAGCGACTTTGGGCTCAAGCCAGCGACCATGGGGTCATGTCTATGATCCCATGCTCAAGCCAGCAAACCCGTGTTCAAACTGGTGACCTCAGGGTTTCAAACCTGGGTCCTCCGTGTCCCTGTCCAATGCTCTATCCACTGCGCCACCCCCTGGTCAGGCAAAGTATTAGTAACATTAATAATGCTTGTAAGCCAAGCCTTCTCCTAGCCCACCCCACCCTGCATCAAAGACAGCTGTTCTAAGGAGAAAATTCATTAAGAGCAGATAGTATACAAGCAAAGATCTTAGGATAATGAGGTTCAAACTAACCCTTCAAAATTCAACAGTAGGGCATCCTTCCCGATTCAGAGAGAAAAATACAGATGTAAAGAGAGGTGGGGAATAAGGATTAGGGAAAGGCCAACAGAGCACGGTATGTCTTTGTAAAAATTAATGGCAATGAAGAGAATTTTGTCATAATTTTTCCTGCAAAAATAAAAACCCACAACCATATAGAAATGTAAAATGGTGCAGCCACTATGGGAAACACTATGGCGGTTCCCTCAACACAGAGTTATAACGTGACCTAGCAATTCCGCTCCTAGGCATACACCCTCCAAAATGGAAATGGATACAAACAAATACTTACACATACATTAATGTTCATACATTGTTCAAAATAGCCCCAAAGTGGAAACAACCCAAATATCCATCAGCTGATGAGTGAATAAACAGCATGTTGTGCATCCATACAACGGGATGTTACTCGGCAATAAAAAGGAATGGGGGCCCTGGCCGGTTGGCTCAGCGGTAGAGCATCGGCCTGGCGTGCAGGGGACCCGGGTTTGATTCCCGGCCAGGGCACATAGGAGAAGTGCCCATTTGCTTCTCCACCCCCCCTTCTTCCTCTCTGTCTCTCTCTTCCCCTCCCGCAGCCAAGGCTCCATTGGAGCAAAGATGGTCCGGGCGCTGGGGATGGCTCCTTGGCCTCTGCCCCAGGTGCTAGAGTGGCTCTGGTCACGGCAGAGCGACGCCCCGGAGGGGCAGAGCATCGCCCCCTGGTGGGCAGAGCGTCGCCCCTGGTGGGCATGCCAGGTGGATCCCGGTTGGGCGCATGCGGGAGTCTGTCGGACTGTCTCTCCCCATTTCCAGCTTCAGAAAAATACAAAAAATACAAAAAAAAAAAAAAAAAAGGAATGGGGTACTGATACATGCCACCACATGGATGAACCTTAAAAGGTCAAGCTAAATGAAAAACGTTGAACACAAAAGACCACATATTGTATGGTTCTATTTATATGAAATGTCCAAAGTAGACAAATCCATAGAGAGAGAGTAAACCAGCAGTTGCCAGGGGCTTGGGAGGGAGAGTGGAGAGTTTCCCAGGTGTGGGGTTTCTTTGTGAACTGATAAAAGCGTTCCGGAATTAGATGGTAGTAATAATGGTCACAAAGCTTTGTGACATCCTAAATAACACTGAATTGTACACTTTAAAATCATGAATTTTATGACACGTGAATTATACCTCCACGAAACAAAATGTTAAAAAAGAAAAAATGACCACAGCGGAACATATACACACAAGTGAGCTATAGCCAGAGACTGAGACGGAGCCAGCCTGGTTTAAAACAATCAAGTTCTTCAATGCACAACTGATGACCCTTAAAAACTTTGTGAAAAAAAAATTTTTTCTTAAATTATATAGGTGATTCTTATATATTAAAAAATATAGAAGATAAACAAAAGTAGAAAATAAAAATTGTCTGTAGACACCCCCCCCCAAATCCAGCACCAGAAACATATAAGCATAAGTTTCTACAAGCAGATGTTAGATTGCTCTTACCATTCCAATAGCCAAAATTGGTCCCACCTATAAACATGTACCTATAAGGAAACAAGAGAACAGACAGTACTTCACTGTGAGCCCACAGCTGGAGGAGGGGGTCCGGGGGGAACGCCCTCCCCTCCAGAAATGAACACTCACAAGTTTACATTCGCTCCATGGGCAAGTATATCTTGTAGGGAAGATACTACCGCTTCAGTCTTGACTGTGGAGTGAGGTTGGCCCCAATGGTCTAACCAGCCAGTGTAAAATTCAGAATTGATCTAAAAAGAGAAAGAGACGTGGAACTTAGGATAGAGTGATGACTTTTAAATGCTGGGGCTATTGCCCTGTAACTGTCACCCCAGGTCCCCCACCAAGGGACAGGTAGAAGGAGGAGTTGACTTGTGCTGTTTAAAGTAGAGCAGTGGGCCCTGGCCGGTTGGCTCAATGGTAGAGTGTCAGCCTGGCATGCAGGAGTCCCGGGTTCGATTCCCAGCCAGGGCACACAGGAGAAGCGCCCATCTGCTTCTCTACCCCTCCTCCTCTCCTTCCTCTCTGTCTCTCTCTTCCCCTCCCGCAGCCGAGGCTCCATTGGAGCAAAGTTGGCCCAGGCACTGAGGATGGTTCCATGGCCTCTGCCTCAGGAGCTAGAATGGCTCTCGTTGCAACAGAGCAACGCCCCAGATGGGCAGAGCATCGCCCCCTGGTGGGCATGCCAGGTGGATTCTAGTCGGGCGCATGCAGGAGTCTGTCTGACTGCCTCCCCGTTTCCAGCTTTGGAAAAATACAAAAAAAAAATAAAAAAAAAAAAAAAATATATATATATATATATATATGTATATAAAGTAGAGCAGTGGGAACCAATGAAGACTTCTGACAATAGCATCGCCCAAACTCAGTACTCAGACACCGATAATCTGGTATTCCTGAAAAGTAATGTCTGCATCAACATTTTGTTAACCAATCTCCAGTTTAAGTATGGTAGGGAAGTTTGTTGGGCAAAAGAATCAGATGGCAAAATATTGTTATAATATGACCAGCTCCAAATTGACCCTTTGATTTTCAGATTTCAGATTGACTTAAAGGGAGGTAACTTGTCCAAGTATTCTGCAAAACAGGCCCTAAGCACTTCATGTCTCTCCTGGGCATGCACTACCGGCAAGCACTAGGTCTAGAGAAGGAAAAAGAAATCTGGGCATGTTCTGGGGCCTCCTCACCTCAGGAAATACTATAGCTCCACCCAAAGCCTGTGAGTGCGGGTTCTACACTGCTCACTAAGCCGAGGCCAGATTCAGAAAAGGCTATTGGGTACAAAGGTCTGACCACAGGTGGGGCAGCCAGTCCTGCCACAGAGAAAGCACAGGGCATAAGCCCTTAAACTGATGCAAGTCACAAAAAACCAGAGCAGAGAAGGAAAGAACAGAGTTCTGGACTGATGGCCTCTGTCCACCTGCATGAACCTTGCCACCGTCTCCTCCTCCTTGCTGCCTACACAGCACGATGCCCCAAAGCCCTACAACTCAAAGTGCGGTCAGCTGACCTGCAGCCCAATGCCAGCTGGTTGCCTGTCAGGCAGAAGCTCAGGCCCCACCCCAGTCCTGGTTGATCCACGTTTGCATTTTAACAAGATTCTTATGTGCCTGGCCGGGCGGTGGTGCAGTGGATAGAGCATCAGACTGGAATGCAGAGGACTCAGGTTCGAGACCCCGAGGTCACCGGCTTGAGCGCAGGCTCATCTAGTTTGAGCAAAATCCCACCAGCTTGAACCCAAGGTTGCTGGCTCAAGCAGGGGGTTACTCGGTCTGCTGAAGGCCTGCGGTCAAGGCACATAAGAGAAAGCAATCAATGAACAACTAAGGTGTTGCAACGCGCAATGAAAAACTAATGATTGATGCTTCTCATCTCTCTCCGTTCCTGTCTGTCCCTGTCTATCCCTCTCTCTGTCTCTGTAAAAAAAATAAAATTAAAAAATTAAAAAAAAAAAGATTCTTATGTGATTCATAAGCACATTAAAGATGGAAACACAGACCCGAATTCAGATCCTGGCCCTATCACTCTCTAGCTGTACAATGGCGTGTTGTCTGAGCCTCACTGAAACTAGAGATAAAAAATATTACTTATGGCTCTCACCGGGTAGCTCAGTTGGTTAGAGCAGTGGTCAGCAAACAGTGGCTCACAAGCCACATGTGGCTCTTTGGCCCCTTGAGAGTGGCTCTTCCACAAAATACCATGTGCAGGAGCTACCTCGATAAGGAATGTATCTACCTATATAGTTTAAGTTTAAAAAATTTGGCTTTCAAAAGAAATTTCAACTGTTGTACTGTTGATACTTGGCTCTGTTGACTAATGAGTTTGCCGACCACTGGGTTAGAGCATCATCCCGATATGCCAAGTTTGCAAGTTTGATCCCTGGTCAGGGCACATATGAGCACCAACCAATGAATGCATAAATAAGTGGAACAACAAATCGATGTTTCTCTCTCTTTCTCTCTATCAAATCAAGCAATCAATAAAAATACCACTTATGAGAGTTGCCATGAGGACCAGCTGAGATGAGATAGGCAAGAACATGAAGCCAGGTGATGACAGGACGATCCTGTTAGTCCCCATCCTAGTCCACTCCAGGGCCGGGCCTCAGCTTCAAGCAGGAGCATTGCTGCTGCTGTCACTCAGGTACCCGGAGGACTGCGTCCCCACGACCCCAGGGCCGGATCTTTCTCCCAACAATCGTACTGAAGTTGGCACAGCGGTCTCTCCACATTCACTCCCCATGCTTACCAAGGGTCCTTTGGGTTCATACTTCCTCTGGATTAGGAAAGCATTTGTGATGTTGCCACCTGAACATTACCGGAGGGAGAAGAAAGGTCAGTCACGGGAATGACAAGAAGTGAAACAAAAAGAGCCCTTTGTAGGACTTGAACCGGAGGCCCCAACGCTTCCCCACACTCCCATGGGCCTGGAACACTTCCAAGCTAGCTTCAGGGTGTACTCGGCCCAATAGATGTATGTGGACCACAAAACACTGCCTCCTCTCCACAGGTCCGCATGGCCTTTCCTGACTGCACTGCCCTGGGTTCACGTCACGGGCTCGTCTTCTTCACCTGTGTTTCACCACAGCCTGCACATATGTCCCCGGTGAGTCTCTCTTCACATGGACATCTGGTTGACCCAGATGCTCCCCACAAGATGCTCTGAAGACACCCCCTTGTAGCCTCCACAGTGCCACACCCGGAATAGTGCCACAGATATTTGCCGATTAATTAACGAATCAAAGAGATGAATGTGGTTTAATTGTGCCGCCTGGCTAGGCGGTGGCGCAGTGGATAGAGCGTTGGGCTGGGATGTGGAGGCCCCAGGTTCAAAACCCCGAGGTTGCCAGCTTGAGCACGGGGTTTGAGCTCAAACACATCTTGCTTGAGCACATTTGCTTTGAGCAGAGCTCACCAGCTTGGACCCAAGGTCACTGGCTCGAGCAAGGGGTCACTAGGTCTGCTGTAGCTCCACGGTCAAGGCACATATGAGAAAGCAATGTTTTGAGAACTAATGTTATGAGAACAACTAAAGTGTTGCAATGAAGAATTGATGCTTCTGGCCCTGGCCGGTTGGCTCAGCGGTAGAGCGTCGGCCTGGCATGCGGGGGACCCGGGTTTGATTCCCGGCCAGGGCACACAGGAGAAGCGCCCATTTGCTTCTCCACCCCCGCCCCCTCCTTCCTCTCTGTCTCTCTCTTCCCCTCCCGCAGCCAAGGCTCCATTGGAGCAAAGATGGCCCGGGTGCTGGGGATGGCTCCTTGGCCTCTGCCCCAAGCGCTAGAGTGGCTCTGGTCGCAGCAGAGCGACGCCCCGGAGGGGCAGAGCATCGCCCCCTGGTGGGCAGAGCATCGCTCCTGGTGGGCGTGCCGGGTGGATCCCGGTGGGGCGCATGCGGGAGTCTGTCTGACTGTCTCTCCCCGTTTCCAGCTTCAGAAAAAAAAAAAAAAAGAATTGATGCTTCTCGTCTCTCTCCCTTCCTGTCTATGCCCTCTCTCTGACTCTCTGTCTCTGTCAAAACAACAATAACAAATTGTGCCTCTCCTTAAATAATAGAGTATCCTCTGAATTTTAGTTTGTACATCATCAGCTACTTGCTGTCCATTTTTCCTTCTGAAATACTCCTTAGGATGCCTGTGTCTTCTCTTCCCATGTCTTCTCTTCTCCCTTCCTGTTCTACCAAGAGAAAGAGTCTCCCCACAGAGGGGTCATGGCTGCCTTACAGCAGGAGAGAATGAGCATGACCAGTGTCTCTCCAGCCACAGCACAGGACACCCTGGTCCCAAACTTCCGGATCCAGTCCCCACAGCAGGTATCCGGGAGTAGAAGTGACACCAGCCAAGACCTCCCCATTACCCCTGGCTCTCGGAGGGGCGCTGGCTTCTCTGGAAGGCCAGCTTTCAGGAGAGAGTGTGTTGATCAAGGAGTGTCATCTCATTTACCTATTTACCTGATGGCTGTAAATTTCTCCCTATATAAGCATCAGATGGCGTTGATACCTTTAGTTTCTCTTCTCAGGAGCCTCCTCCCGTGCTCTGACACCCAGGCAAAGCCCTGCAAATGAATGGAGCTGCCACAACCCCCCCCACACACACACACACACTGGCCCTGCAGTGGTCTGTCCTTCAACCCACAGGTAGCAAAAGTGCATTATCCCGATGCACTTGGGCTAATCTTGCATTTGTTCCTCCCAACAGAGAGTATTGTGCTTTTTCATCACTGGGCGGGAGCGGTGCAGTGCGGGAGGAAGCCAGCAAGCCGCTTCCTGTGCGGCTCTTTGTAGATGAGTGATTTCATCACCAAGTGCTCTCAGCAGTGGACCGTGTTTCTAGAAACACTCAACTCACTTACAGCCAGTGCTTTTCTTTTCTGAATCTCTTTCATTCTTCAATGTGGAAGAATCCCTTTAAAAATACAATGACATCCTTCTCAGGAGAAGGCAGGTAACTGTTGGGACGTTGCAACGTGCATGGAGTATCTTAGTCCTCAGGCAGGAGAACAGCGGGGTCTTTGTGCTGCTCCCTGAAGGACTGGTCTTCTGGGGGTGGTTAATAATTTGTGTTTTGAAAGCATTGTAAACTTAAAAGTTGTGCGAATAGTATTCCCTTCCCTCAGATTCTCCAGTTGTTAACATTTTACCACATTTACTTTATCAATTTCTTTCTCCATAGAAAGACAGACATATGTATTTTTAAAATCTTTGGAAAACAAGTTGCAGATATGATGGCCCTTGACTCTTCTTACTCAGTGTGCTTGACCTAAAGAGCGAGGGCATCCCTTAAACAAACACAATACAAATATTAAAAACCAGGAAACTGACAGGAATACAATACTATTATCTAATCTAATCTACAGATTGCATTCAGATTGCAATTGTCACAATAATGCTCTTCCCAGCAAAAAATTAAGAGGAGGGGAAAAAAAAAGTCTAGTCCAGGATCCTCCAGAGGATTGCACCTTGCAGTTCCCTGTCGTGTCCTTTGTGAATGCTGCTCTCAACCTCAGGGAAGAGAAGTTGAGCCGGAAGTTGATTGTATCCAGAGGCACCTTAGCCACGCCGCCCTTCCCCAGAACTTTCACTTGTGGAACCTCTGCCACTTACGAGTCAGGCAAGAGTTTTGTAGCATCTACCAAACCACCTCCGGCCCATGACAGGTCACAGAAAGACAACAAGAGTGTGAGGTGAGTTCCTGCACTCCAGGGCTGACAGGCCCACACCGCCCAGCCAGTGGCTGGCTGACCTCAGAGTCCACTATGGCCACAACACAGCCCCCGAGCATCCAGCCACAATTGGGCGGGAGCGGGGCATGGAGGGTGGGGACACACACACAGAGAAGGAGTCTGAAAGGCGACTGCCCTGGGGCGGAGCTTCTCAGAGCTGGCACAGCTCCCGGCCCCTAAGAGGACAGCACCCCCGGGGACCCCGCCTCACCCTGTCAGCACTGAAAACGGAGCTCTGGTCCTAAACACTGAATCAGTTTAAATAAAATCATCTTAGCCACGCGGAGGGCAGCTTTATCAACGATTCTGTTTTACCTGTTACTTGACAGAGGAAATCTCATTCAACAGGCTGATGCCACTGAAAACAACTGGCCAACCGGAGCGATCGACCGCGCGAAAAGCCCACGCCCACACGCCTGGCCTTAGCTGGGTTTTCTGTTACTTCAAACACCAACCTGGCCCAAAGTCCACGGTGGCGTACAGCCCCTGCAGAGCCCCACACTGAACAAGTCTCTCGTTCACACCGTCGGTGGTGAACAGAATGACGTCATCACCCAGGTGGTGGCGGAAACACTTCTGCAGGAAGCGCAGGTAGTCGTAGTCACAGCTAAAGTAGCTTCCGTATTCGTTTTCCACCTGCAGATCACAAAAGAAGAGGGTGGGGGGGGGAAATTAAGAGATCCCCGTGGAGCCATTCTATTAATGCACGTTCTTGTTTGGAGAAAATACCTAAGCCATCTGTGGTGACATAACAAGGCTTAAAGATCGCTAAAACTATATCCCCTACTACACTCAGTCCTCCGAACCCATTTTCCAAAAAGCAACTCAGCATAAAAACTTACCTTCCCACCTAGAAAGAAAAAAAAAAAAGGAAACCAGTGTGCTAGTTTTCGGATTGTAGTGATTTCTACGCTATTATAGATCATAGATCTTGTAAGCATTACATAAATAATACCTTCCCATGTTAGAAATATTATAATATGGAGAGAAATGGGAAAAAAAAGGAAAAATTACCCGTTAATTCTATTATCTAGAGACAATCACTGTAAGCCTCTGGGCATAGTTTTCCACACACACACGCGCACACACACGACCGGTATCATATTGCGTGCACTCGTTATAACATTACTTTCCCCTCTACATGTCATGCAAACATCCATGCCAGTAAGGAGTGTGAATGCTGAACATGGGTCCACCGTCATGTACTTCAGACATAGCTGTCACAACCAGCAGGGGGCGTGCTACTGGCATCTAGTGGGTAAGGGGCCAAAAGATGGCATATATCTTACACTGTTGGCCTTCACAATGAAGAATTATTGGGTGCAAAATGGCAAAACAGGGTTGGCGGGGGTACCCTGCTCTGAAGCATACACTCACAGTCCGGGTGGACGGCACCCTCAAGAGGTGGAAATGGACTCATCTATTTTTTAAAAATCCTGTTCTTTTTATATATAAGTAGAGACATACAGATATGGACAGTTATACGGTATATTGCAGGCATTAAAATGTCATAGAGGCAACTAGGAAAAATGTCTAAAGAGGCTCTTTAGGGAGCAGCAATAAAAAAGGCTATGACACATTTGCTCTAAAGCAATAAAATGAACGCCCTCCGGCTCCACCCAGTGCACCACAGAGCCTTAGAGGTGTACTGCCGAGGGGAGGGAGCGCGACCCTGAGAACGACAGCCAGTACCGTCCCCCGGAGAGAAGAGGCACAGCAGTCAAGGCCAACCGGTGGAGTCTGGGTGTGTGCACCGCGCACAGGGAGTAAGAGCATATCACAAAAACGAGCAGGAAACTGACGGCGCGGAAGCCGGGACACTGGGAGGAAGTGGGGTGTGATCAAGGACACCGCGAGGCTTCCGGGTCCGGACACGGGCTAGTTCTCACCTTGGAGAGTGGTGAGGGTGGAGAACATCATAATGCTTTGTAATGTTGCGCATCTACATATGTGTGACAGCTCATAATTTGACAAAGACAATTGTTTTAATCCCCAACTGGAAAATCTCAACCTGGCACCCAAGAAGTGCTCAAAACACCAGCAGCTAGGAGCATTCTCAAGTTCTATATGATTGCCGACCAGAGAAAAAAGGTGTGTAGGAAGGCAGGGGAGGGGAGAGGGAGAAACACGCGGAGAAAAGGGCTCGACAGACTCGGAGGAGTCACGGTGCGACTCAGAGCATTAATAGAGCATTAATCATGAGGTAACAGCCCTGTTTCTACCTGTTACTGTGGAGAATCAACTACTTTAAAAGCCCACAGTGCTTCGTTGCTTCGAGTGCAAAACAAAATTTTGTGCTCGGCCTGTGGTGGCGTAGTGGGTAGAGCATCGACCTGGAACACTGAGATCACTGGTTCGAAACCTTGGGCTTGCCTGGTCAAGGCACATAGGAGAGTTGATGCTTTCTGCTCCTCCCTCCTTCTCTGTCTCTGTCTCTCTCTGTCTCCTCTCTCTAAAATGAATAAATAAGGCCCTGGCCGGTCGGCCCAGCGGTAGAGCGTCGGCCTGGCGTGTAGAAGTCCCGGGTTCGATTCCCGGCCAGGGCACACAGGAGAAGCGCCCATCTGCTTCTCCACCCCTCCCCCTCTCCTTTCTGTCTCTCTCTTCCCCTCCCGCAGCTGAGGCTCCATTGGAGCAAAGATGGCCCGGGCGCTGGGGATGGCTCCTTGGCCTCTGCCCCAGGCGCTAGAGTGGCTCTGGTCGCGGCAGAGCAACGCCCCCTGGTGGGCAGAGCGTCGCTCCTGGTGGGCGTGCCGGGTGGATCCCGGTCGGGCGCATGCGGGAGTCTGTCTGACTGTCTCTCCCCGTTTCCAGCTTCAGAAAAAAAAAAAAAAGAATAAATAAAATCTAAAAAAAAAATAAATTGTGATTCCAGGAATACGTGGTCTTTAAACATAAGCACAAAGAGCTGTGAGCCCCTAGGAAGGAGGGGGCCAGCCTGACGGAGGCTGGAGAGACGGGCAAGGAGGCCTCCTCCGAGGGGCTGTCCGCCGCCGCTCTGCAAGGGGAGGCACTCGGCGGGGGCGGGGACGGGTGGGAAGTCGTCCTGCCTGAGTGTGCACCACGGAAGCTTCCTCGGAGGGGCTGCCCGCCGCCGCTCTGCAAGGGAAGGCACTCGGCGGGGGACGGGTGGGAAGTCGTCCTGCCTGGGTGTGCACCGCGGAAGCACCTGATGGCCTGTGGACGGAGTCGGGAGGAGCAAAGGAAGGGTGGGTGGTGCAGATGAACTGAATACCACCATCATCATTGGCACGGTCCTGCCCCCAAATGGTTTAATGGATGAGTGTTTTCCGGAAAGGATCCCTCTGACAATACTTTCAGGTTTTGGGTTTAAGAAATAAAACAGACCACAGTGAGCACAGTCAGCATGCCCAGTCCCAAGGGCTTCGCTGGTCAAGAAGCCATCCTGAAAAAGGAGGCATTTGCCACTTACACAGAGTAGAAAACTCCCCTTGGGCGGCATATCCTGACACTTTGATTAGTCCCACAGAGGTCCCTTTGGAAACAATTGAGATAAATGCTAAAGAAGCTCTGCAGGCCCTGGCTGGTTGGCTCAGTGGTAGATGGTCGACCTGGCGTGTGGAAGTCCCAGGTTGGATTAACGGCCAGGGCACACAAGAGAAGCGCCCATCTGCTTCTCCACCCTTCCCTCTCTCTTTCCGCTCTGTCTCTCTCTTCCCCTCCCGCAGCCAAGGCTCCACTGGAGCAAAGTTGGCCCCGGTGCTGAGGATGGCTCCATGGCCTCCGCCTCAGGTGCTAGAATGTCTCCGGTAGCAACGTAACAATGCCCCAGATGAGCAGAGTATCGCCCCCTGGTGGGCATACCGGGTGAATCCCAGTGGGGCACATGCAAGAGTCTGTCTCTCTGCCTCCTGCTTCTCACTTCAAAAAAAAAATACCAAAAAAATAAAAGATAAAAAAATAAAAGAAAAGCTCTGCAAATACTGGTGAAGTATCTTCCCCCTCATTTTCTTTTTTCTCCTCTTTTAAGAAGAGCCATTTAAATGGCCATCCCCCTTCATCATTTGGCTGTCAAGTTCAGAGCTACATTTCAGGGTCAGCGCTACCAACTATGGGCCAGAGCCTTTGCATCTTGTGTTCTCTTCTGCCCACCCCCACGCCCCAATCCAACCTCTTTTCTCTCTGCTTACTTTTTCAAGATTCACTTATCCATCATCATCACTGTACTAAGTACCTTGACATAAACAGGACTTTATTTCATGCACATAATCTGTGTCAATACACGAACAGGCTTGCACAATGCCTGGCACCCAGTAAGTGCTCAAAACACCAGCAGCTAGGAGCATTCTCAAGTTCTATATGATTGCCAACCAGAGAAAAAAGGTGTGTAGGAAGGCAAGGGAGGGGAGAGTAGAAACACGCAGAGAAAAGGGCTCGACAGACTCGGAGGAGTCACGGTGCGACTCAGAGAAACACGGATTTTTCTAGAGCAGGGGTCAGTGAACAGTTTTCAATAAAGGGCCAGAGAGTAAATAGTTTAGGCCTTTTGACATTGACTCGTCCGCTCAATGACGAGTCTCTGCTATTGCAGCATATAAGCAGCCATGGCCCAGCTACGAACAAGCAGGTGTGACTGTGTTCCAATGGACCTTTATTTACAAAGACTGGCAGCCGGGCCAGCTGGCTCATGGGCCATCATCTGCACGTCTTAGTTCTAGAGTAACTATCCCATCCTGTAAGCTCCTTAGCGAAGCAACGAAGCACTGTGGGCTTTTAAAGTAGTTGATTCTCCAACCTGTAACAGTGAGGTTGCCGGTTTGAAACCCTGGGCTTGCCTGGTCAAGGCACATATGAGAATTGATGCTTCCAGCTCTTCCCCTTTCTCTCTCTCTCTCTCTCTCTCTCCCTCTCCCTCTAAAAATAAGTAAATAAAGTAGTTGATTCTCCACAGCAACAGGTAGAAAGAGGCTGTTACTTCATGATTAATGCTCTATACATTGGGGGAAGCGATGTTGTGGGTGGCAGGTTCCCACTCCATATTGTTTTCACCCGGGATATCATTAATAGGTGTATGTGGCTTTCCTTCTCTTAGGTGTGGTCTTGGTGCAGCCTGAAATAAACATCCACAAGTGCAAACCAGTTTCCATGGCACTGGTCTAGCTAATACTTCCAGAAGACAGTATTTGCTTCTACCGTCGAATCATAGAGATGTCTACGGCTGAATCATAAGGATGAGTGAAGGTCCAGGCTGGGCTTCCCATAACTGTCAGACAATAGTGTTGAGGGCCCTAACTACCCTCAGGCAGGGATCTGAACCTTCTGGTATAAAGCATCTTTGCCCTGCTGGCAGACACAGCTCCTTGGTGGCCTCTTTAAACCCTCCAGGCACGCAGAGAAAGCACCAGCATTGTGAACGGGGGTGTACTCGTCCTTAATGCCCCTTGGACTGAATTAAGACAGAGATAGAAATCAGCTCTTATAGAAACGTCCACGCACTGAAACACTGGCCACCAATGCCAGCTTCTTGCTTATCTAACCCAGCCGCCTCTACTCAATTCCAGACCACTTGGTAGTCATGCGATGTTCACACACATGGGATGTGACCTCTTGGCTGCCAGGCAGACGTGTGGGAAGCAGAACAGACTACAGAGGCACCTGGGCAGGGACAGAAGGAGATAAACTTCCACAAATGCGTCACAGACAGAGAGAGGCACTAACTGAGGGTTCTAAGAATCAAGTGGTCGCCAGTTAAATCAACCATAAAGCTTTTTTTTTTTTTTTTTACACAGAGACAGAGAGAGAGTCAGACAGAGGGATAGATAGGAACAGACAGACAGGAATGGAGAAAGATGAGAAGCATCAACCATCAGTTTTCATTGCGACACCTTAGTTGTTCATTGATTGCTTTCTCATATGTGCCTTGACCGCGGGCCTTCAGCAGACCGAGTAACCCCTTGCTCAAGCCAGCGACCTTGGGTCCAAGCTGGTAAGCTTTGCTCAAACCAGATGAAGCCGGTGACCTTGGGGTCTCGAACCTGAGTCCTCCGCATCCTAGTCTGATGCTCTATCCACTGCGCCACCGCCTGGTCAGGCAAGAGAATTTTTAATGATAGGAAAAAATTCTTATGACGTAAGAATAAAGTAAAAAGAAAATGAAGATAGAAAGCTGTCCACGCAGTATGAACTGACTGTAAAAAGACAGTGGTTGAAATAATTGAGTAGCATTCACAGGGCATCCAGAACAGAGTCTGGCCCATAGCAGGCATTCAAACATGGCAATGCCTCCCCCAAATGCAATTTAAATCAAAGCACCATCTATGGTATTGCCTCTAAGAGAAACAGACGTTTGCAGTTCAGGTCCGCATCACTCCTATAGATACAGAGAATGGATGGAGGCCTTCCCCCACCAGCAGCCCATGCACACATCTCCATGGTTACCTGCACTGTGATAATCGGCCCTCCGTTCTGATAGAGGAGAGGCTTCATCTTGGGCAGAAGGACTCCCAACCACTTGTCCACAGCTGCAAGGTAATCTGGAAAACAAGACAGCTTTAAAACCGTCATGCACCTTTTAGTACAAATAGACACAGCACAAATTTATTACCTTGGGGTTGGCTGCAGAGATCAGAAAATACCGGGTTCAACAACCACCTTCTGAAATGAGGCACCAACATGGCCTAAGAGTCAGGTACAAGTTGTCCTGCCAGGAGCTGTCGCCGCTGCTGAGCTCTCAGTGGGCAAGAACCGGTATGCCTGGTGTCTGTCCCTGCCACCGGGACACAAAGCCTGGAGCGTAGGGGGGCAGCCTGCCATTGTGTGTTCAATGAAGAAAAGGGTGACTGAACGGTGGGTCTGCCTCTCTGTCACAATAGGGTTGTCTCTCTTTTTACAATTAAGTTCCAAAAAATGATATGTTTTACATTGCCTAGTAGGGACAATAGAGTACGTACTTCATACAGTTGCCGTACGGATGAAATGAGAAGATCATACGTGTGAAAACACTAATCGGATGTTAAAGAGTGCAAAACGTGAGGGGAATGCACTAAGAAGCAAACACGCACAGAGTGTGACACACATGTGCCTTTCACACAGTGAACTTCATCAGCGTCAGCTGCTTTTGTGACCACCACCACCACCACCACCAAGAGAAACTGAAGCTCCGGAAGGTCGACATGCAGCTAGAATAACCTCTGGTGGTTTAAACAGACAAGAAATAAAGACCTATCATTTGCTTGACCAGGTGGTGGCGCAGCAAACAGAGCATTGGCCCAGGAGGCTGAAGACCCAGGTTCCAAACTCTGAGGTCACCAGCTTGAGCACGGGCTCATCCAGCTTGAGTGCAGGGTCACCAGCTTGAGTGTGGGATTATGGATATGACCCCATGGTCACTGGCTTGAGTCCAAAGGTCACTGGCTAGTAGCTCAAGGTCGCTGGCTTGAGCAAGGGGTCACTGGCTCAGCTGGAGCCCCCCCTGGTCAAGGCACACATGAGAAAGCAATCAGTAAACAACTAAGGTGCGGCAACTACATGTTGATGCTTCTCATCTCTCTCCCTTCCTGTCTGTCTCACTTGACGAAACAAAACAAAACAAACAAAAAAAACCCCTATCATTTACACATCACTCTGCCACAGGGATGATGAAAGGGTAGAAAGCCCTGGTGGTCCCAAGCAATCCGGAGACACCGTTCCAGAAAGCGCGCCTGCTGTGTTGATCAGCCCGACGCTCTCCCCGGCCCTGCAATACTCTAAGAACGCCGGAGGACAGAGCGTTCACGTCAGTCAGCCAGCCGCAGACAGGGCCCAATGCCAACTCAGAGAGTTATCAGTTTGTCAGCAAGATCTGGTCAAGTCGTTCAAGAAAGCCTATTCCATTCCCTTCCGATGTCTGGTGTTCTGCAGTGGACAGTGATAAGCACTTTCCCTGACCTTTCAGACGTGTTTGCCCAGAGGTACTCCAGCCTTCAAAATATATACTTGCTCCTCTTGCTAGACGTTGTCTGAGCTTTCATAAATTCTCTCAAGGCATCTGCAACAACTTACCTGGATCAGAAGAACGGAGTACAATGCTTTCCTTCTCTAACAGCCATGCAGGCAAGCCTCCCTGGGAGAGGAGAGAAAGGAAGCCATTAAATGGCCCGGCCTGTTTCATGAAAAGGCACTTAGAGGAGATAACAATCACTACGAGCCGTGAAGGGAGAAACGTTTTCTGAGAAGGGGTATTCGAGTTGGGCGTTGGGCATCCTGATTTAGAAACTTTTAGGGAAATAAGAAACTGGAACATGGTAAAAATATGATCACTCTTCATGAATGCAATGCAATGTTTCAAAGCCTTTTATATATATATAGCTCATTCCACTGAACTTCACAGCTCCCCTGTGAGGTAGACAGACCCCACCCCCTTACCTGCTCTTTACAGAGGAGGGAACTGAGTTGGGTGAGTGACCAATGAGAGGGGAGCCCGTACCTCTGACCCTCACCTGTTCCCCTCTGCCTGGGCACCTCTGAAGGGAAAAGACACCTGCACTGGTTACAGTCACAGGTTCTGCGTTACCTGGAATTGGAGGATTATTTATTTATTTATTTCTGAAGTTAGAAACGGGGAGGCAGTCAGACAGACTCCCACATGCGCCTGACCGGGATCCACCCGGCATGCCCACCAGGGGGCAATGCTCTGCCCACCAGGGGGCGATGCTCTGCCCATCTGGGACGTCGCTCTGTTGCAACCAGAGCCATTCTAGCATCTGAGGCAGAGGCCACAGTGCCATCCTCAGCGCCCAGGCCAACTTTGCCCCAATGGAGCCTCGGCTGCGGGAGGGGAAGAGAGAGACAGAGAGGAAGGAGAGGGGGAGGGGTGGAGAAGCAGATGGGCGCTTCTCCTGTGTGCCCTGGCCGGGAATCGAACCCGGGACTCCTGCACGCCAAGCCAACACTCTACCACTGAGCCAACTGGCCAGGGCCTGGAGGATTATTTAAACTGCTTTGATTCCCTTTCCCACAGGTCCCTGCCTGCCAGCCCACTCCCTGCCCCGGGACACACACCAGGGCCAGTCTGCACCCACTCACCATCTCCCACTCTGCACAGATGTAGGGTCCGGGCCTCAGGATGACGAGCAGCCCCAGCTCATGTGCCAGTTGAATAAAATATTCCACATCATGGTCCTCAGAAAACTGGTACTGTCCTGGCTGGGGCTCGTGGAAGTTCCAGGGCACGTATCTGCCAAGACACACACACAGCCCCTTCCCGGAAACAGCTCAACAGTCCAGACGTGCTACGGGCATTTCTGCGCTGTCCGCAGAGCTATATACGCACGGGTGCACAGACCTCTCCTGCGGGCAGCCTCTTGGGAAACAGGCTTTGTTCCGAGTTTTCACAGCGGCTGCCCAAGTGAATCAAACGTGGGTGGGGGACACGTAGGACCCACAAAGAATGTCCATTCCTATTTACTGCTTGACTTTTTAAAAGATACGGAATTACATAAACACAAATTGTTACTACATAAAAATGACACTGTGTATAAGGCTCAGGAATGATGAAAATACCTGAGTTAAAGTAATAAGAGGTATGCTAAGTGACCACTTCACGGCAGGCGTCCGTTCTAAAAACCGTCGTGAGGCGGTTTTGTCGCTGTGCAAGCAGCACAGAGTTGCCCTTGTAAACCTGGCTGGTCTGGCCCACTGCTCCTTAGGCTACAAGGCCGTGCAGCAAAACCGCACATAATTAAATCAAACACAAGAGAAAATGATGCTGTCAAGAGGCGCCACAAACATGAGATGGATGAGGTTGTGGCCACAATAACACCACATACTGTTTTACAACAAACTCTTTAAAAAAAAAAAAAATAGTGCCTGGCCTGTGGTGGTGGCTCAGTGGATAAAAGCGTCAGCCTGGAATGCTGAGGTCGCCGGTTCGAAACCCCGGGCTTCCCTGGTCAAGGCACCTATGGAGGAGTTGATGCTTCCTGCTCCTCCCCCCTTCTCTCTCTTTCTCTCTCTTCTCTCTCCTCTCTGAAAAATGAATAAATAAAAATCTTAAAATAGGCCTGACCTGTGGTGGCGCAGTGGATAAAGCGTCAACCTGGAAACACTGAGGTTGCTGGTTCAAAACCCTGGCTTGCCGGCCCTGGCCGGTTGGCTCAGCAGTAGAGCGTCGGCCTAGTGTGCGGAGGACCCGGGTTCGATTCCCGGCCAGGGCACACAGGAAAAGCGCCCATTTGCTTCTCCACCCCTCCGCCGCGCCTTCCTCTCTGTCTCTCTCTTCCCCTCCCGCAGCCAAGGCTCCATTGGAGCAAAGATGGCCCAGGCGCTGGGGATGGCTCTGTGGCCTCCGCCCCAGGCGCTAGAGTGGCTCTGGTCGCAACATGGCGACGCCCAGGATGGGCAGAGCATCGCCCCCTGGTGGGCAGAGCGTCGCCCCCTGGTGGGCGTGCCGGGTGGATCCCGGTCGGGCGCATGCGGGAGTCTGTCTGACTGTCTCTCCCTGTTTCCAGCTTCAGAAATATAAAAAAAAAAAAAAACAAAAACAAACAAAAAAAAAACCCTGGCTTGCCTGGTCAAGGCACATATGGGAGTTGATGCTTCCTGCTCCTCCCCCTTCTCTCTCTCTCTCTCTCTCTCTCTCTCTCCCCCCCCTCCTCTCTAAAATGAATAAATTTTAAAAAAAATCTTAAAATCAGTAGAAATAGTATACTCTAAAATAACAGTAAAAAGTAGAGTAAATACAGAACCAGTAACACGGTCACTTATCATCACTGTCATGCTAATGTCCTGTGCATCACTGTGTGTGCTCCACTTCTCCGACTGGTGGGCAGCAGGTGTGCTCACCAGCATCAACGCAGACATGCAGGGAACGTGCCACACTACGATGTGACAGCGGCTATGATGTCATAGGACATCCCTGGGCAATAGAAATTTTATACTTCCATTATAATCTTACAGAACTGTTTCATACACGCGGTCTGTCATTGGCCGAAACGTTGTCACGTGGTGCATGACTGTACGTACTTACTTTTTGAAAAGTACTGTTTCAGGGGTCCCCAAACTTTTTACACAGAGAGCCAGTTCACTGTCCCTCAGACCGTTGGAGGGCCGCCACATATAGTGCTCCTCTCACTGACCACCAATGAAAGAGGTGCCCCTTCCAGAAGTGCGGCGGGGCCGGATAAATGGCCTCAGGGGGCCTCATGCGGCCCGCGGGCCATAGTTTGGGGATGCCTGGTTAGATGATGGCCCAACAGAAAAAAGAGAAGAAAAGAAAAGTACTGTTTAATAAAATGAGAGAAGCTTCAACCCTTGCATCCTCCTAGCCAAAGACTTTGTCAGGAACACCACTCAGGAAGTAAATGACAAAAGTCCCTGTCAGCTTCCCTCTCTGCCTCTGGCATGGAATATACATTTAAATAGAGACCCACCCACCACCGGTCACAGAGGTCTCTCTGATGACCCTGACTTGTGTCCTCTCCCCAAGAGTCTATAGTTTCAGGGGTCCCCGGAACAGACAGTCTCAGTCCCCTCGAACACAGGGTTGAAATTACGGACAGGCCCCAGGGATCTTAGAACCAGAATAACAAGTGGGGTTCCCCCTAAATTATCTGTCCCAGGAATCTGCCTCAGGGTTTTCTCACTCTATATTTTTGCCAAGTTATCGGCAATTTACATCAGCAGTGCAAAACCCAGACTGGCCAGCCGCCCCAAAGCTTCCCAATTAGTCACCTTGCAACAGAGAGAAGAGATGAAGAGAGAGAGCTGCTGAGGTAATTCTAAAACCCTGGGCTACAGAATGAACCCAGAAGAACCAGGAAGACAGGCCAGGTAAGGCATCTTCCCCTAAGCTGAGGGACACTATCACTGCTTACAAACACCTTTAGCTTCAAATCTTAGCTGGACTTCTGGCCGAAAATATGTCCTGAGGTGAATTTCAAGTTCAACCAGCTATACACCGGAATGGTAAGACCTTCAAGAAATGGAATCATGCACGTCAAGTGCCCTACACATGCTGGACGCTCAATCATTGTTACTTATCTTTGCCTCTTTTTTTTTTTTAGCAAGAGAGTGAGTGAGAGACACACACAGAAAGACAGGAAGGGAGAGAGATGAGAAACATCAACTTATAGTTGTGGCACCTTAGTTGTTCACTGATTGCTTTCTCATATGTGCCTTGACTGGGGGGCTCCAGCTGAGTCAGTGATTTCTTGCTCAAGCCAGCAACCTTAGGCTCAGGCCAGCGACCATGGGGTCATGTCTGTAATCCCATGCTCAAGCCAGCAACCCTGCGCTCAAACCAGTGACCCTCTACTCCAGCTGGTGAGCCTACACTCAAGCCAGTGACCTTGGGGTTTCCAACCTGGGTCCTCAGCGTCCCAGGTCAATGCTCTATCCACTGCACCACCACCAGGTCAGGTTTCCCTTCGCCTTTTTAAGATGATATTCATTCTATGATTTCTGGCGATGAAGTTCAAAACTAGAAGAGGTGATGAATTATCAGAAGGGTCAATCAAGCTCATGACGAGCCCCTGCCAGATCACCAGGCGACGCCGTTTCCCACGCTGAGCAATGAAACGGCTGCACTGAGAAGCGCGCTGCACCCTCTCCCCAGATGTGCGCGTCCAGGCCGCGGGGAGAGCCCAGGGCCCTCCTACTCACACCTGGATGGCGTTCAGCCCCGCCATCCTCATCTTCAGCAGCCGGTCCTTCCAGTAGAAGCGGGGCACGCGGAAGTAGTGCACGCTGCCCGAGACGTAGCGGAAGCGCTGGCCGTCCTTGAGGAAGCAGTTGTGGTCGTAATCGATCTCGAACGTCTTCCGGGAGGCATTCTGCAGAGCAAGGGTGAGACCACTTGAGAACCTGCACCTTCAGCACGATGACAGTGACACGTGACTCCCTGCCCCTTTTTTTTTTTTTTTTTTTTTTTTTTTGGTATTTTTTTTTTCTGAAGCTGGAAACAGGGAGAGACAGTCAGACAGACTCCCGCATGCACCCGACCGGGATCCACCCGGCACGCCCACCAGGGGGCGATGCTCTGCCCACCAGGGGGCAATGCTCTGCCCCTCCGGGGTGTCGCTCTGCCGCGACCAGAGCCACTCTAGCGCCTGGGGCAGAGGCCAAGGAGCCATCCCCAGCGCCCGGGCCATCTTTGCTTCAATGGAGCCTTGGCTGCGGGAGGGGAAGAGAGAGACAGAGAGGAAGGAGAGGGGGAGGGGTGGAGAAGCAGATGGGCGCTTCCCCTATGTGCCCTGGCCGGGAATCGAACCTGGGTCCCCCGCACACCAGGCCAACGCTCTACCGCTGAGCCAACCAGCCAGGGCCGACTCCCTGCCTATTTAATTGCATCAGGTGCTGGTGGGGGTCCATGTTTGGTTTCTGGGCTATAGAACAAACCATGGCTAAACCAGGTTCACGGTAGGTGCTCAGGAAACAGAAATCACGGAGGACCCACGTGCAGGGCTGACCGTCCAGAGTCCAGCACCGATCTGACCGTCAGTGGCTGAGATGCGGAGGTCATACTTCCCCCAAAGAAAACCTGATGGAGGTGACTCTCGCTTGGTGCAGCAAAGCCCAGTGTGCCGGGAATACAACGCCCATACAAGCATGCCTCCCTCCGTGTGGCTGCGACCTGCTGGAGCACCAGATGTACAACAGGAAGGTCAGTGGGCTGAGAGCAACAGATTAGAAGTGCAAGGCCCTGGAGCCTCATCCTAGGTGTTGCTCAAAGTTCCAGAATGATCTGGGCAGTTCCCTTCCACAGCATCTCCTCATCCGTAAAAATGCAGGATGTCGGACTAAGTGAACTAACTCTAAAGCAGTATTTTTCAACTTGTGGGCTGCAACCCAATTTGTGGTTCACGAACTCAGTTTGGATGATGATGGGCACCTTTTGCTAATAAAAGAGACTAGAAAAGAGGGTGTCTTGCACGTAATAAAGACAAGTATTATTTTGTGAAGCTTTTGTTATATATACGTATTTAGGATTGCAGGGGTATGTACGTCTCCATGCGGTTGCAATGTGAGGTATCTTTAGCAGTCAGATCAAATGTCGAGAAACACTCTTCTGGCACGACTTCAGAAGCTGGAAATGCTAGGGGTTTGAACCTCAGAGGGGAGGCCAACAATTAGGCAGAGGGAAATACTGCCCTCTGGTGGATGAAAAAGGCAGCAGCAGGCCACAGGGGTCCACAAAACCAGGGATACAAGAAACCATTTCGTTGATAAGATGCCTGTGTAGTGTTTGGCTTCCAAGGTCACTATACAGACTTTTTTAAAAACTTTTTTTTTTCACAGCATCATCACAATTAGTGAGAGCTTTGGGTGGGGGGATATGAGGGAGCCTTGAAATCATTTCTGAAGCAACCAAGAGCATATAGGTCCTAGACCCATGGCCTGAAGCCCAACAAGGACATCAGAGCCCTGTGACTGTAAGTTAAACCATTCCAAGGAGATCGCTTTGGGGCCAAAGGGAAGCTTCACTGTATGTGAATTACACCTCAATAAAGCTATCCAAAAGTGAAAAATAAATAACAATAAAACAATCATTTTAACATCAGTTTATTCTTCTGATAAACCAAGGCTCTGGCAAAATATTCCTAAAAAAAACTCACAAACTACGGAAACTATTTCATATCCCAAGTGCCTCAATTTTGAAAACATTTTCACAACACGCATATGACAGGGTATCAAAAAAGGGTTTCCCACAAGCTCTTTCGAGTTCAAAGGGGGCCTGTGGGTTGGGGACATTCTTTGAACAGGTATGAAGGGAATAAGTAGCTTTGGGCAGAATGGGGTGACAGGAAAGGACCGTGTGACGTCCGTGTGTCTAGAGGGAGGGGTTCAGAAAAGCCGGGGATGAGCTGGTGAGAAATTACGTTGGCAGACCGTATAATCTGGCCTTCGTCTCACATAGCAAAGCGCCATCCCTGTATTTATAACAGCCTCGAAATCCAGCCCAAACACCTCCCAACCATCCATTCAGAAATACTGCCAAGCACCTACTCTGCGCTAAGGAGGCCCAGAGCACCCAGGTGGGCCACAGCCCGCATGGCGTTTCCGTCTAACGTGGAAGAAAGCCAGGAGTTAACACAGTGAGGCTGAGATGAGAAAGACAAGATCATCACGTTGAGCACCTTAAACTTACACATTGTTATCCACCAACTCTATCTCAACAAAGCTGGGGATAAAAAAGGATTTGAGGAGAACGCCACAAGGGTAGTAAATGACATGTAACCCAGGTAGGCGGGGGGTGGGGTGGGGGGTGGCGAGGGCAAGTTTCTGAGGAAGGGACACTCCACACTGATTCTCCATGCTGGCTGCACGCAAGCTTTTAAAAATAGTGAAGTCAGGCCCTGGCCGGTTGGCTCAGTGGTAGAGCATCGGCCTGGCGTGCAGAAGTCCCGGGTTCGATTCCCGGCCAGGGCACACAGGAGAAGCGCCCATCTGCTTCTCCACCTCTCCCCCTCTCCTTCCTCTCTGTCTCTCTCTTCCCCTCCCGCAGCCAAGGCTCCATTGGAGCAAAGATGGCCCAGGCGCTGGGGATGGCTCCTTGGCCTCTGCCCCAGGCGCTAGAGTGGCTCTGGTCGCAACAGAGCGACGCTCCGGAGGGGCAGAGCATCGCCCCTGGTGGGTGTGCCAGGTGGATCCGGTCGGGGGCACGCGGGAGTCTGTCTGACTGTCTCTCCCCATTTCCAGCTACAGAAAAATACAAAAAAAAAAAAAAAAAAATAGTGAAGTCAGGCCTCATCCTCCAGACATTCATATTTTCAGTGATCTTGGGTGGAGCCCAGGCACTGGCATTTCTTAGACCTCCCCAGATGAGGTCATGTGTGGCAGGTTTGAGAACACCTGGTCTAAATGAAACCCTAGGATGAAGAAGAGTTAGCCAAACCCTGGCCACTGACACAGTGGATAGAGCACCAGGCCGGCATATAGACGTCCCAGGTTCAACTGCTAGCCAGGACACAGAGGAGAAGCAACCATCTGCTTCTACTCCCCTCCCTTCTCTCCCTCTTCTTCTCCCACAGCCAGTGGCTCAACTGCTTCGAGCGTTGCCCAGGGCACTGAGGATAGCTCTGTTGGAGCACATCAGCCTCAGGCACTAATAATAGCTCAATACTCAAGCATTAGCCCCAGATGGGGTTGCTGGGAGGATCCTAGCCAGGGTGCATGTGGAAGTCTGCCTCACTATCTCCCTTCCTCTCGCCTTGAAAAAAAAAAAAAGAAGAAGAAGAAAAGAGGAGCAATAGACCTCCACACAGATAGAGCATGACAGCTGCAGAAACAGAGACGGGCAGGGGCCAGACCGAATGAGCCCTGAAGCCCAAGTTTAAGGGCCTGAACTTTCTGCCGAGAGCTATGGAAAACAGCCTGACCAGGCAGTGGCACAGTGGATAGAGTGTCAGACTGGGACGCTGAGGACCCAGGTTCGAGGTCTGAGGTCGCCAGCTTGAGTGCGGGCTCATCTGGCTTAAGCAAAAAGCTCACCAGCTTGGACCCAAGGTCGATGGCTCGAGCAAGAGATTACTTGGTCTGCTGAAGGCCCGTGGTCAAGGCACATATGAGAAAGCAATCGATGAGCAACTAAGGTGTCGCAACAAAAAACTGATGATTGACGCTTCTCATCTCTCCGTTCCTGTCTCTCTGCCCCTATCTATCCCTCTCTCTGACTCTCTCTCGGTCCCTGTAAAAAAAAAAAAAAAAAAAAAGCAATGGAAAACAACTTCAACGGAAGAGCGGTAGACTCAAACACATCTTTTCAAATATTTGGGACTCTTGCCTTTTCCTGAAGTGGCATAAAAGGAAGCAGAGACATGGACCATGTTGGTGACAGGGGAGTGGGCAGTGGTGATGGGGGGTGGACCCCACAGGGTCAGGGGCTTGGTTAGATGTAGGGCACAGGGGCTAAGCTTAGAGGCTCCACTGGCCCCAGGTGGGAAATTCTGAGCATTATTTTAAAAATAGAGAGATAGAGACTTAAGAAAAATATCAACAGGGGAAAAAAAAAGATTGCATAGATATTACCACCTGTGAGTTTATAATGATGCACAGAGGGGGAATAAACTCACTGGTCGCCTTTGGAGATTTCTAGATTACTCTTTACTCCGAACAAAAATCAGAGACAAAGGGAATGAACCGAGGGGTTTACTTCCCTTTCCCGTCGAAACTGTATTTCAGGGCAACCGACAAGTCAACAGTGGAAAATTATCCCACAGGATTCCAGCTACTAAATGAAGATGGAATAATAGAATCTGAAAAATATACCCTTTTCTAACGCATAGTGAGGTCATGAATTTAAGCCAAATCATCTGTGGATGTTAAAACCATCAGCAAGGTTGGTGGAAATTTTATCAAGAAGGGATCAGGGCCTGACCTGTGGTGGCACAGTGGATAAAGCGTCGACCTGGAAATGCTGAGGTCGCCGGTTCGAAACCCTGGGCTTGCCTGGTCAAGGCACATATGGGAGTTGATGCTTCCAGCTCCTCCCCCTTCTCTCTCTCTGTCTCTCCTCTCTCTCTCTCTCTGTCTCTCCCTCTCCTCTCTAAAATGAATAAATAAAAAAAAAAAATTAAAAAAAAAAAAGAAGAAGGGATCAGGCAGATGCTATGTGGGCCCGCTGCTCAATGTCAGCCTCATGAAAATGGAATTAGCAGGCATATCTCTCAACAGGAAGTGCACAGCCTCTCCTAGAAGCAGTCCTCGTTATTGAACCTGAATCCAATGCTACCCATGAAAGCTGTTTAAGTCGAATTCAAAATGTAGGACATTCTGAAAGTCCAGTGATGGAGCCGCTCTAACCAATCAAACAAAATAACATAAGAGTATTGTTAGAAAATGAAAGAGCTCTTAAGAGGCATAACAGCCTAATGCAATGTGGGAATTGGTTAATGATATAGGTGCTGAAATATTTGTGTGGGTGGGAGAAGGGGGGGGAGGGACGTGAATGCACTGATGTCTGCAACTTACTTTGAAATGTATCCAAAAAATAAAATGGCTTGATGGATAGATGGAGGGGTAGATGGCCAGTGATATGTTAATGCTTTCATCCGGGTCATGGGTAGACAATTCTCTCAATTCTCTGTACGTCTGAAGTTTTTTCCTAGTAAAATGTTGATACAAGTAAGTGGACTGATGAGTACATTATGGTTCCTATAGTGTGTATATTATATCTACATGTATGTATATATACATATATGATGAAATAGTATATAGCACCTGAGAGTAATGAAGTCTACTCTTTTTTTTTTTTTTTTGTATTTTTCTGCAGCTAGAAAAGGGGAGAGACAGTCAGACAGACTCCCGCATGCGCCCGACCGGGATCCACCCGGCATGCCCACCAGGGGCGACGCTCTGCCCACCAGGGGGCGATGCTCTGCCCCTCCGGGGTGTCGCTCTGCCGCGACCAGAGCCACTCTAGCGCCTGGGGCAGAGGCCAAGGAGCCATCCCCAGCGCCCGGGCCATCTTTGCTCCAATGGAGCCTTGGCTGCGGGAGGGGAAGAGAGAGACAGAGAGGAAGGAGGGGGGGTGGAGAAGCAAATGGGCGCCTCTCCTATGTGCCCTGGCTGAGAATCGAACCCAGGTCCCCCGCACGCCAGGCCGACGCTCTACCGCTGAGCCAACTGGCCAGGGCCTCTTGACATCGTGGAAAGATCTCCGACAGAGAGACTAAGAGAAGGGGAGAACTTTTTTTAAAAACATGCCTGTCAGCTGCAGCTCCTACCAAGAGCCCTGCCATGAGCTCGGTAGACTTTGCGAGGACAGTGTCTCAACTCAAACTCACATCTCAAATTGTGCCCTCCTGCCCCAACACCACAGGACCCTGCTCTGCCAGGAGCCCAGGAGAACTGGGAGTCCATGTCCCTAGGCCAGCCCTCAATCCCGGAGACACTATCTACACTTTCCTTGGCAGAACCATGGCCGTTGCCCAGAGTGAGACCCACGAGACGCATCCTTCTGGCTTTGCTTCTTCCCACCTGCCCCTCACTCCTGCACTCTTGAATCACTTCTCAGGCCACCTGCACCCAAGCCCATTTCAAGGCGGGCTTCCAGAGGAGCCCGGAGGAAGACATTTGGTGCCAGGATCGACCTACATAGCAGAGCCCCAGGATGTGAGTCTGAGCCTGGCCGTCTTGTGTATGTCAATCAGCAACAAGAACCCAGCAGCCGGCGCTAAGTGGGTGGGGACACTCCCAGGTATGCAGTACAAATACTGAGGCCCTCACCTGTGCCAGCCTGGGAGGCGGTCCAGGCAGAGGGGAACCGTGGCACCTGCATTAGCTCTCCCCCTGGAATGGGGCGTGGGAGGCAGTGTAGCTGGGAGGTGTAAGGACTGTGAGGTTGCCTGGCTTTTGTACAGACTTGGAAGCTTTGAAGAAAGAGACTGGCTGAGAGGCTCATGCCAGCCACCCACTCAGAGCATTCTGTGAACGCAGAGGCCTCCGTGGCAACGATTAGAGACCTACATCTGTGCCAGAAAAGTCAGGCTCAGGGCTTTAATCGCAGGGAATGCTGGGAGTGCATCTTGAAGGGCCAGAACATAAAGGTGGATGGCGGGAGTCTGCTGACATGGCGTGCTCTTCCGTGACCTGCCAGTCAGCATCTTGGTAAGGCACCGGAACCTCATCCCTGCGCTGTGGGGATCGCTCCCCGGAACCCGGGTGCAATTCAGGCCTCCAGGAAATGGTCCGGAGATGCCAGCACGGCGCTGGCATCCTGAGGAAGATGAGACATGGCTCATAGCACTGGGAATGTAAACATGGTGACTCAACAACCCACCAACAACCCTTCAACCCAGGGCACTCCCTTCAGGGAGGACTGCACCAGTGAGGAGCCTGGCATCTCTGAAAAGCCCAACGAGGGTGCTGTCCTCTGTAGGCCAACGGTGACAGAAAATTCTGCGGTAGTGTCGTTGGGGATGATGAGCTCCTGACAATCAAAGAGCGACCACATGCCTGGCATACGGTGTCACAGGGGATAAAGCATTGTCCTGGAATGCTGAGGTCACTGGTTCAAAACCCTGGGCTTGCCCGGTCAAGGCACATATGACAAGCAACCAATGGACAACGGAAGTGAAGCAGCTCTGAGTTGATACTTCTTCCTCACTCCCCCCTCCTCTCCTCTGTAACAGCAATCAATGAAATCTCTAAAAAGGAGAGAGAGCGCTCGGCCATCAGGAGGAGCAGGTGCGTATAATCACCACCATGGCAGCCAGGGCGTGCTGAGCAGTGGACATCCTAGGCAGTGGCTCATAAACCCTAGCGTTCCTAGACAGCGAGACGGTTGAGCAACCAGAGAGGGTGTCTAACAAGAAAAAACAAATCAAGATCTCATGAGCAAAAGGCTGATGTCGGCCACCGCCATGGAAAATGGACCCCTTTCTCCAGTTGGTAGCTGTGGGGCAGCTCTCTGACAAACAGCCAACTGACTGAACCGAAGGCTGGTAGTCCTCCCCTTGAGGGAGGGCCCTGCGATGTCATCCCAAGTATTGAACACAACACAGTCCTTCAATCCTTCCTCAGTGGGACTTGTGTCCTAAGGAAAGCGGCTCCCCCAGACATTCCGAGGATTGTTGGAAATGGTCTGAGCCGAATACAGATACCAGGGGACCTGAAATGCTGTCACTGTCCCTTATTGCTTTTTGAGAAGCCAAGGGAACAAAGGGGCCCTGGCCCAAGCCCTTCTCACAGCGGGTCCCACACGTCAGAGGACCTACCTTACGGTTATCTCACTGGTCCTGAGTACAAGCTGGGATGGTTTTACCTAACAACCCCCAGCACTGGCACCCTGAGGAAGAGCCATTATGGAGGAAAGGGTCAAGTAGAAATCCTGGCACTGGACCCTCCACTCAAGATGAATCTGGAGCAAAGCCACAGTTCCTCCTGAATTTGCAGCTATAGTGCCTCCTCCACAAAGACTCACAGGGCATGCCCATCATCTCCCCACCCAAATGACCTGTGAGCCCCAGTAAAAAAACGGACAGATCCCGGTGGATGATGGCATCTGCCTACTTATTAAACAAGTAGTAGCCCCAGTGGCAGCTGCCCCGTGGGTGTGGGATTACTAAAATCCGATCAACACAACCTTTGGCATTTGGTTGGTGGCTACCGTTCTAATCTTTTCAAACCTATCCATAAGAAGGATCAAGAGCCTGACCTGTGGTGGCGCAGTGGATAAAGCGTCGACCTGGAAATGCTGAGGTCGCCGGTTCAAAACCCTGGGCTTGCCTGGTCAAGGCACATATGGGAGTTGATGCTTCCAGCTCCTCCCCCCGTCTCTCTCTCCTCTCTGTCTCTCTCTTTCCCTCTCTCTCTCCTCTCTAAAATGAATAAATAAATAAATAAAAATTTAAAAAAACAAACAAACAAACAAAAAAAAACCTTTAAAAGAAGGATCAAGAGCGGTTTGTAAGTGGCCAGGACAGCAGTACACATCCTCTCTCGCGCCAGTTCCCGGCGAACAGCCCCGCTGGTCTCCCATGAGAAAACTTTTGACTGTGAGGTTGACATGCCATGGGCTGCCCCTCTATTTTAATATATAAATGACACAACGCAGTTTGGACCTGGGGAGCAGTGCCAAGTCTCTGAAACGGAAGCTTAGACAAGCGGCACGGAGAGACTCACAATACAGACAGCTGCAGGAGCAGCGTCACCCAAGAGGAAGCTTCCAAATGGCGACTGTCGCCGTCAAGGTTAACGGGGAAAATCTACTTCATAGCTCCAAAGGACATCCAAGGATCTGAGAGGATCCAGCTTAAAGGAGCCAGCTTCCTTAACCTCTCTCCACTGTGGCACCACTGACAGGTGATCAAGGGGAGGAGGGAGGAGGAAAGGCTGCCTTTAGGGTCTATTCCCCCCAGATGAAAATAATGCCAAATGTGCCCTGTGGGCAACTTCCACCCCTTCTAAATTAATTGGCACTGGGACAAAATGCTGAAGAGCCAGTTTTATTTCACACTTGCAGGGGAGTGGTAGCGTCAGTGCTTACAATGCATGAAGTCACAGAAAACATATAAAATAAAAGTAATTCCGAGCCAGGTCAATCCCACACTTTCCCAAGGCCCCTCATGTACATGATACATATATTAATGGAGGGAAAAAAAAAAACACACAGCAGTATAAATACCCTCAGACCAAACATACATCAGGGACTTAATACTGTCCAACATAATTTTTATTTTTTTAGTAAGAAAGAGGCAGGGAGACAGAGACAGAGAGAGAAAGGGAAAGACAGACAGATAGGAATGGAGAGAAATGAGAAGCATCAACTCATAGTTGTGTCATTGATTGCTTCTCATACTGCCTTGACCAGGGGGCTGCAGCTAAGCCAGTGACCCCTTGCTCAAGCCAGCAACCCTGGGCTCAAACCAGTCACCATAAGATCATGTCAATGATCCCATGCTCAAGCTGACAACCTTGCACTCAAGCTGGTGACCTCGGGGTTTTGAACGTGGGTCCTCAGCGTCCCAAGTTGACACTCTGTTCACTGTGTCACCACCAGTCAAGCTCAACATAATAATTTTAAAGTTACTTATTTAGTTTAGATTATTCCAGTAGTAAATAAGTATAAGGTCTACCGGAAAGTTCTGTCCGTTTCTATCACAAGTTTCGACACGTAAGCACGTTTATTTGGCGCATGCGTGCCTCTCTATTTTTATCACTGAATGTATACATACTGACGTAGCAAATTAACTAAAACAAAGTTGATTCACGTTAGTCTTATGTGTGAAGCGATAGTGTACCCATGGCTACTGATAAAGTTCATTTACGCCACTGTATTGTATACGAATTTCAACAAGGGAGAAATGCTACAGAAGCATGTAGAAATTTATTGAAAGTGTTTGGTGAAGGTACAGTTCCTGATAGAACATGCAGAAGATGGTTCAAAAAATTCAAAACAGGTGATTTTGACCTTTCTGATAAGCCACGTTCTGGGCGACCATCTTTGATCGATGACGATGTTGTTAAGACCATGTTGGAGCAAGATCCTTTTCTGACAACATCGGAGATCACAGAACGTCTTAATTCAGCTCAGCAAACCATTTCGGACCATATTCAGAAAATAGGATTGGTGTGGAAATATATTATTTAATAAAGTTTATTGACAGTAAGAAAAATTTGTATTTTGTTTTATTCCAAAAACGGACAGAACTTTCTGGTAGACCTTATATTTTAAAAAACCTAGTAATTAAACATAACACATATTAATTACATCACCAGGTAATGTGAACACCTGCTAAATTTCCTAATCCTCAGGAACAACAATAATTATATTTGCATTACTTGTGCACATTCCTCAACTAGAATAAAGAAATAAAAGGAACTCAGTGACATCACGGGTTTTGGGTCATGCCAATTATGTGAAGATGCGTCTTCAAGTTCCTCTGTGAAACTCTGGTAAGCACTTATCCCTCTCCCAGTACCCTACCTACCCTTTACTCATCCTAGAGCAGGGCTCGGGAACCTATGGCTCGCCAGCCAGATGTGGCTCTTTTGATGGCTGCATCTGGCTCGCAGACAAATCTTTAATAAAAATAATGTTAAAAATATAAAACATTCTCATGTATTACAATCCATTCATTTCCTACCGCTCATGTTCATGGTTGCGGGTGGCTGGAGCCAATCACAGCTGTCCTCTGGGACAACACCAAATTTTTATTGGATAATGTGTAAAAGTACATGGGTCGTTGTATGGCTCTCATGAAATTACATTTTAAAATATGTGGCATTCATGGCTCTCTCAGCCAAAAAGGTTCCCGATCCCTGCCCTAGAGACTCAAGAGCGTGGAGATTTCCTGACACGAGCTGTTTACTCCAAGGAGTCAGAGCTCCAAGTCTCCCAGGCTGCTAGCATTCTCGGGTTGAGAGGAGAGGGATTAAGGGGAGGAGAGAAGATAGGGGCGGGCGAGTCTTTACACACCATGGGCTTCCCAGAGCCTTTAGCTCACAGAACAAAGAGAAAGAGAAGGCATACTTCAGATAATAAAACATACTTGAATTATGCCAGATCTTGCCATGAATCTTGCAAACAGGAAATGCCATGGAAACACCATAACATCAGACAGGCAAGAATCAATATGGATCTGGAGAAATCCGTGGACACACTGCAAAAATCTTATGCATTCTATTTTTATTGATTTATTTAGGCCTGTCTTATTCTGCAAAACTTTTGTTCGGTATTCCAAAAGACTGTGGCTAAAGAGTGTAAATTAAAATGGAAGAAGAGAGGATATGACAGAAGGAAGGAGAAATGAGGACAGTTTGAACCAGTACCAATCCTCCAGGGTTCACAAACACTGTCAGGTAAAATACACACACAACCTGAATCCAGGAGATGTTATCTTAGTAATCATACCGCGTTACTATTTTGAATCTATAATATTTATATATAGGTAGGAAAAAGTAATTGCACGGGGTTGTTAGGAATCAAAAATTTCAGCGTAAAAGAGAAACAAAATCAAAGAAAGTCAGGTATAAACCCTGGAATCAGGGACATGTGGGAAGTTTTTGTGCCTTCCACTAAATTGTACTGTGAACATAAAACTGCTCTAAAACATAAACTCAAATTTTTTTTTAAAAAAAAGCCCATAATCTTCGATCTTCATTGTAAATGCTATTATGAACTTACTTTTTTCTTTTTCTATAAAAATTTATATTTCTTAGCAACATCCACTGAAACAGCTTAGAACTACACTAGCCAGTAGCAGTTAGTTTCTCTAGCACTTAAATTATGGTCTCTAAGCATTTCCCACTAAGAAGAACCAGGATCCTCAGGAAATTACTTAATCTACATCTGGTGCGCAATATGTCCAAAATAAGCCTAAAACTATCAAAAACTGTTAGGGTCAAAACAAATTGACATAAGAGCCAATTTGAAGGGGCTCTAACTGGCCAAGGAAGGGATGTTTTAAGCATCAAAACAGGTATCACATCAACAGATTGAAACACATTAGATATATACAAATAGCCAAACTTAGAATACTCCCTCCCATCCCAAAGAAAAGCTTATTGGTTAGCCTTGGAGATTGTTGGGGCAGCAGCTCACTGACCTGAACACTGATGAATAAAGGAGGAGAATCGAGTGCCATGCCTTTATTACAGACTTTTTTTCAGAGTAACCACACAACGGCTGAGATCTCTTTGTAGAAGAACCACAACTAGTAAACTCAAAAGACATGATGAAATTAAAACTTGCCATTTTCGGGGCTAATGGTAGGATTATATCCCTGAGTGCCATAAAAACCCCTTCAGAATGCATAACCTGAGGTGAAAGAAGTTCCCATTGTCTCCAGAATATATAACAACCGACTAACTATTCCTAGAAAGCCTATTGAGTACTCTGGCCTACTCAAGTCTGAATTATAGGTATCACACTATTTTTTTTTTTTTTTTTTTTAAATCAGTCTTTTTTTTTTTTTTTTTTTTTTTAATGTCCTAATATTTTTTAACTTATTTTATTATTTTATTTATTCATTTATAGAAAGGAGAGAGAGGGAGAGACAGAGAGAGAGAAGCGGGGAGGAGCTAGAAGCATCAACTCCCATATGTGCCGTGACCAGGCAAGCCCAGGGTTTCGAACCGGCGACCTCAGCATTTCCAGGTCGATGCTTTATCCACTGCGCCACCACAGGTCAGGCTTTTTTTTTTTTTTTTTTTTTTTTTAATTTATTTATTCATTTTAGAGAGGAGAGAGGAAAGAGAGAGAGAACGGGGGAGGAGCAGGAAGCATCAACTCCCATATGTGCCTTGACCAGGCAAGCCCAGGGTTTTGAACCGGCAACCTCAGCATTCCAAGTCGACGCTTTATCCACTGCGCCACCACAGGTCAGGCTTATTTTTTTTTTTTAATTACCATTTTGCAATCCCAAGTGGAATAATGAATTTAGACAACACTCATCAATGACTGCTGAAACATTATATGAAAAGTTGATGAGGAACTTTCTAGTGAAGGGATCAGGCTAACAACACCTGGACCCATGGGTCAATCTTAGTATCATTGGAAGTAATAAAGTCTTCCTATCAAGAAAGGGGCAAAGTTAAACTTGAATCTATCCAGCCTCCAGCTCTAACTTTTACAGATCTTTAGCTATAGCAGTTTACAGAAACTATGAGAAGTAGACAACATATTAAACACCACCACATATGTGCCTAGCCAAGGCAAGCCCAGAGTTTCAAACTAGCGACCCCAGAGCTCCAGGCTGGCACTTTATCCAAAGCGCCACACAAGCCAGGCCCTCTTCCATGTCTACCAATGAACAGCGAGAACGAAGCAACTACTTCTTGTCTAACCGCCTGTTAATAAAAAAATAAGTAAAGTCTTTAAAAAAATAAAAATAAATGAAAGTGGAAACATTACAATTGATATCACATAAATAAAAAAGATCATAAGAGACTACTATGAGCCTGACAAGGTGGTGGCGCAGTGGATAGAGCATCGGACTAGAATGCAGAGGACCCAAGTTCGAGACCCCGAGGTTGCCAGCTTGAGCACGGGCTCATCTGGTTTGAGCAAAGCTCACCAGCTCAGACCCAAGGTCGCCGGCTCGAGCAAGGTCAAGGCACATATGAGAAAGCAATCAATGAACAACCAAGGTGTCACAACGAAAAACTAATGATTGATGCTTCTCATCTCTCTCCGTTCCTGTCTGTCTGTCCCTATCTATACCTCTCTCTGACTCTCTCTCTGTCTCTTAAAAAAAAAAAGAGCCTGGCCTGTGGTGGTGCAGTGGATAAACCTTCAGCCTGGAGTGCCAAGGTTGCCGGTTCAAAACCCTGGGCTGCCCTGGCCAAGGCACATACAACAAGCGAGCAATGAACAACTAACATGAAGCACCTATGAGTTGATACTTCCCAATCCATGCTCCCCTTTCTCTCCTGTCTCCGTAAAATCAATAAAGTATTTAAAAAAAAAAAGAGAGAGAGACTACTATGAACAATTGTATACCAACAAACTGGATAACTTAGAAGAAATAAATTCTTAGAAACATATAACCTACCAAGACTGAATCATGAAAGAAGAGAAGATCTGAACAAACCAATATGAACAGACCAATAACTGGTAAGACTGACTCAGTAACTGCAGATCTTCAAAGAAAACCCAAGACCAGATGGCTCTGCTATAGAATTCTAGCAAACATTTAAAAAAGAATGGACACCAATCCTCCTGAAACTTTCCCAAAAAATTGAAGAGGAGAGAACATTCTAAGTTCATTACATGAGGCCAACATGACCTCAATACCAAAGCCAGACAGGATGTAACAAGAAAAGTACAGACCAATAAATTATTTTACATCAATAAATATTGATGTAAAAATCCTCAACAAAATACCAGCAAACTAAATTTAGCAACACATTAAAAGGATTATACACCATGACAGAGTGAGATATATTCTGGGAATGCAAGAATGGTTCAACATACAAAAATTCAATCAATGTAATAGTACTCCACACGAACAGAATGAAGGACAAAACCCACATGATCATCTCAGTCGAGGCAGAAATAGATGTGCCAGGATTCGACATCTTCTCATGATAAAACAGTAAATTAGGAATAGAAGGAAATGATGTCAACATAGTAAAGGCAATACATGAAAGCCCATGGCTAGCATCACACTCAGTGGTGAAAGTCTGAAGCTTTTCTTCAACAATCAGGAACAAGGCCAGGGTGCTCGCTAGCACCACTTTTATTCAATACAGTATTGGAAGTCTTAGCCAGAGCACCTGGGCAAGAAAAAATAAATAAAAGGCGTTTGATCGGGAAGGAAGAAGTTACATTACCTTTGTTCACAGATGACACAATATTATATGTAGAAAACCCTGAAGATTCTAAACACCAAGAAAAGTAATTGTTACAATAATAAATGAAAAAAAAGAAAGAATAATAAATGAATTCAGCAAAACTGTAGAAAGCAAGATCAACATACAAAAATCACTTGTGTTTCTATATGTTAACAAAGAACAATTTGAAAAGAAAATGAAGACAATAATTCTAACACTTTAGACAGTAAACTGCATTTGAATCCTGTTACTCATTTGTAACAGATTCAGTTTCTTAACCTTCATAGGGCGGAAAGAAAACTCTACTTTTACTGAGAGGTAGAAGACCTGGCTTCTAGCCCCAAACCACCTAACAAGGTATTAGATGATATTAAAGAACTCTGGTTAATTTCATTGAATATAACAGCATTATGTATGTAATTTTCTAGAAAAGATTCATGCTGAAGTATTTTGGGGTAAAATTATATTTTCTAAGGTTTGCCTCATCTAGTCCAGCCAAAAAAGAAAAAATAAAGGAAGAGAGTGTGGGTCAGGGATAAATGAGAAAGAACAGCAGGACAGTCACAGGCTGTGGAAGCTGCGTGACGAGTTCGTGGGGATTTAAGAAGAGGTCCTCTCCGTTTTGTGCATATTTAACTTTTTTTTTTTTCCACAACGAAGAGTTTAAAACAAACAAAATAAGGGACAGAAAGATGGATGGATATTTGAAACGGATGACAACGGGATTCATGAACTGAAATTTTACAATAATAGGATCATACTACGCATGCTATTGCTTTTCAAAAGCATTTCATTTGAACTCGCATTGATGGATTTTAAAAGAAAGAGAAACTAAAATGAAATCGAAAGAATTTTTCAAGCTCCAAGTAAATGTTTCTCATCACCTGCTCCCAGCCATTAAGAGAGAAGATATTGGGGTGAAGAACAGAAATGCGAAGGGTGCCGTGAAGAGCGCGGCATTTCAGGGTCACATCTGGACGGTAGTGGAGACGCTTCCGCTGGGAAACTCCCACCACGTCATGGAATACAAGTCAAGTATGAGAAGGTGTTGCTGACTATTCCTTGGACCTGTTCTGTGTCTAACAGGGAGGAATCAGTCACACTGGACTGAAAAGCCTGCTGTCAATTCTCTGGAACTAAGTAGGGTGGTCTTCAGGACCCCCCCCCCCCACCAGGATTCCATTATACACCAGGCAGAGGAAAGCAACCCCCCAGAAATCACTGGGTCTCAGCAGCAGCCGGCATACGACCCACTCATAGTTCCTTAGGAAGCCCCAGTATGATGTTTACAAATAAACAACACTGAGTGCTTCCATTGTGACCGTGACATGCGCAACCTATGCACGTCTCAGCCCCTCCCCAGAAACAATCTTGAGGTAGATATGATCATTATCCCTATTTTACAGTGAGGGAAACCAGCACTCAGTGAGTCAAGCCATTTGCCCATCACTGCCTGACCAGTGGGCAGCAGGCTGAGTCTCTTCCTGTCGGAGAAAGACCCTTGGTCACAAAAATGTCAATGCTGAGCCCAGGTCCTCCGTCTCCTCAGAGAGGCCCTTTCCTAACAGGACTGCTATGGCTACCCCAGGGTCAAAGGGGCTTTCGAGTCTGGCACAAGGGCCAGACCAAGAGAGGTAAGGTCACTGCCGACAGGGTAACCCGTCTGTTTTTTTATAGGTCTGGTGGCCAGCACAGATGGCCCTACAATTCTGTGGCCAGAGTCCTAGGTCAGCTCTAACGAGGTCAGGCCAAGGCTTTGGAAGCCATGTGGTAAAGAAGGATGGTCCCCGCCCCACTGCCAGGGCCCAGTGGGTGGCCAGAGCAGAGGCCTGCCACTCCCCACTGGTACAGAGTGAGCCTAAGTTTCTAACACACACACACAAAAATCAGGCCCAGACCCAGGGAGGGGACTCCAACTTCCTGATTCTTCTTCCAATGTTAACAGACATCCTACACTGAGACTAGCCAACTTCCTTCCAGGCCTTGAGCCCCGTAGTTATGGGTGAACTGAAATCAGTCTCAAGCAAACCACTTTGAAAGAACATCAGGGCCCTGGCCGGTTGGCTCAGCGGTAGAGCGTCAGCCTGGCGTGCGGGGGACCCGGGTTCGATTCCCAGCCAGGGCACATAGGAGAAGCGCCCATTTGCTTCTCCACCCCCCCCCCCTCCTTCCTCTCTGTCTCTCTCTTCCCCTCCCACAGCCAAGGCTCCATTGGAGCAAAGATGGCCTGGGCGCTGGGGATGGCTCCTTGGCCTCTGCCTCAGGCGCTAGAGTGGCTCTGGTCGTGGCAGAGCAACACCCCGGAGGGGCAGAGCATTGCCCCCTGGTGGGCAGAGCATCGCCCCTGGTGGGCGTGCCGGGTGGATCCCGGTCGGGCGCATGCGGGAGTCTGTCTGATTGTCTCTCCCCCCCCCCCCCCGTTTCCAGCTTCAGAAAAAATACAAAAAAAAAAAAAAAAAAGAACATCAGGATCTAGGTCCTTGTTCTCTTCATTCTGGTGAATGTTTGAATCCTGGACTGATCTGTAACAGATACAGCTACTGAACCACCAGAGTGGAAAGAACCCTTAGATTTGGAGGCAGAAGGCGTGGCTTCTAGCTCAGAATCTCCGGTAACTTTGTCATGTTGCTAATGTCCTACCTACAGCTCTTTGTCTCAGTTTCCTCATCTCTAAGTAAGCAGCGTGTCCCGAACCACCTCACCCAATTGTAGAAAAGGAGGCAAACGGCCCCTGAAGTCCCACCCAGCACTGTTGCCATCACCTGCCGCGGAGCCCTGGGGCGCCGTTTCCATCCGCCCCATCCCCATCAGGTCCCCGACGCTCAGGAGCACAGACAGTAAAACAGCACCCCTCGAGGTCTGGCATAAGATGTGCTCTGCATTCCGGCAGGTTTGGCCGACTCCCTCAATAAATATGACGCCAACAGAGCCAAAGGCGGAAGAAAACACGCTTCCCCAGCAGCCTGAGGAGACCTCCTGTAAAGCCAGTGGCCACGGCCAGGGCCACCATCACAGCCACCTGGATCATGCAGGTTCGCATTGGATTCGGACAGTCGGTAAAGAAACAACGGAGCCAAAGCCTGGTGGGCCATCATCTTTAATCCTAGCTTGCACCCGGCGGGCAAGTAAAAACACACACTGGGCTCCAAAACCCACTCACATTCAGTGCTCACAAAGCTACTGACTTATCCGAGTTTCCTAGAATCAAAGGTTTCTAGCTCACCAGACTTATTCACCTCTGTTCCCCATCTCCTTCCTTCTCCCTGCACAACTCTGCACTAACTGGCTTCTCCCTCAGCACTCCACCATCTTGGCTGCTTCTCCTGGCCTCCTCCATGTGGCCTCCTTCTGCTCTCTGCTCTGCTCTCTCCTCTAATGATAATCTCAGGAACCGAGAGCGCAAGCTCCCGCTCTGCCCCTATTTTATAGTGTAGAAATCCAAACCTTTAATCCAATATACAAAATAGGGAAGTCTCTAATACAAAGTCACTTATCTGAGGCATGATGGGATTGTACCACCCCACATCAAAAAGGGTGGGAAAGGCTTAATCCCAAAACCAAGCCCCAGGCTACAAGGATCCTGCCTGCCCACAGCCCACCCCCAACACACATTAATATCACCTGGTGACGGCCTCCACGGGGGGGGGGGGGGGGGGGGGGGGGGGGGGGGCAGCACCATCTTTAACAAAGTGAGCATAATACATTTTACCTGCCCAACACCTCCTCTCCCCGGCCCTCTCAGCTCACCTAGCAACACGACCCGCCCAGAAAGCTCTGCGTCAGTGCCCCCCCGAAACTGCCGAAGTCCTCCAGAGGGTTCCAAAAGCACTCGGCGTTTCTTCCCTACTCTGCTTAGCGGTATCCCATTCAAGCAACCCACCGTTTCAGTTTATCCCTGGGAGCCCTGTAAATTCGGGTTTACGCGACATCGTCTGGAAAATGGACGCCTGTTCTTACGCATGTGACGTTAGTGGCCTCACTAACGCATATAAAAAAGGCAACTGGCTATCTACAGGGTGAACCTGCCAGGCAGTCCCACCAGGAATCAACAGTTCAAGCCAGGCTTGTGACAAGGGTGTGTCAGCAGGGCTGGGCAGAAAAGGCTGGAGGGCACAAAGCAGGCAACCCGTTCTGAAGAGGAACAGAGAAGGGAGGTCAGGGGTAATGGAGAGGCTTACAGGGCAGGGCCAGGCTCAGGGAGCCCGCTGCAGGATGAGCTCCGTAATCTCCGCCCTGCTACCCAGTCTCATGGGGATCCCATAGTAGGCCGTGCCTGGGCTGACATAGACAAACGTGGTCTGGGCCACTTGGTAGAGACCAGCAAAGAAAGGGTTCAGGAGATAGGCCGCCACGTTCAAGGGGAAGATCTGCCCAGCATGCGTGTGCCCAGAAAGGATCAGGTTAATATCCGGCCGAGTCTGAAGGGCTCTCTTGGCAGCCAGGGGCTGGTGGGCTAGCAAGATGGTGGCGTGGTCTGGGCTGCAGCCCTCCAGCGCCTTCTCGAGATCCATGCCATGGCCAGAGTAGTGTAGGATGTCTGCTTCGATGTCATCCACCCCAGCCAAGCAGATCCAGTCGGCATCCTCACCACCACCGCCGCGCTGGGCCCGCATGGCAGAAATCTTCACGTTCTCGTTGTGAAGGGGCCTGACGTTCAGGGACTCCAGCAGCGCAAACCAGTTGCTGACATCTGACGTGTAGTATTCGTGATTCCCTGTGACAAAGTAGGTGCCCAGGCGGGAACGAAGCTGGCCCAGAGGAGCGACAGCTGTCCGGAGGATGGAGGCTTCCGAGTCACAGAGGTCACCCACGATCACCGTGACATCCGGTTCCAGCATGTTCACCATCTTCACGAACATCTCCATCTTGGTCCTGCCCACGGTGGGGCCCAAGTGGATGTCCGAGAGGAGCACGATCTTGAGTTTGTCCATCGAAGGGGGCAGCCGATGGACGGGTACCTCCACGGTTTTCACCGCCGGAGGCTGGGCAGCGTTCAGAAGCCCGACAACGCTGAGCACGGCGGTCACCAGCACGGCCAGGGCCGGCCTGAGGGCCAGCTTTCTTGTCTTGTCAAGGCTGCCCACGACCCTACCACTGCGCCAGGCCAAGAGCTGGCAGGCCTGCTCCATGCCGCTGAGGGTACCGAGGAAGAAGAGCATGATGATGTATGCCCCGAGGCAGGTGTAGGCGGCCAAGGAGAAGAGGTAGGGCTCCTCCGCCACGAGAAAGAGCATGGTGAAGAAACTGGAATGGGCCAGGGCCAGAAACGTCACCACAGCCATCTTCCAGAGCTGAAAACAGGCCGACTCTGCGGCTGGGGAGTGGCTAAGGTTGCTGACAGCGCTACGCCAGATGTAGAGGGAGCCAATGAGCATGAGCGAGTTGACAAACAGGGCAAGCTGCAGGCGGAACAGCCAACGCCAGGCCCTGAGCTCCAGGCTCTCGGACAGGTAGGAGCGGGAGAGAATCATGGACACGAAGACGGTGCCAGCGGCCAGGGCAGCCTTCGCACCCAGGGACAGCTGCCTGAAGGTCACCATTTTCTCCGCTCCTAGCAGGGTCCCCTGGCCGTTCCGTGCAGGTGGGCTCTGGAAGGTCAGTTCCTTAGAAAGGACAGTGGCCAAGGAGAGGGTTCCAGGTCAGGTCCGCCTGCAACCAGGAACTGGCATCAACTTTGTGGAATATTAGAGCTTTCTTGTCCCCATTCAAAACCTGAAGGCCACTTATATCTGCCCAACCAGCCTTGGATCCAAGCCACCCGTCAGTGGTGACACTTTATGATTAATACACTGGATTATAACATGGTGGGCCGTTTCCATCGTCTTCTTTCCAGTCTTCCCACAATGCATACTGAATTTCTTCTATAATAAGAATAGCTTTATTCTAAGTCAGTGGTTCTCAAAGTGTGGTCTGAGAAGACCCTTCCAGGGGGCCATTCAGTTCAACTTGTTTTCATAGTAACACTGGGTCGTAACTGCCTTTGCCTTTCCCATTCTCTCATGTGTGTACAGTGGAGTTTTCCAGAGGCTACGTGGCGTTTGCTATGGCAATACTGAATGCAGAAGCAATTAGGAGAATCCAACTGTCATCTATTAGGACAGACATGAAAGAGATTTGCAAAAATGAAAACCAAGACCACCCTTCGCCCTAAAACTCGGGGGGAAACACTATTAGTGTCCCACCCCCAAAAAATGTAAGTATCTTAACATGTAATAGATTTACTGTTTCTGAAGTAAATTAATAAATATTTTAAAATCTAGTTTTAATTTCTAGGACAGTTAAAAGTTTGAGAACCGCTGTTCTAAGTAAATGTGAACAAGGAAGTCACTGAAAGCTTTTCCGCTGGCAGTTTTCTTCAGTGTCTGGGCCCAGGAGGAACACCTACCTAGACACTGAAGAATTCCTGGGATGAAGCCAGCCTCCGTGTCACGGGCCCTGGCACGGCAGTCTGAGGGTACACCGCTGCTAAATGCTGCACAGTGATGAGCAACCATTACTCAGGGGACTGCCCTGTCCACCAGCTCATCCATATCTCTCCCTTCCCCCCTAAATATAAAGATTTGTCTTCCCTGCACCTATCATCCTCTGCCACTGTTCCCAGTGGTTTGCACATCTGGCTAGCTCTCACCTGGCTCGGGGGTGGGGGGTGGGGGTGGAGTGTGTGTGTGTGGGGGGGTGTCTTCTAGGCTTCCTAGCCAAAAACAAGGGAGAGAGAAAGCACAGACCCCACTAGACAAGGGTTAGCAAATACTATGTTCAAGGTGACCTTTTCCCAAGAACCCCAAATTAAAATTTTTCAGCAGGTGTTTCCACATCCTTAAAATTCTTCGGTTTAAACGTTTGGCTTTGCTCTAGGCAAGTTATAAAAGGCCTTTGATCAAAGGGTGTGATTTCCGGGTCAACCAGTTCCAATTTCAGGACTTCTGCTTAAAAACGTGCCCCAGTCTCAGCCCACCCAGACTCGGGCGGAAACGAAGTTGTTTCCCTGGACTTGCAGAGGGCCAGGTGCTGGTTTCAATTCCCCGTTGGCCTCCTCCTCCCGCCAAACGTGCGCCCTCCCTTCTCCTCACGACTCGCTCCCGCAGAACTCCCTCCAGCGGCTCCGGCTGCACCTGCCGGCCGCCTCCTGCCCGCCCTCGGCCCGGGCCGCCAGTCCCTGCACAGACCCAGTGGCGAGAGGGCCCGAGACGTTTGAAGAGAGAACGCCTCTTAGGAAACGCAAAGTTCCCGTTGCGGGGACCTCCCCTGACCCCGCGTTTCTCCTTCCGGAGCGCCCCGCGGAGCGCACGTTAGGCAAAGGAGGGCGCCCCAAGCCAGAGCCCCAGACTTCCCCTAGTGACGCGCGCCACTCGGAACCCCCCCTATCGGAAAACTGCAGAGCTGGAAGGATGTGGGCGCACCTCGTTCACCCCCTCGGGTAGCCCAAGCGAAACCGGCGACCGGAGCGGAGCACACAGCGACAGGCTACCGGGAAGGACGCGCGCGCCCCGCCCGGCCCGCCCCCGCCCCCGACGGGAGGGCCAGTCCGCTGCCTGCGCCCCGCAGGCTGCCCGTCGGCTGTGGCGCCCCCGGGGCCCCAGGCCCCTCGCCCTGCAGGACCCCGGCTGGCCGCAGCCCCAGCCCTGTCTTCCGCCAGCATGTCGCCTATCAGTGCATCCCAAGCGCGGGGTCCTGGGGACTTACACGCAAGCCACGCGCAGTGCCCAGCAGCAGCGCCACCAGCAGCAGAGGGGCGACGCGGACGACCCCCGGCATGTCCACCCTCTGGCTTCTCCACTCCCCCGCAGTCGGCGCCCGGGCCAGCCGCTCGGCGTCACGGGACTGAGGACCCGCGGTCTGGCACCGCCCCTCGCGGGTCCTGCCCGCAGCCCTGCCCCGCCCCGCGCTCCTCCCGGTGACAGCAGAGCCGGGGGCGGGGAACCCGCGCGGCACCAGCCCGGAGGCCACGCGCGGCCGCGTGACTGCAGGATGGAGTTATCTGGCCCTTGTCGGCCTCGGCCAGACCGGACCCTTTGCAAAAGCGATCGGGAGGCCCCGCTGTCAGCGGCTTGATAACGCGTCCGGAGGTTGGACTTTAACAAGGGTCTCCGTGCTCCTTGGCTGCCTCAGAGGACAGAAAGGGGAAGCTGACACCAGATAAACCTAAGTGGGCTAGATAGAGTCCTCGCCCTGCACACCGGATTCTCCGGAAAACTCTAAACCAGGGGTGCGCGAAATGCAGTCAGTCCCTGGACCAACTGCATACCAGGAACTTGTTGGGAATGCACATTCCAAGGCCCCGCCCCAGAAACTCTCAGCCAGGAACTCGAGGGTCCAGAAATCTGTATGTTTACAAACCCTCCAGGTTATACCGTGCTTGCTGAAGTTTGAGAACTACTGTTCTAGGTTACTAAGAAATTTAGAGGTATGGTTCAGCCGTCGTAAAACCATTCCAAATGCCAACCTTCAAAACAGCAGGGTCTGCAGAATTTTTATTTCATTTTTGGGTTTAGAGAGATAAGAGCAACACTTCCCACCTTTGAATTTTGCACTTGAGCCTCTCAATAGCCCTGTGATACCGATGTAGACAGATCTGTCAAATCAGGGTAAAAGTACAGTCATGTAGAAATGCAACATTAGGTGATTTTGTCATTGTGTGAACATCACTTACACCAGTGGTTTTCAACTTTTTTTTTTCCCCTCATGGCACACCTAAACTAATTACTAAGGAGAAAGAGGAGTACTGACCTCTTCCCTTAGGAACTAATCCGTTTGTGTCATGAGACGAAAATGGTGGTATTTAGTCAGGAGCACTGCCTTCTTTTCCCTTAGTAATTAGTTTATGTGTGCCATGAGAAAAAATAAAAAGATTGAAAATCGCTGACTTACTCAAGCCTAGATGGCGTTGCCCACTACACACCTAAGTTATATAGTATAGCCCATTGCTCCTAGGCTGCAAGACTGTACAGCATGTTACTGTATAAAACAGCACGAGGATAAATCAAGCACAAGAGCTCTGGCCGGTTGTCTCAGCCATAGAGTGTTGTTGGTCCAGCATGTGGAAGTTCCCGGTTTGATTCCCAGTCAGGGCACACAGGATAAGTGACTAACTGTTTCTCAACCCCTCCCCCTGTCCCTCTCCTACAGCCATGGCTCATTTGAGCAAGTTGGCCCCAGGCACTGAGATGGCACCATGGCCTCACCTCAGGTGCTAAAATAGCTCAGTTGCTGAGCAACAGAGCAATGCTCCAGCCAGGCAGAGCATCAGCCCATAGGGGGCTTGCCAGGTGGATCCCAGTAAGGGCACATGCTGGGAGTCTGTCTCTCTGCCTCCCAATAATCATCATCATCATCATCAAGTACAAGAGAAAATATGCAATCAGGACACAAGATAAACATGGCATACTATTTTACAGTAAACTTTTTTTTAATATGTAAAAGAGTATACATGCAAACAATAGAAGGTATACATAAACTAGTCACATAGCTGCCTATTATAATCAAGTAGAATGTACTGTTTATAATTGTATGTGCTATACGTGTACGCGACTGGCAGTGCAGCACATTTGTTTACACTAACTTCACCGCAAACACGAGAGGAATGTGTTGTGCTAGGATGTTACAGTATTAACATCACTAGGCAATAGGAATTTTTCAGCTCCATTAGAATATTGTGGGGTTGCTGTTGGCCCATTGTTGACTGACAAGTCATCATGCGGCATATGACTGGAGTAGTATCTCTTTTACACCTGAGAAAACAAAGGCTCTGCGATGTGAGTTAACTTGCCAAGGATCACTGGCTCCCTCTGGCTCTGGGTCTGAAGTTTTGCTTCTTGAACCAGAGTGGTTACAAGGGTATGAGCCAAACTATAACTCAGTAAGTTATTTATTTGTGTCAAGTCCTTTCCTGTGTAGGTGTTTAAAATAAGTGAAAAAGTTATTTTTTAACTTTTAAAAAGTTAGTTAAAAAGTTATTTTCTTATTTTACTTTTAAATAGTTAAAAAACAATCTTAACTGTGTTTCCAATAAAACTTATACTTTGTGTCACAAAATAGCTACAATTTCATTTGCTCATTCCCTTCTCTTTTTCCACTGAACATTTCCCTGAGAGACTGAGATATAGTCACTGGCTTTACTTTCACAGTTCTTTTCTTGCCTAGAATGCATAACTTGTTCTGTTAAGTCCTTTATAAACTTGGCAGTCGTCATCTAGAACTAAGGAGCGGCCTGACCTGTGGCGCAGTGGATAAAGTATCAACCTGGAAATGCTGAGGTCCCCAGTTCGAAACCCTGGGCTTGCCTGGTCAAGGCACATATGGGAGTTGATGCTTCCAGCTCCTCCCCCCTTCTCTCTCTCTGTCTCTCTCTCCCCCTCTCTCTCTCCTCTCTAAAAAATGAATAAATAAATAAAAATAAAAAAATAAAAAAAAAGATTTCATTAGAACTAAGGAGCAAGGCCTTTGGAGGCAGGTACACTAGAGTTGGAATTCTAGCTCTGCCACTTAATATCTGTGTGACTGTGCAAAAGTTACTTAACTTCTCTTAGCCTTTGTTCTTTCATTGGTAAAATAGGGATAATAATGTCAAACTCACTGGATTGTTGGGGGAGTTACAAGAGGTGATATTTATAAGACGCTTGGCACTTACAGGATGTTAGTGGGGCAGTTGATGAAATCAGAATTAGGCCTGATTTTCATACGAATGCAAGAATCTAAAGATTAAATAATAGTTTTACATTAATTTATCGATTTTGATAACTGCACTATGCTTTTATAAGAGAATGTTCTTGTTTTTAGGAAACAAAAGGGCATCATCTTTGCAACTAATTCTGAAACAGTTCAGAGAAAAAAAAATGGGTATAAACACACATAGAACCATAAAGCAAATGTGGTAAAATGTTGACATTAGGAAAATCAATCAAGGAATTCTTTCTGCTGTTTTTTCAACTTTTTTCTAAGTCTGAATTATTGCAAAATAAAGTTAAAAATTTAACCCTTAGCAAAAGGCAGATTCAACTTTTTTTATTTTTTATTAAGTGAAAGGCAGGGAGGCAGACAGACTCCTGCACGCATCACGACTGGGATCCACCTGGCAAGCCCACTAGAGAGCCATGCTCTGCCCATCTGGGACATTGCTTTGTTGCTCAGCAACTGAGCTCTTCTTAGCACCTGAGGTGAGGCCATGGTGCCATCCTCAGAGCCAAGCGCCAATTTGCTTGAATAAGCTATGGCTGCAGGAGGGAGAGAGAGAGAGAGAGAGAAGGGAGGAAGGGTGGAGAAGCAGATAGTCACTTCTCCTGTGTGCCCTGACCAGGAATTGAACGGGAACTTCTACACACCAGGCCAACATTCTACTGCTGAGCCAACCAGCCAGGGCCTCAACTTTTCCCACCTTTTTTCCCTCAGCCTATAGACCCAAGGTTACAATACAGAGCAGGCATTTTTAACTGAATTGAGGCAGAAAATATTTAGCACAAGGTTGTGCTAAACAAACTAAAGCCAGCAGCCCAAATCTCATCAGATGCCTGTTTGTGTGTGGCCTGTCAGTGAAGATTCATCTTTACTTTTTTTTTTTTTTTTTTCATTTTTCTGAAGTTGGAAACAGGGAGAGACAAGTCAGACAGACTCCCGCATGCGCCCAACCGGGATCCACCCGGCACGCCCACCATGGGGCGACGCTCTGCCCACCAGGGGGCGATGCTCTGCCCATCCTGGGCGTCGCCATGTTGCAACCAGAGCCACTCTAGTGCCTGAGGCAGAGGCCACAGAGCCATCCCCAGAGCCCGGGCCATCTTTGCTCCAATGGAGCCTTGGCTGCGGGAGGGGAAGAGAGAGACAGAGAAGAAAGCACGGCGGAGGGGTGGAGAAGCAAATGGGCGCTTCTCCTGTGTTCCCTGGCCAGGAATCGAACCCGGGTCCTTCGCACGCTAGGCCGACGCTCTACCGCTGAGCCAACATCTTTACATTTTTAAATGGGTGAAAAAAATTTGAAAGAGTGGTATTCTGTGACATTTGAAAACAATATGAGACTGAAAGGCCAGGGTCCGTAGAGTTGTATTAGAACACAGCCACTCCCACTTCTCTGCACATTGCGTGTGGCTGTTTTCGCACTAGCGTGGCAGAGTAGAGTAGAGTAGAGCAGAGACCTTATGGCCCACAAAGCCTAAAATATTTTCTGCCTTGCCCTTTATAGTAAAACCTTGCCCAGAGGCTGGAGATTATAGTTTGTTTCTGAGATTTTAGTACTTGACACTGTATTGTAGTCGAACCAGCAATCATAATAACAGCCACGGTTGTGTTGACTGCTCTGCCAGCAGCGTGTCACTCTGCCTGAAGATCCAAGTGGCGTGTTATTACCCACATGTCACGGACGTGAAAGCTGGGTCACAGTGGAGTTAAATGACTTGCCGATAGCCACAGAGCCAGGAAGTAATGGGTCTCTAAAGTCACATTGTCTGACTTTGAAGCCTGAGTTATCTTTTTCTTTTTTTTTTTTTTAATTTATTTTTCATTCATTCATTCATTACTCTTTTTTTAGATTTTAATTTATTTTATTTTATTTATTCATTTTAGAGAGGAAAGAGAGAGAGGAGAGAGAGAAACAGAGAGAGAGAAGGGGGGGAGGAGCTGGAAGCATCAACTCCCATATGTGCCTTGACCAGGCAAGCCCAGGGTTTCGAACCGGCGACCTCAGCATTTCCAGGTCGACGCTTTATCCACTGCGCCACCACAGGTCAGGCCAAAGCCTGAGTTATCTTTACAAGGTCACGCCTAATTCTCCCCACGCTTTATTTTTCAGTTCCTGTCCAATGAAGTATGCATATACAGCAGGGGTCCCCAAACTACGGCCCGCGGGCCACATACGGCCCCCTGAGGCCATTTATCCGGCCCCCGCTGCACTTCTGGAAGGGGCACCTCTTTCATTGGTGGTCAGTGAGAGGAGCATAGTTCCCATTGAAATACTGGTCAGTTTGTTGATTTAAATTTACTTGTTCTTTATTTTAAATATTGTATTTGTTCCCGTTTTGTTTTTTTACTTTAAAATAAGATATGTGCAGTGTGCATAGGGATTTGTTCATAGTTTTTTTATAGTCCAGCCCTCCAACTATCTGAGGGACAGTGAACTGGCCCCCTATGTAAAAAGTTTGGGGACCCCTGATATACAGTGTGCTGTGGTATAAAACTTTCTACTCTAGGTCGCAAGGAATAGGACATGACCATGAGAAATCTGTTGCCCTGTGAGGACTCATCTGCGATGAAAAAGATGTTCGCATACACAACCAAGTATAGTGAATGCCTGAGACAGAGCAGCGCTACTCAAAGATAGTGAGTGGCTTAAGCACAGAAATTCAAAGTAGCTATTTCGAAACTTGTAGCAATTTGTGAAATTTGTCTGTTAAATCTAATAATGAAAAGGTGGGTGTGAATTTTGCATGTTTATTTTTATTTGCTTATTCTAGTAATTTATTCTCATCATATTTTTACAACAGGTTGGTCCTTGATAGATGGGAAAGAGCACTGATAACCATAGAAACAAAATTGATTTTTCACCAAAAGGTAGTTTGAGAAGCACAGAGGCCTCATCAGTAGCATAAGAACAATGAAGAGCCTGACCTGTGGTGGCGCAGTGGATAGAGCGTCGACCTGGAAATGCTGAGGTCGCCGATTCAAAACCCTGGGCTTGCCTGGTCAAGGCACATATGGGAGTTGATGCTTCCTGCTCCTCCCCTTTCTCTCTCTCTCTCTCTCCTCTAAAATGAATTTTAAAAAATTAAAAAATAATAAAAATAAAAGAACAATGAAGGGAAGAGAGGTGGGCGGCCCAATAACACAGGTGAAAACTTTGCTTGTCTATCCTAACAAGGCTTTGCACACAAGTTCAAAATCAATCTCGGTTCCTATGATTGATCAATTTTCCCATGTGGTCCTAACAGAGCTTTCCTATTTGGCAAATTTCAAGTCCCAATGTCAGTTCTGACCTTCTTTCAGTGTAAAAATGTAACTAGTTTTACATAGCTAATATTTTTTAAAAATTCATTAATATTATTGTAATTTACAATAGGTTTTAGATAAATGTGAAAGGCAAGGAAAAAAACAGGCCTCCACCAAAGAGACATGACAACAGCCTGACCTGTGGTGGCACAGTGGGTAAAGCGTTGACTTGGAAATGCTGAGGTCGCCGGTTCAAACCCTGGGCTTGCCTGGTCAAGGCACATATGGGAGTTGATGCTTCCTGCTCCTCCTCCCCACTCTTTCACTCTCTCCTCTCTCTCCCCCTCAACCTCTCTAAAATGAATAAATAAAATAAAATAAAAAAAGACATGACAACAAATTGTGAAGCATGATTGGGTCTTGGATCAGGAAAAAAATAATAACTACAAAATATATTATGGGACACTAGACAAAAGTTGAATATAAACTATGGATTATAAAATAGTATTCTATTAATTTTTTATTGATTGATTTTAGAGAGACAGAGAGAGGAAGAGAGAGAGGGAGAGAAAGAGAGCGAAGCACTTTGTTGTTCCACTCAGTTGTGCATTCATTGGTTGCTTCCTGAATGTGCCCTGACCAGGGATCAAACTCACAACCTTCGTGTTTTGGGATGACACTAATCGACTGAGCTAACTGGCCAGGCCCAATATTTTATTAATTTAAATTTCCTAATTTTGAAAATAATATTGTGCTTATGTTCTTAGGAAATATACTTTCAAATATTCAGAGGTAAAAGAGCATAATGTCTTCAAGTTAATCTCAAATGGTGATGATAATGTGTATATGTTTCTATATTATATAAATATACATATATATTACATGCATACAATGGCAGAGCAAATGATGGAACAAATAAGGCAAAATGTCACCCATTGGTGAATTAGGGAAAGGACATACAGGAATTCTTATCTCAAAATAGAAAAGTAATTTAAAAAACTAGAAATTTTGCCTGACCAGGTGGTGGCACAGTGGATAGAGCATCGGACTGGGATGCGGAAGGACCCAGGTTCAAGACCCCAAGGTCGCCAGCTTGAGTGCGGACTCATCTGGTTTGAGCAAAAAGCTCACCAGCTTGGACCCAAGGTCCCTGGCTCCAGCAAGGGGTTACTCGGTCTGCCGAAGGCCCGCGGTCAAGGCACATATGAGAAAGCAATCAATGAACAACTAAGGTGTCGCAACGAGAACTGATGATTGATGCTTCTTATCTCTCTTCGTTCCTGTCTGTCTGTCCCTATCTATCCTTCTCTCTGACTCTCTCTCTGTCCCTGTAAAAAAAAAAACCAAAAAAAAAAAACCCTAGAAATTAAAAAAAATAAATAAATAGACTCCAGCCTGCAGACGTGGACAGTTCGGCTGTGCAGAAATTGCTTATCTTCCTCACATCTTTCGATTTTCTCACACAGAAAATCCCGAGACCTGTGTCCAGGGGTCAGGCTGTGCAACCCACTGATGGGTATGGTTATGAAAACATAAGAGATAAAATTGTGCCATGATGGGCTGAGAGTTCCCCACAGCTCCAATAACAGTTATCAGCTGTGTGCCAGGAACAGCAGACCACATGACAGTCATGAGTGTTCCATGTTGCTGATGGCTGCTGTCCTTGTCCCTATGTTTTCAAACTCCCTTTCAGTTTCTAAAAACAGGTATGATTATCCAAGAATAGAAAACGCCCCAAATGAGGCCTGCTTTAGGGAGAAAGAATGAGGACTTCGTTTTAAACACGCTTCTCTCCTGTCTTCTTTGTACCACCTTCCTACCTGTCAAGAGCACCCGCTTCCCTGGGGTCTTTCAGCCGCATCTTGGCAGGGTTGTATTTTTCCCCCTTCCTGTTTGATCTGGGCCTGTTGTTTCCTCTCCCCCTGGGCCCCTAGGTTCAGCCCACCCTCTCTTCAGCGTGGCTCACTTCTCTCAGTGACCACAGGAATTTTCTCTCTCAATGGAAGGTTACAACTAGATATGGCCAGAGCGTTTGTTTGTTCTGACAATCACCACGTTGGCTTACCAACATCTTAAATTTTGTATAATTACGGGGTCGTCAATATTTAATCTGGGGAATTTACTTAACCTGGATTTCCAGCCTCTCTTCAAAGATCAGAAGGTTGGCTACACCAGGCCCACCATTCCATAGAGCAGGGGTCCCCAAACAACAGCCCGCGGCCCCCTGAGGCCATTTATCCGGCCCCCATCACACTTCCGGAAGGGGCACCTCTTTCATTGGTGGTCAGTGAGAGGAGCACATTGACCATCTCATTAGCCAAAAGCAGGCCCATAGTTCCCATTGAAATACTGGTCAGTTTGTTGATTTAAATTTACTTGTTCTTTATTTTAAATATTGTATTTGTTCCTGTTTTGTTTTTTTACTTTAAAATAAGATATGTGCAGTGTGCATAGGGATTTGTTCATAGCTTTTTTAATAGTCCAGCCCTCCAATGGTCTAAGGGACAGTGAACTGGGCCCCTGTGTAAAAAGTTTGGGGACCCCTGCCATAGAGTACCAGTAAATTGGAGATACGTGTTGGGACATTTTGAAGGCACGGTAGGTCCCTCCAGTCGGCAGTCATCTCCACCTGCTCCACGTCATTTTTATTTTATTTACTTATTCATTTATTTATTTATTTTTCTGAAATGAGAAGTGGAGGGGAGGCGATGGCGGCAGACAGACAGACTCCCTCATGTGCCCGACCGGGATCCACCCGGCATGCCCACCAGGGGGCGATGCTCTGCTCATCTGGGGCATCGCTCTGTTGCAACCAGAGCCATTCTAGAGCCTCAGGAGAAGGCAGGGAGCCATCCTCAGCGCCCAGGCCAATTTTGCTCCAATGGAGCCTTGGCTGTGGGAGGGGAAGAGAGAGACAGAGAGAAAGGAGAGAGGGAAGGATGGAGAAGCAGATGGGCGCTTCTTCTGTGTGCCCTGGCCGGGAATAAAACTAGGGACTTCCGCACGCTGGGCCGATGCTCTACCACTGAGCCAACCGGGCAGGGCCTCCACGTCACTTTTAACATGATCTTCAGGCTCTAGGAGAGACTGACGTTTGCAGCTTCTGGTAATGTGATCACACCTCTCTGATTGCTGTATCAGACACACCTTAGGTTCACTGGTCACCAGTCTCCCAAACCCCAGGCTGACTGTTCCCTCTCAGCTGCCCCTACAATATTTCTGCCACCCCAAACCAACCATCTGACCCCTCTAGACACATCTGGACTCTGGAATAAAGTGCCACCTTTCCCAACTGGCTACCACAGAGGCTGGGGAGCACTGCCCAGAGGGGCAGGCGCGTTTACTCCCCATGGAAAAACCTTGAGCAGTGGGAGACCCGAGCAAAGAAAGAGCCAGTGAATAAATCTCCTCTCCCTTTCTCCCTCAGATGAACTGTTTCAAGGTGCGGCTTCTTGGTACAGCCTGTCCAGAGACATTCCACGTGGTCTCGTGGTGCACCTGCCAAGAAACTGACTGACCTGTCCAAGGCTCTTATGAAGCAGTAGTCAGCAGAGTAACACATCACTTAACGTTGCTTCTTAACCTCTATCATGCCCTGTCAGGGACTGTGTCTCCCAAACAAACTTTTTGCATTTAATTCTTGCCTCAGACTCTGTTTTCTAGAGAGCCCAGGATGAGATCATTATTTACTCAGCATGATGAAATTGCCTGGCAGCCTACTGTTTCCTGAGTAAATTTCTTGAGCTTTCTTCAACCCAGGGTTTTGAGGATGCCCTCCTAGGTTTTGCTTTTAGGATCACAGGTCACAGCTCAGTCCCAACTCAAACCTTAGATTTAATGCCTCCTTCTTCTTCCTCCTCCTCCTCCTCCTTCCTCTTCCTCCTCCTCCTCCTTCTTCTTCTTCCTTCTTCTTCTTCTTCCTTCTTCTTCTTCTTCCTTCTTCTTTCTCCTCCTCCTCCTCCTCCTCCTCCTCCTCCTTCTTCTTCTTCTTCTCCTCAGAGACAGAGAGTCAGAGAGAGGGATAGACAGGGACAGACAGACAGGAATGGAGATGAGAGCATCAATCATCAGTTTTTCGTTGTGACACCTTAGTTGTTCATTGATTGCTTTCTCATATGTGCCTTGACCACGGGCCTTCAGCAGACCAAGTAACCTGTTGCTCGAGCCAGCGACCTTGGGTCTAAGCTGGTGAGCTTTGCTCAAAGCAGATGAGCCCACTCTCAAGCCAGCGACCTCGGGGTCTTGAACCTGGGTCCTTCCGCATCCCAGTCCGATGCTCTATCCACTGTGCCATTGCCTGGTCAGGCAATGCCTCTTTCTTTTTAAAAATTTTAATATATTATTTATTTAAAGAGAGGAAGGGGAGAGAAAGAGAGAAACATTGATCTGTGCCTGTATGTGCCCTGAGGATCAAATCAGCAACCTCCGTGCTTTGAGACAATACTCTAACCAACCGAGCTATCCAGTCAGAGCTTAATGCCTTTCTTAATTAAAGATACTGATGGCAGTAGCTGAAGGACATATCCGACTTGACATTTATCTTTCTCTGTGGCACAGCTCTTTATGTCCTGTGCTGTAGTTCAGGCCCTTATCTTATGATGATCACTTTGGGGTCCTCCTATACTGTTCTTTTAGCTTCCAGCCCCATCATCTTCTTCCCCAGCTGAGCCTTTGCATGTATCACTCCCTTTGTGGGAAATTTTTCCTTCTCTGTTTTACTTCCAGCCAACTTCTAGTTCATTCCAGACATTTTATAGGAGTTCAAGCACGGCTTCTTGTAAGAAAACTTCCCAGACTCACCTGCAGACTAGATGAGTGCTGTGGACCGACTGTTTGCATGTTTTCCAAATTCGTAAGCTAAAACCTAATCCCTAGTGGGATGGCATCTGGAGGTGGGTCTTTGGGTGATTAGGTCATGAGGGCAGGGCCCTCAGGGACCCAATTAGTGCTTTTGTAAGAGACCCCAGAAAGCTCTCTTGTCCTTCTCACCCTTGCATGTAAGAACACAGCAAGAAGCTGGCCCGAACCACACACTGAATGTGATAACAACTTGATCTTGGACTTCTTGGGTTCTAGAACTGTGAGAAATAAATTTCTGTTTCCTAAGCCACCCAGTTTGTGGTATTTTGGTTAGAGCAGCCTGAAGTGTACCCAGCCCTCTTTGGGGCCCTCACAGGACTCTGTTTACCTCGCTATTCCAGCTCGAATGGGCAGGTAATTGAAGATTTACTTATCTGTCTTCTCTGGACTTGGAGTTCCCTGGGGTAAGGGTTTGAGATTATTTCTATTATACAGTGCCTGGCACACAATAGTTCACTGTAAGTTTATGTAACAAAACAAAACACAAAGAAACGAAATAGATCACTTAGTTCCTCTGCTCAACTGGAAGTTCCCTGAAGTCAAGGCTCTATATCTGATCCATCTTTGCATTTGGGGCTAAGGGAAGGACCAGGTAAAAGGTGGATGCTACACACTGGATTGGAAGACTGACTGAATGATGTGAAAGAGAATTTCTCATTAAAATCACCTGGAGAACACTGGCGCTCTGCTGAGGAGGAACAGTCTGTCTGGCTGATCCAGACATTGTCTTGTAGCACTATTACAAAGTGTAACCTTCCCCCATCCCATCCCATTCCCGTGTTTTATTTTCTTCACATCACTATTGCAATTTTTTTTATAAAATAGGTTCTAAAATAACAAGTAACTATAAAACAACATCTTAAAAATATTTATAAATGTACAGCATAGAAAATGACACAGGGGATGTCTTCATACTCACTTCCACCCCCTACCCCCACGTGACCCTTTCCCAATTGCATGCCCTTCCTTCCGCCTTACAGGAAATCATTATCCAAAGCTTTTGTGCATGGTTCCTTCTTTATTAGTTTCACCATGTGTGCTTGTATGAGATAAGACTCTACTATTTAAATACCTAACATTTTGTGTACTTTAACATAGTTTAGACAAATGGCATTATCCTCTTTTTTTTTAATTTTTTTTAGATTTAACTGTGTGATGTGTAGTTATGATTTTTTCATCTCCTCCTAATGTAAAATAGTCTTGTGTGTGTGTGTGTGTGTGTGTGTGTGGCAAAGACAGTCAGAGAGATGGACAGAGATGAGAAACATCAATTCTTTGTTGCAGCTCCTTAGTTGTTCATTGATTGCTTTCTCATATGTGCCTTGACCATGGGGCTACAGCAGATGGAGTGACCCCTTGATCGAGCCAGCAACCTTGGGCTCAAGCTGGTGAGCCTTGTTTAAACCAGATGAGCCTGCGCTCAAGCTGGCGACCTCGGGGTCTCGAACCTTGGTCCTCCACATCCCAGTCTGACACTCTATCCACTGTGCCACCGCCTGGTCAGGCAAAATAGTCTTTGAGTACATATTCTCACTTAAAAACATCCATTTTCTGTTTATGGACAGGTTATTTCTGTCTTCTGCTGTTAAGAACAGTGTTATTTTATACCAAAACCATTTACTAATTTCAAAAGAAAAACATGAAGTGGAGAAAATGGACACGACTTGTAATAATAAATATTAACATCATTGATGAGGGCCATTGTGTTTCTCCCATGTGACATCAGAGCAGAATGCAATATTGCTTCTGTGATATTTTAGCCAAATGAGCTTAATCTGAATCTAATCATGAGGGAACATCAGAGAAACCCCAAGTGAGAGAAATTTTTAAAGATAACGGGCCTATATTCTATTTTTAAATAGACTGTAAAGTATATGATTGTTTAATCACTGTGTTGTACGCCTGAAACTAAGACAAAATTACGCTGAATGTAAATTTATTTGAAAAATAAAATAAGAGACATTACAATAAAATTCTGAGTCATAACTATATATGTAAAAAGGAAATGCAAACCCTCAGACTTCCACCCCAGACTTGCGGAATCAGAAACTGGGGGTACAGTCTAGGAATCTGGGTTTTCACGTCTTCTAAGTGATTATAAAGTTTAAGTGGCGCTAATCTATGATCTATTAGGACAGCGTCTGGATTGCAGACCGGCGTCTCCATATTAAAGAGCAGCGGAGTCGCCAGCACGGGTGGGACAGTGTAGGAACCAGAAGACAGCGAGCCCTTCCCAAGGAACCCCCGCCCGTGCGGGTGGCTGCGCCGGGACCCCCCGTCTGGATGGGGAGGGGCGGCCGGACGGGGCGGGACAGAGGCTGGCGTCCCCGCCTCCCAGCCATTCCACCGTGCCGTCCTCCTTCCTTTCCTTCTTGCTCCTTTCCTTACTTCCTTCCTTCCGCCGGCGCGATGGAGCCGGGACGCGGGGCGGCCCCGGCGCTGCTGGTGCTGCTGTGCGCCGGCTGCGCGCTGCGCTCGGGGCGCGCCCAGTACGAGCGCTACAGCTTCCGCAGCTTCCCGCGGGACGAGCTGATGCCGCTCGAGTCGGCCTACCGGCACGCCCTGGACCAGTACAGCGGCGAGCACTGGGCCGAGAGCGTGGGCTACCTGGAGATCAGCCTGCGGCTGCACCGCCTGCTGCGCGACAGCGAGGCCTTCTGCCACCGCAACTGCAGCGCGGCGGCCCAGCCCCAGCCCGAGCCGGACCCCAGCCTCGCCCGCTACCCGGAGCTGCGCCTCTTCGGAGGCCTGCTGCGCCGGGCGCACTGCCTCAAGCGCTGCAAGCAGGGCCTGCCAGCCTTCCGCCAGTCGCAGCCCAGCCGCGAGGTACTGGCCGACTTCCAGCGCCGGGAGCCTTACAAGTTTCTGCAGTTCGCCTACTTCAAGGCAAGTCCGCCCCGCCCTCGGCCCCGCCCCCGCCCACGGCCCAGGCCCCGCCCCGCCCTAGGCCCAAGCTCCGCCTCCTTCGTGCCGGGAGGCCGCGTTCCACCGCGGTTTCTGGGCCCGGCTCTCTTTAACACCCAGCCAGAGGATTCCTCCAAATCCTGTGACCCTTCTTCCTCTTAGAGATGGAAATACTTTTTTTGAAGGGTTGCTCTAAGGCAGTGCATACGTACAAAGAACACCCGGCGCAGTGTCCGGCACCCAGCCAAGTGCCTGACCATTGTTACTTTTTATTGGAAGACAGACTCCTCTTTTCAGTACATGCCATTAAAATCCCTTTTTCTCAAGTACAGTGATGACATAGAGCCAAAGAGGAGCTGGCTAGTCCCTTTTAAAGAGGAAATTGAGACCGGGAAAGGGCAGGGACACGTAGGGAGGACACGTCCCTGCCTGGAGGAGCTGACTTTACGCACTGATTCATCAGCGTTGGCGCTCTCCGCTGTCCACTTTCATGTAGAATTTTTTTTTTTTTTTTTTTTTTTTTTTCTGAAGCTGGAAACAGGGAGAGACAGTCAGACAGACTCCCGCATGCGCCCGACCGGGATCCACCCGGCACGCCCACCAGGGGCGACGCTCTGCCCACCAGGGGGCGATGCTCTGCCCATCCTGGGTGTCGCCATGTTGCGACCAGAGCCACTCTAGCGCCTGAGGCAGAGGCCACAGAGCCATCCCCAGCGCCCGGGCCATCTTTGCTCCAATGGAGCCTTGGCTGCGGGAGAGGAAGAGAGAGACAGAGAGGAAAGCGCGGCGGAGGGGTGGAGAAGCAAATGGGCGCTTCTCCTGTGTGCCCTGGCCGGGAATCGAACCCGGGTCCTCCGCACGCTAGGCCGACGCTCTACCGCTGAGCCAACCGGCCAGGGCTTCATGTAGAATTTAACAGTTGCCTTCCTCCTTTTTTCGGCTGCTTTAGATCGTATATGATTGCTGGCTAAAAATAGCCACAAATTACAGTTCTCTATCCTCTGCGTCCTTACTCTGCGGACACACACAAGTTTTAAGAATGGGCTGAAATCGCCTGACCTGTGGTGGCACAGTGGATAAAGCGTCGACCTGGAAATGCTGAGGTCGCTGGTTCGAAGCCCTGGGCTTGCCTGGTCAAGGCACATATGGGAGTTGATGCTTCCAGCTCCTCCCCCCTGTCTTTCTCTCCTCTGACTCTCTCTCCTCTCTAAAATGAATAAATAATAAAAAAAAATCCTTAAAAAGAAAAAAAAAAAAGAAAGAATGGAGCCTGACCTGTGGTGGCGCAGTGGATAAAGTGTCGACCTGGAAATGCTGAGGTTGCCGGTTCAAAACCCTGGGCTTGCCTGGTCAAGGCACATATGGGAGTTGATGCTTCCAGCTCCTCCCCCTTCTCTCTCTCTTTCTCTCTCTCTCTGTCTTTCCCTGTCCTCTCTAAAATGAATAAAAATAAAAAATAAAAAAAAAAAAAAGAATGGGCTGAAATCCCTGTTACTGGATAAGAGGCTTTACCTTGGCAGGTCTTCGCTGGGTTTTGCCAAGAGAGCCCTCTCAAAGCCCAGTTTCTATATAATTGAAAATGATTTTTAAAGGAATATATTGCACGTATTTTTTTTTTTTAAAGTCTTTTTGTTTTTTTTTTGTTTTTTTTATGTTTTATTTATTTTTTAAATTTTATTTATTCATTTTTTTAGAGAGGAGAGAGAAAGGGGGAGAGAGAGACAGAGAGGAAGAGAGAGAGGAGAGAGAGACAGAGAGAGAAGGTGGGGAGGAGCTGGAAGCATCAACTCCCATATGTGCCTTGACCAGGCAGGCCCAGGGTTTCGAACTGGTGACCTCAGCATTTCCAGGTCGACGCTTTATCCACTGCGCCACCACAGGTCAGGCTATTGCACGTATTTTTTTTTTTTTTTTTTTTTATTCATTTTAGAGAGGAGAGAGAGAGGGAGAGAGAGAGAGAGACAGAGAGAGGAGAGAGAGACAGGGGGGAGGAGCTGGAAGCATCAGCCCTCATATGTGCCTTGACCAGGCAAGCCCAGGGTTTCGAACCGGCAACCTCAGCATTTCCAGGTCGACGCTTTATACACTGCGCCACCACAGGTCAGGCTGCACGTATTTTAATAACTACAAAGTTAGATGCATGGCATTTGCCAGACTCTGGAGATAGAAGATGGTTATTTTGTTTAATTTAGCTTTGAATCTTTGGCCTGCAAGATGTGTTTTTCATATTTCCACTGAAACAGTCACATGTATGTTGCAGTCCTATGAGCAATAAAATAGCACAAAACCCCCAAAAGAAGAGAGGCTGGGTTACTTTATGCTTGGGTGCAGTTTATGTAACTTATTGGTTTTGTGGCTGTTAGTCCTGGCAATAAAAAAAGTTTTGAAATGGAACTGGGTACAAGATTAATAAATTTCCAGGACATTGAAAAATGAAGGCTGGCTCATACCAGTACTGTTTTTAAACTAAAAATGACTTGTTTAATTCTTTCTCCTTTTTGCATAGCTTTTGGCAAATACAGTCAGAAGCAAAATTGGATCGTATAGTCGAGGGGGAAACACTTTATTTTTAGGACTTCAGAATGCCAAAATCTCTGATTTCTTTAGTATATATAGATGAATTTGAAACAAGTGACTTAGGGAAAAGGGGAAGAGCATTTTACTGGGTGTGAGCCTAAGGCCTGATTTTCTCCTTCATCATGACGTCCTCAAAGGTTAGGAAGTTCATAGTCTCTCTTCAAAACCCTTTATAGGTCTTCTAACAATCGCTTACTTAAAAGTCGGTAAAATACCATCTGTCATAGTATTTTGAGTTCTCTTGCAGGGCAGAAAAAACATTAATTTTATCAATAAATATGAATCTTCATTGCTGCAACTGAGAATCTCTGAGAAAGTGATTTTAGGTGGTGATGTTGTATGTTTTTCTTTCCTTAATGATGTTTATATTTTCAAATTTTATTCCTGGATAAAGAGAAAATGACTGGTGACAGGCACATACATTCTACCTGACCCTGAAGGCTAGAGAGAGATGGGGCGCCTGCTGTGGGTGGATTGGGGTAGATACTCCTGTGCTGGTCTGATTTGTGGGCGTCTGTTCCAGCGATTAAGGACAAATGATTGATCTGAACACACAGAGAGGGACGGTGCATTCAGACTGTTGGAGAGGTGAGGAGGCGTGCGTGTGTGATTTTGTAGAGAAGGGAAGGGGCTGTCCTCCTGGTGTGTAGCCACTCAAGCCCATGATCGATTTCATGTCACCAGCCTACCTGAGGTTCATGTCACTTGCTGTGGGTTCTCTCTGTGGCTGGCATCTCCTGGAAGTGCTCATCTTCCTCACAGGCCAAGGAGAAAGGGCTCCAGCACTTTACTGAATCCTTAATGACCTTGAACTCTGAGCTGACAGAGCTGGCCACCTCACAGGCTTTCTCGCCCCACCTTTTGCCCGGACGTGGACTCTGTTCTTTCTCAAACCAGAAGGCCTGCCACCACACCGAGTGAGGAGTGGCTCACCTGGCAGGAGGTAGCGGGGGTGGGGTGAGGGGGGACTGTCCTGCTGCCCCCCAGGAGCTCACAGCTGGCCTCTCGCTGCCGTTTAGCTCCTGAGATGTGACTTCACATTTCAGCGGGCAGAGTTTGAATTCAGGTGAATAGTGTCACCGTCTCCTCTTCTGGAAGGGGTTCCTTTTTGTAAACTCAGGTCCTAAGTGAGGGGCCTTACGGATCCCACTCTGCACCCCTCTTTCTATGTGCTCTTCTGAGAATCAAGGAGTCTAATTTCACTGGTAAAGGCTTTAAAAGGGCTGCATTCATACGCCTCCCTTCCTGCCAGCTGCCACACTGGCCCTTTCTGGCCAGGACTCGATGCAGTCCCCGCCTCAGGCCACGGACTGCTGTTCCCAAAGTATCAGCATTGACATGTGGACTCTGCCCTCATCACCACCCACCGCTTCTCTGTTGCAGCCACCGCCATTGTATCTGAATGAGTTGGCTCCAATTCTGGGGGAATTTCATACAGATATGTGCTACCCTTTGATCCTCAGAAATCCAAGTGTAGCGAATATCCCTTCATTTTCTCTCTCCAAAACGAGCTCCTTCATCCCTGCCTCCGAGTGTCCCTTTGGATTGGCTGAAGGAGTCTCTGTGCACATGTATGGGTTCCTCCCCTGCCCGCACCAGGTTTTGCCATGATTGTAGGGGACAGCCAGAGCCAGAACATCAATGGGGGAGGGGCGCTGGTTGCTGGTCACGTGTCTGCACAGGGAGGTGTCCAGGTCTCTGTCTTCGGCCCTCTTGAATCCCCCCTGCCCCCACAGCACACCTTTCTTCTCTGAAGACTTTGGCCCTCCTGGGCCCTGCCCACAGGGGTGCCACACCTGCAGCCCCGGGTCACAGACCCTGCCTCTCCTGCAGATGCCAAGGGGAACTGTTTTCTAGCCTAGGGGACCCTCTCTCCCTCTCCTTCTTTAGGCCAGTCGTTTAGACCAACCCTCTGCTCCCTCTCCCAGTTTCCTTCTCTCCTCACACTTGCCAAGTTCTTGCGAGGGCACAGGGCTTTTGTCACAGGACTAATTTCTGCATTCCGACCAGACATTACCTCTCCTAAAGCAGTAAAACTCGGGATCGGTTGGCCACTGCCTCACGGGAGAGAAGAGAAAGGGGAAAAGAGGAAAATATGTATTTGTTTTATTAAAAATATTATGTAGTCGCAGGAGTCCTGGGTTTGATTCCCGGCCAGGGCACACAGGAGAGATGCCCATCTGCTTCTCCACCCCTCCGCCTCTCCTTCCTCTCTGTCTCTCTCTTCCCCTCCCGCAGCCAAGGCTCCATTGGAGCAAAGTTGGCCCGGGCGCTGAGGGTGGCTCCATGGCCTCTGCCTCAGGCGCTAGAGTGGCTCTGGTTGCAACAGAGCGGCACCCCAGATGGGCAGAGCATCGCCCCCTGGTGGGCATGCCGGGTGGATCCCGGTCGGGCGCATGCGGGAGTCTGTCTGACTGCCTCCCCGTTTTCCAGCTTCAGAAAAATACAAAAAAAAAAAAAAAAAAAAAAAAAAAAAAAAAAAAATATATATATATATATATATATATATATATATATATATATTATGTAGTCATAATCTCATGTCCAAATACTGGACCCTGTGTCCTTGTCCCAGGAAGTGTGCCAGGCATGAGGAATGCAGACCTGAATGACACCTCTGGGTCCTAAAACGATCCTCGTCTGGAGGGGGAGGTAGACGCATTGGCTGAGCCCACAGGGTGGTGTGAAAAGGGGGAACAGAGCGTGGGTAATGAAAGAGAGGCTCCTAATCAAGGTTGTTGGGAGATAGGGGGAGCTACTGGTGTGCACAGCAGCCTTTGTACTAGGCAGGGAGGGAGCCAGGAGACTCACCCAAACTTACTAATTTTCCTCCCTTTAGTTTCCTGTTGGGGTTCCTTGTTGATGAACCCCACTGGAAGCTAGAGGGCAAAGGAGTCCGTTGTTCTAGTCTATAAAGGCCAGCCTCCTGGGGTACAGAGCAGGGTGGAGATGGGGGACAGTAGAGTGTAAAAGGCCCACAGGGGCCATCTGGTCACCTTCAGGGAATAAACGCTCACGGAGAGTGGCTGGACCAGGTCTCGATGGGCCATGGAAGTCACTGGACTCTCAGCTGGAAACACTGTGTAGCAACACTGAGTTACTGAAGCACCCAGCACACCTTGTTTTGCCAAAATCACTGCTCACCATCCATTGAGTAGCCTTCGTCTTTCTCCTTTGTACTTTAGGCGAATAATTTCCCGAAAGCCATCGCAGCGGCTCACACCTTTCTCCTGAAGCATCCGGACGACGAAATGATGAAGAGAAACATGGCTTATTACAAGAGCTTGCCTGACGCCGAGGACTACATTAAAGACTTGGAAACCAAGTCATACGAGGTATATTGGGAGTTTTACACAGTGGTCAGTCGCCATGTGAATTGTTGAAGAAGTGTATCTCAGTGACCATCTATAGACATCTAAGGACTTCTAGTGACTTTTGATGACATTCGATGAATACCGTGACAGTAGAAATGGTTGACTTTGGCACAGATTTGACCCATTTAAGAAGGAGATTTTACATTCTGTGATGCTTTCAAAGCCACCCTTCCTTTAAATGCTCCCTTTTAGAAATATAGTCATTTGATTGGAGTAGCTGCCCGTGTCCCCGGGCGCCAAGCAAGGCCCCTTCCGTTCTCTGCCTGTCTTACTCCCTGCCCAGGCTGAAGGAGATCACCCTTCTCCCAGAGGTTTGAAACTTGGTGACAGTTCCAAGTCCAAGGGGTGTCCCTCCGATGCCCCCTTTCTGGAGCAGCTGAGAAGGAAAGCCGAATGGAGAGTCCCCTGCTTACATCAGCCCTGTCCTGGTCCCTCCGGGTTAGCAGGTTTCGCGTGTGTCCAACATCCCTCTTTCTTGTGAGACCAAGCTGCTTCCTCCACCCTTGTTACTTCCCTTTGACCCGGTCTGGTCAACAGTTAGCAGAAGTTCCTTGAAGTTTCCCCTGTCCGTCACGTGGCTGCCTTCCCCTGTCACTAATGCTGACGATGTATGGCCTTCCTAGTTATTACTTCACTGTTAAGAGACAGGTATTGGACACCTGCTCTCAAGCTTATATTTTTTTTCTTGCTTCAATTTTTAAGATCAGTTTTATTTAGGTGTAATTAATTTAAAATTTAAGTACAGAATTTAAATGTATAAGTCAATGAGTTTGGACAAATACATGCAGTCCTATAATCATGATATAGAATATTGTCATTTCCCCTAAAATGCTCCCTCCATAGAGGAGACCACGTTCCCTCATATTCTTTTGCAGTCAAGCCTTTGTCCCAACCCTTGACCCCTGGGGGGGCCACCGCTGTGATTTCTGTCACTATCACTTACCCTTTATCTTTGGTTTGAACTTGAGTTTATGATTAAGCGCCTGAGACTTTTCGAATTAAGTGAAAGAAGAAGTGTACCGTTGTACACAGGGCAGAAAAAACTAGCCATAAATAGTAGTCACCGATTGATTTCATATTTAGTTAAGGGTCAGCGCGGTTTCTTCAGAATTAATGAGAGTGGAGCTCTGTTTGGTCTGATTCCTTTGGGAGGACTAGTCCCTCCCCCTTCAGGTCTGGAAGTTTCATTAGCCGCCCCTTGCTTTTCAGAGCCTGTTCATTCGCGCGGTCCGGGCTTACAACGGCGAGAACTGGAGGACTTCCATCACGGACATGGAGCTGGCCCTCCCTGACTTCTTCAAAGCCTTTTATGAGTGTCTTGCAGCCTGCGAGGGCTCCAGGGAGATCAAGGACTTCAAGGACTTCTATCTTTCCATAGCAGGTTGGTGGGGGCTGAATTCCCAGATGTAAATGCCCGTGGCCTCTGAGGAACTTTTGAGTGTAGCCAGCACCGACGTAGGGCAGACTTGGCAGGGGCTTCGGAAGAAATAGTGGGTATAGTGCCTAAGCACGGACCTGCAGAGGAGGTTGACCTATCAGCCCTGCCCAATTACAGCTCCCCACAGAAGGCTGACCTATCGGCCCTGCCCAATTACAGCTCCCCATAGGCTTTTGGAAAAGTGAGATGGACCCAGATAACTCTAATAGTGGAAATTCTTCAGCACACATAAAGGTACAATGAAGAGTACAATAAGCCTCTAAGTAGTTGTCATTATGGTAACTTTTGGAAAAATATTTTCTTTCTTTCTTTTTTTTTTTTTTTTGTATTTTTCTGAAGCTGGAAACGGGGAAAGACAGTCAGACTCCCGCATGCGCCCGACTGGGATCCACCCGGCACGCCCACCAGGGGCAAAGCTCTGCCCACCAGGGGGCGATGCTCTGCCCCTCCGGGGCATCGCTATGTTGCGACCAGAGCCACTCTAGCGCCTGGGGCAGAGGCCACAGAGCCATCCCCAGCGCCCGGGCCATCTTTGCTCCAATGGAGCCTTAGCTGCGGGAAGGGAAGAGAGAGACAGAGAGGAAGGAGAGGGGGAGGGGTGGAGAAGCAGATGGGTGCCTCTCCTGTGTGCCCTGGCCGGGAATCAAACCCGGGACCTCTGCACGCCAGTCCGACGCTCTACCACTGAGCTAACCGGCCAGGGCCCGGAAAAATATTTTCTGATTATAAAACAATGCATATTCACTGTAGGAAGTTTAGAAAAACACAAGGAAGAATGAAGAAGGAAAATTTAAAACACCATTCAGACGTAGTCCAGATTACCCTGAGGTTTCTTTGTAACTGGTCGTGGGCGGCTTTTCAGCTTCTAGTTTCTCCACAATATAATTACTATTCTTCCCTTTTGAGATTAATAAATAATTTTCAGAGAGTCACAACTTGCTCTCCATCAAACTCCGTCTCTCCTCCACACCCACTCCTCTGATACAGCATCTATTGGGGATTCTTGCCTGAATCATTATTTTTTCTATAAAGGCTGTATATACAAGTCTATTTTCCTCTTATTTTAATGTCTGCTTCTTTCATACAATGTAAGTACCATGCTTTACACACTGTTCTGTTCTTTATCTTTTCCACTAAACAGTATATCCTGATGAGTACACTGAGATCGAGTCACTATTCTTTACTGCTGCCAAATACTTCATTGGCCGCAGGGGGGCAATGTACCACCACAGTTATTCAGTTATCTGATGGACATGTGGGTTGTTCCAATATTTTGCTATTACATCTATTTTTTCTAAATATGGAGGCATGCTTTCAGAATCAACTTAAGTGGGATCAATTGCTCAAAGAGTGTTTTTGTAAATTGTTCAGTATTTTGTTACCATGTTGTGTTCCTACCAGCAATGTAAAAGAGTGCTTGTTCTTCTACAGTTTTTTTTTTTTTTTTTCAACAAAATGTGCCCCATTATTCTGGAGTCCTTTGCTTCTGGTTGCGTGAAGTGAGAAAAGGCAGGGGACCAAGGATCACAAGGGAGATTTTTGCAGAGCAGGCCCAGAAGTCATATTTATTAGTCGTTGCTTTTCACATTCATTGGCACTGCTAGTCCTATGGCCTCAACTCAACGGCAAAGGAGGCTGGGAAATGTAGTCTTTGATATCTTTCTATGTTACCACATTTAGGTAGACCTATTCTCTTTCAAAGCCTATATATATTCTACTGTTTTTACGTACCATAATTAATCATCATTCTGTTGATTAGCATTTAGGCTGTTTCCAAGATTGTTTGCTGTTATGAACAGTGCTTATGTGGGACCATGTCTAAAAAAAATTTCCCAGAGCTAGACTGCTGGGTCAGAGGATATGTGTGTTTTAACCTTTGATTAATTTTCACCAAATTACTCTTTGAAAAATTTGTTCCTGTTTGGCATCTTTTCACAATGTTTATTAGCCACTTTTTATTATTTCTTCTCTCTTAACATCTTGTTGACTGTTTTTATATTGGGTATTTGTTGTTTCCTTATTACTTTTGAGAAACTTTGCACATTAAAGATTTTAGTCCTTTATTGAGTTGCAAATATTTTACCTTTATCACTTACCACTTTTATCGTTATCATTTGGGAGGTGGGCGTGGAGGTGCTACTAAGAAAGTAATGCGTGCACGGCTCTGAAAATGTGCGTGTGTTCTTTCAGATCATTACGTGGAAGTTCTGGAATGCAAACTGCAGTGTGAAGAGAACCTCACCCCCGTGGTGGGAGGCTATCCAGTGGAGAAATTTGTGGCCACCATGTATCATTATTTGCAGTTTGCTTACTATAAGTGTAAGTAGTCCTCTTCTATGAGGTCTCGGGCAAGGTACTTGATCCTTCTAAGGCTCAGCCTCCCCCTCTGTAGAAGAGAGGTGATAACCCTTACTTACGGTTTTGAGAGGATTCTTCAAGGGCAAGTGCCATGCTTTGCACAAAAAGGCAGCAAGCATGGCATGGTGACACAGGGCATAGACCCTGGAACCAGACTGCCTGGGTGCAAATTCTAACTTCGTCACTTCCTCCTTTCTCTGTGTCTCAGGTTCCTCATCTGTAAAGCAGACAGATAGCACTAACCTCATAAGAGACAGGTGAGGATTAAATCAGCTGGTAGATGGGGATGCTGGGGGTATTCATACACTGTGCATAGCGTACTCTATATAAGTGTTCTTTTTTTTTTAAAGATTTTTTAAAAATTTTTTTTAATTTATTCATTTTTAGAGAGGAGAGAGAGAGGGAGAGAGAGAGAGAGAGAGAGAGAAGGGGGGAGGAGCAGGAGCATCAACTCCCATATGTGCCTTGACCAGGCAAGCCCAGGGTTTCAAACTGGCAACCTCAGCATTTCCAGGTCAACGCTTTAACCACTGCGCCACCACAGGTCAGGCCTTAAAGATTTTATTTACTGATTTTATATAGAGAGAGGGGTAGAGGAGAGCAAGAAGTATCAACTCATAGACGCCTCACTCTAGCTGTTCACTGGTTGCTTGTCGTATGAGCCTTGACCGGGCAAGCCCAGGGTTTTGAACCAGTGACCTCAGCGTTTCAGGTCGGCACTCTATCCACTGTGCCATCATAGGTCGGGCAGAAGTGTTTATTCCTTTTGTCATTATTTCCCTTCCTCACCATCCTGGGACTCGCTCCTCTGACTGCCAGATTTCATTCCAGCTGGCCTTCCCTTGGCCTGAGATTGGAGTCCATAAGTCAGAACGTCCTAAGAGAACAAAGGGGGGAAACGGCACGAGGGAGAGTAGCTCCCAGTTCCGGCCTCAGATTCTGTCCTTTCTGTCCTTTCCTCCTCTCCCTGTGACTGACTTCGCCGAGGGCCACGTGTTTGAGCAGCGTGCACCTTGGTGGCTCAGTGACGAGCCCGGGAAGAGTATTAGGGACACTTGCAGCTGGACTACTGTGCCCTACTGATGACGTGCCTTGCTCCAGTGGCAAGCGTCTGGCTAGACTCCCCTGGGCCACCTTTCAGACCTAGGAGCGGCTGGCCTCGGGCATGCGGGGCTGTCCCAGGAGGAGTGACAGGTGCCCTTGGCCTCCACAGCACTCCTTCCCATCTGGGAGCATCTTGCTCTTAGCTGGGTTCCCTCTTCCTGCCACAGTCACCTCCCTTTCTACCCCGTCTCCTGTCCTCTTCAGGACACACTGAAAGACTTGCCTGCTGAAGGTGAAAAGGAAAGAAGATTTTTCTTTTTTTTTTTTTTTGGTATTTTTCTGAAGCTGGAAACGGGGAGAGACAGTCAGACAGACTCCCGCATGCGCCCGACCGGGATCCACCTGGCATGCCCACCAGGGGCGATGCTCTGCTGCGACCAGAGCCACTCTAGCGCCTGAGGCAGAGGCCACAGAGCCATCCCCAGCGCCCAGGCCATCTTTGCTCCAATGGAGCCTTGGCTGCGAGAGGGGAAGAGAGAGACAGAGAGGAAGGAGAGGGGGAGGGGTGGAGAAGCAGATGGGTGCTTCTCCTGTGTGCCCTGGCCGGGAATCGAACCCAGGACTTCTGCACGCCAGGCCGACGCTCTACCACTGAGCCAACCGGCCAGGGCCAAGGAGATTTTTCTACACACATACACACATATATTTCAAATCTATGCTTTTAATCGAGATCGTTCCTCTGAACCAGTCGTTTACACCAGGACTTCCTGGGTAAGGCAGCTTGCCTCTCTCGGTAGTGAACCTGGTCTCCTGGCAGCCTGAACATCCGCGAAGGACGCCAGGAAGGGCTTCGCCTTTTCAGTCGGTACATTTCCCAGATCAACAAGAGAACAAGGCTTATTTTAAACAGGGGTTCTTCCCATAAGTCCCCATTCATGGGTGTCAGGGATGAGGTTTTAATTATCACCGTAACCCTGGTACTAGCTGTTTGGTAGAGGATTATTTAGCAGAGAGGAAAAGAGTCATGTTCTATATAATCTACAAACATGCGCTGAGCTCACAGTAGGCTCCCAGCAATTATTTATTGACTAGATTCTAGTGTTAAAGGGATAGTTTCCTACTAGGCAGTGTTTTTGCTTGTGAAGAGCCCTCCCCCCCCCCTTTTTTTAAAAGATTTTATTTATTCATTTTAGAGAGGGGAAAGAGAGAAAGAGAGATAGATAGATAGAAGTGTGTGTGGAGGGGGAGGAGCAGGAAGCATCAATTCCCATACGTGCCTTGACCAGGCAAGCCCAGGGTTTGAAGCTGGCGACTTCAGTGTTCCAGGTCGATGCTGTAGCCACTGTGCCACCACAGGCCAGGTTTTTCTTTTTTTTAATATAAGCAATTGATTAGTACTTTCTTTCAAAAAGGCTTGTGGTCCAGTTTTGCAGCAAACCAAACCGCTGGGAGCTACAGAGAGAGCACACAACTCATTCCCTCCTTCCTCATCCCTTCCTCCCTCCCAGGTCTAACTGATTGCTTTTATTCATCCACACTCGGAAGAGCCTGTTTTAGTGCAAATGATGAAACATCATGTCTGTGGTTTTCAAAAGAACTTAGTGAAAATTTTAAAACACCTTAGAGAGGATGGTATAATGCAGGGGTCCCCAAACTACGGCCCGCGGGCCGCATGTGGCCCTCTGAGGCCATTTATCCGGCCCCCACCGCACTTCCGGAAGGGGCACCTCTTTCATTGGTGGTCAGTGAGAGGAGCATAGTTCCCATTGAAATACTGGTCAGTTTGTTGATTTAAATTTACTTGTTCTTTATTTTAAATATTGTATTTGTTCCCGTTTTTTGTTTTTTTTTTTTACTTTAAAATAAGATGTGTGCAGTGTGCATAGGGATTTGTTCATAGTTTTTTTTATAGTCCGGCCCTCCAATGGTCTGAGGGACAGTGAACTGGCCCCCTGTGTAAAAAGTTTGGGGACCCCTGGTATAATGAACTGTAGCCTGCCCATCACAGCTTCAACTTTTATCAACACTTTGCCAATCTTGGGTTCACAGTTTAAATACTTTCGGTTGGAGGGAAACAACAGCTAGTGTTTTTATTTCATTTCCATGAAAGTCTGTGCTGGCTCTTCAGGGAGCAAGCCTCCTGCTAGACTCTGAAACGTGGGGAAGAATGCATCAGGTCTATCCTCTGAGCAGGGGTTGGTTCTGCTGGCACAAAGCCAGAAAATAGAGATTCAGAAATGTTCCAAAAACTTAAGGAACTAAAACTTCTAGTTTTGCTTACTGAGGTTATAGGTACACGGTATAAGCAAAATTTACTTCTCAGTAACTGGCTTCCTTAAAGTCTGCCCTGTCTCGAACTCCCTCAGATTACCTACTGTACTAATTTCTTGAGGGCAGGTACAGTTAATTACACTTGAACCCTTTCATAACCCCCCCACGCCTTGTGAATAAGTGGCCCATATAAAGCCCTGGTTTTTAAGGTTGTCATTACCAGAAACAACCACTGGGTGGCAGGATTTATTCATCTCCACGCTTTGGTTATTCTGGTCAACCAGAGCTTTATAGCAAAGATAGTGTTCCCAGGTTACAAATTGGGGGTGGAATGTGCCAGAATAAATACCCAGGGGCTTGTGTCTCATTACTTCTACCTTGTCCCTTATCCCTAAAACAAATTTCAACCCCTGCAAAATTCCTATGCTGATGGTGCTGTCGTGGGCAGGACAACTCTTAAGGAGGAAAGCTGGAGGTGGGCGCCTCGTCTCCAGGAGATGAAAAGTCTCGGTGACTTTTCAAATCTCTTCCAGCCCAGAGAGTCCACCATCCTTTTGGGTTTAGCTATAGGAGGGCCTGCCTGGATTGGGGGATTGTGGTAGCATCCAGATGGAACCCAGCACTTTGGGACCCCAATATGGGGGGGGGGGCGGGGGGCTCATTTGCTAGGCACATCCTCCCCAACTCCTTCAGCCCCACGACAGCCAAGGTCTGGGGACCCAGCCTTCTCCAATTCCAGGGCTGTGAGACGCGCTCGGGTCACCGGAGCCTGAGATGGGACATAGTAGGCATTTCTGCAAAGGCCTCTGCCTAGCAGGGACTGTCCCTGTTTTAAAACTCCAGGCTGCCATGGGGACCCAGTCTGACCTGCCCGTCCAGGGGTGATTCTGGTTGGCTGCAGGCTTTCCGAAGGAGGGACTACGTTTTTCCTTTAGGAAGCTGCGCTTTAAGGATGCAATCCATTTCCTGTTCCTCTCTCTCCCTGACCCCAGTGAACGACCTGAGGAACGCAGCCCCCTGTGCGGTCAGCTACCTGCTCTTTGACCCCAGCGACAAGGTCATGCAGCAGAACCTGGTGTATTACCAGTACCACAGGGACAAGTGGGGCCTGTCAGACGAGCATTTCCAGCCCAGACCAGTAAGTGCCAGAGCGCCGGGCATCATGGCTCCTCTCCTCCTCGTCATTCTCCCTTTCAGGAGAGGGCTTTGCACCCGAGGAAATGAAAGGAAACTCACTTTTTTCTGTGTTTTCTCCTGGAAGATTTTATTGCTTTATTCTGATTTTTAAACCTGTAAAAAATCTACAAATTGTGGCCCTGGCCGGTTGGCTCAGCGGTAGAGCGTCGGCCTGGAGTGCAGGGGACCTGGGTTCAATTCCCAGCCAGGGCACATAGGAGAAGCGCCCATTTGCTTCTCCACCCCCAACTCCTTCCTCTCTGTCTCTCTCTTCCCTTCCTGCAGCCAAGGCTCCATTGGAGCAAAGATGGCCCGGGCGCTGGGGATGGCTCCTTGGCCTCTGCCCCAGGCGCTAGAGTGGCTCTGGTCGCAGCAGAGCGACGCCCCAGAGGGGCAGAGCATCGCCCCTGGTGGGCGTGCTGGGTGGATCCCAATCGGGCGCATGCGGGAGTCTGTCTGACTGTCTCTCCCTGTTTCCAGCTTCAGAAAAATACAAAAAAAAAAAAAAAATTCTACAAATTGCAAACATTACAGAAGGTGTAATGTTTACTTACAAGGTGAAATTCCCCCATCGGTCCACACTTGCCCTTCACCCCTGCCTGATAGCTGTGCATTCCGTCATCTCTAGAACACGTATGTACTTTTACAAAAACAGGCACCATACTGTTTTGCCACTTGCTTTGTCTTTCTAACAATGCACCGTGACTGTTTTCCATGTCATACTCATACACCTACTTTGTTCTTCTTTTCAACAGCTTCGTGGTAGGCTTGTTTATGGATGAACCATCACGCAATCCCCATGATGGACAAATTAGCTTCCCATGTGTTAGGGAACTCCACAGATGGCATATTACATTCACAAGATCTTTTTCTAAATGATGTTTGCTCTTCACGTGGGCTTTCATGGGGGGTTTTCTGTGTGCGGTCCTGGGTTGCCATTCATACATCTTCCTTCACACCTATACACACATGCGCACACACACACACTCTCATTCACTAGGAGAGATAATAATTTAAGTGTAATAAAATCACGCTTTTGAGTACACATCATGGTTTCAGCATATTCACAGAGTTGTGCAACCGTGATCCCCCCCAGCCTAATTTTAAATATTTCCATCCCCCGCCCTGTCCCTCCCCCCTCCCGGTCCTAACGTGAGGAGGTTGGTTATACAGACTGTCCTCTGTTTGTGCCCGAACAGGAGGCGGTTCAGTTCTTTAACGTGACGACACTCCAGAAGGAGCTGCACGACTTTGCTAAGGAAAACATCATGGACGACGATGAGGTCAGTTTTCATGTCCAGCACCGTCTAGCTCAGAGAAAACATGACTCACATCTTTGCTAAAATCCCTGGGAGGCGAGTCATCTCTGAAATAAGAAACAGAAGAGGACCTTGAGAAATGCCGCTTCTGTGGGCGTTTTGACGCAAGTCAGAGCCCTGGCTGGGTGAGTGTGGCTTTCTAGGAACGCGGCTGGACGGCCACAGCTCCCGGCAGCGAGTGTGGCCGGGGCCCCCAGGCCATCGCAGGAGCCGGCCAGCTGTCATTGTTTAATGTTAGAAAAACACAGTGACTTTTCAATGATTCCTCACTCTCAAGACACTTGGAAACCACCACCCCAATTTCTATATGCGATTATCTTGTTTTATTTTTTGTAAATTAGGTCCTTGTTCTTTTTTTTTTTTTTCTTTGTATTTTTCTGAAGTTGGAAACAGGGAGGCAGTCAGACAGACTCCTGCATGTGCCCGACCGGGATCCACTCGGCATGCCCACCAGGGGGCAATGCTGTGCCCATCTAGGGCGTTGCTCTGTTGCATCCAGAGCCATCCTAGCACCTGAGGCAGAGGCCATGGAGCCATCTTCAGCGCCTGGGCCATCTTTGCTCTAGTGGAGCCTTGGCTGTGGGAGGGGAAGAGAGAGATAGAGAGGAAGGAGGGGGGGAGGCATGGAGAAGCAGATGGGCGCTTCTCCTGTGTGCCCTGGCTGGGAATTCAACCCGGGACTCCTGCATGCCGGGCCGACGCTCTACCACTGAGCCAACTGGCCAAGGCCAATTAGGTCCTTGTTCTAAGTCACCTGATCATTCTCTGAGATCCCCTGAAGCCCCTGACTGTCGCTGAGCCGACCCGTCTGTGGCTCACGGAGCAGTGCTGCGGTGGTCGGGCAGCTAGTCCCGGGAACGCTGTGTTTAGGGGTAGCGTTTAGAGAGAGATGTTTGGGACAGGCTGGAAAATGCTTTCTAAGACAGCTGAGGGACTTGCCAGCCATTGGAGTGGAAGATTGCTGTGAGCTCTTTCTGGTCTGACCCCTCACTTCACGGGTGAGGAGCTCAGGGGACAAGAAAGTTCTGTGAGTGGCCCTGGCCGGTTGGCTCAGTGGTAGAGCGTCGGCCTGGCGTGCAGAAGTCCCGGGTTTGATTCCCGGCCAGGGCACACAGGAGAAGCGCCCATTTGCTTCTCCACCCTTCCCCCTCTCCTTCCTCTCTGTCTCTCTCTTCCCTTCCTGCAGCCGAGGCTCCATTGGAGCAAAGATGGCCCGGGCGCTGGGGATGGCTCCTTGGCCTCTGCCCCAGGCGCTAGAGTGGCTCTGGTTGCAACAGAGCAACGCCCAGGATGGGCAGAGCGTCGCCCCCTGGTGGGCAGAGCGTCGCCCCCTGGTGGGCGTGCCGATCCCGGTCGGGCGCATGCGGGAGTCTGTCTGACTGTCTCTCCCTGTTTCCAGCTTCAGAAAAAATACAAAAAAAAAAAAAGTTCTGTGAGTGGCGAGGCCAGACCCAGCGGCCCCCGAACCTCCGTGTCTGATCTTAACCACTGCTCAATTTCCGGTGAAACGCCTCTGAATAAGACGGCGTCGTGGCATTTGCTTTCTGCGCACACATTTGCGTGCGACAGACCCATCGCTGGCATTCGTGGAACATCCCTGATCCTCAGCCCTTTATCTGGAAAGGGGGACTAGTAATGTTGGCCTCCCAGGGCTGGGAGCCTGAAATACTGTGTCCCCTGTGGAGGTGCTCTGTGAACTAGGACGCAGTACGCGGGCCACGTGTCTGGGTTGGGCTCCCTTGAAGCGGAGCGTGAGGTAGTACCACAGGGTGCCGCAGAGGAAGACACGCTGCCTGTCTAGCTACAAGCACGGCTGGCTGCTGCGGTTTGGAAAGTGGAGAAAGGTATATTGAGCAGAAGGGGGAGGAGTTCAGTTTCTGATTATCCAGAGGCAAGCTTCTATTGATATTTTGGTTTATATGCTTCCAGTATTTTCTTTTTTTTTTCTGAAGCTGGAAACGGGAAGAGACAGTCAGACAGACTCCCGCATGCGCCCGACCGGGATCCACCTGGCACGCCCACCAGGGGCGACGCTCTGCCCACCAGGGGGCGACGCTCTGCCCCTCCAGGGCATCGCTCTGCCGCGACCAGAACCACTCCGGCGCCTGGGGCAGAGGCCAAGGAGCCATCCCCAGCGCCCGGGCCATCTCTGCTCCAATGGAGCCTTGGCTGCAGGAGGGGAAGAGAGAGACAGAGAGGAAGGAGGGGGGGGTGGAGAAGCAAATGGGTGCTTCTCCTATGTGCCCTGGCTGGGAATCGAACCCGGGTCCCCCGCACGCCAGGCCGATACTCTACCGCTGAGCCAACTGGCCAGGGCCGCTTCCAGTATTTTCTACACATCTCCCAGCATATATTTATTATAAACTCAACTGTGATTATACATTATAACATGAGCAGTTTTCCTTGTTAGGTTTTTCTAGAGGAGCTTTATTGAAATATTATTCACATGCTATATACAATTCTCCTTTTTAAAGTCCACAGTTCAGTGGTGGTATTCAGCAAGTTGTGCATCTCTCCCCACTATCTAGTTTCAGAGCACTTTCATCACCCCAGAAAGAAACCTGTTGGTAGTCACTTCTCATCCCCCCCCCCCCCCACCTCTGCACCCAGCCCTTGGCAAGCACGGATCTACTTTCTGTCTCTATGGATTTACCTGTTCTGACACTTCATAGAAACAGAATCATAGGGCATGTGGTCTTTTGTGGCCAGCTGCTTTTCCCGAGCATAACGTTTTCAAGTTCAGCCGTGTTGTAACGTGTGTCATGCTATCTGTAAAAGTTCCTCTTTATTGCCGATTAATCTTTCATTGTGTGGCTCTACCACATTTTGTTTACCTGTTCTTCTCTTGACAGACACTTGAGTTGTTTCCAGTTTGGGGCTCTTTTGAATAATGATGCTGTGAATGTATGTGTACAAATTTTTATTTGCACAAAAGTTCTCAGTTCTCATACCCAGGAGTAAACACCTAAGTGCATAACTAGGAGTAGACTTTTTGGGTAACTTTATGGTTAACTCTTTGAGAAACTGCCAGACCATTTCCAAAGCGGCTGCACCATTTTACATTCCCACCAGTGATATGTGAGTTCCGATTTTGATCTATCTGCATCAACACTTGATAGTGTTTATCTTTCTTATTATAGCCATCCTAGTGGGTGGGAAGTGCTGTCTCACTGTGGTTTCGATTTGCATTTCCCTAATGACTAATGTTGAACATCCTTTCATATGCTTTTAGCCATTTTGATATCTTCTTTGGAGAAATGTTGAGGCTATTATTCAAGTTCTTTGCCCGTTTTTTAATTGGGTTACTTGTATTTTTATTGTTGAGTTGTAAGAGTTCTTTATATGTTCTGCCAGATATATGAATTGCAAATATTTTCTCAGAATCTGTGGATTGTCTTTTCATTTTCTTCTATTTATTTATTTATTTACTTATTTTGTATTTTTCTGAAGCAAGAAGCTGGGAAGCAGAGAGACTCCCACATGCACCCAACCGGGATCCATCTGGCATGCCCACCAGGGGGCGATGCTCTGCCCCTCTGGGGCGTTGCCCGTTGCGACCAGAGCCATTTTAGCACCTGAGGTGGAGGCCATGGAGCCATCCTCAGCACCCAGGCCAACTTTGCTCCAATGGAGTCTTGGCTGCAGGAGGGGAAGAGAGAGACAGAGAGGAAGGAGAGGGGGAGGGGTAGAGAAGCAGATGGGCACTTCTCCTGTGTGCCCTGGCCAGGAATCGAACCCGAGACTTCCACATGCCAGGCCAATGCTCTACCACTGAGCCAACCAGCCAGGGCCTTTTCTTTCCACTTTCTTAATACTGTCTTGAAGCACAAAAGTTTTAAATTTTGCTAAAATCCAACTTACTTGTTTTTATTTCGTTGCTTGTGTTTTTGGTGTGATAGCTAAGAAATAAATGATTGCCTAATTCAGGTTCACAAAAATATACTGCTGTGTTTTAAGATTTTTAGAGTCTTAGCACTTACATTTAGATCTACAGTCTATTCTGAGTAAATTTTACATGTGATGTGAGAGTTAGGGGTCCAATTTTATTCTTTTGCATGTGAATATACAGTCATCCCAGCACCATTTGCTGAAAATACTTTCCCCACTGAATTGTCTTGGCACCCCTGTAGGAAATCAACTGACCATAAATGTGAGGGTTTATTTCTGGACTCTTACTTCTATTCCACTGATCTAGATTTCTACCTTTGTGCCAGTTCCACACTGTCTTGAATGCTGTAGTGGTGTACCACATTTTGAAGCTGGAAGTGTGAGCCTTCCAACTTCATTCTTCTTTTTCTAGATTGTTTTGGCTCCTTTGGGTCCCTTGCCTTTCCATATCAATTATAGGACCAGCTTGTCAATTTCTGCAGAAGACAAGCTGGAATTTCTCATAGGAATTATGCTGAATATGAAGATCCCTTTGGGTAATATTGACATCTTAACCATAGTAAGTCTTCTGATCCATGAACATGGTCTGCTTTTCCATTTATTTAGGTCTATTTTATGTTCCTTCAACAAGGTTTTCTTGAGTTTTGTTATTCTTTTTTTTTTTTTTAATTTCAATTTTCTGAAGCTGAAAACGGGGAGAGACAGTCAGACAGACTCCCGCATGCGCCCGACCGGGATCCACCCGGCACGCCCACCAGGGGGCGACGCTCTGCCCACCAGGGGGCGATGCTCTGCCCCTCCAGGGGGTTGCTCTGCCACGACCAGAGCCACTCTAGTGCCTGGGGCAGAGGCCAAGGAGCCGTCCCCAGCGCCGGGGCCATCCCTGCTCCAATGGAGCTTCGGCTGCGGGAGGGGAAGAGAGAGACAGAGAGGAAGGAGGGGGGGGTGGAGAAGCAAATGGGCATCTCTCCCATGTGCCCTGGCCGGGAATCAAACCTGGGTCCCCCGCACGCCAGGCTGACGCTCCACCCCTGAGCCAACCGGCCAGGGCCTTGTTATTCTTTTTTTTGTTTGTTTTCTTTACAGATACAGAGAGAGGGATAGACAGGGACAGACAGACAGGAACGGAGAGATGAGAAGCATCAATCATTAGTTTTTCATTGCACATTGTGACATCTTAGTTGTTCATTGATTGCTTTCCCATATGTGCCTTGACCGTGGGCCTTTAGCAGACCAAGTAACCCCTTGCTCGAGCCAGCGACCTTGGGTCTAAGCTGGTGAGCTTTTTGCTCAAGCCAGATGAGCCCGCGCTCAAGCTTTCACCCTCAGGGTCTCAAACCTGGGTCCTCGGCATCCCAGTCCGATGCTCTATCCACTGCGCCACCGCCTTGTCAGGCTTGTTATTCTTGATACTATTGAAATGGAATCATTTTCTTATGTTTGTTTTTCCATTGTTCACCGCTAGTGTGTAGAAATGCAGTTGATATTTATATATTGATACTGTAAACCTGCGAGTCACTCTACCTTTCTGAATTTGTTTCTTCATCTGGGACATGAGAGAGCTTTACTGAAAAATTTTCAGGATAAAAATACCCAACAAAGTAGGAATAGAGGGAACTTCCTCAACCTGACACTCCTAAAAAAAAAAAAAAAAAAAAAGAATCCATAGTTAATAACATACTAAATACTGAAACAATACTTTTCTTCTGAGACTGGGAATAAGACAGGGATATCCACTCTCACTTTTCTATTTGACATTGTGCTAGAGCAGGGGTCCCCAAACTTTTTACACAGGGGGCCAGTTCACTGTCCCTCAGACCGTTGGAGGGCCGGACTATAAAAAAAAACTATGAACAAATTCCTATGCACACTGCACATATCTTATTTTAAAGTAAAAAAAACAAAACGGGAACAAATACAATATTTAAAATAAAGAACAAGTAAATTTAAATCAACAAACTGACCAATATTTCAATGGGAACTATGCTCCTCTCACTGACCACCAATGAAAGAGGTGCCCCTTCCAGAAGTGCGGTGGGGGCCGGATAAATGGCCTCAGGGGGCCGCATGTGGCCCACGGGCCTTAGTTTGGGGACCCCTGTGCTAGAGGTTTTAGCCGGAGCAGTTAGCAAAGAAAATTAAATAAAAGATGTCCGTATTGAAAAAGAAGTGAAACCACCACTAGAGTCATAGAAAACATGATCTTGTAGTCCCTTTGTCAGGCTGAGGAAGTCCCCCTACTGTTCCTACTTCGTTGGATGTTTTTGTCAAGAAGATTCAGTAAACCTCTCTCATGTGACAGATGAGGAAACAAATTCAGAAAAGTAACCCAGGTCCTGAGAAGCTTGTGGACTGGCGGTCAAGGCAGAAAAGGAACAAATAGGTGTTCATTTTTTTTTTTTTTTTACAGGGACAGAGAGGGAGTCAGAGAGAGGGATAGCTAGGGACAGACAGACAGGAATGGAGAGAGATGAGAAGCGTCAATCATCAGTTTTTTGTTTTGCGACACCTTAGTTGTTCATTGATTGCTTTCTCATATGTGCCTTGACCGCGGGCCTTCAACAGACTGAGTAACCCCTTGTTCGAGCCAGCGACCTTGGGTCCAAGCTGGTGAGCTTTTTGCTCAAGCCAGATGAGCCCGCGCTCAAGCTGGCGACCGCGGGGTCTCGAACCTGGGTCCTCCGCATCCCAGTCTGATGCTCTATCCACTGCGCCACCGCCTGGTCAGGCAGAAGGTGTTCTTGTGGGACAACTGCTGAAGGGAGGAGGCAGACCTGTGCGGAGGGAGGCGCAGAAGACGGAGCACTAAGCGAGGTCTTCCCAGGGTGGCTGGACCGCCCGCTTCACTCAGGCCATCTGTGGGGCTGCAGAGCACTTGACTCCAAGTTAACATGGTGTGGAAGCCAAGTCCCGTCCCAGGGAGAAGTCAGGTCCGCTGGGCCCAAGGATGGGGAGAAAGGCTGCTCGAGCCCCAGCATGCAGCTGGCAATGGCCTCTTGGGAACAGCCTCTGTTCACCAGCATCTGCGAGTCAGGCAGCCCACTTACCAGCGGTGTCCTGTTGTCTCTTCCAGGGAGAGGTGGTGGAATACGTGGATGACCTCTTGGAAGTGGAGGAGACCAGCTAGTCCACAGCAGCCAAAGAGACTTCCCTTCGAAGTTCAGGAAACACAGATTCTTTGTCTTCCTTCTCCAAATGGCCCAAGTTGTTGATACCTCAAAGCCTTCTCTACTCTACAAAGTGAAAGGGAAGCCCCATCTCTCACTACAGATAATAAGGGGCGAGCCTGCTTTCCTCATTACCACACCTGCCTCCCCATGGTCACACCTGCCTTCTCCATCCTCACACCTGCCTTCTCCATCATCACACCTGCCTTCTCCATCCTCAGACCTGCCTTCTCCATCATCACACCTGCCTCCCCATCTTCACACCTGCCTTCCCATCTTCACACCTGCCTTCACCATTTTCACACCAGCCTCCCCATCATCACACCTGCCTCCCCATCTTCACACCTGCCTTCACCATTTTCACACCAGCCTCCCCATCTTCACACCTGCCTTCTCCATCCTCACAGCTGCCTCCCCATCTTCACACCCATCTTCCCACCTTCACACCTGCCTTCACCATTTTCACACTTGCCTCCCCATCTTCACACCTGCCTTCTCCATCATCACACCTGCCTCCCCATCTTCACACCTGCCTTCTCCATCATCACACCTGCTTCCCCATCTTCACACCCGTCTCCCCGCCTTCACACCTGCCTTTACCATTTTCACACCTGCCTCCCCATCTTCACACCTGCCTTCTCCATGCTCACACCTGCCTCCCCATCACCACACCTGCCTTCTCCATCTTCACACCTGCCTCCCTATCTTCACACCTGCCTCCCCATCTTCCCATCTGCCTTCTTCATGTTCATACCTGCCTTTCTCACCATTTTGGGTGAAAGAACAGTATTCCATTTTTTTCCCTACAGAGATCAATATTATTTTTTAAATAAGAAAAACTGCTAAAACATGATCATTGTGAAAACCTTTCTGCACTTCCAGATTTTAGGGTTTTTTTTATCCCCATGCCCTGACCCAGGAAAGTTGGTAGAGGACAAAGGCACAATGGCCCCACACCCCATGACAGTCTACACCTGGGCTGACCTGCACCCATGGAAAAAGAAGTTCGGTAACAGTGTCCAGTACAGAAATGTGGATTTTGCCCTACACTTTTGCATCTCCAAAGTCTTACAGTGGTTGGTCGATTCCAGTTGAGGACAACAGTCATTTATCAGTCTCCAAGTTGGAAATGGAAGAAAGCAGAGGGACTCTGGTTTCATCTGTTCTAACAATAAATATTTATTGAGCACCTCCTACGTGCTAGGCATTGACCTGACACTGGAGATACTGCACAAAATAACAAAAACAACAAAATGCCTGCCTTCCTGGAGCCTACTTCTACAAGGAGAGACAGACAACAAATAAGAATACCCGTACGCAAGGTACCGAGGGTGGTCATTTCTCTAGAGAGATGAAGCAGGAAGGGGGTAAGGAAGCCTGGAGATGAGGCTGCCGTTATAAGTAGGGTGGTCAGGGAAGGCTTCACCAAGAAGGTGAGAGCGCAGCAGCGACCTTAGGGAAAAGCATTCCAGGCAGAGGGAACAACAGCATGTGCAACTCTCTACGTGAGACCATGTTCGCTGTGGTCAGGGAACTGCAAGGAGGCCACCGAGAGGAGTGGGTGGGGGAAGAATGGAAGGAGGCCCTGGCCGGTTGGCTCAGCGGTAGAGCGTCGGCCTGGCGTACGGGGGACCCGGGTTCGATTCCCGGCCAGGGCACACAGGAGAAGCGCCCATTTGCTTCTCCACCCCCCCCCCCCTTCCTCTCTGTCTCTCTCTTCCCCTCCCGCAGCCAAGGCTCCATTGGAGCAAAGATGGCCCGGGCGCTGGGGATGGCTCCTTGGCCTCTGCCCCAGGCGCTAGAGTGGCTCTGGTCGCGGCAGAGCGACGCCTGGGAGGGGCAGAGCATCGCCCCCTGGTGGGCAGAGTGTCGCCCCCTGGTGGGCGTGCCAGGTGGATCCCGGTCGGGCGCATGCGGGAGTCTGTCTGACCGTCTCTCCCCGTTTCCAGCTTCAGAAAAATACAAAAAAAACCCAAAAGAAAACAAAACAAAAAAAAGAATGGAAGGAGAAGATGCTCGGGAGGTGTAAGTGTAGGGGGTGGCCGGGTAAGGACCGTGGCTTCTCCTCTAAACAAGACGGAAGCGCCTGGAAGGTTTGAGCCCAGGAGGGCCTTGACCTGACTTACATTTTACAAGGATTCTTCTAGCCCCCCTGCTGTGAGAAACAGTGAGCAAAGGGAGAAGCAGGGACACCGGGAAGGAGGCTACTGCAAAGTTCCGGGCGAGGGCAGTGCGGGCTCGGACCTGGACCCGAGACGTTGTAACGGGCTGCGAAGGAGACTGGGGATCTGTTTTGAAAGCAGGGCTGATAGGATTTGCTGACAGATTGGATGTGGAGTGGAAGACAAAGAGGGGCTGACAGTGACCTCAACAGGACGGATGGAGCTGCCATTTACTGAGATGGGGAAGATGGTGTGTGCGTGGGGGCGGGAGGAGTAAGGAATTTAGTGCAAAGCAGGCCGGGGTTGGGATGAGAAGTTCAGGCTGCAAATAAAAATTTGAGTTTTCTCAGGTCAAGTCTTCAGCAGAGCCTGCAACAGGGACCTGAATGCATGTGGCTAATTGCTGGGAAAGCCTCCATCAGTTAGTTATAGACTGTACTTTAGGGGCAGGGGTGTGCCTTTGAAGGCAAGTGGCCTGGTCAGCCCAACTCTGGACAAGGGACTGTGGGCCCCAGCCCTGTGAAGCGCATCTGGGAGAAGCTCCATAGCGCCCATTACTGAATCGTCTGGGTAAATGGTACTTAAAGCCAGGAGGCTGGATGGGGGCACCTAGATTGTATGTATATATTGAGAAGCAAGAGAAAAAGGCCAAGGACAGAGCCCCAGGGTCCTCTGGGCAATGAGAAACCCACCCAAGAACCCGAGAAGGAGCCACCTCTGAGATCAGAGAACACAGGAGAGTGGCGGAAGGAGTGGGCGCTATTGGCCTTATAGGTGGCGGCACTTGTGCCCGCAGTCAGGGCATCCCCAGGTCAGTGAGTCAGATCCTATATGGCTCCTGCCCATGGAATGCTGGGTTCTCCTTTCTTCCCTTGTCCCACCCTTCACTCCACCAGAGAAACTTCCTGTGGAAGTCAGTGGGGGAGAGGGTCATAGGGCAAGACTACAAAGTAGAGGGGGACCCAGCGAGTGGATGCCCTGCCCCGGGAATACCGAGTCATGGAGCTGGTGCACCAGCAACTGTTTAACTCCCCCCAAGTTCCCGCAGGAGACGTGCAAGGAGAGCACCACAGAGACAGGCTGGGCTTGGTGACTCCGACTCCGTGCCCTGCGGAGTGTCCGTGGGGTCCTCTTCCTTAGATCCCGAGCCTGGGCGGAGCTCTTTGTGGGCGGGGCTCTTTGTGGGCGGGGCTCCTTGTGGACGATGTTTTTCTGCCAAGGGTTTGGTGGTGGGGGTGGTGGTGGGGTCCTCATTCACTTTGAATTTGGCCTCTCTTCACGGGATTGAAAAACATCTCCACCCCCCATCCTAGCAATGTCCCTTGAGGAAGAAACCCTGGGGACAGTATCAATACTGTCTGTCCTTTGCTTTGATTGAAAACTATAGAACCGAATTACAGTACTACTTTTTATTTCAAAAGAAATCAAACTGTTGTTTAAAAAAAAAAAAAAAAGAAATTAGCCAATTTCTCCAAACCTTCCCTGCAACCCCAGGGAGCGGCAGCTCTCGAGGACCTCCACTGAGCGCTTCCCTGAGCGGGTTTCTCAGAGGAGCCCAGAAGATACCTGGGTTGAGACCCCATGCATTCAGCATCAGTCTGATCTGTCTTTTGAAAAAACAAACACATTCATAAGCTTTGTGGGAATTTCCGGACCCGCCTAAGCTGCCTCACTTGCCCTCTGACCTACCAAATGGTTGCTGGGTTTGGTCCAGCCCGCCTGTCGGCCTGGTCACCCAGCCAAGGGGCACGCACCGGGTAGGGTCTCACGGCTTCCCCGGGGCCCCTTAACGTTCAGACTTCAGCAGTGAATGGCTGAAGGCTTGTGTGTACCGTCGAGTTAAAAGGAACTAACTGTCTGAAGCGTCTCACATACCAACATATTCAACATACATCTTTTCTGAGTCATAAGACTTCTCTGTTTACTGCCACGAACCTATTGTCCTCACCTCTGGGGTCCCAGAGAGCCACGGGGTACACTGATCATAAAGGCCACCTTAGGAAATGTTGCTTTTAGGAGTTCTTACTGAAGGAATTTTAAGAACACAAAAATTTTATTGAACCAAACTCGGCGGCAAACAGAAAGTGATCTGTTGGATTGTCAACGGGAAAGGGTTTATTATGGCTGTGGGTGGGGTAAACAGTGGCCAGCTTCTGCCAGCATTTATGGAAATACCGTTTTTAAGTTTTAAATGTGAACTGTAAACCCAAGCGCCTTCAGTTTTATTTTATTTTTTTTTAAAAAAATCAATACTTAAACTGTGGGGAGAAGGTGGACGGCAGCCAGAGAAAACATTCTCAGTTAATAGTGTTTGCGCATGGAACTCCAACACCGTTTGTCGCGAGGCGCTGAGAAAAACCCACAACTAATCCTTCATCGCAGCTGTCTGAGCTCTTGATCATCTGCCATCCCCCAAACAGCGACTTCTTTTTTCTGGTGACTCCAGGCCTGAATGACCTAGTGTGGAGAGTTTAAACTATATACAAGGCGCGGGGGGGGAAAGGGAAAGGAACCTTAAGTAAGCCTCAGCCAAAGGTTTTGTGCATTGGACTTCCTGTGCCTGCAGCCAGGGCAGGGCTGTGCCCCACCTGGTCCCGGTGCCCTCTCCCCGAGAGGGAAGACACCATGACGGCCCCGCTTCGCCTGGACTGACCCTCTCCTACCCCAAGAATAAGAGTCGGGAGCACCCGTGTTTTGTGCCGTGGTGGAATGCTTCTTCTCTCTCTTGGGCGACCATGAGCCGCCATGCCTTACCACCTGACATTGCCACCCACCCCACAAAGATCTGGCGCTGGTGACTTGTTGCATAAATGAATAAGCTCACTATGCCCTTGGAGCTGATAGGGTAAGATACTGGTGCTTCATTTTATAAGAAAAGAATAGGAAGAAAATTTGGCCAACAGGTTACACGATTGATCCCAGAGCATTAGTGCGCACGGTAGGGTGGTGCTCAGCAGGCCAAGCGATAGATTGCTGATGTCCTTTGTACCCTTCCTCCTTGGGGTCTTGTGCTTGATACTCTCTTGCTCTTGTGGGAAATTAGAACCTAGAAAATTATTGAAAATGATTTTTTTTTGTTGCATTTTTCTGAAGTGAGAAGCAGAGAGGCAGAGAGACAGACTCTCACATGGGCCCGACCGGGATCCACCTGGCATGCCCACCAGGGGGCGATGCTCGGCCCATCTGGGGTGTTGCTCCTTTGCAACCAGAGCCATTCTAGTGCCTGAGGCGGAGGCCATGGTGGCATCCTCAGTGCCGGGGCCAACTTTACTCCGGTGGAGCCTTGGCTACAGGAGGGGAAGAGAGAGAGAGAGAGAGAGAGAGAGAGAGAGAGAGAGAGGAGAAGAGGGAAGGATGGAGAAGCAGAGGGGCACTTCTCCTGTGTGCCCTGGCCGGGAATTGAATCCAGGACTTCCACACACTGGGCCAATGCTCTACCACTGAGCCAACTGGCCAGGGCCTGAAAACAATTTTAAAAAATCACATTTGGTGTTTTATTTTGCTTACTCCTTTCTGTTTTCTTGGTCCACTGGCTGAGTTAACCACACCCAGTCTTTCTGGGTGTATGTTCTAATGAGCTGTTTTCTCAGGTTCAGGAGATTTCTGACATTGAGTGAGTAAAGCAGAACCCTTGCCTCAAGGCTTTCAGATCATGCAGCAGGTGGTCCTTGGCGGCCCAAGCGAGCTGAGGGCCTGTCGGGAGATAGAAGCTCGCTCTCCTAAGGAAGGCTCTCTTTCAGAGATCTGGGATCCCATTAGAACAAACATTTTGAATCCAGGGCTTGCTTTGGATGAGATGTTCCCTCCTTGCCAAGGTCTGAGAAGTGACAAAATATTTCCTGTTTTAAACAAGGACTAAAAAACATCTTCAGACCTGACTGCCAACAGCCACCAAGTGCCAGGCAGATCCCTAAAGGGCAAGCAAGGAGAAGGAGAAGAGGGTGGAAGGAGGCAGGTGGACAGAGTGAGGACCCAGCCAGGGCAAACACAGGGACCCCGGGCGGGGGAGTTCAGACATCAGCCGCTCGAAGCAGAGGGGCGGATGTCAGCCCAAGAGTGGTAGAGGATACAGTGGACAAGCCAGGACTGGAGTGGCCACGTCAGGAGGAAGAGTGTGCGCGTTGACAGACGTCTTGGGTCTGGATCCTGTGAAGCAAAGCCTTGTGCAAGTGATGAGTAATCTCTGGTTGGGAGAGGAAGGGGGAGGGGGGAGGGGCAGGAGCTCTGCCCACTTCCCTGAAATCCTGCTGCAGGGAGAGGAAGGCTTGGATGGAGCAGTCTTAGACAGCAAATATTAAGACATTATTTTCAAGATTATTAGACAATTTTTTTTTTATAGAGACAGAGTCAGAGAGAGGGATAGATAGGGACAAACAGGAACGGAGAGAGATGAGAAGCATCAATCATCAGCTTTTCGTTGCAACACCTTAGTTCACTGATTGCTTTCTCATATGTGCCTTGACCGGGGGCCTTCAGCAGACCGAGTAACCCCTTGCTCAAGCCAGCGACCTTGGGCTCAAGCTGGTGAGCTTTTGCTCAAACCAGATGAGCCCGCGTTCAAGCTGTTGACTTCGGGGTCTCGAACCTGGGTCCTCTGCATCCCAGTCCGACGCTCTGTCCACTGCGCCACCGCCTGGTCAGGCTATTAGACAATTTTTTTAAAGCCACTGTGATATAACCTAGATATAAAATACAGTAGGCAACTATTTGGGGAAATCATTATTTATTTTAAATATCTCTGAAGCTTTGTGTTAATGGATCCTTCCTCCCCCAGTTTTCACGAGCATTAAACATTTACTATTCTCAAAACATGCATAATGACAGTGTTTTAATCATGCCCTTTCTACGTGCATTTTTAAGATCCTATAACATAAATTTAGATGACACCAAATCAATGAAAAAAACTTTAAAACTTTTGTTGGGGCTTATTTTGCAGCTCGTGTCTATAAAATAATACATTTACATGTATTAATGTATTTGTAATAAATTTATTAATACATTTGTATTAATGTTACCTATTTGGGGGTTGGTATTAAGTGAATGTTCTTGAATTATTACATATAGTTGGATAACAGTCCCAATTTTGAGACGGAGGTTATTTTACATAGTTAAAAGTAGAAAAGTTATCATGTAATGGATTAGAAAAGAATCTAATTTATAAATATACACAGACTCTGGCTTTTATTGTGTTGTTTTGCTTTGGCTACAAGCAGCAAGCATTCCATTCCTCTGGTTCTAGAAGATTCCATCAGACACACAGGCTTCCCATTTGGCACGTTCAGGTCTTTGTTTTACCCAGCGTGGAGACTAAGGTCTTTCATTTTGCTGTACCTTCTTTATAGCTACTTAGACTATTCTTTTTCCAAAGCTTGCGCTGGAAGGAGGTGACAGGGTAGAAAGCATGTTGCAAGAATTCTTTCTTTCCTTAGGTAAAACACCACTAACAACTTTTCACTTGAAAAGAAGTTCAGGATCTCTCTTAGGACACACAAGAAGACTTAGACTCTTCGCGTCTCAAAAAGAAATGTATGCCTTCATCCCTTTTTTTTTTTACCAATGGAAACAATTTCTAAGAAGGTGATTCATACTAGAAACATGTCGTGCGTTTAGTTCCTGTGCCGATACCTAGGAGACCACTGGAGGGGGTGTTTCAGCAGCTCCAAACACTGCCTCCAGGGCACATTGACTTCCGTGCAAGATGAACCCAGGTGTTACTCATCTTCTGGACCTCTAGAGCTTCAGCGGGCCTCGATGCTCAAAGCTCATCATAAACTGCCCTGGCTGGGTAGCTCAGCTGATACAAGACTCAACCAATGAATGCATAGGTGGGTGAGGCAACAAATCAATGTTTCTCTCTTTCTCTCCCTTCCTTTCTCTCTGAAATCAATTAAAAAAACAAACAAACCTCATCATAAACCAATGATTCTCAAACCTGAGTGTGCTCTGAAATCACCTAGAGGGCCGGTTAAACCATGGAGCCAGGCCCCACCCCCGGGGTTTCTGCTCCATGTGTCTGGGCAGCACCAGAAAAATATGCGGCTCCAGTGAGTTTCCAGGGGATGTGGATGCCTCTGGCCTGAGGGTCATGCTTTGAGAACCACTGTCATAAAAGATACTTGCTGAGCCCCTATGAGATGATCTAGACAATGAATTGGGTTGCTCAACAGTCAGATGAGTGCATCCTGGACTCATTCTGGTTCCATAAAAAAGTCACTGTGCCACAGCGGAGTGAAGGAGAGACTGGCACAGACCACTTCGTAGTTTTCATTCCTGCGTTTGTCCATCAAGTAGGTACCCACACCTGATATCCTAGGCCAGGGGTCGGGAACCTTTTTGGCTGAGAGAGCCATGAACGCCACATATTTTCAAATGTAACTCCGTGAGAGCCATACAACGACCCGTGTATGTTACGCATTATCCAATAAAAATTTGGTGTTGTCCCGGAGGACAGCTGTGATTGGCTCCAGCCACCTGCAACCATGAACATGAGCGGTAGGAAATGAATGGACTGTAATACATGAGAATGTTTTATATTTTTAACATTATTTTTTTTTATTAAAGATTTGTCTGCGAGCCAGATGCAGCCATCAAAAGAGCCGCATCTGGCTCGCAAGCCATAGGTTCCCAACCCGTCCTAGGCCTTGGCCGTCTTAAAACTTTTTTTTCCCCCCTCCCATGTCATGCTCTCATTGGAGTTCAAAGAAATGGTTCATCCTGAGAGAGGAAACCAAAAACTGAGTTCTGTTAGTCCTGGCAACAATTCTGAGACATTCCTAGGCACAGACTGGTCAAGGACAACTAGGCCACTTCTTCTGAGAGGAAATGGTGCTTACCAGTACAAAGCTAACCTTATTAAAAAAAAAAAAAAAAAAAAAAAAGATGAGCCATCCCACAGAATGGAGGCCACAGAAGTGGATGTGTGGCCAACCACTCCTCACCTCCCCACCCCACCTCATCACAAAAGGTCAGTCTTAAGTCCTCTCCAATTTCAACCAACAATGAAAACGAAGGCTGGAAGCTTCTAAACTATGTCCTAGTTCTTGGCTCATCTGCCCTCAGCAAGATCACATGAAAAGGAAATAACTCACTCTTCTTCTATACCCCACTCCCAACAATTAAATATCCATCCGTATCCTGAATAACGCTGCTCTCAAATGCTCCGTTTATCATGCCTATTTCAAAAGTGTCAGGTCATGGAGTCAGTCAATTTATTTCTTTAAAAAAAAATGTAAGAACAGAAGACAATAGTATACTGAAGCAAGAGGTGAGTTCTGGCCTCATGGCGGAGTCAGAGCCCAGGTCTGGGACTAGTGTAGTTCCTTCCGCAGCAGGTGGCTGAGGAGATTCTGTGGTGGGTGAGGATACCATCAAAGCCTTCCTGCCAGGTGTCCCCAGAGAGACTTCTCAGCCTATAAAAAAAAGACCTGCGGGGGGGGGGGAATGGTAAGCCTTACTCCTCCTGTTTCATGCTCTAGTGACTTTTCAGTGTGATCAACACGAGGTATCACAGTTCACTCTCCTCCCCAGCGGCTCTGGGAGAGCCCCCTCTGAAGGCGGCTACACCTTCTCCATCTCGATCTGCTGGTGATAGTGCCGAGCCTGCCGCTGGCCGACGTTCAGCTTGTACACCGAGCTCTTGTGCTGGCACCTGCGGTAGCCCCACACTGCCCCCACGCCTGCCAGGAGCAGCAGCAGGCACAAGACGGTGACAATGGTGGCAATGATGGGGCCTCTGCTGAGGCTCGGACATGCATCTCCTACACATGGCTCCAAGGTGGGAAGAAGTTCTTCACTTGCACCTGGGCCGGGGCCTTCCTGTCCCAGGAAGTCCTCAGACAGCAGGTAGGGGAAGTTATCCTGGACCTCAGGAGCAGTGGTTTCCGTGGGAGTCTGGGTGGCCGCCATGACAGTTGAGGGAAGGTGGTTAGGCATCCTTAGGACTGCAGTTGTTACCGTCTCCAGGGTAGAGCTGGTGAGTTCAGGGGGTAGGGTAGCCATGGGAGACTTCTCGGTGGCAAATCTCCATGGAACAGTCGACTGGTACCTGGTCAAGTCGCCATCCCCCTCGCTGGGACTCTTGGTTTCGGACACACTCTCGGGCGCGAGAGCAAAAGTTTCCACATCTAGTGTTTGGGATGGGGGAACTGAACTATGAGTCATGACCTCGCTGGGTGTGAGGGTGCTACTCCTGGACTTATTCACTTCCACAAGAATGGGCTGGTGGGGAGTAAATACAACACATTCTTCCTGCCCTACTGACCCGTCCCCCTTGTCCTCCTCTTCCTCCACTTCCTCCTCTTCTGCCTCTATCTTCCTCCAAGCCCCATCGGTCACAGGGTAGCCGTCCAACCAGGATTCATCGCTGCTGCTCACCATTGGGTCCCCTCCCTTGCTGTCATTCCTGCCCACGTACGGCTCCGAGGGACCGTCCGTGCTGCTATAGACCACCCTGGTTTCAGGGTCACCTGGGGCCGACGTTATGCCGCTGAGGTGGTCTCCAGCAGGAAAGTGCTTTTTCGTGTCATCGTCCATCTCCTTTTCCAGCTCCAGCTTGTGAAAGGTCTCAGCAGGAAGCCAAAACAAGTACTTCCCTTTCAGGACCGATCCGGGCAGGCTGGTGGGGACGCTGCTCCCAGCGCCGCCGGGTGAGCCTGTAGTTGGCACTGAGGCCGTATCCCGGGCTGTGTTTTCTCTCCCCGCAGAAATGGAGACAAGACGGTCCTGTCTTGGAACCTCCTCAGAAGCCTCTCCCTGAGCCCTGTCCTCCTCTGCCTCTGTCCGGGAATCCTCCATGAGCTCCCTGAATGACACAGATCTGTCGTCAGGGAAATTGTCCTCATAGTCAATGTGTACCTCAGCCTCATCTGGAAGGAAAGGGGTAAAAAAGAACACCTCGTTAGGTCCAAGGTCACAGAGCTACTGAAATAAAGGTCAAGCTGGGAGAATCTAATTCATGGTGATAGAAGTCCGGATAGTCGTTATACTGGGGAGGGAGTGACCGGAAGGGAACACGGAGTGTTTGGGGATTGCTGGCGACGTTCTGCTTCTTGACTTGGGTAATGATTCCATGGACAGGTTTATGCTATGATAATTCATTGAGCTCTATAACCTCTGATTTTTGAAACATTCTGCGTCTACGTTACTCTTAAATAAAAATTGAAACAAACAGTGAAAAACATGCTCTGTGTTCCAGAAAAAATAACTGACAGAATTTGGTTAAAGGAATAATTCAACTGACAACTAGGCAGAAAAGGCAGATCATGAGCATGAACAAAAATGAAATCAGGCTTGCCTATAATTTCTCCTCAGCATTCCACAGAAGACAAAAGAACAATGTCTGTAATCTTTGAGGGAAAGAAAATGGAATTCAACAACATTCTCCTTTGTTAAGCTGTCATTCAATTATAAAGACAGTAGGCATTCATTTTTCTTAAGATCTCTATACTTTGAAAGGTTTCAATAAGACACTGTGTGATAGTCTGTATGCTGCTTCCATTCAGCTGGAAACCAGTGGCTTCTGGCCCTCCAAATAAGCATGCCCAGTTGAGGAGTGGACAGTTAGCATTCTCATCAGGAAACGCATCCTCTAGATGTGGCTACTGCAAGTACTTCTGTTATGTCAATCTTTTTTTTTTTTTTTTTTTTTTGTATTTTTCTGAAGCTAGAAATGGGGAGAGACAGTCAGACAGACTCCCGCATGCGCCTGACCGGGATCCACCCGGCACTCCCACCAGGGGGCGACGCTCTGCCCACTAGGGGGCGATGCTCTACCCCTCCGGGGCGTCACTCTGTTGCGACCAGAGCCACTCTAACACCTGAGGCAGAGGCCAAGGAGCCATCCCCAGCACCCGGGCCATTTTTGCTCCAGTGGAGCATCGGCTGCGGGAGGGGAAGAGAGAGACAGAGAGGAAGGAGAGGGGAGGGGTGGAGAAGCAGATGGGCGCTTCTCCTGTGTGCCCTGGCTGGGAATCGAACCCGGGACTTCTGCACGCCAGGCCGACGCTCTACCACTGAGCCAACCGGCCAGGGCCTGTTATCTGTCTCTTGAACAAAACCATTGCTTTGCTAATTAGCACCCCGACTGTCTAACATGGCTTTCTAGGCCTGACCTGTGGTGCTGCAATGGGGAAAATGTTGACCTGGACCATTGAGGTCATTGGTTCGAAACCCTGCGTTCGCCCAGTCAAGGCACAGACGAGAAGCAACCGCTATGAGTTGATGCTTCCTGCTCCGCTCCTCCCCCGCCCTCTTTCTCTCCTCACTCTAATAATCAATAACTAGAATCTAAAAAAGGTATCAAATCTTAAAAATAACTAACTAAATAAAGTAAAATAAAACGGCTTTCTATAGGTGACCATAGTGGCCCATTAACTACCATGATAACTACTAGAAATGGGTGTGAGGGTGCTACTCCTGGACTTATTCACTTCCACAAGAATGGGCTGGTGGGGAGTAAACACAACACATTCTTCCTGCCCTACTGACCCGCCCCCCTTGTCCTCCTCTTCCTCCACTTCCTCCTCTTCTGCCTCTATCTTCCTCCAAGCCCCATCGGTCACAGGGTAGCCGTCCAACCAGGATTCGTCGCTGCTGTTCACCATTGGGTCCCCTCCCTTGCTGTCATTCCTGCCCACGTTCGGCCCCGAGGGACCGTCCGTGCTGACACTGGTAAAATGAAAAGTTGTTATGACATGGGGATAGGCTGAGGATAATTTAGAGACCTTTCTCACCCTTACATGGACAGGGTAAAATCAAACTAGACCTTGATGCTTGAGACATAAACCTTAAATGGTCTCATTTGGGAGTAATGTGTCACTCATCGGAACTGTGGGAATAGTACGCATCTGTGCTGGCAGTGACCCTGCACTGGGCACGCCACCCTGCCCTCCCAGCACACCCTGCCCAGCTCCTCCGTGCCCGGGGAACTCAGAGAACAAGGACATGCCCCCTCTGCCTTGTATTCCCAGCACACAGCACGGTGCTTGGCACATGGCAGGTGCTCCATGACTGTTTGTTGAATGAATAAATGAGTGAGTGAAGAGGTGAATAAGTGAGTTGTGGCAGCCCGTTTTGATAAGGCTTGATTCATTCTGGAAAGGCCATCAGCCAGGGCATGGTGTGCTTCGTGACAGTAGCAAAGAATAGCGAAGGACCTCTTCGTGCTAATACTGACCGTAATCCATGTCTGCTCAATTCCTTCTGCCACCTAGCCCACCCCTGAGCCTAAATAAGTGCTGAAGCCAAAAGGCACCTGGAGTCTGGGCAGGAGGAGCCGTGTTTTCCTCCCCCATGAGGGGAACATTGGCTTAACGTATAAAGTTAGAGCTGAGGGTTTGGGAAAGGTCAGCCCGCTGGCTATGGGTAGGCCCGCCTTGATGTGGACCTATGGTCAGTCTGAGTTCAGTGTGTGTGTGTGTGTGTGTGTGTGTGTGTGTGTGTCTGTCTGTCTGTCTATTGTCTGGAGGGTCTGCCCCTAGGGCTTCCTGAGCCTAGAGCATCTCTGGACGGCAGCCCAGGGCCCTGAGCTAAGCGCTTCTGGTCCCCCAGGTTTGCAAATCAAGATTCTGGCTCAGAAACACATTCTCACTATGTCACAGTTTCCCCAAAACCTCAAATGAAGACAAGGACACTGAGTGTTTGTACATAGTCTCCTCATGAGGAAGTATCCCAAGCCTGTTTTTCTCCTCTTGAGTGACAGTCAAGTTTGTTACTCACTGAATTTCAACCGGAGACTACAATCTGCCCACCAGATGAAGGAGCCTCGCTCTCTGCCTGTTGAGGTGCCATCTCTCTCACCTGCCCCCTGCCTTCCCGAGTCTGCCGCCCTCTCCTCCTCATCCAGCGAGCCCTCTGCCGCCCCCACGCTCCGCCCGAAACCTGTGCGGACACCCATGTGGCCTTGTGGGTTAGACCAGCAAGTCCAGGAAACGTAAACTTCATGAGTTCTCTCGGCAAAAATCAAGTCATGCGCCTGCGGGCTTTTATTTAACTGTTACTTCGGGAAAACGGAAGACCACAGAGAGATAGAGCTCAGGCGTACGAGGAGAAGGCTCACTTGTGCACTGCCTGAGTAGGTCAGGGTGTGACAAGGTCACGGGGTGGCGTGTGCAGGGCCGGAGCCCAGAAGCCTGGGGTTCTCCTAGTTGCTGTTCATCATTTTTCATGTTGTTGCATTTCTGGAAGCCCACACGTACCTTCTTCCCCCCTCCTCCTCTGGTCTTGGCTACACAGCCTTTAAAAATAGTCATTTTGAAAAAGACAACCAGACAAGCCAGAAATAACCACTGGCTCAATGAACCTCTGAACAAATATGGCAATATCGACAAAGTCTGAATTCAGTTTCGGTCTCATGTTTTATTCTACGAAGGAAGTGAAGCCCAAAAGATGAAGACAAACAGGGACTGAAGTTAATTTAAGGAAAGGAAAGAAAGGCTTTAGAAATGAGAGGAAAGAGCAGAGGAACGCTCTGGGGGAAGAACCAGTTTGCACAGCGAGCCTGGCACTGTCCAGACGCCGGGCTCTCCAGAGGCTTGGCCGCCCCTGGAGGGAGCAGGGACGCGAGGCAGAGGCTGGGATGCAGCCCGCCTGGTTTCACACCCCGGCCCTGCTGCTTCCTGGCTGTGTGCCCCAGGCAAGTCACTGAACCGGCCCGTGCCTCAGTTTCCCCATCTGTACATTGGGACAAGCCCTATATCCTTGGGAAGATTAAATGAGGGATGAAGCCTGTAATACTCCTCTCATAGGGGTCTGAGGGGACTCGGGGAGGATGGAAATTGTCCTATGTTTTGGTTGTGACAGCTCAGAGACTTGTATACTTTATTTATTTTTAAAGATTCCAGCATTTTTTTTTATTTATTCATTTTAGAGAAGAGAGAGAGAAGGGGGGAGGAGCAGGAAGCATCAATTCCCATATGTGCCTTGACCAGGCAGGCCCAGGGTTTCGAACTGACGACCTCAGCGTTTCCAGGTTGACGCTTTATCCACTGTGCCACCACAGGTCAGGCGAGACTTGCATACTTTAAATGAGTACAGCTTACCGCATGCTAGTTGCACCTCAATATAGTCGGTTAAAAATCAGAACAACAATAACGTTCCTGGGATAGAGATGGAGCAGAGCTAGTTTGTCCTGGTTGGTGACAGTTCTTTCCGCACTGCCTGACTGGGGAGATTGTCCTGCTTCCGTGCCTGCGACAGAGCAGGAAAGGGAACAGGCGTGGAGGTGGTAGGGCTGGTTGGGTGAGGTCAGGCTTGGTGTCGCTCCCTTTCCCTGACACCACAGATCGGAAGCCAAGGAGCTGGGGGTGGAAGATCGTAAAGGCCTTTCGGAGCCCATCATAGCACAAGGCGGACGGACGCCCTCGGTCGGGGCAGGTTCTAAAGGAGGAACAGGGCAAATCACAGAGGAAGAAGAGTCTACGCGTCTCCCATTTGCTGGGTTGTCTGTCGTATGCCACTGCTCTCTCCCACCCCAACCACAAAGAGGGGGTAAAAAGCCTCCCCGGCAATGCGGGGCAGAGGTCCCGGGACCACTGGGCGCCAAAGTCCAGAGACAGCGTGAGGCCAGGAGGCTGGGTAGGGGAGTGGTCAGGATGCCAGGGGAACCACGGGGGCTCCTGAGAAAGGCCACAAGTGGGACTCGTGTGGGCACTGACACTGAGGTTATGTAGCCAAGGGTGGCCACCTGGAATGCTGGGAGGTCAGAGACTGGTCTTATGGCTCAAGCAGCCAGAGAGAAAACACGGCCTTGGAGACGGATATGGGTCTTGGCAGAGGAAGAGGCCCAAAGAAACCCAAACACAGCATGAAGTCTGCCGCATGCGCGCCGAAGGAGCAGAGCATCGGGTTAGTCCGCAGTCCGGCCAGCAACCAGTTATAGTTAGATATTGAGACCGTTAGAGAGGCATGACAGATATTTCGCGCTGCCCAACTGGGAATGAAAACCAAGAAGATGTGTGGATTTGGACGGGAGAATGGAAAACTAAATGGCCAGAGTCAGACTCAGATTCTAGGAACCAAAGCTAGAGCAACACTCACCCACAGAGGGGATAAAATGGCAGTTAAAGAAGTCCCCACCATCGAGGTTAATGGTCAAGGCGAAGGCACATCCTTGCGTTTAAGTGAGAGACCTTCCCGCCACCACTGGAGGCTGGACCTTAACGCTGTGGTGAACGTACAACCCGGGCTGTGTGTGGCTGAGACACCTCGCTCCGTTCACCCACCCAGGTGTGCATGCCCCTCTGGGTTCATTCTGGCTCATCATTATAAATTCTAAATTTCAGCAAGCTAATTCAGGCAGTCCCTACCTTACTAATAAATGTGGGGTTTTTTTAACCCGTGGTCCACTGAACTGATGGAACAACTCCGTTCTCCATTGTAGTGGATGCTATTGGCGTCCTGTCTGTGTCCCCTTAACCCAGCCCAGCGCAGCCATCCCCCAGCTGCTGTGAGTGCCACCAGCTAGTGGGTCACAGCTACGGGCTTGCTGGGATGGGAGCCTCACTTGGGAGGGTCCATGCCATCTGCCCTCCCCGCCTGGCAGCCTGCAGACAGTGACAGACGGCTATAGAAGAACTCAAGGCTGGCCCCCCCTTGCTTCCGAGCAGGACCAACCCTGTGGTGCAACTCACGCCCCACAGTCCCTGTGGGACCAGGCAAAGCCGGAGTCCAGCCGAGGCCACGTTCTCAGGTCCTCCTCCTTCCCTGTCCTGCTGCCCTGACCCCCTTCTCCCTCGACAAACCATGTACATCTGAACAGTGAATCTGACCCAAGCACATCTGAACAGAGAAGCATGCCCCCAAAATGACACGTTCAATGACTTCCTTCCAATTTCAAACAGTTCCCTAATCAAAAAGGGGTTGATGTTCCCTGGAAAAATAAGTGCAAAATGGAGTGAAATATTCGGTGATGGTATTCTTGTAACACACACACACACACACACACACACACACACACACACACACACTGTTCTTGTAATGACACAGAGACTTTAAATATTAAATCCTCAGAGTAATGAAAACTATAACAGTCTGTACACCCAGTCAAGTGTAGAAACCGAAATTCCTGCCCGGCAGCTGAAAGCCTAACAGCTCTGCTTTACAGTGAGAAAATAAACACCATTTTCAGACACACAAAACCTGCATTTAGTTCCCGCTCTACTGGGGCCAGTAAACAAGCCATTCGGCCGGTGGGTGTGGCCCAGGGGATAGTGCAGCTACAGAGCCTGACCAGGAGGAACGCCAGCTCATTAACTGTCTCAGGGTGAGGACGGGTCTGCTTTGAGGTGACACATTCAACAAACAGGAACTCGGGCCTGCCGCCTGATTCTTTCAGACAGGTGAACGATCGGGGCTGGCAAGGAGCCCCTGCCTGCCGGCAAGCCGCGGCAACACGGGAAAGATGAGGAAAGTGCGAGAACACTGCTCCAAGTATGCTTCCAGAACTTGTCCCCCTTGGCATCCTGTTGTTACAAGCATGCCACAAGGCAAGTGCGTCCACTGAGCAGAAGGTTTTAGAAGCTTCTTTAACAACACGGCAGGCCAACTGTATGTCTAATTTAACAAAGAGCTGTGCTCATAGTTGGGATATTTTTGCTTAATTTAGCTTTATGTTAATTCATTTTTACTGCATTTTACTAGTGTATCTGTCTGCCAATGACTAGAAAAAATGTAATGGAGCACAGAAAACATGAGAAGTAGTAAAACAGACAATAAGAATAATTTTTAAAAACCTATTCTTTCAAAGAAACTCCAAGAGGAAAAAGCCACAGAATGGAAGAGCATATTTGCAACACATTAATGTTTTAAAAAGATTTATGTAAAAAAAAACCCACGTCTACAGTATGTAAATAATCAATTCAAATCAATCTGATCAGATTTTGGAAGCTCAATGCCCATCAGGAATCTTTTTAGTCTTAACTAAATATTCAGACTCACATGATAGCCACAGGCCTTAAGGCTGTTCTGGTCATGGGGGTCATCCACGCAGCCATCGTGGGGTTATTCTGCCTGCGGCACCGTCCTCCACCCCTGACCCCCCTTGTGATTGCTCAAGTACGGGGGAACAGCACTTGCGTGCGTGGCTGTGGACCCATCCTGGTTGACAGACCCCATGCCTCACAAGAGCCAACAGCTCTTGTCAGGGGTTGTGCCCAGTCACAGGAATCAGCCCACCCAGGGAAGCCCAAGGCTGGGGTTCCTTTCCTGTGCTCATGACAGTCCTCCCAACCCAGTGTACCAATCGGGGTCATTTTTACCGTAAGATTGTTGCTAGGAACCACAGCTAGCATCCCACGTTGATGGGGTCTCCAAGGAAGTAAGTCAGAAAGTTCAACCCAAGGCCAATTCTGTCCTCGTGGAAGAAAAGGGCTCTGTCCACCCTTCACCCCCAGCACAGAAGATGGAGAGCTCAGGTGTGGGCAGACAGCATTTGAAATGCTGCAGGAACACCCGGGTGAACACGTTGCCAGGGCCAGAACTCAGGGGAAATGTCTGGAAGCCTCTTTTCAAAGGGCCCTTTGTGGAGACGAGCCCACCGTGGGTCGCCACTCTGCTCAGGACGCGAGGCCAGGCGGAGGCAGCGGCCCCGGGGCGGCTTACCTTTCCCGCAGGCCTGCACCAGGCCGTACCACTCCCCACAGCTGTTGCACAGCAAGGTGAAGGCGCTCTCGCGGTGGCCGGTGACGTGGCCCGGGGCGCACACGTACAGCAGCTCGTCCCCCATCTCCAGGCCGGTGCGCCCCTGCAGGATGGTGTGAGGGAACGAGGGCGGGTCTCCACATGGCTTCTCTGAGGAGAGGGAACCACAGTTAGCTCTCCCACGCAGTGCGGCCCTTCTGCAGTCCCGAGGAAACACACTTAGAACACAGCTTTCCCCTCCCGCGGGTGCTGCCTGCCCCCCCCCCCCCCAACGCGCCTTCACTCTGGCACCCACAGGGTCGGGCAGAAGGGCTGGCGCAAACGAGGCCCTCAAAAAAACTCACAAACAAACAAACAAACAAAAACTTGTGGAATGAATAAATGTGCTTTTAAAATACAACTTTGTATTTTAAAATTGCCAACCATTGTCCTTTAATGTCTCCTTGGAAGGAGGACCCAGAGACACATGCCCCGCAGCAAGCTCCCTTTCCTTTGCCTTATTTGCATAAGTGAGTAGGTCTTTGCCGTCCAAGCTAAAATGTTATAGACTGTAGAGTGCAGCAGAGGGGACCTCCCCTCCTCCAGCTTCATCCCCGACGGTAGCACTGTGACCAGTCTTGTGTACACCAGTAAATATAGATACAGATACAGACATATACAAACACACATACGCACACAGGTGGGTAGAAGGATATAAATGGATATAGTTGTGTGTGTGTATATGGTTTTTAACATAAATGGGATCATATCATATGTACATATTACTGAGACCCTGCTTTAAAAAATACCCCAAAACTATTTTTAGAGCAGTTTTAGCGTCACAGCAAAATAGAGCACAAAGCACAGACAGGTCCTATATCCTCACCCCACAGAAGTACAGCCTAACGATGATCAGCATCCCATACCAGAGCAGGACCTGTGTTGTAGTTGAGGAACCGATACCAACACATTATTACCACCCCAAATTCAGTTTGCATTTGGGTTCACTCAGCGGGGAGCCTCACGCTCAGATCCGAAGGAGAAGAGCCCCCACCTGGGCCTGGAATCTCTTCCCGCGCCTGCCCCCAAGCTGGCTCCGGAGTCAGTCTTGGGGGACATGTCTCCTTTTAACTCTCAGCCCTCATTCTCCCGTGAGAGGTTTATTTACTGGTGCGAATGAAAAAGGGCCATACGCCTGACCCGGCGGCCCAGTGGATAGAGCATCGGACTGGGATGCGGAGGACCCAGGTTTGAGACCCCGAGGTCGCCAGCTTGAGCGTGGGTTCATCTCGTTTGAGCAAAAGCTCATCAGCTTGAGCCCAAGGTCTCTGGCTCGAACAAGGGGTCACTCGGTCTGCTGTAGGCCCCCCCCCCGGTTAAGGCACATATGAGGAAGCAATCAATGAACAACTAAGGAACCGCAATGAAGAATTGATGTTTCTCATCTCTCTCCCTTTCTACCTGTCCCTATCTGTCCCTCTCTCTGACTCTCTCTGTCTCTGCCACACACACACACACAAAAAAAAAAAAAAAAAAGAAAAGAAAAGAAAAGAAAGAAAAAGGGCCACATAACAAACCTGACAAGCTCAGGGTGGTCCACATGGCAGGCCTAACAAACCCGGGACCAAAAGTAACCACACAGGCTAGTGTGATCATAAATCCCTGAGTAGGCCCGGTGGTGGTCACTATCCCACCTACAGCTTCCTCAGCAAAGGTCAGTCTCTGCTGTCCACTGTTCTTATGCGTCAAGGATAACATACCTTTGAAATGTCAGAGTCGTTTCCTCTCCTAGACCCTTCCCAGGCACAACCACAGACATCAGAGCACAAGACCACCAGGTCACAGAACCCCGCTTTGTTGTCTTGATCCCTATATACGTCCCCGTGAGCTGCAAACGCTGATTATTAACTATCCGGAACCCACCAATGTACAAAGTACGTGTTTCTCCCTGCTTGTTATCCAGTTCTAGAGATTCCCCCGACTTGCTTTCTCCTGCCCCCGCCGGAGTTCCTGCAACCCTCTTCACGTCTCCTCTTTTGATTCTAACGTATGGAACAGGCTACAAAAGGGCCATTCTCCAGAGCATGTTCTCAATCCATTCGGATCTCGCTTTTCAGGCATGTCCTCAAACATTTGGCTCAAATAAACTCTTATAAAACTTTCCTATAGGATGGAAATTCTTTCGTCGACACCGGTGTTCGTTCTTTACTGGAAATGAGCCTCTCAGAAATGAATGTAGACTGGTTTGTATTAAAACTTGTAAATCGCTTATGAAAAGTCTGTGGCTGGTCATGGGGCAGCCACGAAGGGGCCGCCCAAGCACTCAGCCGGCGAGGGAGCCCAGCAGGTGAGGAGGGAAGCCCTCCAACCTTCCTCCTACACCAGCAGGAGCTGCCATGTTTGGCTCAGATGGGACCCTCGGGCTCAGAGATCCATGGGACAGACCCAAACACAGCCCCACGGGGAATGACACTGATGTTGAGGGAAGAGGTTAATGGTTACAGAGTCGGGGCCTGCGCCAACCACGTCAGACTTTCAGTCCTAAGGCAGCGACTAGTGGGCACTCACAGGTAGATAGAGACAGAATCAATCCCATTTAATATACTAAAAATATCTTAGTACGTAAGCTTCAAATTGCCCACCATTAAGTACAATGTCAGCTGTAGGGGTTTTTTTTTCTTGTTTTGTTTTTTTTTTTGTAAATATTCTTTATCAAATTGAAGTTCTCTTCTATTCCTAGTTAGCTGAGAGTTTTACTTTATTTTTTTGTATTTTTCTGAAGTGAGAAGTGGGGGTGGGAGGAGTGGAGGGTTGGCGGGAGGTAGACAGACTCCCGCATGCGCCCGACCGGGATCCACCTGGCATGCCCACTAGGGGGGCAATGCTCTGCCCATCTGGGGCCTTGCTCCACTGCAATAGGAGCCATTCTAGTGCCTGAGGTGGAGGCCACGGGGCCGTCCTCAGAGCCTGGGATAACTTTGCTCCAATGGAGCCTTGGCTGCAGGAAGAGAAGAGAGAGAGAGAGAGAGAGAGAGAGAGAGAGAGAGAGAAAGGAGAGGGGGAAGGGTGGGGAAGCAGATGGGCGCTTTTCCTGTGTGCCATGGCTAGGAATCAAACTCGGAACTTCCACACGCCAGGCCGATGCTCTACCACTGAGCCAACCGGCCAGGGCCCCAAGAGTTTTTTTATCATGATGAATGTTGGGTTTTGTCAAATATTTTTCCTGCATCTATCAATCTGTTCATGTGCTTTTTGTGATGAATTACATTAACTGAGATTTTGGACATTGAACCAGCCTTGCATACCTGGGGATCTATTTGTCTATATGTCAGACAATAAATATTGTCTATATTTCGTTTTATATATTGCTGGATTCAGGTTGCCAATATTTTATTGAAGATTTTTGCATCTATGTTCGTTCGTATTGGTCTGTAGTTTTATTGTAACGTTTTTCTCTCATTTTGATATCAGGAAAATGCTGGTCTCATAGAATGAGTTAGAAAGTATTTCCTCTGCTTTTAACTTCTGGAAGAGTTTATATAGAATTGTTAAGATTTCTTCCTTAAAAGTTTGGTAGAATTCACTATTGAACTCATCTGGGCCTGGGTACTTAATTATTAATTCCATTTCTTTCCTTACATGCTAGACCAGAAACTCGAAGTCATTTCCCCCCTAATATTTCAGAGGTCTTTCCACATTAGAATTATAAATTACCTCAGTCTTTTGAAAGGCTACATTATAGCATACACTATTTAATCATCACACTGACATTCAGGCTGATTCCAAGTTGTCACTGTTATAAACAATGCCACAATGAACAGCTCACATGGACATCTTTGTATATATATACAGTAAGTACTTCATTAGGAAAAACTTCTAGAAGTGCCATTGCTGCCTCCAAGTGACGGGGACCTATTTTTGAAAAGGAAATCATTTTAAATTCAAATTTCCTCTTCTCATTTTTTATGTTGGAAAGGAAAGCCTTTCGTTCATAAGCAGTCAAATTACCTATGAAGCACATTGCTTAAAAGAAGATAAGCTAAGAAGAGACGGAAAAAGGAAACACAACTTGTGCATGAAGCCACCTTGACTGGCCTCGCCGCTGTGGTTTGGGTGGCCTTTTCTCAGAGAGAGAGCCATTGCTATGCGTGGTTTTATTTATTTATTTATTTATTTATTTTTATTTTTTTTTATTTCTGAAGCTGGAAACGGGGAGAGACAGTCAGACAGACTCCCGCATGCGCCTGACCGGGTGGATCCCGGGGCGACGCTCTGCCCACCAGGGGGCGATGCTCTGCCCCTCCGGGGCGTCACTCTGCTGTGACCAGAGCCACTCTAGCGCCTGGGGCAGAGGCCAAGGAGCCATCCCCAGCATCCAGGCCATCTTTGCTCCAATGGAGCCTTGGCTGCGGGAAGGGAAGAGAGAGACAGAGAGGAAGGAGGGGGTGGGGGTGGAGAAGCAAATGGGCGCTTCTCCTATGTGCCCTGGCCGGAAATCGAACCCGGGTCCCCCTCACGCCAGGCCGACGCTCTACCGCTGAGCCAACCGGCCAGGGCCGGTTTTTAACAGGAGAGAACATTGAATGAAAAAGGGTATGGTTGTACTTTAGGAAGTCAGCACAGAATGCTGCATTTTAGCCAAAACTGCCTTGACTGTAGCCCAGGAGATCAACGATTTATTGCATCAATGTGGCCAGTAGGGACAGGGAGCCAAATGAAATCTGCCACCAACCCAGGGGCTCTCTACCGAGCAGAGAGACATCATCCTTGGGTTCAGTTGGTCTGAACAGGGCATCCTGAGAAGAATGGGCCAAAGTCAGGCGCCTCAGTCAAATCAGGTTGAGCCAAATGCCAGCTGGTATCTCAGAGGCAAAAGGCTCTGTCTCTGTCTCGACCACCCTCAGCTGCCTACACTCACGCTGGATGTCTCGGTCTTTTCTCCTCGTACCAGGATCTAGTTTCAGGAAACTGTAGGCCTTTCATCAAACACTCAGTATCAAAGCACTAGTAAATACATACTCTCATCCCCATGGAGCTCTGTCCATGGAACACAACACCAACTCTTTGGGAGGAAATGCAGGAGTAGGGTAACTGTCTTGTGAGTAAAGGGGGAAACTCAGGCCAAATTCACACCCTCCCAGACTCCTGGGATCCTCTGCCTCAGATGTCATTTCCAGAATGGCATGGGCTAGATTCTGGCTCAGGAAAACCACAGTAACGCTCCTGAGAGTGTGGGCACATGTACCATGTGTTTCTGGACTTCCCACAAATGTTCAAGACAGGAAACACACTGCTTCTTAGGGGGCGGGACTTCAGAAGCCCCAGGACAACAATTCCATGCCTTAGCATATCAAACTGTGTACCTCAAACACCACCTGTGGCCAGGTGCAACTTGAATTAGCTCCTTTCACTAACATTCCCATCTTTAACCTCATGAGAGAGCCAAGAATAGCTTGGCTGTTTACCTGGGCCCTCTTCTCTTTCTCTCTCCCCCCCCCCTTTTTTTTAACAGAGACAGAGAGAGAGAGAGTCAGAGTCAGAATCAGAGAGAGGAATAGATAGGGACAGATAGGAATGGAGAGAGATGAGAAGCATCAATCATCAGTTTTTCGTTGCGACACCTTAGTTGTTCATTGATTGCTTTCTCATATGTGCCTTGACCGTGGGTCTTCGGCAGACCGAGTAACCCCTTGCTCAAACCAGCGACCTTGGGTCCAAGCTGGTGAGCTTTGCTCAAACCAGATGAGCCCGCGCTCAAGCTGGCGACCTCAGGGTCTCAAACCCGGGTCCTCCGCACCCCAGTCCGATGCTCTATCCACTGCGCCACCACCTGGTCAGGCTGGGCCCTCTTCTCTTTTAAGAAACTTGTCACTGAGCAGTTTTTGCTGCTATTCTCAATTACTGCACAGGCAGGGATTGGGGCTTGGGGACTTCTCAAGGCTGGGTTTCAACTGTTTCAACAGAAAAGACAATCTCTATTATTCTCCCTTCCAAGGAAAGAGCTTTTATGAGATCTTATCTTCCAAACAAATAATATTAACAAATGATGACTTGTTTTCAATGGAAAAGAACATATTTGCTTGCCATTCAGAGCTTCTGATAACCAGTCTCCATGGTGTTTAGAAATCATATAAAAGCTGAAGCTTAAAAAAAAAAAAAAGCTGATTCTTTTATTTTGAGAATTTTTAAGGCTTCCATCATGACTTTTGAAATTCTAAAGTAGAGCCTGCCACCTCCCATTATTATTATTTCACAAACCAAGGATGTGGAAATTCAGGCACAAATGCTTGACCTCTCCTAAGCAATGTGAACTGGTCTTTGGTGTCCACCTGCCCAGCCCTCCACTCATCTTAATCCACCCAGTATACAACCAGCACCGTCCTCATTCCACCCAATTTTATTGTTTGTTTTCAAACTCGCTATCATTGCTTCTCAAACGTGAATGTGCGTGGGAATCACATGAAGTGACTTGTAACACATCTCTTTGCTGTGTTTTTGAGTTTCTGAGTTAGTAGGTCAAGGTTAAGGCCCAAGACTTTGCATTTACAGCAAATTCCCAGGTGATGTGAATAGTCCTGGTCCAGGGACTAACCCTGGAGAGCTACTGCTCTAGATAACTATTGCACCCTCGAAAACAAGTGACATCAATATATGGTGATGGCAATCAGAATAGAGCTTACTTTTGGAATGGGGAGAGGCGAAGCACTTGTGGAAAAGGGCTCTAGGGAACTATCTGGGGTGAAGGAGAAATGTTCTAGACCTTAACCCATGATGAGTGATTTTAATGTTCTTTATATTTTCTACTGTAATGACCATAGGTTCATGTTTACAATTAGAAAATATATTAAAGATATAAAAGGACCTGGGCCTGGCCAGGCAGTTCAGTTGGTTCGAGCGTCGTTCTGATATGCCAAGATTGCAGGTTTGATCCACGGTCAGGACACAAACAAGAATCAACCAATGAGTGCGTAAATAAGTGGAACAACAAATCAGTGTTTCTCTCTCGCGCGAGCCTTCTCTCTCTCTTTTTCCCCTTGATTTTCTCTCTAAAATCAATAAATACATTTAAAAAAATATATAAAATGGAGCTAATGAAACCTGTATCATTAGGTTATTACCAGAATTAAGTGAATTTAATAGGGTCATAAATAAACGTGAATTCCATTTCCCAAGTAAGTTGGAGACTTGATGGTCTTTTGAGTCATTTTTCAAGAACTGATGGTAATTGAATGCCCAGTTCCCTCAAACCAAATATAGCCAAGCCCATAATGGCCGAACAGGAATTGGGGGAAGGAAAGGCAAAACAACATGGTTCATACGATCCATCAGAACATGGACCTGTTGGTGCCATTTCTCTGGCTGCTCAGACACTCTGTTTTCCCGGGAACTGACTGACTTTGCATCAGGACTGATCTAGCTCAGTTTTTGGAATGAAAGGCCTCAGGCCTGGGAGAGCAAGACCTGATGCTATCTGGGCCTGGGTGTGTGGATGGCAGAGGAGGGGCCTCCCTGCTTACCACGATGGGGATGATTTGGGCTGCCCCTTGAGTCCCCCTCAGACCTGCCCCAGTAGCTACCTGAGCCAACCAGGGATGTTCTGAATCCAACCCTCTCTCCTAAAGCAGGCATACCATGGCTCTCCAGAGCTAGTCTCCCCAAACCATTGTTCTCTCTGTCTGCAATGACCTCTCCTCCCTTCCCTAACAGCTACTTCCAGAAGCAAAGTCTTCAAATTCCACCTTAATGACCACTGCCTCAGGAAGTCTCCCTAATTACGTTCTTCCTTTGTGTCATGGAAACACATTTATCTCTTCTTTATACACTGTCAACTCCTCAAGTGTGGAAATAAGACCTCTATATCCAACTGTCCGTCCATGCACCCATCCATCCATGCATCCATCCATCCATCTGAATCACCCACAAGTCTGAGCACGGGCGTTTGCATTACCCTGCACAAATAAACAAATTGCTAATGTCAGGTCAATGGTAACGAGCTCAGAAACTTCCACACTCCCCTGGGAGACCCTGAAATAAATAAGTTCTATCAGGTGTTCAAAGCACTGTGATTGGTTCCAGTCGCCTGATTGCAGCCAAAGAACTTCCCCAAGGCCAATCCTGAGGCCCAGGGCCTCCTCCAGGAAGACCTGGCAATTGGCTGCTCTCAAACCTCCTGATTGCTTTCAAGATGAGCATCCAGCTCTCATCTCGATGACAGAAAGGAAGGGATCATCCGGCTTGAGCATGGGCTCACCAGCTTGAGCAACCTCATGGTTGCTGGCTTGAGCCCAAAGGTTGCTTGGCTTGAAGCCCAAGTTCACTCGCTGACTTGAGCAAGGGGTTACTGGCTCGCTGGATGCCCCCCACTCCATCCCACCTCCGTCAAGGCACATATGAGAAAGCAATCAATGAACAACTAAGGTGCCACAACAAACACTTGATGCTTCTCATCTCTCTCCCTTCCTGTCTGTCTCTGTCTCTTGCTTAAAAGAAAAAGAAAGGGAATGGTTCCATTTGTTTTTAAGGGAAGCATAGGCAATCATTAAGTACACAGGGGAGGTGGAATGCAGTGTTAAGAAGGTGGGGTGGGTGAGGTGGGCTGGAGGGAAGAGCCTTGCTTGGGAGCCGGGGGACAGAAGTATACCCAGAGTAGAGCCTTGTGGGACACTCGGGACCCCATGCCGTTGACCCCACACCAGCTGCCAAGAGAAGCAGAGCCAGAGGACCCAAGCGCAGGCCGCGTATTCCAGCAGCATCCAGTTGGTTATAAATAACCTCCCTTTATTAGTTTAAGTGAGGTCACCATAGGACTGGAAATTCTCTCTCAGACAAAAGCACTGGAAGGAAAATGAGGAAAGTCTCCATTCATGATGAACTTTATTTCAAAAAAAGAAACACAGGAGGAAGCTGCCGGAATGTTCCACTGGCTCTGTTTTCCTTCTGGGCGCTTTAGAAGGCACCCATCTGCCATTCTTGGAGTTAGCACGCACGGAGCTGAGCGAAGAAGCAGCAGCACGTGAGGCACCATAGGAGGAATGGTGGCCTTTAGAGAGGACCCTGCAGTAGGGGGTGAGCGGAGCCAGACCTGAGCGAAGCAGCACCTGAGGCTCAGTCGGGGGGAAGGCAGCTTTTAGAGAGGACCCTGCAGTAGGGGGTGGGCGGAGCCAGAACTCAGCGCGCGCCTGCGACCCGCAGAAGCACCTGCTCCGCCTCTGCTAGGCCCTGCACCGCCCTCCTGCCCGATTTCCCTGCGCCTGCGCTGTCAACAGAAGGTTCCACCGAGCCGGTGGAGGAGCACGTGGGGGCGGTTCACACGCTCTTTCTAAAGGACTAAAGGCAGGGGAACGGGGACAGAGCTCGCCCTGAGTATCCTGGGGGAATCCATCCTGCTTTTCTAGAAAACTCAAGGGAGAGAAACTCTCTGACCCCAATCCTACCTTAGCACGCATTCCTGGGTCCCCTTCATGGCCCACGTGAAACCTCCTCGCTAATGAGACCCTGGGGGACGAAGACTCCAATCTTCTCCACATAGGCCCTTCCCACTGACCGGGAGGTGGCGGGAGGCCAGGTGAGACTCAGAACTAACTGCTCTGGGACGCATGGTTCTTGAGCACAGTGACTCGAGTGACACCGTGCTCACTTCTCTAATGGCACCAGTCCTCACGTACATTGACAGGTGTCATGAATTTGCTTCTCATATTGGCTCCCCATGACTCAGGGTTTTAGTGGGGCTTTTGGGGGTGGGGTCCTTTCCTGGGTTTTTTTTTTTTTGAGGAGTATGTAGATTTTATTCTTTTGAAGTTTCTTATTTTTATATAATTTCAAAGTTATAGAAGAACTCCCATAAAACCCTTTGTCCAGACTCACCAATGGGTTTTCGTTTTGCCCCATTTGCCTTATCATTCTAATCTCTAAATAGAGAATATAGACATATACTATAGATATCTAGAGATAGGGAAACAAATATATATATATGAATATGCACATATGTATATATCGATACCTGTAATTCTTTTCTGAACCATTTGAGAGTAAGTTGTAGCTATGGTGTCCCTCTGTCCCTAAAAGCCTTGGCTTTATTTCCAAGAACAACGATACTCTCCTACATAACTGCAATACAGTTACCAAAATCAGGGAAAGGTAAGCAGTAATACAACACTGTTATCTAATTCATAATCCATATTCAGATTTCATTATATTATACTAATATATTAAATAGCTATATTGAATAGATATTATTTAATATACTTAATACTATTTAATATTATATTACTTTAATTACTTAATATTATATCTATTTTCTTCTGATCCAGATATAATCCAGGATCACAGATTTCATTTTGTTGTCGAGTCTTTTTAGTCTATTTTAAGCTAGAACAGTTGCTTAGTCTTTGTCTTTCTTATCCTTATACATTTTTTAAGAGTTGTAGGCCAGTCATTTTATAGGCTGTTTCTTAATTTGAGTTTGGCTAAAGTTTCTTCATAATTATGCATTTGGGGCAGGCATATTACTGAACTGAAGTCGTGTTCCTCCGAGTGCAATATATCAGGAAGCACATTACATCGGTTTCGCAATTACTCAGTTTTGGAGTCTCCATCATGGCTTTGACCTTGGTGCCCTGTAGGATGTGAATGGATGTTTTCTACCTCTGGCTTCACACACTACAGTTCTGGGTAAAAGGGGCACACAAGTGCATGCACACAACCTGTTTAAAGGCCTGTGAGCTAGAAAGCCCAGGCTATCCTGTTGGATGATGAGAAACACATGGCTCAGTCACCCCTATCACCCCAGCCAACAGCCAGCCCGCTCCCAGCAGCAAGGTGCCACAACTAGCAATTGACGGTAGACTCATGACTGAACCCAGCTGAGAACAGCAGAAGAATATAAATTGCTGATCAATAATAATAATAATAATAATAATAATAAACAAACAGTTTTTTGTTGTTTTGTTTTGTTTTTGTTTTTAGTGAGAGGAGGGGAGGCAGAGACAGATTCTTGCATATGCCCCAACCAGGATCCACCTGGCAAGCCCACTACGGGGTGATGCTCTGCTCATCTGGGGCCCTTGCTCCGTTGCAACTGGAGCCATTTTTTTTAGTGCCTGAGGTGGAGGCCATGGAGCCATCCCAGCACCGGGGGCCAACTCACTATAATCAAGTCATGGCTGCAGGAGGGGAGGAGAAGAGAGAGAGAGAGAGAGACACGCAAGAGGGGGAGGGATGGAGAAGCAGATGGTCGCTTCTCCTGTGTGACGTGACTGAGAATCAAATCAAACCCGGGACTTCCACACGCTGGGCCAACACTCTACCGCTGAGCCAATGGGCCAGGGCTAAACAGTTGTTTTAAACCACTGCCTTTTGGGATAATATGTGACACAGCTAAAGCTAACTGATAGTTCCTGTATATCAGGGGGCAGAGAGAAGACAGAAGCCCTGCGTTGTCCTGTGAGATCCCTGTAGAATGAAGGTCACGCTGGCTTTCCTCTGGCTGCTCTGCCTCCTCTCCCTCCGACGTCTGAACCTTTGACTATGTTTGGGATTCAAGGGATCATTTCATTGACTTAAGTGATTTAAAAAAAAAAAAACCATGGCTATTGATGTCCCCAGGCCGTTGCAGAACAAGGCCACATCTGTCACTCACCTGACTGGACAGATGGTACCAGGGACTCCCACCTCTCTTCCGTAGCGATCAGCAAAGGAAGAGCCCTTTCTGGAGGAACGCTCCAGAGCAGCAGAGCCGCCTACCACTAACAAGCATCAAACAAGCGCCCACCCACTGTGCTTCTTTGACTTACTTCCTCCTCTGACCTCTTCCGTGGAGATTAGAATTTGGTGCCTCTGGGATGCAGCCTGAGGGTTTGTATTTCTAACAAGTGCATTTGGTATCCCTCATCATCACAGAGACTTGGGAAACTCTTCGTTAGAGAAGTAGCCCTCACATTGGGCTACATGTTAAACTCACGGGGCAGCTTTAAAAAAACCACCACCCAATGTCCAGAACATTTGTATGAGATTCTCTAGAGCTGCCACCCAGGCGGCAGCATTTCCTGACGCTTCCCAGACGAGACCACTGCGCGGCGAAGCAGTACCTGGTGCTGACTGGCGCCTATCTACGACTGAGGGGTCGGCAGCTGCTGCCTCTCCATTGGCACGAATGTTCCCTTTGAACAGCCCATGTTTCCGATAATGAAGGTGGACTTATCTCAGCGCGCATGAAATGCTGCCCTGGCGACTCCTCTACGGTTTTCCCCTCACCACTCGGCTGCCTTGCCACCCTCCAGAACCTTTACAAGGGTCTGGCACTGACCTTCATCCTTGATACAAAGGGCACTGTATGTGCCACCGGGAGCCGGGCTGCCCTCAATTCTCACGTCGACAGCTCTCGGCACCTGCTGTTCGCCACTCCCCTTGCTGCACACGGTGGTCCTGAAATAGGCAAAGAAGACACCTGGTTAAGAGAACTAACTAAAAATGGGAAAGAACATTCTTTGCTGCTGTAAAATTGGCATCAGCAGTGATTTTTCTAATTTAGGAGCTCTGGCTGAAAGCATCAGTATGGAAACACTGTCCCCAAAGGTCTAAAATCATGATGGCACAGGTGCTGCTTAAGTTGAGGTCGTATGTATAATCTCAGGTTTCTTTTCCTTCTTTCTTTTTTTTTACAGAGACAGAGTCAGAGAGAGGGATAGATAGGGACAGACAGGAATGGAGAGAGATGAGAAGCATCAATCATCAGTTTTTTGTTGCAACACCTTAGTTATTCATTGATTGCTTTCTCATTTGTGCCTTGACCCTGGGCCTTCAGCAGACTGAGGGACCCCTTGCTCAAGCCAGCAACCTTGGGTCCAAGCTGGTGAACTTTTTGCTCAAACCAGATGAGCCTGCGCTCAAGCTGGCGACCTCAGGGTCTTGAACCTGGGTCCTTCTGGATCCCAGTCTGATGCTGTATCCACTGCGCCACTGCCTGATCAAGCTGAACTCAGGTTTCAGAGGCAATAAATACATTGTTGATCTCTTCTAGTACATGTTTTTTATTTCATAAAATTCTGTTCTTTTTTTCGGGGGGTTTGTTTTGCTGTTCTTTTTCTTATTTAAGATAAATCATTAGTTCATGAAACTTAAGCCTCTTCCCTCTTTTTTTTGACAGAGACAGAGAGAGTCAGAGAGAGGACAGATAGGGACAGACAGACAGGAAGGGAGAGATGAGAAGCATCAATTTTCATTTTGTGGCACCTTAGTTGTTCACTGATTGCTTTCTCATATGAGCCTTGACTGGGGGGCTACAGTAGACTGAGTGACCTCTTGCTTGAGCCAGCAACCTTGGGTCCAAGCTGGTGAGCCTTGCTCAAACCAGATGAGTCCACGCTCAAGCTGGTGACCTTGGGGTTCTTGAACCTGGGTCCTCCGCATCCCAGTCCGACTCTCTATCCACTGTGCCACCGCCTGGTCAGGCACCTCTTCCTTCTTTTAATTTTTTTTTAATTTTTTTATTTATTTATTCATTTTTTTAGAAAGGAGGGGGGAGAGAGAGAGAGAGACAGACAGACAGACAGACAGAGAAGGGGGGAGGAGCTGGAAGCATCAACTCCCATATGTGCCTTGACCAAGCAGGCCCAGGGTTTCGAACCGGTGACCTCAGCATTTCCAGGTCGACGCTTTATCCACTGCGCCACCACAGGTCAGGCACCTCTTCCTTCTTTTAACACAAGCACTTAATGCTTTACATTTCTAAGTATAGGTTTAGTAGTATCCCATGGGTTTGACTATGTTACAATTTTAATATCATTCAGTTCTATTTATATGCTAATTTCCATTATAATTTATATTTGTCTCATGATTTATTTAGGGATTTTTTTTTGTAAACAGCAAATAGAATTTTTAAAAATCCATCTGAGAGTCGGTTTCTAATTGGAGCAACACATCTATTTAATTCATCACAGATCTCTTTGAATTTAAATCTGCTATCTTTCCATTAGTCCTGCCTATTCTTCCTTCCTTCCTTCCTCTTTTTTCTTTCCCCTATTTTGATTGTTTTAATTCTTCTCTTGGCATTCTTTTATCCTCTGTATTGGTTTGGAAGTTACATGTCCTTCTAGTTTTCTTTTAGTGGTTACCTGAAAAATCACAACACATTTGTTCAACTTACTAAAATTTAATATTACTTTTACCTTCTTCTCCAATGACACAACTTAAAATACTATGTATTAATATACTTAAAATACTTCCTGACTGTTATACCATTTTTTACTGTTTAGTATTATTATTATTGCTTTATGGAATTACATAATTTGATTTGACAACCCTCCCCCAATTTACTCTTTCCATTCAACTTTTTTTGTATCTGCAGACTTCCACCTGCAATTGTTTTTCTCCTGCTTTTAGTGTTTCTTTTAGTGCAGCCAGATATAGTAAATTTTCTCACCTTTAGTCTATCTGGAAATGTATTTTATCATTATTGCTGGAAAATATCCTCACTGGGTATAGAAATCTAGGGTGGCAATAATTTTCTTTTAGCATTTTGAAGAAATCATTCAACTGTGTTTGGCCTTTTATTGTCATTCCTTTGTTGTATTCTTATTATTACTTTTAATATTTTTTTCTACATTATTTGACTCTAAATCAGTTTTGCCGTGACGTGCCAAACTGTGAATTTCTTTGTGCCAAGTTGTGTATATGTCTTATATTGCTTTTGCTCCATTTTCCTTCTCCTTTTGGAATTCCAATCACATGCATCTTCTTTGCCTTTTACCCTTTCTTCTAAATTTTTCCTTTTTTCTTCTGTTCTTTTTTTTTTTTTTGTATTTTTTCTAAAGCTGGAAATGGGGAGAGACAGTCAGACAGACTCCCGCATGCGCCCGACCGGGATCCACCCGGCACGCCCACCAGGGGGCGATGCTCTGCCCCTCCAGGGCGTCGCTCTGCCGTGACCAGAGCCACTCTAGCGCCTGGGGCAGCGGCCAAGGAGCCATCCCCAGCACCCGGGCCATCTTTGCTCCAATGGAACCTTGGCTGCGGGAGGGGAAGAGAGAGACAGAGAGGAAGGAGGGGGGCGGGGTGGAGAAGCAAATGGGCACTTCTCCTATGTTCCCTGGCCGGGAATTGAACCCGGGTCCCCCGCACACCAGGCCGACGCTCTACCGCTGAGCCAACCGGCCAGGGCCTCTTCTGTTCTTTATTCAGAGAAAATGGACCTTTTCAATGACTCAGTCCTGATTTGCAATGTCTGGGAGATCAAAGCCTGGCTCTAAGCTGGTCCTTCAGACTCTCTGAAGACCCTGGTTATCTGATGCAGGGATGATATCAGGACTATGAAAAATACCCATGCTCGACTGCATAATGGAAACATGCATGCACAGGACACATGCGGTCTATTTAGGAATCTGGATGTAAAAACAGAGGGCAGAGGGGGCCATGGTTCCAGATTCACTGCTGAGCTTTGGGTGAAGCCTCGGTTGTCCTCTTTATTCAGTTGCTGCTTCATATGTGGCACACCAGAGACACGAGACAGGATGGTTGTGTGTGTCTTCCATGACCACCTGCCAGCCAGACATCTTCAGGGTCATTCATCTACCGAAGTAACTGTTGGAGCTCACTCCCTTCCCAGTGGAATGGCTCCTGCCTCCCCTGAGTCTGGCAAAAGAAGCAGTGAGCAGCACCAGTGGATGTTTTCTCCCAGCTGGCCACAGCAGTGACTTCTCCACAAGGATTCCATGGGTCAGCAACTCAGACAGGGCACCGTGGAAATGGCCTGTCTCTGCTGTATAATGTCTAAGGACCTGAGCTGGGAAGACTCACAGGCTGGTGACAACTCAATAGCTGAGGGCTAGGATCACCTGGAGGCATCTTCACTCACCTTGCTGGCAGTTAGTGATGGCTATTCGCTAGGACACTGGTTGGAGGCTACTGGTGACAGGGCCTAGTTGGGGAATCGCCATCCTATCTGGGCTTCCGCACAGCACAGCCGGCTCCGGATAGTCAGGCTTCTTACGTGGCGTCTCAAAAGTGAGTGTTCTCAGTATGCCGGGCACTGATTTTTCTGACTTAATCTCAGAAGTCAAATAGTATTACCCCTGCTGTAGGCTATCGGTCAGGGCAGTACTCTGCTCTGCTGGATTCCCTTTTCAATGGAAGCAATGTGAAAGAGTTCGTGGCTGTATTTTAAAACCTCCATACCATCCTCCTATTCATATGCATGCAGATGCATATCCATAGAGCAAATCAGATTTAAAATATACACCAGGCCCTGGCTGGTTAGCTCAGTGGGTTAGAGCGTACCCCTGAAATGCCAAGGTTTCAGGTTTGATCCCTGGTCAGGGTACAGACAGGAAGCAACCAATGAAGACACAACTAAGTGGAGCAACAAATAAATGCTTCTCTCTCCCTCTCTCTCTCTCTCCGTCTCTCTAAAATCAACCATTACACACACACCAAAAAGTTAAGAGTCATTACCTCTGAGGTGGGGAAGAAGACAGAAACTCATTGTACTTCATACATATCTGTATTATTTGAAATTTTTACAACGATGGGTTATTTCTGTAATTTAATAAGGAAATTCAAAGTAACCAAGTCAGGGGGAATAAGCAGACAGAACTGCAGAGAAACGTTTCTATATGAGAACCCAAACAAGAAGGCACTGGAATCCGCTGCCACTGCATTTTGCCGATCCCTGGCACCGCCAGGAGACAGTCAGTTAGCCCCATTAAGCCCTGGTGGGGCAGCGGGGGCGCTGGAGGCACAGCTAGCCCCGCTCGCCGGACTTACCCCAGCGTGCCATCCGCCAGCCAGCCCGTGGTGCACACGGCGAAGGCGCAGTCCTGGACCACCCGCTGCAGCTCCTCCGCAGACACCAGGTGAGCTCCCCGGCTCCGGCAGGAGAGCCGCGCCGCCTCCAGCTCCAGCCCCTGAGAGCCATTCTGAGACTCCAGCACAAACAGCTTCCCTGTGTGGGGAAGGCACGAACACAGGCTGACGGCAGGGTCCGTGGGAATGTCATCTCGGCAGACCTACTCTCTGACAGACACCTGTCCGAACTGCAGTTTCCCACCTGCCGGAAGACGCCAGGGTAGCGACCGCCTCATGGCGCTCATCCCTGAGACTAGGTGTTGACAGTCACACTGGAATTTTAACCCATTTTTTGCTTTCGTCTTCTTAAAGGAAAAATAAATTAACCATCTGCTCTGGCATGTTTATCTGGAAAAGCCCTTCAAACATTTCTTGAGTACACTCTGATGGCTGCCAGAGGGGAGGGGGTTAGGGAGGCTGATGAGTAACAAAGGTGAAGGGAACAAGAAGTACAGATTGGCAGTTACAGAACAGTCATGGGGATGTGAGGTACAGCATAGGGAGTACAGTCAATATGGATGGTGTCAGATGGGTACGAGACTTACCAGGATGATCACTTAATAAGTTATCTAATGTCTAATCACTAATATAATACTCTATGTCAACTTTAATCAGAAAATAACAAACGATTAAAAAATATAAAAAGATGTTTTACAGGCCTGACCTGTGGTGGCACAGTGGATAAAGCGTTGACCTGGAAATGCTGAGGTCGCCGGTTCGAAACCCTGGGCTTGCCTGTTCAAGGCACATATGGGAGTTGATGCTTCCAGCTCCTCCCCTCTGTCTGTCTCTCTCTCTCTCTCTCTCTGTCTCTCTCTCTCCCTCTCTTTCTCCTCTCTAAAAAATTATTAAAAAAAAAAAAGAAAAGATGTTTTACAAACACCACGTGGCAAAGCTCAGTGTCTCAGGTTTCCCTGAGGTGGGTCACTTGGTGTCCACGGCACTGATTCAGGCTTCAGTTTTGCCTCCTTTTGCATGCCCTAGCCCTGGGGAGACCGCGTACATAACGGGTCCTTTCTTTTCTCTCTGCTCTGCTGTCTTAAGACATCATCAGGCCCTGGTCACAGTTAGTTCGCTTCATTTTCCCCCAGTGAGATGAGACAGCAGCAGCCAAGTCTGGGGCGCTTTTCCTTAGGCTTGGCGGAAATATGCAGTTCACAATGCGAACCACTACTCTGCTGGCCCTACTGGAGAAGTAAGCACATCATACGTGGGCACGTAGTGGGGGCGTCACAACACGTGTGACAGGTGGGTGGGATGGGAACACGAATTCAGGCAGAGGTGGGAGCTGATGCCAAGAGCAATACAGCGCCTTAGAAGAAGCCCATGGTGTAGAGGGGAGCAGCGTGGTCCCCGGGAGCCTACGGGGGACAAAGCAATACCTGGGTTGTCAAGTGAAGTTTAAGGTAAAGGCAGGAGAGAGAAAACCCAGTTAAAATGAGATGTGTCACTTCCATCTGTCCCCAAAATTATCATACTATACTGCTTTTATTAGCGTAAGACATTGAACTGTCACCTACTACAGAATTACTATAATAAGTATAATGATCTCTCAGCTTTGGAATCAAAAGTTATAATAAAAATGCAAACTGTTTCACAATAAACGTATCTGTAGGTGACCGGTGCTCCCTTAGATTTGGTGGGAACACACAGCACACAGCCTGAATCACTACACCTGCTGGCCCTACCTGGAGAAGTAAGCATGCATCTCAAGATACTCTGTATTAATGTCATTTACCTATCTGGGGAAAAAATGTTATAAAATTAAACTGAAGTTTTGATGGTCGAGCCCCAGGGCTCACATGAGGTGGGAAATCTGACAGACCTCTCCTCCCCGTCCACCCCCAGCACACACACCTAAATAATACACGATGCTAGACCCTGAAGGCTTACACTCTCAGGATGAGAATAAATAAGAATAAAGAAGAGCCCCTCCTCTCATTCCCGAGGGACTGTTGGAAGAGTTGCCTTGGTGCTAGGAACCCAAATGTAACTCAAATAAATTAATAAATAAATATTCAAATTACTAAAATCAGGAATGACAGCACAGATATTACTCTGAACTTACAGAAATGAAAAGTATTATATAAAGTGCACTATGATACACAACTGGTATGCCAACAAATTAGATGACTCAGATGAAATAAAAAAAAAACTACTAAATTTGTATCAAGAAGAAATAGAAAAATCTGAACAAACTTTTAACAAGAGACTGAATTAATAATTTAAAAATTGCAAAGATAAATGAATGGGACTACATCAGAATAAAAAGTTTTTGCTCAGCAAGAGAAACTGATATAAAAATAAACAGACAGCCAACTAAATGGGAAATGATATTTACAAACAACAGCTCAGATAAGGGCCTAATTTCCAAAATTTACAAAGAACTCATAAAACTCAACAAACAAACAAACAATCCCATAAAAAAATGGGAAGAGGACATGAACAGACACTTCTCCCAGGAAGAGATACAAATGGCCAACAGATATATGAAAAGATGCTCAGCTTCATTAGTTATTAGAGAAATGCAAATCAAAACTACAATGAGATACCACCTCACCCCTGTTAGATTAGCTATTATCAACAAGACGGGTAATAGCAAATGTTGGAGAGGCTGTGGAGAAAAAGGAACCCTCTTTCACTGTTGGTGGGACTGTAAAGTAGTACAACCATTATGGAGGAAAGTATGGTGGTTCCTCAAAAAACTGCAAATAGAACTACCTTATGACCCAGCAATCCCTCTACTGGGTATATACCCCAAAACCTCAGAAACATTGATACGTGAAGACACATGTAGCCCCATGTTCATTGCAGCACTGTTCACAGTGGCCAAGACATGGAAACAACCAAAAAGCCCTTCAATAGAAGACTGGATAAAGAAGATGTGGCACATATACACTATGGAATACTACTCAGCCATAAGAAGTGATGACATCAGATCATTTACAGCAAAATGGTGGGATCTTGATAACATTATAAGGAGTGAAATAAGTAAATCAGAAAAAAACAAGAACTACATGATTCCATACATTGGTGGAACATAAAAATGAGACTAAGAGACATGGACAAGAGTGTGGTGGTTACCAGGGGTGGGGGGAGGGAGGACATGGGAGGGAGGGAGGGAGAGAGTTAGGGGAAGGGGGAGGGGCACAGAGAACTAGATAGAGGGTGGCGGAGGACAATCTGACTTTGGGCGAGGGGTACGCAACATAATTTAATGACAAAATAACCTAGACATGTTTTCTTTGAATATATGTACCCTGATTTATTAATGTCATCCCATTACCATTAATAAAAATTTATTTAAAATAATAATAATAATAATAATTTAAAAATTACAAAGAAAAATACAGGTTCAGATGGCTTCCCTGGTGAATTCTACCAAACATATAAAGAGGAATTAGGACCAATTCTCTACAAATCCATCTAAAAAATAGGACAGAAAGGAAAAATATCTCCGAACCTATTCTACGAGGCCACCATTGCCCTGTACCAAAACCGGACAAAAGACATCACAAGAAAACTACAGGCCAATACCTCTTATGAATATAAACACAAAAGCCCTCAACAAAATATTAGCAAACCAAATACAGCAGCACACACACACACACACACACACACACAAATTATATGCCATGAGTAGTGGAGTCTATTCCAGCATTAGTTTAACATCCCCAAATCAAGTAATATAATACTCCATATCAATAGACTAAAGGACAAAACCTATATGATCATCTCAATAGGTGCAGAAAAATGCACTGGACAAAATTCAACATTCTTTCCTGATTAAAAAAAAAACCAGTCAACAGCTGAAAATGGAGAGGCATTTCTTCAAGCTGATAAAGAGCAGCTACAAAAACCTCACAGCTAACATCACACTTCATGGTGAAAGATCGAGAGCTTTTCCCTAAGAGTCTTGTCAACAAGGCTGTCTGCTCTTGCCACTTCTATGCAACATGCTGGTGGTCCTAGCTGGACACTTAGGCAAGAAAATGGAATACATGGCATCAGATTGGAAAGAAGTAAAACTATCTCCATGTTAAATGACATGCTCTTTTTAAGAAATGGGGCTGAGACCACTGAATAGCCACATGCAAAAGAATGAAGTTGGATCCTGCCTCATGCTAGACACAGTAATCAACTCAAAGTGAATCAGAAACCTAAATGTAAGAGTTAAAATGATACCCCTTAGAAGAAAACATAGGAGAAAATCTTTGATCTTGGACTATGCAATGGTTTCTTAGCTACAGCACCAAAAACACAAGCAGCTAAAGAGAACACATAGATTGGACTTCATTAAAATTAAAAACTTTTTGCTTCAAAGGACAAAACTAAAAAGTGAAAAGACTCACAGAACAGGAGAAAAATTTTGCAAATATATACATATAAAATATAGATGATAGATATAGAATAAGAAACTTATATGTAGAGTAGGTAAAGAACTCCAACAACTCAGCATCAACCAAAAAAACCCCAAGCAACCTGATTAAAAAATGGGCAAAGAAGTAGAAAAGACATTTCGGCAAAGAAGATATACAAATAGCCAATAAAACACAAAAAGATGTTCAACGTTACTACTTGTTACAGAAATGCAAATCAAAACTCCAATGGAATAGCTCTTCAGGCTAATTAGGATGGTTATTATTTAAAAAGAAACAAAATAACAAGTGTTGGCAAAGAAGTGTAAAAATGGGAACACTTATGTATTAGCTGGTGGAACTATAAATGATGCAGCTGTTGTAAAAAACAGTGTGGTAATTACTTAAAAAGTTAAAGATAAGGCCCTGGCCGGTTGGCTCAGTGGTAGAGCGTCGGCCTGGTGTGTAGAAGTCCCGGGTTCGATTCCCGGCCAGGGCACACAGGAGAAGCACCCATCTGCTTCTCCACCCCTCCCCCTCTCCTTCCTTTCTGTCTCTCTCTTCCCCTCCCGCAGCTGAGGCTCCACTGGAGCAAAGATGGCCCGGGCGCTGGGGATGGCTCCTTGGCCTCTGCCCTAGGTGCTAGAGTGGCTCTGGTCGCAACAGAGCGACGCCCCGGAGGGGCAGAGCATCGCCCCCTGGTGGGCAGAGCATCGCCCCCTGGTGGGCATGCCGGGTGGATCCCGGTCAGGCACATGCGGGAGTCTGTCTGTCTCTCCCCGTTTCCGGCCTCAGAAAAATACAGGAAAAAAAAAAAAAAAGTTAAAGATAAAATGACCATATCCAGCAATTCCACTCTGGGTATATGACCAAAGAAATAAAAGCAGGGACTTGAATGATATTTGTACATGTTCATTACAGCATTATTCACAATAGCCATAGGTAAAAGCAACCAGAGTGTCCATTGATAGCCAATGGATTAACAAAATGCGGCACAGAATACATACAATTGAATATTATTAGCCTTTAAAAGGAAGGACATTTTGACACATGCTACAACATGGATAAAGCTTGAAGATATTATGTTAAGTGAAGTCAGTCAGTCAAAAAAGGACAAATACTGTATGATTCCACTTACATGCGGTCCCTAGAGTAGTCAAATTCATAGAGACAGAAACAGGAGTGGTAGTTGCCAGGGCAGGGAGAGAGGGAATACAGCTATTGTTTAAAGGGTACAGAGTTTCAGTTGGAGAAGATGAAGAAGTTATGGAGATGAGTGATGGTGACGTTTGCGCGTCAATGTGAATGTATTTAATGTCACAGAACTGTATACTTTGAAATGGTGAAAATGGCACAAAAAATGGGCAAAGGAACTGAATCGACATTTCTTCAAAGAAGGTATACAAATGGCCAATAAGCACATGAATAGATGCCCAACGTCATTCACCATCAGAGAAATGGTATCAAAACCACAGTGATATACTACTTCATACCCACCAGGATGGCTATCATCAAAAAGACAGGTAACCAGTGATGGTGAGGATGTAGAGAGGTTGGAATCCTCAAATACTGCTGGCGGGAATGTGAAATGGCTCAGCTGGTTTGGAAAACCCACTGGCAGTCTCTCAAATAGATAAACATAGAGTTGTCACATGACCCAACAATCGCTCTCTTACATAAATACCCGAAAGAACTGAAAACACACGTTTATATAAAACTTCTATATAAATGTTCATAGCAGCATATTTATAATAATAAATTAAATCCATAATTGTAAAATTATTATAGCCCAAAAGTAGTATCAACTATCAATAAGTAGATCAACAAAGTATGATACAACCATATAATGCAATATGTATTATTCGACAATAAAGCAAAATGAAATATCAATACATGCTACAAATGGATGAACTTTGAAAATCGAGTGTAAAGTGAAAGAAGCCACTCACAAAAGCATATACTCTAGGATTACATTTACATGAAAGGTCCAATACAGGCAAATTCATAGAGACAGAAAACAGGTAAGTGGTTGCCAAAGGCTTGAGAGGTGGGGGAGAAATGGGAAGTGAATCTAGTTGATACAGGGTTGATTTGGGGGGTAATAACAGTGTTCTATAATTGTGTATAGCTTTGTGAGTATACTAAAAATCACTGAATCACACACTTTCAATGGGTGAAATGTATGGTATATGATTTATATTCCAATAAAGCTGTTATTTAAAAAGGTATTGCTAGAGAATAGATTCTCTTATGAAGATAGATTATATTTCAGGAATAATATAAAAGAATTTTAAATAACAACTCTAGACTGTTAAAAGATAATGTTAACAAAACTACAAAGAGAAATGGAAAAATCCACATACTTACAAAAATAATAACCACTATCCTCCTCAGTAATTGACAAAACAAACCAAAATTGAAAGAATATAAAGGATTTAAGGAACAAAATTAACACACTGGGTGCAAGGCCACTGCGTAGTAATGTAAACTACAGAATACACATCTTACACACACACAAGGCATTTTTAAAATTGATCAAATAATGAGCTATGGGACAAATCTAAAAAAAATTTTCAAAAGACCTAAATCATACAAAGCATGTTTTTTAAACTACAATACAAACAACCTAAAATCTCTTGTGCTATTTATCCAACACATATATAGTGTTTTTACTTTGGGCCAGGTGTTCAATATTGCTTTCAAATTTAGTATACATTAAATTAGTCCTTATAATAATTCGATGATGTAGGTGTTATATCTCCATTTTATTGTTAAAACTGAGTATTAATGATTTGTCCAAGATTACACAGCGGGGATAGAAAATCAGGCCATTTGGCTCCGTGTCAGTGATCCTTAGTACTGTATAATACTGCCTCTCAATAACAAGAGTAATAACTAGAAAACTTCCCTTGTGCATGGAAATTACAAAATATACTTCTAAATAATCAGGGTTCAAAGTCAAAAATACAATTGGGTTCAAAATCAAAAATACAATTGAAATATAACATTTTTATTTAATTGACAAAACCTTGTAGAGAAACTAAAGTTGTACTGAAGGAAAATTTATAGCCTCAAATGAAGAAAAATGGTTAAGAATTAATTATTTAAATTTCTATCTCAAAAACACAGAAAAAAAGAACAGAAAATTAAAGCTTCTGTTTAATTAGAAAGAATTAGAAGGAATAATAAAAACAGAACAGAAACCAATGAAATGGAAAGCCAATGTTCAATAAAGAAAATAAAGCCACAGTTGTTTCTTTCTAAAGTAGGGGTCCCCAAACTATGGCCCATGGGCCACATGCGGCCCCCTGAGGCCATTTATCCGCCCCCGCTGCACTTCGGGAAGGGGCACCTCTTTCATTGGTGGTCAGTGAGAGGAGCATAGTTCCCACTGAAATACTGGTCAGTTTGTTGATTTAAATTTACTTGTTCTTTATTTTAAATACTGTATTTGTTCCCGTTTTGTGTTTTTACTTTAAAATAAGATATGAGCAGTGTGCATAGGGATTTGTTCATAGTTTTTTTTATAGTCCGGCCCTCCAACGATCTGAGGGACAGTGAACTGACCCCCTGTGTAAAAAGTTTGGGGACCCCTGTTCTAAAGAATGATAAAATTGATAAACCCTTAGCAAGAAGATCAAGACAAAAAAAGAGAGAGAGAGAGAATACAAATTACCAACATCAAGAATGAAAGGGGACATCATTACAGATCCCATGGACACTGAAAAGATAATAAGAAATTACTGAGTAATATATGGTAGTACATTTGAAAATTTAAATGAAATGGACAAGTTTCTTAAAAAACAAACAGCGAAATGGACACAAAATGAATCAGACAATATAAATATTATTTTATCTACTAAGGAAATTAAATTAATCATTTAAAATCTTCCCATAAGAAAAACTCCAAACACATGTGACCTCACTACCAAACATTAAAAAGCCAACCAGCCAACAAACGAAAAGGCTCACCCAACAGAAATCATTTTAGTGAAGAGAAGAAAGAACAACTTTCAAATTTATTTTAGGAACCATTATAACCCTGACACCAATGCCTGACAAAAATATTACAAAAAATAAAAATTACAGGCCGATATATTTCAGGAACAAAGACTCAATAACCATCTGTTTTCCTCACTCCAGGCTCAGTTCTAAGTCATCTCTCTTCTCACTGTAAAACCTTCCCCTGGAATTCCATCCACACACATGGTTTCAAAGACCATACTTACACAGTGACTCACCTTGTTCTCTTCGGTCCAGCCCCTTTCTGTTCACCCATCCACCTTTCCAACCCCAGCCTCTCTCACCTGGACAACTAGAATAGCATACTGTATGGCCTTTCTATATCCAATCTTGCTCTGGTCCCGTCCATTCTCCTCACATCACAATCAGGGCGATCTTTTCAAAATGCAGGTCTCATTAGTCACTCTACTACTGGAGAGACCATTGCATGGCTTTCTTTCCTTTTGTGGATTAAAACAAGATGTGGTCGATGAGGCTCCACATCATTGCACTCCTACCAGTTTTCCTAGCATCATCTTGAACCACGGTTCACCTTGAACTCTCGGCTCCAGTCATTCTGTCTCTTATCACATGTCCCATTTTCTCTGCCACTCAGTCTCTTTGTACATGCACTCAGACAGTCGTTCTTCCGCCTTTGCCAGGTTAATCTTACTCATCTTTCAGATTCTCCTACAAATCAAATCTCCTAGGATATGCTATCATAGTACCTCTGTCCTTGAACCTTATCATGCATCGAAATTGCAATCTCACATTTCATTCATATAATTATTTGCTTAATGACTCCTCCACTGGATTTTAAGTTCCCTGACAGCAAGGACCTGTTCCTCTCACCATTCTAGTCTCAACAGCAAGGACAATACCTAGTATATAGTAGATACCCAATAAATTACCTGTTGAATTAATGAATCGTTTCCTATAATCATTACCCAAATACAGTTAGTTTTTATTCAGTTAATATGAATTTTTTTTTTCAGTTTCAAAAGTATTTTAAAAGTACAGCGGCAGGTCAGTTTTATGTATGAGATTCATATCTAATTAGTCAAATGTAGACTCAATGTTTTTCATTTGAACTTACCTCATTGACTTATATGTAAATAAGCCCATGGAGTTTTTACTAACTACAATTCTCTCTCTTCAAATGTCTGCAATGCATCACAGTTTAGCTGAACGTTCCTGCTTCCTCCTTCCATTACTGTTGAACATAAATGACTACATGTGCAAAGTGGTGCAAATATAGTTAAGCATATATTTAGTAAAAGTAAAGAATCCTTTCATAATATGTTGTAATTCTTCAATGGCTCTATTATAAAAGTTGGAGCTCAGCAAATGAAGTTTCTTGAAAGCAAGTGTACCTATAATTCTCCATCGAGGAAGAGGAGAAAAGGAGAGATAGGAGAAGGCAGAAAAGGAGGCATTTATGGCAAGCTGTAACAGAAACGCGCTTGAGTGCTGGTCTTACTATCTCCTTGTCCAATGATATGTCTGCCTTCAATTTTCTGTGACCCACATGCAGCCAGGTTGGTGCAAAATATTGATCCGTATCAACCTGGCATTGCACTTCAGTAGCTACAATGGGGAGAAACTCTAAAGCCTTGGGGATTGCAGAAATATTTCTTTAGAAGGAATTAAAATTGATACACTGGTATATATCCCTCAAAAGTTAATAATACTAGCTCCAATTTATTCTACTTGGATTCTTTAAAATCAGCTTAATTTTCATGACTCAGTGTCAGGCAAAAACAATACAAGAATTAGCAGTGAATTGACTGCTTATAGATAGGGGATTTCTTTTTGGGTGATAGTAATTTTTGGAAATTAGTGGTGAGGGTTACACAACATAACGAACATACTAAAATCCACTGAACTGTACCTTTTAAAATGGTAAGTTTTGCATGAATTATATCTCAATTAAAAATTGACAGTGAACAAATAATAAAAAATAGATTTTAGAAAAGCAACAAATAATTGACAGTGGTCATAAGGAACTTTTGAAGTTAAAAATGTTTCCTAACCCTTTCTCTGGGGATATGGAGAAATAAGACATTCATTCTCAATTATGAGCAAATAAATAGTTCTTTCAGCTAGCACTTAGGATAAAGAGTACCAAAAATTCTAAGGTAATAGCTGAAGGTTTTTTTGCATTCCCCCTTGCCTAACCACCATGCTTCTTTTTGTTGTCTAGTTTCTCCCAACACTGGTTGCTAAACAGCAAGGACGTTTAAAAATATACAATGCATCCGAAATCAGCCAAGGATTTTTCTCCTTCATCAATCTAATTTGTCTCAAGCTTGGGTTGACTAGAAACCCCTCATGGATGTGAGAACAGCTGGCTTCTTTTCTTTCAGACCTTCCTGCACCAAATCAACGGGGTTTTGTTCTAAAATCAAAAAGCTTTTCAAAATTTAACCATATAAGGCTGTGATCGTGCTAATTTAAGGGAAGTATTGAAAGCTGATTTCAGTTCAGAAAACAGCAAACAAACAAACAGATGTGGGCCAGTTTTCAGAACCTGCAATACTCTGGTTCTTACCTGGATCTGGAAACCTCATGGAAAACGATGTCCTCACCTTGCACTATGGGTCCAGCTACTCTATCATTTATCCCATTTCTCCTGCCAGTCACAGCACAGGGCCTTTGCACGTGCTATTCCCTCTACCAGGACACTCTCCTCTCCCCTTTGCCTAGTGATTCCCACTCATCTTTTAGATTTTTCTTGGACCAAGCCAAAATACCGACCGAGTCTTAGAATCACTGGTCTTGATGTCAGGAGCACATTTAATAGACGTGAAAAGTGGCTCTCTGCAGAAGAGGTTCTGGGGCACACCAGACGTGATTCCATTTTAAAGACCTTTCGTGGAGATCTTAGGAAAGCTAACGGCAGGACTGCAGGACCAGGGTTCTGTCTTTCTCCCCCGCTTGAAGAGAGGGTTCAGGGGCACGGGGGTCGGGGGCGTTTGGGCGAGCTGAGATTCGGTGGGCCGGGAGAGGACAGAGGACCGCCGCTCGCCTCGTTCCCTCCCTGGCTGGCGATTTTCTGGGCTCGTCCGAATGAGCACCCCAGCGAGCTTCGCTTTCCCGACCTCGACCCGGCGCGCCGCCCCGAGCCGGATGCCTCCGGGACAGCCCGCGGACACTCACCATCCGCCCGCACGGAGAGGCGCGGCAGACCGAGCAGGAGCAGCGCCGCCGTCCAGAGCCGCGCGCGGGGGCCGGGTCCCTCGGCGGCCATGGTCCGGGCGTCCGCGGGCGGGCGGGCTGGAGCGAGGGCTCTGGCTGCGGGCCGGGCTGCCTGGGCCACTGCCCAGCGTGCGCCACTCGGCTCTGTGCTCTGCGCTCTGCGCTCCGCTCGCGCGTTGCCGGCTTCGCGCCCGGCGCGCCCGAGAGGGAGGAGCGCGGACGGCCCGGGAGGCCGGGGGCGCGTGGGGCGCGGGAGCCGCAGCGCTGGGGCCCCGAGCTCCCGGGGGTCTTGTCCGTGGCGCCGGGGAGGCGGCTGTAGCCCGGCTCCGCCTTCGTGCTGGGCACCTGGAGGCCTCGGTGCCAAAAGAGGCTGCGCCGGACAGGGAGCTCCCAGGGCGCCGCCGGGGCGGGGGGTGAGGGCGCGGGGCGCGCGGGGAGCGGAGGCGGCTGCAGGGAACCCTCGCCGGCCCGGGGACCCTCGTCGAAAGGGTGACACGGCCCGAGAGGCCGAGCTCCTCCCGGAGGGCCGTTAGAACACGACGCCCAACTCTGTCCTCTCTGCCTCTTGACTTTGCGGCTGGCGTCCTCCTTCAGCGGAGGAACATGACAGAAGATTCAAACTCGCCAGCCTCTCTCTTAAGGAGTGAAACGCCCCCGAATTGCGAGACTCCTCTTCCCTAAAAGCGTAGTTTGAAATCACTCAGAGAGGGGCATCTTTCGGACTCTTCCTTCGGGACGGGCAACGTTTCTCAGCTAACAAACACCAAGAGAGCTGGTGGGGTTGGCAGCCGCAAGGGATCCTGCCTGACTCACCCAGGGGGTGTGCCTACTGCCCCCTGTTAACATGCTGGGTCTCCTGGCCTCTTCTCTGTTTTTTTTTTAATTATTATTTTTCCCCCTAGGAGTCATGAGGATGGCCCAATACAGGACACCCAACACTAGACAGATTAGGCCGACAGCAGTTTAATAGTTACAAATCCTTACAACCTATGGGTGAAGGACACCGGATGCCTCGCAGGCCCACTCAGGGGTTGCACTTGGGTACAGAAGAAACAGGGGCTGTGGAGTATAGGCTTTGCAGTAACAAGGTCAGGTGACTTCTGGTTCCCATGGCAGGATGAGATTGTCCTGTTTGAATAATTCCTCAGGCTGGTGGGGAACTAAGGCTTGCTCTGCAGAACCCCCCCCCCCCAGAAACTGTGCCTGTTCTTTGAGATAAGAAGGGTTGCTTGGCTAGGGGACCTTATCGGTGGGAACACAATGAGGAGGGACACTTGAGGTTAGCCATTTGAGGCCCTTCTGATTTTACCAGATGCCACGACCTTGGGGAAACAATTTAAGGGCTGAGCCTCACTCACACCCTTGTTTGTGAAATGGGGGTAATAACACCAACCCCATAGAGTTCTTGCTGTGATTAAATGAGAGGTCCCGGCACCCTGTGAACACAGTGAAGTAACGCGCTAGCTGGTTTTCAACCTATGTACACTGAGGAGCCGGTGAAATTAGGAGAATTATTTCAGGGACCATTAAGGCAGAAGTCACCCTGAGCATCAGTGAATCTGACTAAGATCATGGGGTCTATAATCTTCATACAACATCAGGATGGGTTAACTCTTTTGCAGACGGGTATGAAATTTCTGGCCGATTGGTCTGCGGACTGGCAGTTGCAAACCACTAAGCAATGGGTCCATAATTCATTTTCTTTACTACTTGGGAGACATAACCAGGAAGATAGGTGATCTGTAAAACCCCTCTTTAAACATGTTAATGGCAGGACTTCTAGCAAACAAACTTCTAGCAAACAGTGGCAGACTTAACCTTGGAATGCTTTTAGAGGGATGTACCTGGTTATCTAGGGTTGCTTATGGTAAACAAATCTGGAATCTATGAATGTCTGTGGCGTGGATGCCTCGAAATAACATGTAAGTTATGTAACCATCTAAACAGAAAATGGAGATATGGCTCCTCGTGTGTAGTAGATGTCACAGCATACGTCTCCTGATGACCTCACATGTTGAAGCATAGACAAAGACCAGATATCTGAGGAATCCCTATAATGTGATAGAGCCCCAACTAAAGAAATAGGCATGAGCAACCTAGAAGAGACAGAGATCATGCAGGGACAAGAAAACGTCAACACAATAACCTTACTGCCTTCATGGAGATAAGATACTGCATTAAAAAATATAGATGTGCCTGACCAGGCAGTGGCGCAGTGGATAGAGCGTCGGACTGGGATGCAGAAGGACTCAGGTTCAAGACCCTGAGGTCGCCAGCTTGAGCGTGGGCTCATCTGGCTTGAGAAAAAAAAAGAAAAGAAAAGAAAGCTCACCAGCTTGGACCCAACGTTGCTGGCTTGAGCAAGGGGTTACTCGGTCTGTTGAAGCTCCGTGGTCAAGGCCCATATGAGAAAGCAATCAATGAACAACTAAGGTGTTGCATTGAAAAACTGATGATTGATGCTTCTCATCTCTCTCTATTCCTGTCAGTCTGTCCCTATCTATCTCTCTCTGTGTCCCTGTAAAAAAAATATATAGATAGATAGATAGATAGATAGATATAGATATAGATAGATAGATGTACCAAAAAACTATGACTAGCCAGAGTAAAAAATATATATATTTGGCCCTGGCCGGTTGGCTCAGCGGTAGAGCGTCGGCCTGGCGTGCGGAGGACCCGGGTTCGATTCCCGGCCAGGGCACACAGGAGAGGCACCCATCTGCTTCTCCACCCTTCCGCCGCGCCTTCCTCTCTGTCTCTCTCTTCCCAATGCAGCCAAGGCTCCATTGGAGCAAGGATGGCCCGGGCGCTGGGGATGGCTCTGTGGCCTCTGCCCCAGGCGCTAGAGTGGCTCTGGTCGCAACATGGCGACGCCCAGGATGGGCAGAGCGTCGCCCCCTGGTGTGCAGAGCGTCGCCCCATGGTGGGCGTGCCGGGTGGATCCCGGTCGGGCGCATGCGGGAGTCTATCTGACTGTCTCTCCCTGTTTCCAGCTTCAGAAGAAAAAAAAAAATGAAAAAAATATATATATATATATTTATTGGAAATTAAAATGAGGTCAGAAACAAAATACTCAGTAGATGAGTTGGAAGATAAAATTGATAAAATGTCCCAGAAAATATAGCAGAGATAGTGGAGAAAAAAAATAACACCTAGGAATGCCCTCTCTGCCTGCACCTTGCCTTGGCCTCCCCACGTGGCCACTTGAAGCATGCCAGGTAGTTCCTCTGGGAACCTGGAAGTAATACATTTCTCTATTTCACTTTCCCTTCCAGTCTTTGGTGTCTCTACTTCAAAAATGTTAATTTAACAAAGTCACAACATTCTGTGAAAAGTCCAGATTTCACCCAAAGGTTTCTGAAAATTTCTAAGACACTTGGGTTTCAAATTACTGCCCCCACTTCTGGTTCTACCAAAAGTGTCTCTCCCTTTATTTCTACCCGGTGTTCTCTCAAATGTGGAATTCTTATTGGAGTTCTGTTTCTTTTAAATTTTTTTCAAAACTCTATTCACTTAAGGCTTTTTACCAATGTAACAGTCTTTTATCAAAGGTTTTAGAGGCCCTGGCCGGTTGGCTCAGCGGTAGAGCGTTGGCCTGGCATGCAGGGGACCCAGGTTCGATTCCCGGCCAGGGCACATAGGAGAGGCGTCCATTTGCTTCTCCACCCTTCCGCCGCGCCTTCCTCTCTGTCTCTCTCTTCCCCTCCTGCAGCCAAGGCTCCATTGGAGCAAAGATGGCCCGGGCGCTGAGGATGGTTCCTTGGCCTCTGCCCCAGGCGCTAGAGTGGCTCTGGTCGCTGCAGAGCGACGCCCCGGAGGGGCAGAGCATCACCCCCTGGTGGGCAGAGCCTCGCACCTGGTGGGCGTGCCGGGTGGATCTCGGTCGGGCGCATGTGGGAGTCTGTCTGACTGTCTCTCCCCGTTTCCAGCTTCAGAAAAATACAAAAAAAAAAAAAAAAAAAAAAGTTTTAGAAAAGTGAATATTTTTGCATAAATGCAAACAACTTAACACTGAGCCCAGTAGCACCCCCTTATCCACAGTTTCTAGTTTCATGGTTTCAGTTACCCATGGTCAGTTGTGTTCTGAAAATATTAAATTGAAAATTCCGGAAATAAACAACTCATAAGTTTTCAACTGCACGTCCTCCTGAGTAGTATGGTGAAATACTGCGCTGTTCTGCTCCATGCTGCCCTGGGTGCGAGTCACCTTTTGTACCTACTCTGTACATGGTACCCTCCCAGTAAGTCACTTTGTCATCTCAGTGATCAGTTATTGACTAAGGTATACATATTATTGCAGTGCTTGTATTCAAATAACCCCTATTTTACTTAAAAATGGCCCCAAACCACAAGAGTAGTGATGCTGGCAATTTGGGTATTCCAAAGAGAAGCCATAAAGTGCTTCCTTTAAGTGAAGAGGTGTGTATGTATAGGACAAAGCACAGTATATATGGGTTTGGTACTATCCACAGTTTTAGGTATCCACTGGAGGTCTTGAAACACATCTTCTGAGGACCAGGGTGAACTACTGTATTAGACTTACGCATTATTAATGTGTGTGTGTGTGTGTGTGTGTGTGTGTGTGTGTGGCAGAGACAGAGAGAAAGGGATAGACAGACAGGAAGGGAGAGAGATGAGAAGCATCAGTTCTTTGTTGCGGCTCCACAGTTGTTCATCGACTTCTTTCTCATATATGTCTTGACCTGGCAGGGCTACAGCAGAGTGAGTGACCCCTTGCTCAAGCCAGCGACCCCTTGCTCAAGCCAGATGAGCCTGTGCTCAAGCCAGTGACCTCAAAGTTTCGAACCTGGGTCCTCTGCATCCTAGTCCGACGCTCTATCCACTGTACCACTGCCTGGTCAGGCTAGACTTACTTATTCTTAGTCGTTTTGGCTCTCTGCCATTTTCCATGGTCATCTTCTTTTGTTCTCTACTCCCTCTCTTCTTAACGTTCTCCCACTCCCTAAATCATCCCCTTTTCAGTTCCCCTTTTCCCCTAGCTTCCCATCATCACAAACAAACATGCCACTCAGAAACATTCCACAGCAATTAAATTTGTAAATGACATATGGAGGGAACTTAGACTATACCTGAGAGTCTGATTATTTGTATTCAAAAGATTTTGCTTTAATTTTGTGATTTCAGAGTTCATGCATTTAAAATGTCTGGTTGCCTGACCAAGCGGTGGCGCAGTGGATAGAGCGTCAGACTGGGATGCAGAAGGACCCGGGTTTGAGACCCTGAGGTTGCCAACTTGAGCGCGGGCTCATCTGGCTTGAGAAAAAAAGCTCACCAGCTTGGACCCAAGGTCGCTGGCTCAAGCAAGGGGTTACTCAGTCTGCTGAAGGCCTGCAGTCAAGGCACGTATGAGAAAGCAATCAATGAACAACTAAGGTGTCACAACAAAAAACTGATGATTGATGCTTCTCATCTCTCTCCGTTCCTGTCTGTCTGACTCTCTCTCTGTCCCTGTAAAGAAATAATAAAATAAAATATCTGGTTGTGCTCAAATCCTTAGATAATCCATGAATCATCTCATTTGCAGGGGAAGTTGATTTTCTGTTTAAAGTCTGACCAGGGATTCTATTGGCCTGGATCATTAAATAGAAGCTCTTGGTATAACCAATAAGGATTTCAAAATTTAGTCAGTCTAGCTGGCCTCATTCATATTTATTATGTCCAGATTTCTCCTGGGCACATAGTGTCAGAAGGCTTAATATTCATTATAGTTATTTTAACAGTGAAGTAATGAATAGTGATTGTCCTAAATGTTGTATGTGCACTAAGAATTACCTTTTATTGATCACCTATGATAACAAGGCACTTTAATCTATATTTTTTATTTTTAATCCTTACAACAACTCCAAAGTCAGTTTGTAGATGAGAGAGAAAGATAATTTTTCTATGTGGGTTCTGTAAGTTGCCCAAGGTCACACAGCTAGTATAGCAAAATTGGGATTTGAACCCACCTGTATATGATGCTAAAGTCTCTACTCTTACCTTCACACCATGTTGCCTCTTAGATACCCCGAAACCATGTCTTCCCATTAAATTAGATTTGAATTGTAGAAAGGCAGAATCTTACGTTGACATCCTATGTCCAGGTGTGAGAAAGAAACCATAAGCAATCTTTTGAACACCTTGTAACGGTAGAGCTTAGGTCCCTGTATGGTGATGCTATATTTGTGGGTCTATCCCTTTCTATGGGAGTAGGGACAGGGTCTTACCATCTCTGTATCACCAGTGTCTACCGGAGCTGCTATTGCAGTGCCTGGCAATAGGTACTTGATAAATGTCTGATGAAGGAACGAGAAAGGTATTTTCCATGGTTTTGTGGACACTCCACTTCCCACAGTCCATCTGGTTTAACACCTACTCGTCTTTCCTGACTCAATACTAGTGTCATCTGCTGTGTGAGGTCTTCTTTGTGATTTAGTCCCATCTCTCCACTCCCTCCTTTGTGCTTTCCCCGTACCCTGAACAGTTGTCTTAGGAACGACTGTTCTGCAGATCCATCTCTCCCACTAGTCTGAAAGTCCTTGACAGAAGCCATGTTTTTTCTGTGTTTTTAACTTGGTGCCTTGAGAAGTACCTGGTGCACAATACAGTGTGTCCGTAAAGTCATGGTACACTTTTGACTGGTCACAGGAAAACAACAAAAGACAATAGAAATATGAAATCTGCACCAAATAAAAGGAAAACCTTCCCAGTTTCTGTAGGATGATATGGCAGCATGTGCGCATGCGCAGATGATGACGTAACACTGTGTATACAGCGGAGCAGCCCACGGCCATGCCAGTCGAGATGTGGACGGTACAGAGGAAAGTTCAGTGTGTTCTGTGGCTCGCTAAATTCGAATCCGTGACCAAAGTGCAACGTGAATATCAGCGCGTTTATAACAAAGCGCCACCACATAGGAATAACATTACTAGGTGGGATAGGCAGTTGAAGGAAACCGGCAGTTTGGTGGAGAAACCCTGTTCTGGTAGGCCATCAGTCAGTGACAAGTCTGTAGAGGCTATACGGGATAGCTACCTAAGGAGCCCTAAAAACTCTGTGCGTGAGCCCACATCGAACTGCACTGAATAGGTATGAAACTGGGAGAGTTTTCCTTTTATTTGGTGCAGATTTCACATTTCTATCGTCTTTTGTTGCTTTCCTGTGACCGATCAAAAGTGCACCTTGACTTTACGGACACACTGTAGGTTCTCTACCTGTTCGATAAATTAATAAAAAACTAACTCTGATCTATTGGCTTATCTCATCCAAGGACCCTGAGTGGAGAGCATGTCAAGGATCATGGTAATGCTTTCAATAAAATAAAAAACTTGCCAAGGGGTTACACGGGTCTCTGCTTAGCATCTTCTTGTTAAGGCGGCTCGCCCCTACCGTGCCTAGCATACACAGGAAGCTTCAATGAACGGAGGGAGGACTACATGGGCCTCAAAAGCAATATAGTCCAGCTAATGTAGACTTTCAAATCTGATGGATCTGAAGCAGTCTCACAAATCATCTGCCACCAGCCTGAAGCCACATAACTGAAAAATCACTGCACAATGTAGCATTTACATGCGGGCTGCCTTCGGGGCTATGGAGGTTGTGGGCTGGGTCCTGAGTAAACACAGGCTGCACTGAAGAGTCATTGTGGGCGCTGGTAGTTCTTTCAAGTTTCTCTGGGGTCTGAAGTTGATTTGCAGCTGGAGCCAAGTCCCTGCCAAGCCCCTCTCCTTTTTTGAGATTGAATTATTAACTAAAAGAAAACCATCCAGGGTGTCAGGAGTTAGCAGCGGCCTGCCAATGGCAGGGAGCTCTAGTTTACTCAGGGTGTTTGCACCTAATCTAATGAAAAGTAGGAATGAACCCTCAGAAAGCAATTCCGAAGCTCTGGCCACAAAGAAAGACCGGCTTTGGGCTTTGGCAGGAAGGCAGTTCAGGGCAGCCAAGGACTGGGGCTGAAGTTCTACCCCCCCAGGATAAGACTCATTTCCAGGTTGCTTCTGTGCTGGCTTTTCAAGGACCCTGGCAGAACCCCTGTACCCCAGTCTCCCAAATATCTCCTGCCGTCCCTGCTGTGAATCCCGCAGCTTTCACTGACCACATTGATCTTTACCGCTAGGGAAAGGCCGCCGAGAGGGACAGCTCTGCAACGGAGTCGGGAGAACTGAGTTCAGGTGTGATTGTTGTGACTTTAATATCTATGGAACCATGGACACATCACTTGACAACTCTGGGCCTCTGTCTCTTTACCTATAAAATGGAGATGATCGTGCTACAGGGTTTTTGATATTGGAATTACTTTGTAAATCAAAAAACTTTTTTTTTTCAGGCAGAATTATTTCTACATGCATGGTTACCTTAGCACCTTGCAGTGCTCTGTAAGCCAGCTGAGGGCAAGGGCTGCGTCCTGGTTGGCGTCTAGCTTCTAGCTCAATGCATGGCACAGAGCAGGTGGCCAATAAAAGGACGGTGAATTGAGCAAGGCTGATTTACAACAGCAGGAAGGATAAGTATCCACCAGTCTTCTATCATGTCTAACATTAAGATCCTCCTTTTAAAGGTCTCAGAGTAACTACTGAACTACATCCTTTTGCTCTGGGGAAGTAAGGCAAACTAGCAACTTCTGCTAAATTCCCTGTGGAACTCACCATCATTAAAACACAATGGCTGCTATTTTAAGGACTGTTCATCCCAGATCTTCTTCACATAGTCCATGTATTAATAATAGTCCCATTGAACCCATTAGTATACATGTACTTATCAGGGTATGCATCCAAATCTTCATTTCCAGAAGAATATGGTCCTCAGGTATGTGGGACAGGGCCATAAGGGAGGAATAACGTAATCTGATGGTGTGACATGTTAAATATCTCTCATCTTAGCTCCTACGTTGATTTTGCTTTTTACTGAATTGTTACAAGACAGAGGTCATTTAACTTTGACTTTGAGGAGTAGTGTGATAGATGGGCCCAAGACACTTGGCCATCAGAAGACTGGGTTCTACTCTTGGTCTGTCATCCACCTATTGTTGGATTAACATTACTTTGCCCTTCTTTTTTTGTTCAGTAAAGCCCAGCAATAAAGGGATCTCTTCTAAGGAGACTTCCATTATTCTGTTTGGGTCCAATGGCCCCTTTCTTCATGCATAGTTGTTTTCTGTGTTTAGAATGTCTCCTATAGGCCCCTGTAGAGCTGAAGTCTCCACTCCCATGTTCCCAAAATTTGTCAGAGCATGGCGCCAAAAGTGGACCCCGCTGCAAAGAGAGTTGTCATGGTCCTGTCACACAAGGCCATGTAGAAAGGCAAAGAGACCTCAGCAGGAAGGGGACAGAGGTTTATATAAGCTGCCCAAGGGCTGAGCAAAGAGCTGGAAGGGGTCCCAAAACAAAAATGCATTGACAAGGGACAAGGGGGCCCAAAAGGTGGAGAGGAGATGACTTAGTGCCAAGCAAAGTTGTGTATTTCAATAGTTAAGTGTCTGGTCCCAACTTTTGAAACAAAACCGTATTTGTAAACTTAAGGGCTAGTAGGACCATACTTAGAAGTGTGTGGGGGGGAACATGGACCCACTGGTAGTTGGGGAACAGGGAAGATCATCCCCATTAAATAATGTTCAAAGGAACTACAGGTGGTAAAAATAAATTTGTGTTTTGATCACATGTATGCCCACTGTTCAACAGACCAACTCAAATAATTTAAATATTTTTTTATTCATTTGGAGCCTTAGTTTATTGTTTGAAGATATATATCAAGTTATGCACAGATATTTTCTCTTTTTAAGATTATGTATTAGAAGGTGAAACCACTCGTTGCTGACTTAGAAAATCAACAATTAGGTTAAGTAATCCAAAAATAACAGTATATACACATTTCTATACACATAACAATTTCCCAGGCATGGAACTAAAATTGACCTGGACTCGATAGGTAATGGGAAAAGCAGAGGAAGATAGTATGTGTTTTTCCTCTATTTCCTGCAGTGAGTGTCAGAGTACTGAATAGGAAAACAAGTGAGTTCTACCACCCGATAGTACTGTGATCATGAACAAACTCCCTAGCATTCCTTCCTTCCTTCCTTCATTCAGCAAACAACTAATGAGGAAACAAGAAGTTGAGAAGCAGTCTTAAGGCACATTCAAGTTGGAGGAGGTGGACTGGGAGAGTCTAGAGATGAAGCTGGGCTGGGATTAAGAGGGAACGTCTATAGCACATGGGAGATACTATATAGGTGTGTTGAATTGGTGCCCAACTGAACCCTGTGGAAGGGCGTCCCTGCTCTGGGGAGACTCGCATTATCTGCATCTCGGATTGCGAGGCACGCCATCTGCTGTCTCAGTCCTTGTTTACTTTTCATGCCACCCATAAGAAAAGGTGGCCAAGTTTGCTTTAATTTATTGAAAGAGCGTAGAAATAGCCTTGGGAGAATAATTAGAAACCCACTGTTTTTCATTACATTATATTTTAAGACAGCATATTTTCCTGTCTACTGACTTTCAAGAGGGTCCTGCCAACTAGTGTGTGCCCGAGTAAATGAGCGAATAAAAGGATTGCTCTGTAGCTATTCAACTTGGTCTTTAAGGAACTTTATCTTCATTCACATGAAAAAATAAACAAATTCTGAACTTGGGCTTCTCCAGGTCCCACAAAAATGCACAATGTGTGCCTACAGAAGCAAAAGGGGGGAAGTCTGGAAAGAATGACTCAGCAGTCAGAGAAAAAGATTCTGCTGCCCGTGAAGGAAGGGCCCTGTATGGATGGATTAGGTGGTGATATGGACCAAATTAGTAGATGGCCCTGGCCGGTTGGCTCGGTGATAGAGCGTCGGCCTGGCGTGCGGGGGACCCGGGTTCGATTCCCGGCCAGGGCACATAGAAGAAGCGCCCATCTGCTTCTCCACCCCTCCCCCTCTCCTTCCTCTCTGTCTCTCTCTTCCCCTCCCGCAGCCAAGGCTCCATTGGGGCAGGGATGGCCCGGGCGCTGGGGATGGCTCCTTGGCCTCTGCCCCAGGCGCTAGAGTGGCTCTGGTCGCGACAGAGCGATGCCCCGGAGGGGCAGAGCATCGCCCCCTGGTGGGCAGAGCGTCGCCCCTGGTGGGCGTGCCGGGTGGATCCTGGTCGGGCGCATGCGGGAATCTGTCTGACTGTCTCTCCCCGTTTCGGAGAAATACAAAAAAAAAAAAAAAAAAAATTAGTAGGAAAAAATGGAAGAGCAGTAGGATCTTTGGAAATGCTGCAGAGGAAAAGCTACTATAGACACAGTATGTTGAGAATAACCCCCAAGTGCTAAAGGAGTTGTCTGGCAAAATGACGCTCTTCCCCAAAGGTCTTCTGTTCTTCCTCTTTTCACCAGGATAACTCTACTTATTTTTCAAAATTTTAACTATGCAAGTCAAAATGAATTTACTCATCTTTTAAAAAAAAATCAAAATGTTACATAAAAGGCAAAGTACCCTTTGACTACTAACTGAGGTGAAGACATACCTTTACCTTACCAGGGATATACACAAGTATGAGTTTAGTGGCTATTAATCAAACAAGAATAAGAAAAACCAAGACATACTGTTAAGAAAACAACAACAACAAAAATCTAATGAATATAAATTATAATACTGTTCATGTAAAAAATATTCTCTAGATCAGTGGTCCCCAACCTTTTTTGGGCCACGGACCGGTTTAATATCAGAAAATATTTTCACGGACCAGCCTTTAGGGTGGGATGGATAAATGTATCACGTGACCGAGACAAGTGTCAAGAGTGAGTCTTAGATGGATGTAACAGAGGGAATCTGGTCATTTTCTAAAAATAAAACATCGTTCAGACAAATATAAATAAAACGGAAATAATGTAAGTTATTTATTTTTTCTCTGTGGACCGGTACCAAATGGCCCACGGACCGCTACTGGTCCGTGGCCTGGGGGTTGGGGACAACTGCTCTAGATAATACTGTATGGTACCTATATCTATATATCTATCTATAGTCTATTTATTTATTTATGTTAATGAAATTTATATCTCTATAGGACATAAATAGAAAAGACTTAAGGAAATTTTTACTTCTGATAATAAAGAAATAAATATCTCTTTCGGAGGATAAGAACAACGTAAAAAACTGTACTTAAAGGTGTAAGGCTGCTAATAACATAGTGACTAATTTTTAGACTAGGACCCACGGAAGGGCAGGGGCTCAGAGAGACGACTCTAGCAATGAAAACCTCTAACTTGGGGGAGTGAACACACAATACAGTGTACAGAGATGTGCTGTTGGGTTCCTGAAACCTGTATAATTATGTTAACCAGTGTCAGCCCAATAAATTCAATTGAAAAACAAAACCTCTTTCTCCTGGGGGATAACTTCCTCATTATAGAGGGGACTGTTGCGAGGATGAGAAACCGAAGATTTTTCTGGATAGCCTTGTCAGGCTACGGAAACAGGAAAATGATGTGGTTCAACCAAGAAGGGGTGTTCCTTTGCTTTGAGTTGGGATCTCCACACACCACATTAGTAGTAAGGTTATAAAGAAAAGCAGATCCTTACAGAAATTGCAGCTCAGCTTTGAATACTTTTAGTCACTGAATTTGGCTGAAGGTAACTCATATTTCTTGGCCAAATGTGGCAAGTGCCTACCAGAAATAAATGAAAACTTCTCTAGAGAAACAACACATCATTCTGGAGAAAAAAAAATTACAAACAATTTTGCAAATAATATCTGGCCTACAGTGAAAACAAAACAGACACACAAAAGACAAAAGGGAAAAAAAGGAATGAAAACAAGAACAGAAACAGCCAATGATAAAAAGAGAACCCCAGAGAAACTAGATATTGGAACTGTCAGACACAGACTTTAAAATAACTCTATTCATTATATTCAGGGACATAAAAGACAAGCCTGAGAAATCTGGCAGAGTGCTAGAAATTATAAAAATTTCAAAAATGTAAAGTCTACAACTAAAAATTGTAACTGAAATAAAAAAAACTCAGTGAATATTTTTAATAGCAGATTAAATATTGCTGAAGAGCCTGACCAGGCAATGGCGCAGTGGATAGAGCACTGGCCTGGACACAGAGGACCCAGGTTCCAAACCCAGAGGTCACTGGCTTAAGCACAGGCTAATCTGGCTTGAGCACAGGATCACCAACTCGAGCGCAGGGGTTACTGGCTTGAGTATGGTTTCATAGACATGACCCCATGATCACTGGCTTGAGCCCAAAGGTTGCTGGCTTGAGCCCAAGCTCACCAGCTTGAGCAAGGAGTCACTGGCTCGTTTGGAGCACCTCTAGCCTCCAGCCCATCAAGGCACATATGAGAAAGCAATCAATGAACAACTAAGGTGCCACAAAAGAAGAATTGATGCTTCTTATCTCTCTCCGTCCCTATCTGTCCCTCTCTCTGTCTCTCTCTTGCTAAAAAAAAAAAAAAATTCTGAGGAGAGATTTAGTGAGCTGGAACATATATGGGAAGAAAATATCTAGGATGAAGCATAAAGAGACAAAGGAAGAATACTTAAAATAAAAAAGAAAATTATAATACAGAGAATGTGTGAAGATCAAACATATTATAATGTTAAGTATTAGAAGGGAAAGAGAATAAAAATGGGGCAGAAAAAATTTTGAAGAGATATGGCAGAGAGTTCTTCTCTATTGATAAAAGACATCAAGCCACAAATAGTAGAAGACATACAAAGCCAAGAAGGTTCAATACAAAGAAAGCCAGACCTCTGCACATTATAGTAAAACTGCTGAAACTCGAAGCCCTGCCCACCTCCCTTCCCAAAAAACCTAAAAGTGCTAAAGAATAAAGAAATATTATTTTCAAAAGAGAAACAACAAAGCCACTACAGATGGTTGCCCATAGAGACAATGAATATCCGAAGACAAAATAACAATGTTTTGAAATTACAGGGAGAAAATGACTGCCAACATAGAATTCTAGGCTCAGTGAAAATATCCTTTGTGAAAGAAGGCAAAATAAGCACCTTTTGTGTTCAGACATAAAAAAAAAATGACAGAACACCAGCATACCTACATTAAAGGAAATACCAAAGGTGTCTTTCTGGCAGAAGGAAAATGACCATAAAGGTATACTAGAGATACAGGAAAGAATAAATGGTAATAAATAAGTAAATAGGCCCTGGCCGGTTGGCTCAGCGGTAGAGCGTCGGCCTGGCGTGCGGGGGACTCGGGTTCGATTCCTGGCCAGGGCACATAGGAGAAGCGCCCATTTACTTCTCCACCCCCACCCCCTCCTTCCTCTCTGTCTCTCTCTTCCCCTCCCACAGCCAAGGCTCCATTGGAGCAAAGATGGCCCAGGCGCTGGGGATGGCTCCTTGGCCTCTGCCCCAGGCGCTAGAGTGGCTCTGGTCGCAGCAGAGTGACGCCCCGGAGGGACAGAGCATCGCCCCCTGGTGGGCAGAGCGTTGCCCCCTGGTGGGCATGCCGGGTGGATTCCGGTCGGGCGGATCCCGGTCGGGCGCATGCAGGAATCTGTCTGACTGTCTCTCCCCGTTTCCAGCTTCAGAAAAATAAAATACCTAAATAAATAAATAAATAAATAGGATTATTGACTGCATAAAACAACAATAATGAGAATGGGATTTAAAATGCTTAATTAACTAAAATTCATGTAATCAGCATATAGGTTGGGAGGACAACATGGAGTTAAGATGCTCTAAAGACTTTGTATTTTCCAGGAAAGGGTGGGCAATGGAGTAAATGTCTCTCCTCCAAATTCATATGTTAAAATCCTAACCCCCAACGAGGGGGCCAGGAACTGTTCTAAACACTAGGAACACAGAGATGGAACAAGGTGGACCTCTTATATTCCAGGGTGAAGAGACAGGCAGTAATTAATATAACAAAATTTTTAAAAGGTAATTTCAAAAAGTGCTAAGTTTTTTTAAAACAAGACAATTATAAGGGAGAATGGCTGGGTTGAGAAAGAAAAACTGGGGTGAGATACATCAGACTGAGCAGTCACTGAAGGCTTCTGTGAAGTGAACAGATTTGTATCAAGTGAAGGAATGGGCAGTGTGAAGTGCTGGAGGAAGAATATTTCAAATAAAGGAAGGAGTTGTTGCTGAGGCTCTTAAGTCGTAAAGTGACGTGTTTGAGGACCTTCAGGAAATAAAACATGGCTGGTGTGGAATGATGGAGGGAAGTATGGCAGGAGATGAATTTAACATAGTAGGTAAGGACCGCATCATGGAGGACCTTGTAGACCATGAGAAAAGTTTGGGTCTTTTTCCTAAATGCCACAAGAAACCATGAAACACTGCTGTTTGTGTAGACTGTACAAGGGAAGACAGATGGCATGGAGACTCATGTACAGAACAGACAATGGTGGCTGGGATCTGGAGAAGGCAAGAAAAGGATTCAGGATTTATGTAAAGATGGAGTCAATAATATTTGTTAATGGATTGGATGTGAGACATGAGGAAGGGAGAGACTCAAGGATGATTCATAGTTGTTTGTCCTGAACAGCCAAGGGGATGGTGGGAACATTTGCTGGGATGAGGAAGACTGGAGCGTGAGAAACTGGGATCAAAAGCCTTATCTGAGCCTGACCTGTGGTGGTGCAGTGGATAAAGCGCTGAGGTCACCGGTTCAAAACCCTGGGCATGCCTGGTTGAGGCATATATGGGAGTTGATGCTTCCTGCTCCTCCCTCCCCCTTCTCTCTCTCTCTCTCTCTCTCTCCTCTCTAAAAATTTAAATTAAAAAAAAAAAAGCCTTATCTGGGCTTTATTGAGTTTGAGATGTCTATTAGACATTCAAGGGAGATGTCAAGGTGGGTATTGATTATGTCTCTTCACAGACTTCATGGCCTGGGTTTGAGGATACCTAAAGTTCTCTTCGACCATATTAGAAATATCCAACAAATTGACAATTGATTTAATTCATTAGAGTGTACATATACAATGCTATTCCATGAATTGACATGCAAAGATAATTTTTAATAGAAAAAGTATATTATAAAAGTGCATATGGTTTGCTTCCATTTTTAAGAACACAATATAACATTTTTTTTGTGTGTGTGGGAAGCTTGGAGGCTGATAGACTAGAAAATAAAGCAGGGGTGACCTCAGGTGCCGGGATTTAGCCTGGTTCTATTCTTTCTCATTCTTGTTATAGTTCATTTAAAATGTCTTCAATTATTATGTATTACCTGTGTAAGCAGATTCTTAAGTGAAGAATCCACAAAGGGCTTGTCCAACTGGGCAGTCTGCTGCCTGGTTATGTGTCAGGTGAGGGATGTCAAGGTGATCCGGGTGACGGTGGACCAGGTACAAACTAGGCAAAGCGAAAAGGCCCCGCCCAAGTGTCAAGGCGTGGGGGGCCGGTGGGGGCGGTCCGAAGGGCACCACCCCTTCGTGTCACGTGCTCGCCGTCTCCAATGGCAGTGCCCGAGCCCACCTTGGGGATGGGGCGGGGCGCCCAGCTGGCGTCACCAGGACAACGGGCGTTGCCGGCGCCTTGTGACTCCCGGGCGGTGGGCGCGCTGGCGGCGCTTCGGCCATGGTGAGTCTGGGGGCCGCCCCGCCCTTCCCGGCACCCCGGTGTGTCACCACGAGGCCCCCTGCTGGGTTCGGGCGGGCGGGGTCGTGGAGGGGCCGGGCTGCGGCCTGCGGGGCTGGGCAGGGCTGGGCGGGCCCGGGGAGAGGGAACCCTGGGGGACGCCGAACGCCTCGTACCCCTGGCGACCGCGACCCAGCTGCCTCGGCTGTGGAATGTCTGGGCCACTGCTGGGACCCCCCGGGGACCGCCGGACAAGGGGACGTTCTTTGGCTCCTGCGAGCCTGGGAAGCCACCCAGAGAGGGTGTGGTTAAAAAAAAAAAAAAAAAAGGACTATGTATCAATATCATAGATATTCATAGTAACACTCTATTTATTGCAGTCTGTGTGCTTCCTGTCTTGTTTCTACAGTTACATATAAAAAAATATACGTGCATTTCTTTTAAACTCATTCTTTAGGCAGGTATGTTAGCATGTGCAAATATAAATTTGTAATTTGGGAGATTTCTCCCTCCTTTTTTTTTTAAAAAAAGAGGGGGCATTAAACTAGAGGTTTTTATCCGAGGGCAGCGCCCCCAGGAATTTCATGTCTAGTACGCTGTGATGTCTGAAGTCAGTACCTTCACTTAATAAACCAGAGAGCGGGCGTGCTACCTGGCTCCCACTCGGCTCCTTTTTGAAAACCTGCTTTGAAGACTCAGCTGCGTGTTGACTTAAATAGGATTCAGGAAACTGCCAACCTAAGGTGTGTTTTCTCCAGAGGCCGGAAGAGAAGACAGGAGCTGGACTATCTGCTTGCGGACACTTTTTTGAGAGGGGGTGGGGTGAGTAATAAGGAAATGCTCGTTTTTAGGAAACATTTTTTTTTTTTTTAACATCACCAGCAATTTAGTGTAGATTAGTGGAAGTACTAATAAGCTGAGAATGCAGGGTGCTTCCCGAATGCCAGTTGGCCTTCTGGAGAGAAAACCTACCATTTGGAACCCTGGGCTGGTGCTGTCTTTTCTTGTTAACCAAGGAGGGGGTGTTACTGTAGGAAGAGAAGGGGGATAGTCCAGCTCTCACTGGCTCTGGAAAAACAAGTGCCAGGTGTGTGGCTTGTTGATAACAAGGAGAAGAACATTCCCAGGAAATAACAGCAATGTCTTCTTTATTTTGTGTGTTTCTTTTTAATCCAGAGCTGCTTTACAGTGACGAATGAATGGGGCCAACAGGAGTTTCAGAAAATGAATTTTACAAAACTCTAGTGTTTTAAATATTGCAGTGACTTACTTTTATAGGTTATATGTGAGAAAAGCCCTTACAGTTATAGCAAGGAGAAAGGAAGAATAGTCAAGAATAAGGTGACCAATCATCCTTCTTTAGGGAAGACACTCCTTCTTTTGTAAGTTCCATCCTCCCTGGAAAAGTATCCTCCTACATGTCCTCCTTTTTGATATTGGAAGACTAATCTGTAAATGTCTGTATTCGATCAATGCAGAGTCGATCCATTGCATGTGATGTGATGTATTTGTATCTAAATGAATACTTTTTTCCTACAATTATTATTAAAAATTAATAGGCATGTAAGCATAATTACAATATAAAATATTACAAATGTTTTTATTATGCATTTATCATATTATGATATATTATTGTTGCAATGAATAAAATGTTTCTCTTTTATTTACGATATTGTTTTCTTCAATTTATTTTTGTCCTCCTTTTTATTGTAAAAAAGGTGGTCACCTTAGTCAAGAATTAATTCCTCCTGTTCATTTTCCTTTTCTTCTCCTTCCTCCACCCCTTCCATTCTGACCCACAGTCCACCTTGATTCATTTGGGGATTCTGGAGCTTTATTTACTCTTAACAGAAAAGCATTTTACTGTAGTTGTACACTAGTGGTTGCTTTGCTAAACTTAGAAGTGCTTTGCCTTTTTTGTATATCGTTAAGCATTAAGGATTTATATCATGGAAGAGACTCAGTTGAGTGAAAAGCTGATGCCTAGGCTCGAAGGGACGTGGGGGATGAGTGGCGGCTGTAGGAGGGGGCTTGAGGAAGCCACCTGTATCATCCCCAAAACTGTATTCGAGATCTTAACATTACCCTTCATTAAATGCTTGGATTTAAACATACAACTTTAGGCCCTGGCCGGTTGGCTTAGCGGTAGAGCGTCAGCCTGGTGTGAGGGGGACCCGGGTTCGATTCCCGGCCAGGGCACATAGGAGAAGCACCCATTTGCTTCTCCACCCCCCCTTCCTCTCTGTCTCTCTCTTCCCCTCCCGCAGCCAAGGCTCCATTGGAGCAAAGATGGTCCGGGCGCTGGGGATGGCTCCTTGGCCTCTGCCCCAGGCGCTGGAGTGGCTCTGGTCAGGGCAGAGCGACGCCCTGGAGGGGCAGAGCATCGCCCCCTGGTGGGCGTGCCGGGTGGATCCCAGTCGGGCGCATGCGGGAGTCTGTCTGACTGTCTCTCCCTGTTTCCAGCTTCAGAAGAAAACGAAAAAAAAACACAACATTAAAAATAAATAAATAAATAAATAAACATACAACTTTAGCAGTTGATATAAATGACTTTGCATGTGGATTTTGGAACTCTGTTTAACTATTTCTCTATGAAAATTTCTTCAATTAAGCCACTTGTTTCTGTTGCCTCTATAAAAATGATGACAGCTGACATTTATTTTTGTACCGTATAGTCTATGTGCGAGACATTTTCCTAAGCACTTTATGTCTTACTTAACCATCTCAACAGCCCTCCCATTTTAGAGATGAGGAAATTGAAGCACAGAGAGGTAAAGTAACTTGCCCAGGTCACCCAGCTGATAACCTGAACCAGATTTCAAAACGGGTCAGTTTGCTGCAGAACCTGCTTATGTAAACACTGGATTATACTGTAATGTATAGCGTATCTTATATGTTTCCCAATATATAAATGTTTGCCATATATATGTTAGGAAATCAGTTTTCTTTCTTCTTTGGATTTTCAAGTCTTGAGCACTGAGAAATACTTGTGTTTTGGTGTTCCTGGCAGTAGACTAGATACTACAGAACAGAGGAGGCATGCCTAGCCTCGCCTCCCCCTCCCTGGTCCTCCCCTCTTTCACAAAGATGGAATGAAAAGGAATAGATGTAGACAGGTTATTAGATTAGGGTTCATACTCAGGGCTGTAACAGCATTGTAAATTTCTCCTGTCATTTCACTTTGTGTTTAGGAATTGACACTTAACTCTTTGAGAATCACAAGGACCAGTGCTTTACCTAAAGCCATTTAGACTCGGCGGATGAAACTTTTAAAAAATAAAATTTTCTGTGGATTTTTTTCCTAATAGTAATTACATTTATTTTAGTTGTGTGTTCTAAAACTGTTGCAAAAAGACATCAAATAATTGTTTATACTTTAACTCATATGGGTAAAAATATACATTAAGATACTTATTGCCATCAAGTTTTTGTTATTAACACTTCAGCTTGTCAGGCAGATTTCTTCTTTGGAAACATGAAATAACATTGTATCGCACAGTTTCCCCATTTTCCTTCCTTCTCTTGGACTTTCCCGTTTTGACACTTCTCTTTGTATACTGGTGTTGGGAAGCACGAGGTGGGGGGGGGAACTTTACAATAAAGTATATCCGAGGTCTACAGACAGTTTTGTTCTGTTGCCATCACATGATATAGTCAAGAGAGCTTATATAATGAGACTTATGGTAATAGATTGTGAAAAGAAGAGGTTTCTCTATTAATTTTTTTTTTTTTTACTCTTGACAATGTTGGTCTCCCTTTTGTCTGTACTGTGGCCGGAACATAATTTTTAGTATTTAATTGTAACAGTAATTCTCTTTCATAGAGCCTTTCACTGTGCCTAGTTTTAGGCTGATCACTTCACATCTCATTTAATCCTTCCAACATCCCTAGGAGATAGGCATTATACCTATTTAACACCCTCAGATTGATTAGGCACCGTGCCCAAGGTCACGTGGTTGGCGAGTGGTTGAGGCAGGATTTGAACTCAGCCTGTCTGTCTTCAAAGTCTGGCTTCTTAACCATTACACCATGGCTTCTTTCCAAACTGAAGATTGTGCCCATGCCTGGTATGAATGTATTACACTGAGATTAAGAGTCTCAGTGTCTTATCCATGGAGCCACCAAGCTCTTTTTTATTTTATGACAAACTTCCTAGTTGTCTAATGACATCCCGCAGGATTTACTTGGCTCCCCTTCTCCCCCCTCTGTCCCCCCACCCTCCCCTCACCCCCAGATATAGCTTTGGGTTGGACTACACTTTGACCTTTGCCTTCTACACCTCACTTTTTGTCTCACGTCTGCCTTGTAGTGTCTGCCTCAGCCACTGGCACCTCCAGAACTGGGGTGTCTCTGAAAGAGATGGGACTGGAGCACAGGTGTCTAAGGAAGCAGAACAGGGAAGTCACTGGGGAAAGTTTTTGTGGGGTCACGATCATACACTATGTGGCCTTTTGTTTGTGTCGTCTTTCATGTGGCATAATATTAAGGCTCATTGCTGTTGTAATATATGTTGGTACTTTGTTCCTTTTGATTGGTGAATGATTTTCCATTGTATGGATACACCACATTTTGTTGATCTGTTCATCAGCAGATAGCCATTTGGATTATTTCCACTTTTGGGCTATTATGAATAATTCTGCTATGAACATTCGTGTACAAGTTTTTTTAAGAACACATTTTTATTTCTTCTAGATAGCTACCCATGGTTGGAATGTCTGGTTCACATAGGAACTCTATGTTTAACCTTGGAAGAACTGCGAACTGTTTTCCATTTTACATTCTCACCAGCAGTGTATGAGGGTTCAAAATTTTCCACGTTCTCATCATTATGTGTTGTTATCTGGCTGATTTGAGCCATCCTTCTGGCTGTGAAGTATCTCATTGTGTTTTTGATTTGCACTTTCCTGAGGACTAATAATGTTGAACTTTTTTTTTAATGTGCTTATTGGTGATTTGCATATCTTTGCAGAAATGTCTGTTTAGATCCCATGCTCATTTTTTAACTGGTTTATTTATCTGTTTATTGTTGAATTATGAACATTCTTTATATATACAGTATTCTAGATACAGTCCTTTTATTAGATATGTGATTTGCAGATATTTTCTCCTATTGTGTGGATTTTCTTTTCACTTTCTTGATGATGCCCTTTAAACCACAAAGGTTTTTAATTTTGACCAAGTCCGATTTACCTGTTTCTTTCTCTGGTTGCTTGTGCTTCAAGTGTCATATCTAAGAAACCATTACATAATTCAAGGTCACCAGCATTTATACTGTTTTATTTTAAGGGTTATAGTTTTAACTCATATTTATTTAGGTCTTTGATTAATTTGGGGTTCGTCTTTTATATGATGTGAGGTAGGGATCGACTTTGTTGTTTTGCATGTAGACAGCCATTGTCCTGGCACCACATGCTGAAAGGACTGTTCTTTCTCCATTGAAGTATCTTGGCACACTGGCCAAAGCTCAGTTGCCCTCAAAGAGTTTATTTCTGTACTCTCAGTTCTATTTCATTGAGCTGTGTGTCTGTCCTTTTGCCAGTACCACAGTTTTCAATTCCTGTAGTTCTGTGGTAAGTTTTAAAGTCAGGAAGTGTGAATCCCACAACTTTTTTTTTTTTCAAGATTACAGTTGTGCATTGCTTAATGAAAGGGATACATTAAGAGAAATACATCATTAGACAATTTCATCATTGTGTGAGCATCAAAGAATGCACTTACACAAAGCTAGATGGTGCAGCTTATACCTAGACTATATGGTATATAGCCCAATTACTCCTAGGCTACAAGCCTGTACAGCATATTACTGTACTGAAAATACTGTAGGCAGCTGTAACACATGGTAAGTATTTGTGTGTTTAAACACATTTAAACATTGAAAAAGATACAGTAAAAACAGTATAAGAGATAAAAAATGGTATACCCGTATAAGGCACTTAATGTGAAGGGAGCTCGCGGAACTGGAAGTTGCTCTGGGTGAGTCAGTGAATCGGAATGGTGAATAAATGTGAAGGCCTACGTCATTACTGTAACACTACTGTAGATTTTATAAAGATTGTACACTAACATCACCATAAACGCATGAGTAATGCGTCACGCTACGATGTTGCAATGGCTATGATATCGCTAGGGTGATAGGAATATTTCAGCTCCATTACAATCTTATGAGATCACCATTGTTGATGTGGTTGGTCCTTCATTGACTGAAACATTGTTATGCAGCACATGATTTTATTTTGGCTATTGTGAGTCCCTTGCATTTCCATATGAATTTCAAAGGTTCAATTTTTAAATTTTTCAATAAAAAGGTATTTGGTATTTTGATAGAGATTTTATTCAATCTATGGGTCAGTTTGAGAAATGTTAACACTATTAAATCTTCAAATTCATGAAGATAGGATGTGAGTATATTTGTCTTTTTAACTTTCATTAATGTTTCATATAAGTTTTTGATATATAAGTCTTGTACTTCTTTTGTTAAATTTATTCGTAAGTATTTTTTTTTTTTGTATTTTTCTGAAGTTGGAAACGGGGAGGCAGTCAGACAGACTCCTGCATGCACCCGACCGGGATCCACCCGGCATGCCCACCAGGGTGCGATGCTCTGCCCCTCTGGGGCATTGCTCTCTTGCAACCAGAGCCATTCTAGCGCCTGAGGCAGAGGCCATAGAGCCATCCTCAGCGCCCAGGCCAACTTTGCTCCAATGGAGCCTTGGCTGCGGGAGGGGAAGAGAGAGACAGAGAGGAAGGAGAGGGGGAGGGGGTGGAGAAACAGATGGGTGCTTCTCCTGTGTGCCCTGGTCAGGAATCAAACCCAGGACTCCTGCATGCCAGGCCGATGCTCTACCGCTGAGCCAACCGGCCAGGGCCTATTCTTAAGTATTTTATTCTTTTTAATGCTGTTGTAAATAAGATTTCTTTCTTAATGTTAGTTTGAGGTTCATTGCTAATGTATGGAAATATAATTTATTTTATCTAAGTATATCATATATTTGTATATTGTATCCTGCAATCCTGATGAACTCCTTGATTAGTTCTAATAGTTTAAAATTTTTTTTCTATTAATATATACAAGATTGTCATCTGTGACTAGAGGTTGCTTACATCTTTCTTTCCGATCAACATGCCTTTTATTTATGTTCTTGCCTAATAACCTTGGCTATAATCTCCGATACAATATAGTATAGAAATGGCTGTGTGTTGCCATTTTAATAAAATGGTGATAGAGTATCAACTGTTCTTATATCTTTTAATATTGAAGTGTGGTGGCTTCATCAAATTAGTATCCTATCTGTAGCACAGTGATTGGGTGTTCTGACCTAAAGGACAGGTAACATTTTTTTAATTGATTGAGGAAACCTAACAATTTGCTTTTCTCTTCCTCTTTTAGGTTTTCGCAAATAATGATGAAGGCCTTATTAACAAAAAGTTACCCAAAGAACTTCTTTTAAGGTAAGTGTAGATAAGCTTTAGATAAAGAATTCAGATTTGATTCCATCATCAAATTCCAAGAGAGTCTTCTTTCTCACTATGAGTCCATAGCACAGAAAAACAGACAGAATTAGCCTAACCGACTTTTTGTTTTTGTTTTATAGAATGCTGTTCAGCTTGTTGTTAAATTTTACTTGGTCTAATCCAGAATGTACTAAGTATGTACATAGCATTGGTCTGGATTCTTTTTGTAATGTGGTAAGTATTGTAATAATCTTCAGTTGGTGCCGTTGTTTTGGTACCAGTAGATAATCTCAATGTAGTTAATAACACGAGGAGAGATTAGTGTTAAGGTTATGAGCTTCTGAAGTCATAGACACTTAGTTTTCTTGATAAAATTGGTTTTAAAATAAGTTCATTTATGTTCTTACTGAGCATTTAAAATGTTCTCAACCCAGAATTGATACGTTCTTATCCATTTTATGATGTGACAGTGAGTACTATATAAAATGGGCTTTTTGTCCTTTGGCATCACTGAATGTATAGTAATGGTGTTTTCCTTGTCACTTTACCAAATCTCTCAACCAACATCTGTTGACCCCGAGGCACTGCAATTTCCTTACTACTCTGCAGTCATAAAATCCATCGCATTTTAGTTTTGGATGCTACATTTTAATTGTTTACAAATATTTAATACATATATACATAGTAATCTTTGCGTGGCATGTCCCTATTTCTTCTTATATTACTGATATTCCACCAAACAAAAACAGGTTTTGTGAACAAAGAAGTATGGGGGAACACTAGGCTAACAAAACCCGTTTCTTTACAACCTGACTTCTCAGAACCTCAGTAAGCTCATAGCAGAGTGCTGCTCCCAGATGGAGAATTGCGACATTTTAAACTTACCGTGGACAACCCTTTCAGTATTCCGTGGAAAAAATTGGGGGGCAATGTTGACATACAGTAAGAGATTAGCCAGATGACTCTGTTCCCGGGCTGTGCTAAATCTCATGTTAAGTTTTGGAGAATGAGTGTGAATTTTGTTACATATTGGAGTTCACCGCAGCGCCGTCTGGAAATGCCACAGATTGCTAGCCTTTGCTGTCCTCAGTATGTTAGACTGACTGTTTTTCCTGAGTCAGAAGCAGGGTGAGGACTTAGCTTCTTTGTGGTGGTGATCACATTTCAGGGGCTGCAGAGGGCATTTTCCTGAGTCATCAGGTGTTTGTCCATGTTGTCATGAGCTCATTCAACTCAGTTAATAAAAAAGAAAATCAGCTCATGACAGGATCATGTGGAAAATGCATCGATTGTATTATATTTCAACAAAACAAACATCTGTTTGGATAAGACAGTGTTTTTGGCATTTGGACTGTTTTAAAGTTAGGCAAGTGGTAACTAGAAAGGAACGATATGTTTATCAGATAAGCCCACAGGCCTTGCTTAAGCACAGTAAGTCATTAGAACCGATATGGCTGGGTTCAGGTGGGCAGGCTGTTAGTATACAGCTGTGGGGGCTGCCATCCTCAACAGTCTACAGAACGGATGGTGTCCCCTAGAACAGTGCGATGTTTCATTCTTGGTCTGAACAAATTTTAGCACAGATACCAAGCACTAATATGCGTATGCCACTTTTACTCTGGGGAATCATCACCAGCTCCACGCAGAGCCGTATTAGTCATTCAGCACTGGGGTGTGATTGAACTCCACCGGGCTCGTGAACGCTGCTGCTGTCTCTGACTCAGGGCTGCTAACTTCATAGTTTTCCCTTCCGGGTTTAGCTTTTACACTACTCAGCCATGGAACAGTTTCTATTCACAAAACGGAGGGGGGATTATATTACTTCCTCTGCTAGTGTGATTTCTAAACTGCTGTTTTAGAAATTTTAGTTCTTCTAAACATCCCTGATGGAGCCAGCTGTTTAGAACCCTGGAATTAGAGTTTTTTGAATCATGCCACAAGGCTCAGACACAGATCAATTTTACAAAAAGAATTGCCATGTGAGAGCACATGTGCAGAACATATCTATTCATAGGTTTGTGTTCCCACTTCTGTCCTTATTTTGGAGTCTGTAAGGGGAATTTAAGATTTTTTTGTTTGTTTGTTTTTTGAGAGAGAGGGAGAGGGAGGACAGACAGGGACAGGCAGACAGGAAGGGAGAGAGATGAGATGTAGCAACTCATAGTTGCGGCACCTTAGTTGTTCACTGATTGCTTTCTCATATGTGCCTTGACGGTGTGGGGCAGGGCTCCCGTCTAGCCAGCGACCTTGGGGTCATATCTATGATCTTGCACTCAAGCTGGCAACATCCAGGTTTTGAACCTGGTTCCTCAGTGTCCCAGGCCAACACTCTCTCCACTGCACCATCACCTGGTCAGGCAGGAATTTAAGTTTTAAATTACTGCCAGTACAGGTCTCTCGCTTGTGAGTCTCAAAATGAACTCTAGCCAATCATGCTATTTTAATTTCCGTTGGCTTTTATAACATGCCTGCCAGTTCACTCTCAGACTTGCCGTTCTCAGTGATAGTAGCTCTCCCTCGCCTAACTAACCTTTCTAAGCAAACCTTTGAAGGATTTGAGCCCGACTACCAGAGCAGCCATGTGCATCATCAGTGCACAGTAAAGTAAGTGCCACAGTGTCCACCTCCTGCAGCCTCAGTGTGGGTTCTTTTTGCTCAAACGCTGTCTTCATTCTCTCGGCCTGTCCTGGGCTTACAGTGTTATTTCATACTGTACACTTCTTTGTGACAGTGCAGACCGCTGTTCCTCTTCCTGTGAATTCTTGTTCACCTTCAGTCTTACTTCATCATCAGTGGATGTGACTCTGACCTGATGGTAATCTTTCTTGCCTGTAGCCGAGGCCCCTGGCTCTCCGGCCATTTTGACTGCCTCTCCCCACCCTCTTAGATTCACCACTGGCTTCCATTCCTGACCACAGCAGGGGGGCCTCAGCTTTCCCTTTGGAACCGTTAACAAGCGTGGCCTGGGGTCACCTGCTTCTTTGCATCCAATTCTGTCACTTTGAATCACTCAGAAAAACCTGTGAGTTGGTGTTTTCAGCTGATCATCTTATTGCTAGTTTTAAGACAGCCCAGTATTATTCATTCACAGATTTCGTCTACCACCCATTTTTAGCTTGTTACTTAACATGTTTTTACAATTTTGCTTTTTCTACCCAGCTTTCACTCATAAATTAAAGGCGTTCAAGTTCTCCTCTGCTCTTCACTCACACGGTTCAACAATACAGTTTGTAATTTTACTGTCCTTGGGAGTCAGTTATATAATGCTTATAACAATGGGGATATTTCATTTTTGTAACCTACATATCTGTTAGTGAGTTGTGTTGTCATTACATATGTTTTTCCTCATTATTGTACTACTCTTGGAGCCAGACAGGGCTGAGATTCCAGCTCTCCCCATTTACCAGTTGTGACCACAAAGTGACTTAACTCTCTGGGTCATAATTTCCCATTTCTATAAAATGGCAATAGTCATATTTCTTACCTTATGGGATTGTTGCTAGCTCTTAGAGTTCCTGGCATTTAATAAATGTTAACTAAATGTTAGCTTATTGTTTTTAATTAATACCAGTTTTGGATGCCTGAATACTTACTTAATCAGTGCTGTTCACCCATGCACTCAGTTTTAATGCAGACAGCCGAGAAAAGCAAGCTGTCCTGATACGGCCCTTCCCATATGCTGCTGCTGCTCACCATATCTCAGTAGAGAACCTGCTTAGGAAGTGAGGGAATGGAGCCCAGTGCTTCATCAACCTGGACTAACTCAATCTCAGTGGCAAGTGCACAGTACCATCGGATATGAAAGCAACCACCGCTAGGGCTTAAGCAGATCAGAGGTGGTATTACAACAACTGATAGTTATTTTGCATTATAAAAAAGGTGTTCTCTTGGAAGAAATCATTCCTCTTTTGGGAAAAGGTGTCTTTTAAAAAACTTTTTTCCATTGATGTGAGAGAGAGTGAAGCTTCCACTCGTTCCATTTATTGTGCACTCAGTGATTGCTCCTCGTACGTGCCTGGACTGGGGATCAAACCCGTGACCTCGGTGTGCCAGGACACTATCCACTGAGCCACCTGGCCAGGAGAGAAAAGGAGTCTTATGTGAGTCAGATATTGGCCCCAGACTCACATTATAAATTTTAATATTAATTTGACCTTAAGTTTTTACTTCTATTATGCTTGCTTTCAGATGTTAAGATTGCTTCACAGCCTGACCTGTGGTAGCGCAGTGGATAAAGCATCGACCTGGAAATGCTGAGGTCGCTGGTTCGAAACCCTGGGCTTGCCTAGTCAAGGCACATATGGGAGTTGATGCTTCCAGCTCCTCTCTCCTCTCTCTCTGTCTCTCTCTGTCCCTCTCTGTCTCCTCTCTAAAATGAATAAATAAAATGAAAAAAAAAAAAAAAAAAAAAGATTGCTTCACAACAGATAGAGAGTGCTACATGCAGTAAATATGTACAGGGGGTCCTCGGGTTATGACACAGCTCCGTCCTACGACAGTGACATAACCCGAATTTTGGTGTAAGTCGAAACACATTCTAGCCTAAGTCACTTACCTATCCTAAAACAGTTGTAAAATCATAATCTAGAACATGAAAACACAACTAAGCCACAGAAAAAGGAAAAGAACATAAATCTACTGTACTGTACACTGTACTGTAGTAACAGAAAAAAAATGAGTGTAAAAAAAAAATCCTTACCTTTATCCCTGTGGCTGGCTTGCACACTGGAAGAGGCATTGCAAGGTGGGAGAGAGTGACCTATTGGGAGGAGGAAGCTGGAGAGGCAGGAGAACCTGCAGAAGGTGCTGGAGATACTGGGTCAGGTGAATCAGGATTGCCTAAGGAACATGCAGGAGACGCTGGAGGTGATTCTGCCTGTACTACAGGTGTTTCATCTCGAGAAGCAGCTGATGTAGAGGGTACTGGCTCTGTTGCAGGCCTCTCTACCTTCCTAAAGAATTGTTCCAGGCTAGTCTGGAAGGTTGATGACTTCTTCTCTTCCAAAATCTGCCTATAGCATGGCAAGGCATCCATTACAGCTCTGTAGACCTGACTGAATCTGTCATCTCTGGGGTCCTCAGCCTGAAATTTTGCCAACCAACCCTGTACCATAGAAAATTCTTCTGCCAGACCCTGGCCCATTGGCTCAGTGGTAGAGCGTCAGCCAAGTGTGTGGATGTCCTGGGTTCAATTCCTGGCCAGGGCACACAGAAGAAGCGACCATCTGCTTCTCCGCCCTTCCCCTCTCCCTTCTCTCTACGTCTCTCTTCCTCTCCCGCAGCCAAGGCTCCAATGGAGCAAAGTTGGCCCGGGCACTGAGGATGGCTCCATGGCCTCTGCCTCAGGCACTAAAATAGCTCCGGTTGCAACAGACCGAGGGCCCCAGATGGGCAGAGCATCACCCCATAGTGGGCTTGCTGGGTGGATCCTGGTTGGGCGCATGCAGGAGTCTGTCTCTCTGCCTCCCTGCTTCTCACTTAAGGAAAAAAATAAAATAAAAAAGAAAAACCTTCTGCCAAATCGTTGCTAGATCTCTTGGGTTCTGGGGTTTCTGTCTCTTCCTCTTCAATCAGCAGCTTCTCCAGCTGAACAAGGTCCTCAGCGGAGGACCAGGTAGTCCGTAAGCCAAAACACTCACGTCTCAATTTTTTAAAGCTCTTATGGGAGTGAACGTTGTAAACTCAAAACGTATGTTTAGACTATCATAACCTGAGGACCCCCTGTATATATATTTTTAATTTTATTGAATTTATTGAGAGTAAATATTTTAAAGCATTCTGGGAAGACAGAGCTCTTATTAATAACAGTAATGAAAGAAACCTCTTATTAGAGACATTTTTAAAAAACTTAAATCACCATTCTTTCCCTTTTAAAATTTATGTGGACGCACGACAGAATTAAGCACGAAGTTTCTCATCTCAGCAGTTCAAGTAGATGTACACGTGTGAGTTCTTTGGAGATACCTTTAAAAGACGACTCATGGAATTAAAAGGTTTTTATTTCTATTAAAAAACACCACTAAACCAATATTCTGAAACCTCAAATTTAACATTTGCTTAACGAACATAGTTTTCCCTTGTTAATAATGTGCCTTGGTGTATGAACACAGGCTTAGTGGTCTTTAGGAAAAGTTTTGTTTTTGTGTGTGTGTGTGTGTGTTCCTACTTCAAAGATTATTCATTTGCACAAAAGCACTGAGCCTGTATTTTCATCTTTGAGGGTATCACTCTATGTAGGTAGTTCTTTGAAGAATGTGAAGGAGCCCTGGCCGGTTGGCTCAGTGGTAGAGCGTCAGCCTGGCGTGCAGAAGTCCCGGGTTCGATTCCTGGCCAGGGCACATAGGAGAAGCGCCCATTTGCTTCTCCACCCCTTCCCCCTCTCCTTCCTCTCTGTCTCTCTCTTCCCTTCCCGCAGCGAGGCTCCATTGGAGCAGAGATGGCCCGGGCGCTGGGGATGGCTCCTTGGCCTCTGCCCCAGGCGCTAGAGTGGCTCTGGTCGCCACACAGCGATACCCCGGAGGGGCAGAGCATCGCCCCCTGGTGGGCGTGCTGGGTGGATCCCGGTTGGGCGCATGCGGGAGTCTGTCTGACTCTCTCTCCCCGTTTCCATCTTAAGAAAAATACAAAAAAAAAAAAAAGAAGAATGTGAAGGACCTGGCATCACTTATCCTAGCTGATCTAAGCATATGGAGGAAGTGTACAAGGTGTACAAGTACAGAAATGCCCCCGGTCGTCACATTCTGGGGCTTATTGCCACTCTTAACCTTCAGCGATTTCTAGCAGAACAGCTGGTGTTCATGGGTGATGTTCCCCACACTTCCCCAAAGCTATGTTAAGGTTCTGCCTCCAGTTTGAAAGAAACTGTTCATATTTCCACTTATTCTTTTTTTTCTTAGAAATTGTTCTCAATTTGTATGGCCCCTCCAGTCTAATGTCTACTACTGATTATTATTTGGGGGGGGGAAGAATGTATACACTGTAGCAATTTCATAATCATCACTTGATACTCAAACTAATCTTTTGAAGTAGAACAGTTTAAATCATCTTTAGCTTATAGATGAAAGTCCGAGGCTCAAAGGTTGAGTGAGTTGATCAAGATTCCACAGTTGGTAAAAACATGAGATTTGAAGTTTAAAAGGTCTATGTGGATCTGAGACTTCAATTAAGGCCTGTTGACTCTAAATCTTCAGTTCTTCCTTCTGTATCTTATTGCTCTTCAGTCAAAAAGATTGTACCCAAAACAAAAATCCTCACATATCTTCATATATATCTACCTATAAAAGATAAAGCATATAATTATTATTCTGTTCAGCAGAGCAAAGACTTCCAGTTTAACCGATTATTCAGCACTAGAGGTCATATGTCTAATCAAAAATAAACTAGCCCATGTACCTAGTTATTTTTTTGTTTTCTGTTTTTTTGCTACAGTAAAGGAAGTGAAGGATGGTTGATACTCTACCCTGTAGACAGCATTCTGTATACCACACTGTTAATTGCCATCAAAGAAAAGGAACACCTGACTTCTGGGTCCCATAACCTTATAATTGGGCTAGCATGAAAGCACAAGAAGAAACAAAACGAAGAGTAAATACATAGTTCAAAAAATAAGTCATTTTAGTGTACTCGTAACTGGAGTGGTTAGCAAACCAGCAGTGGCTGGGATTTCAGTGTCACCTGGGCAAGGAGATGAAGCCTTGCGTGAACAAGGGGAGGAGCTGAACGTATGACCACAACATAGTGCAGGGACCCTGGAAAGGTTCCCTACGTTATGTAAGATGGACTCAAACAAACAATTGAAAACAAAAAACAAAAACCCAGAAAACAAACAAACGAACTTGTATCTGATCAGGGCTTTAGATGAAGGGGAAAAAAATCTTTTTTGAGAAATCTAATCTCATGTATACATGATTTAGAAATTCCAAGCTTAGAAATCAATGTAAAATTTAAGCCAGAAAGATGAAACCTTTGGGAGAACTTGGCAGAATCAAATGTAAAATTTTTTAGGGACATTTCAAAATCCAAGATGTGTAAGCTTTCCACATCAATAATCAGATGAAAATGAGGTCATGATAAAACATTACAAGCTGCCCGAGGAAGTGACCTGCCATAAGGGAGAGTAAATGAATTAAATCTCTATTAGATGAAGCTGAAAAGGAAATTAGAGAACTGGAAAATAGAGATAGGGAATTTATACGTAATTCAGCATAGAGAGATAAAGATATGGAAATAAAGGTTAAGACCTAGAAGATGGGATTAGATGATTCAACATATGTGTAAAGGAAATTATAGATGAGGAATGAGAGGAAAATATTTGAAGCAAAGTGGCTGAGAAAATTTAAGAATAGATTAAAAGGGATTTTTAAGACGAGATTAAGAGGAATTATTAATACCAAACTGACAGAGGATGTTATGAAAACAGGTAAATTAGAGGCTGGCATTTGTCATGATTGGCATTCTCTGAGCTTCCTAATCTATGATTTGGTGCCTTTCATTAAATTTGAAAACTTCTCAGCCATTATTGCCTCCAGGATTTCTTCTGGTATTGCCATTATGTGTGTGTTACATCTTTTTTTAAAAATTATTTTTATTTATTCATTTTAGAGAAGAGAGAGAGAGAGAGAGAGAGAGAAGGGAGGGAGGAGCAGAAAGCATCAACTCCCATATGTGCCTTGATTGGGCAAGCCCAGAGTTTTGAACCGGCGACCTTAGTATTCCAGGTCGACACTTGATCCACTGTGCCACCACAGGTCAGGCAGTGTGTGTTACATCTTTTATAGTTGCTCCACAGTTCATCTTTTGAGATATCATAGGGTTTTATTATTCTATTACTATAAATGGTATTGATTGGTTTAAAATGTTAAATCAATGTTAAATCTGACCGTATGTTAAATGTTTTTATGTATCACTGGATTTGATCTAATATGCTGTTTAGGATTTTTGCATTATGTTCACAAGAGAGGCTTGTCTGTAGATTTCCTCTCTTGTAGTTATTGGTGCATTTCTGGGTCAAAAGACTTAATATTGTAAAGATCTCAGTTCTCCACAAGTTCCTATAAATTCAGTGAAATCCCATTAAAAATTTCATCAAGTTTTCTTTTGGAAATTCATATGCTGATTCTAAAACATAAGTGAAAGTTCAAACAACCAAGAAGAGCCAAGAATAACCAAGGTAATCTTGATGAATCAAGAACCAAATTGAAAGACTTACATTACCAGACATCAAGACTTACAAAGCATAGGATTCAGTGTTAAGATGATCAAAAATTATTTTAATAATCATACTAAAGAAGCAAATAAAATTTCCCCAGATGTCATGAGCAAAATAGGAGTTTTTAAAAAAAAAAAAAGACTTACAAAGCTTCCTAATTAAAGTGGCATAGAGGTAGACAAACAGACCAATGGAACAGAATGCAGAGTCCAGAAGCACATCTGCTCTCTATACTCTCCTATATATGTATTGATTACCAAGTTGCCATTGCACCACTTTCCTGATTAAGGGTGAAGTTCTCAAAGCTGAGGTTGGAAGTAATATCCAGAAAAAAACGTTTCTGAAGTGCAGAACTCAGTGTCCCGCCTCTCCAGCTCCTCTGGCGACCCCCGGTCCTGCTGCCGGTGTCCGCGGCTCTGTCGCTCACGGCATCTGTTTCATTCATTGACACATGGTTCAGGAATTTGGCATATTTGGCAGTGTGGAGTCCTGTCATGCCAGTGAACTTGTGAAAATCCAACCCAAATCATGTCAATACCAAAGACACTCCACTCTTCTGCTCAGCAGCCATAAGATTGAGTGGAAAGCATGAAATGAAAGGTGTGCACTAATGTTCCAGCTGCAGGGTCTCCTGGGTGTCTGACTGTGTGAGCATCTTGCTTCGGTTACTAGGATGCTCACGTTTAAAGACACGTGATTTCCATACAGCATGCTCACCAAACCCAGACTGCTTCATCTGCTGTTCAGTTAAAGAAATAGCATCTAGTCCAGTCCTGAGGGAAAACAGCTGTGTCAAACTTCAAGGCAGATTGCAGAGTGGTTATGGGCTTGGGCTCACAAGCCAGACTGCTACCTGGGTTCAAATCGTAGCTCCTCTCTTACAATCTGTGTGGCCTGGGCAGGACACTTAACCTCTCTGTGCTCAGTGTGCTTATCTGTAAAGTGGAGATGATAGTAACACCTCATAGCAGTGTTGTGACAATTAAATGACTAGGATCCACTGTGGCTAGCACATGGTACGTACACACTCAGTGTTAACTACTGTTATCGTTATACTACCGAGAGATGATCAAATACGTGGTCTCCAGGGTGGTACATTCATAAGGGGTTTTCAAGGAGAACTTAGCGAACTCCTTTTCCACCTTCAGCATGTGCTTTAGAACCGAGCCCAGCAGGAAACAGGGTTCTGCTGTAGCACGCTCGTCTCTCTGCTTGTCCTCGCTCTTCTACGGAGCTGACGATCAGTGTGGCTCCCTGCGGAATGGTCATATGGCACCGAACAGACGTTGGAGGCAGGAGGGCTTGTAGGTGGGGCAAGATGTATTCTCACAGGGGCAGTGTAGGTGTGCAGAGGCCCTGAAGTATGTTTTCGCATATATATTTAAGTACAGATTTTCAGCCACCAGCATTTTCCTGCGTACAAGGTCCCATTGTGTCTTTCAAGGTTGGCGCAGCCCTTGTGCGTCTGTCCTTTGCTGTTTACTAGAAAAGGGTTGCAGCCTAGATTGTAGAATGGTATTTACGCTAACACTAGCCTTGTGCTGCTGCTTGTGGGTGCCCCATCATAGGGCACAACTCGTGTTTTATTACCATTCTTCCCTGAGCCGGTGATCGCCAGCTTCTGATCATTTCTGTGAAGAATTTTGAAGAACTTGCGGGCGGCTGTTTGCCATCTCCCCCTCCGGCGCCTTCCACACACACAGGCACAGCCTCCTGTCTGCCGTCCAGGACTTTAAGAATTGAGATCCTATTATTGTCCCTGACATCACCCCACCCACCTGTCTTCTCCTAGAAAAGCTGTTGTTTGTTTTCAGCTGTCGCTGTGCAGGCTGAAGGCACACACAGCTGGCTGCCACCTTGCTGTCATCAGCAACTCATCTTCTCCACGGCCAGAATGTCAGGGCCAGGCTCAGACCCTGCGTGACAGCTCCTGCCGCCTCTGAGGGCATTACTGATGTCAGCTAGGGTTTTGTTTGCCTCTCTCCGCCTTTCTGTTCTCCGTCGCTCCCATCTTCTGTGGCTTCTTGGCTTTTGCACACAGAAAGGAACCCAGTCACTTACAGGCCTTGAGCTCCACTGTGTTGCCCAGATGGGTTTCATCATTGAGCTTTCCTTGGCCATGTTCTTTGAGACTCAGGGATCTGAACCTGTTTTAGTGCCTCTGTCACCAAAAGAGGGGTTTGGCCGTGTTAGGGGCACCAGGATGAGAAGGGTTGAGCTCTCACCAGGATTACAGAGCTGGTCTTTGAATAGAACAAGTTATGACCTGTTTTGTGTCCAAGCCTAGAACAAGGGTAATAAAAGTTTAAAGAGTTTTGTTTTAAGGGGATTTGTGCAGTGTGTCTGAAACAGCTTGGAACCGTGCAGACATTTCATATTTCACAGTAGGGTGTAAAATTATAGCATACTTGTGTAGTCAAATTGGAGAATCTTGGGAAAAAACACCCATATATCCAAATGACGCATTAGATTATATGTTTCAAGTTATAAATATCCTTAAATGTCTAACACCATCTCATTTTTTTGTGTTTTTTTTTCCCCCTCTTTCTTCCTAGAATATTTTCCTTCTTGGATATAGTAACTTTGTGCCGATGTGCACAGATTTCCAAGGTAGGATATTTACCAGATTTTTAATCAGTAAATATCAAATTTTATTAGAATGAGGATGAGTTTTAGTTCAAGTAAACAGTTAAAAATTAAAATGTCATCTTTTATATGTAACATAACACAGTTATAATTGTCATAATTCCATATTTGATGATCAACTTAATGTATATCAAGACTAAAGTTTGAAAACACAAAGGCTGAATCCAGACTTCCTTTAATGATCTCAATCAGTGTCTCTCTTTCCCGCCAATCCCCCCTCCTTCACGCCCACCTCCCAGGCTTGGAACATCTTGGCCCTGGATGGAAGCAACTGGCAAAGAATAGACCTTTTTAACTTTCAAACAGATGTAGAGGTAAGTTAAGTTAACCTTGTTTTGGAAAAAAGACTTTTTAAACATAAGTGAATGGTTCGCTCTGTCCTGCCTTTTTATTATGTTCCTGCATTTAGATTTGTTTATTTTTAAAGATTTTATTTATTCATTTTAGAGAGAAGAGACAGAGAGAGAGAGAGAGAGAGAAGGGGGGAGGAGGAGGAAGCATCAACTCCCATATGTGCCTTGACCAGGCAAGCCCAGGGTTTTGAACCGGCGACCTCAGGGTTCCAGGTTCATGCATTTAGATTTAATGTTGAGGTGGCAAGGTAGAATAGAGTGGTGGAGAAGGTATTTCATCAAGATAAAATTTCTGCTTGTATTCTACTTTGCTTTGGATAGTAGCAGATTACTGTTCCTCCTTGTTCATATTTATAATCTGAGTTTTAGCGCTCAGCTTTTTAAGGCCTCATGCGTGCCTCCTGACACCTGCTTCCCCGCCTTAATATTCAGAGACTGTTGACAAATAGTTGTTGATCTGAAAGAGCCACTGAGAGTTCTCGGTCACTGTCAAGAAAGGAGGAATGGCTGAAGCAGAGCCATTCGGTCACACTCCAGCCCGGCACGTGAGCCATGCCCTTTCTCAGTGCCCCACTCAGTGTTATTGTTTATCAAGTCATCTTTAAAGTCTTTTGTAATTCCTGGATTCTGGTGTATTCATCTGGAAATATGTGTATCTCCATTTAAGAGTAGTAAACAAACCTGACCAAGTGAGAAAAGTTACTTTTATTTATTTTTTTTTACAGAGACAGAGAGTGAGTCAGAGAGAGGGACAGACAGACAGGAATGGAGAGAGATGGGAAGCATCAATCATTAGTTTTTCATTGCACATTGTGACACCTTAGTTGTTCATTGATTGCTTTCTCATATGCGCCTTGACCACGGGCCTTCAGCAGACCGAGTGATCCCTTCCTGGAGCCAGCGACCTTGGGTTCAAGCTGGCGGGCTTTTTTGCTCAAACCAGATGAGCCCGCTTTCAAGCCAGCGAGCTCGGGGTCTCGAACCCGGGTCCTCTGCATCCCAGTCCGACGCTCTATCCACTGCACCACCGCCTGGTCAGGCAGAAAAGTTACTTTTAAAACAGCTTAATATTAAAGTCCCATTTCTAACCAAAAAGAAGGAAAGCGGGCTTTAGTGAAGAGCACTGTGCATAGCAATTGTCGGGAGTGCTGTTTTAAGGGGCAGGAGATTCTGAAGTTTATTATCTACCCAGTGTTCGTAAAATCTCATTCATTTCTAGTAGCCAACTCAGTCACAGTAGTGGAATTGCATTTAATTCAGTTACGGATGGAGCATGTTCATCTGGTGTTTTCACCAAAGTATGTGTTTTGTGTCTTTTTTTTTTTTTTTTTGCATTTTTCTGAAGCTGGAAACAGGGAGAGACAGTCAGACAGACTCCCACATGCGCCCGACCAGGATCCACCCGGCACGCCCACCAGGGGCGACGCTCTGCCCACCAGGGGGCAATGCTCTGCCCATCCTGGGCGTCGCCATGGTGGGACCAGAGCCACTCTAGCGCCTGGGGCAGAGGCCACAGAGCCATCCCCAGCGCCCAGGCCATCTTTGCTCCAATGGAGCCTTGGCTGTGGGAGGGGAAGAGAGAGACAGAGAGGAAGGAGGGGGGGGGGGGTGGAGAAGCAAATGGGCGCTTCTCCTATGTGCCCTGGCCGGGAATCAAACCCGGGTCCTCCGCACGCTAGGCCGACGCTCTACCGCTGAGCCAACCGGCCAGGGCCTGTGTCTTTTTTAATGGATAAGGAAATTAATGTGTTTAGGGGGGCCGAGTACGGTGCTTCCCACCCTCGGTTTCCTCTCCGCTGCTCTGGGGTTGGAAGCGGAGAGGGGCCTTCAGGGCCTTACCCCCGTTCTGGAGCCCTACGCTCTCGTTCCTGGCTGGGCCTGTGGTCTCGGAATCAGGAGTTCTGCGGTGCTATTTCCAGACTTAACAGCAATGATTGTAGCGGTGCCTCTCCCAGACGTGCTGACATGTAATTACTCTTCAAACTGACAATTTCTAGATCTTTATTCGTTGTGTTTTACTTAGTGATGTTGAGGAGAACATCAAATTGCCCGAACTGTAGTTATTTCTACTGGCTAGTGAAGAGTCATTGTTTTAAATTTTTTTGCAAAGGGTCTCTCCATTTAGGCCTCATTTATTTCTGACGCCCTCCATTCTAGATGTACACCTGCAGCCCGCCTGATAGAGAATACAGAGTCATTGACGGGAATTTTGCTTTTAGAAAAAATTTGCTCACTTTTTTTCTTAGTTGGAAACAATAGAGCAGAAAATTCTGAGTGTATATATTTTTTATTCCAGTACAACAACTTTTACACCAAAGAAAGGAATAATAGAAAGCTAATATACATCTAACTATCTTGAAATGGAAAAAAATATATTGTGTGCTCCATTTGTAGATTGCTGCGGAGTTTGTTTTTGCTATTTTTTCAGTATGTATTTTATCTTGGGTTTCTAAGTTATCGTCATTTTTCCCCCCAATGACAGTGATTTACTTTACAGTTGGCTAGAATTTTGTTTCAAAAACTAATTTTTTTTTTCATTTTTCTGAAGCTGGAAACAGGGAGAGACAGTCAGACAGACTCCCGCATGCGCCCGACCGGGATCCACCCGGCACGCCCACCAGGGGCGACGCTCTGCCCACCAGGGGGCGATGCTCTGCCCATCCTGGGCGTCGCCATGTTGCGACCAGAGCCACTCTAGCGCCTGAGGCAGAGGCCACAGAGCCATCCCCAGCGCCCGGGCCATCTTTGCTCCAGTGGAGCCTCGGCTGCGGGAGGGGAAGAGAGAGACAGAGAGGAAAGCGTGGCGGAGGAGTGGAGAAGCAAATGGGCGCTTCTCCTGTGTGCCCTGGCCGGGAATCAAACCCGGGTCCTCCGCACGCTAGGCCAACGCTCTACCGCTGAGCCAACCAACCAGGGCAAAAACTAATTATTAACTTCAGTAATACGGAAGCTTAAATAAAGCTACTAGCAATATCAGAGTTTGGATTCAACCTAAGTTGTTAGCCAGGTAACAGTATGTGTGGGTCCTGACCCTGTGGTCCTGGTCCTGCGGTTTGATGTGTCCTGGTGAATTCTTAGTGCTCACAGGGCAGTGCCGGGACCGCTGTTTTATAAAGGAAGGATAACAGTATTAAAAACAAAACAAAGTGGCACTTTTCAATGTCTCCTTCCTTAGGGAGGTAGTGCCCAGGCTTTAGGATCTGTTAAACCTGTCAGAACCTCAGCACTGCTACTCATGAACATGTAACCTTGGCAATGTAATTATTTAATTTCTGTATTTGCAAAATGAAGGTCATAGACCCCATCTGAATTAGTCAGGACCCCTAGAGAAACAGAACCAGTGGGATATGTATATATGTAGATACAGAGATTTATTGTAAGGTATTGGGTCATGTGACTGTGGAGGCTGAGAAGTCCCAAGATCAGCTGTCCACAGGCTAAAAATGCAGGAGAGCTCAGAGGCAGCCTCGTCCGAGTCTGAAGGCCTGGGAACCAGCAGAGCTGATGGTATGAATTCCAGTCTGAGTGCTGGCAGATTCGGACCCGAGAGGAGCTGATGTTTCAGTACAGGTCCAAAGGCCGGAAAGACCAAAGTTCAAGCTCAGTCAGACAGGAGGAGTTTCCTCTTAGCCTTGTTTGCCCTGCTCAGGTCTTCAATTGGTTAGACGAGGCCCACCAGGGAGGACAATCTGCTTTACGCAGTCTGCTGATTCAAATGTTAGGTACACCAGAATAATGTTTGGCCTAGTGTCTGTGCACCCTGTGACCAGTCAAGTTGATACATAAAGTTAATTGTTACAAGATCACTCCTTGTCAGCTGGGCACGTGTATGCATCTCCTCAAATACGACGTAATCTCTAAATAAAGAAAATAACAAGGTCATAATCCCACCTAAAACACACTAAGCCCTGCTTCAGAAGAGGAGGCCAAGTATTTAAGTGATGCTTACACTTCTCCTTGATATCCTGTGCTTAGGTACTATGCGTAGAATTAGCAATTCTTAAATACTATAATATAAAGTTAATGCATCCTATATTGCATGATAAGAGAACTAGAGAGGAAAGAAAACAAGTATGTTTGCTTTATATACAGGGGATCCTTGGGTTACAACACAGTTCTGTTCTTACAACAGTGATGTAACTCGAATTTTGGTGTAAGTCGAAACACACCCTACCGTAACACAAATGGAACACTTGTGCTTTTAACAGTCCAAAATGGCGTAGGTACGCGTACTGGGGGCTGCCAACACCCTCATTCATACACCGCATTACTGTGTATTCTGCCACGTGCAACCCAACTAGTCCGCCACGTAGTCTGTAAGTACGATGCTAAAGGCATAAGCCGAAACATGCATATCTCCATTTTTTAAAGTTTTTATGGTTGTGAGCATTGTAAACTCAAAACATTGTATGTTGAGACTGTCGTAACCCGAGGACCCCTTGTATGCTCAAACATGCACATTTACAACAAAACAGGGAGAAAATACCCATGACAGTTATAGTCCTCAGTTCCAAAAACTGGTCACGTGGTCCTCGTTGGAATTTATAACTGCCTTCTCCCACTACCCATTCTCCGTTCCCTTTGTCTTCAGCAAGCTCCTGGGCTGGTCCTGGTGCTTCACGGGGCGGGGGGGTGTGTGTGACCCAGACCCCCATTCCTGGGGCGAGGGGGCCATTCACAGTCCTGTCTGGACTGGCTTCTTGCAGTTTTCCATTGACTTTAATCAGAGGCATGCTAATACTAAAGGATCTACTGAATTCCACATGTGCTCTCCCTTCCCTCTGATGTGGAGTACTTGTCTGGGAGGTTGTGGTGGATATCAAATGGGCCATAATAGGCACAAGAAAGTGTTAAAATTGAGTCTGCAAAAATGAAAGTGCTGCCTGATCAGGCGGTGGCACAGTGGATAGAGAGTTGGACTGGGATGGGGAAGACCCAGGTTTGAGACTCTGAGGTTGCCGGCTGGAGTGCGGGCTCACCAGCTTGAGCACAGGTTTGCTGGCTTGAGTGTGGGATCATTGACATGACCCCATGGTCGCTGGCTTGACCCCATGGTCGCTGGCTTGAGTGAAGGGTCACTTGCTCTGCTGGAGTCCCCCTGGTCAAGGCACTTATGAGAAGGCAATCAATGAACAACTAAGGTGCTGCAACAATGAGTTGATGCTTCTCATCTCTCTCCCTTCCTATCTGTCTGTCCCTGTCTGTCCCTCTCTCTGTGTCTGTCAAAAAGAAAAAGAAAAAGAAAAGAAAATGCTTAATCAGTGTTCATTTTCCATTTCCTTCTCTGTCTGCCAGTCGTCAGCCATACTTTTCCCTCCAAAACAGGTATGTTTAAATAGGCTATTGCTAAGGAGAATGAGGAGACATTTATAGGACACATTTTCAAACTTCTGGAGTGATCATGTTTAACTAAAATAGAATTTCTTTCCTTAAGCAACGTTGTTTCAGATCTCTGCCCAACAGCCCGTTTCCACAGTGGGCCTCAGAGAGCCTTGTCATTGGTGGAGTAGCTATGAACCCTGGGTAGATCTGACTCCAGGGTTGAGGCTTTCGAAAAGTAATGCATTTAAAAAAAAAACAACTGGACGTTTTAATTGAAAACATTTTTCAGTGCATGCAGCGTCTTTCTGCGTCAGGGACAGCGTGGGGTATTGGAGGAATGTTCCAAAATATCTTCTATTACATCTGGAAAAATATACAGTTCCTAAATTTCAGGTTATTGTCCTGTTAGGTAAGCAGCATGAAAAACAAAATTTCTTTCCAACTTTCTTGATTCAAGGGTCGAGTGGTGGAAAACATCTCCAAGCGGTGCGGTGGGTTCCTGCGCAAGCTCAGCCTGCGGGGCTGCATCGGCGTCGGGGACTCCTCCCTGAAGTAAGTGGTCTTGGGGCTCGGCCGTCCTGGCGGGCAGCTGGCGTCTGCAGCAGCAGAACCCAGCCGGCCAGACTGTGTGCTTCTCTGCCGTTGAATTCTTTCCATGGTAATTTGCATACAGTAATGAGAGAACCGTGACTTTGGAGTCAGCAGGCCTGGGTCAGAAATTGAGCTCCATTGTTAGGGATATAACCTTGGGACAAATTTTTTCACCTCGCTGAGTCAGTTTCTAATTTTTAAAAACTTCATAGATGATTTTTTTTAAAAAAATAATTGCCTGACCAGGCGGTGGTGCAGTGAATAGAGCGTTGGACTGGGATGCAGAGGACCCAGGTTCGAGACCCTGAGGTCGCCAGCTTGAGCACGGGCTCATCTGGTTTGAGCAAAAAGCTCACCAGGTTGGACCCAAGCTCGCTGGCTCGAACAAGGGGTTACTCGGTCTGCTGAAGGTCCGTGGTCAAGGCACATATGAGAAGGCAATCAATGAACAACTAAGGTGTCGCAATAAAAAACTGATAATTGATGCTTCTCATCTCTCTCCATTCCTGTCTGTCTGACCCTGTCTATCCCTCTCTCTGACTCTCTCTCTGTCTCAAAAAAAATAAAATAAAATAAAATAATTAATTTTAGTGAGGCAGAGAGCAGGAAGCATCAGCTCCCATAGGTGCCTTGACCAGGCGAGCCTGGGGTATTGAACCGGCGACTTCAGCACTCCAGGTTGATGCTTTATCCACTGCGCCACCACAGGCCAGGACGAGACCTTTTTTTTTTTCTTCACTAATGTACAACATTAGTGCTATAAATTTCAACTGAAGTACTGATTTAGTAGCATTTCAGGAAGTTAATGTTGTGTTTGCATTTTTAGTTCAAAATGCATTCTCTTTCCCTTTTGATTTCTTCCTTGACCCATGGCTTATTTAGAAGGGTGTTATTTAGTTTTCAAATATTTGGATATTTTCCAGATTTCTGTGTTATTAATTACTAGTTAGTTCCATTATGATCAGAGAATATACTTTGTATGACTTGAATCCTTTTAATTTTATTGAGACTTCTTTGATGGCCAAGAATATGGTCTATTTTGGTAAATGTTCCGTGTGCACTTAAAAAAGAATGTGTATTCTGCTGTTGTTGGGTTGAGTGTTCTATAAATACCAATTAGGTCCAGTTGGTCGAGAATGTTGATATAGTGTTCTTTACCTTTTCTGATTTTCTGACTTCTTGATTGATGAAATATTGAGAGAGATGTATTGAAGTCTCTGTCTATAATTTTGGATTTGTCTGTTTTCCCTTGCAGTTTTATTATTTTCTTTTTTCATGTATTTTGAAGTTATTAGGTATATAAACATTCAAGATCACTATGTCTTTATGATGAATTGGCCATTTTTCCATTATCATGTGGCCTTCTTTTATCCCTGGTAAAATTTTTTGCTCTGAAGTCTACTTTGGAATAATATAGCCGATCCAACTTTCTTTTGATTAGTGTCCACATGGTATGTGTTTTTCCATTGTTACTTTTAACTGATTTGTATCTTTATATTTAACGTTGGATTCTTGTAGGCAGTATATAGTTGGGGCTTACGTTTTTGATCCATTATGACAATCTCTGCTTTTTAATTTGGGTGTTCAGCTAATTTACATTTAATGTCATTGATATGGTATGTTATTTGTTTTCTGTTTGTCACATACATTCCTTTGTTCTCTTTTGTATAAAAATTCTTTTTATCGCCCTGGCCAGATAGCTCGGTTTTTTAGAGCATCGTCTGGAAGCGCAGAGGTTGCTGGTTCAATCCCTGGTCAGGGCACATACGGGAACAGATTGATGTTCCTGTCTGTCTCCCCCTCTTCCTCTCTCTAAAATCAGTAAAATAAACATTAAAAAAAAGGAAAAACCATTATTAAAAATTTTTTTTTATTGATTTTAGAGAGAGAAACATGGATTTGTTGTTCCACTTACTTATGCAGTCACTGGTTGATTCTTGTGTGTGCCCTGACCAGGAAATGTACTTGCAAAGTTGCTGTTGGGACAATTCTCTAACCAACTGAGCTACCTGGCCAGGGCTCCCCTTTTCTTCTTTTTCTGCTTTCTTTTGGATTATTTTTTGTGATTGCATTCTATATCTTTTTTTTTTTTTTTGCTTAGTAGCTATAACTCATTTCATCATTTGAGTGGTTGCGTTAGAATTTATAATGTACATCTTTAAGTTGTCTACCCTCAAATTATAGTACACATGACTTCCATTTTCCTCACTCAGCCTTCATGTTATTATTGTTAAACATTTAATTCTATATATGATATGAACTTTACACTAGATTATTAATATTTATGTTTTAACAATTATTTTAAATAACTAAAATATTGGCTTTGTTGCCAGCATTCTTTGTTCCTTTGTGTAGACACAAATGTTCATCTGGTGTCACCGTTTTTCAGCCAGAAGAACATTCTTTAACATTTCTTGAATTGCGGGTCTGATGAATTCTTTTAGCATTTCTATGTCTGAAAAAATAAATTCTCTTTTTTACCTTCATTTTTGAAAAATAGTTTTGCCAAGTATAGAATTCTATATTGACAGGTTTTTGTTTTCAGGTGTCTAAAGATGCTGCTTCTGTTTTCTTGCTTTCTTGTTACCAAAGAGAAATTTTTGGTCACCTTTATTTTTGTTTCTCTATACAGAAACATGTCATTTTCCCTCTGACTGCTTTGAAGGAGTTACAGCTGAGACGTTGCTTGTCAAAGTGTGGTTCCCATAGCAGCAGTCCTGGCATGCCTGGGGCTCCTTCCAGCTGTTGGCTAGCAAGCAATTTGCTAGATCTGCCATCAGACTCTGCACTGGGATAAGAACCCAGGCTTTTTGTGTGTACATTAAAGTTAGAGGAGCACTATTATCTATAGTCAACAATAATGCACATTTAAAATTTTGTTCAGCAAATAGATATCATGTTAATGTTCTTTGCCTAATAAAATAAAGTTTTGAGGAGCAGTATTCTAAATGTCATTACACACGCCCTCTAGTGGCTTCCCAGCAACTTGCAGGGAGTTCTTAAATGTTTTTCTCATTTCAGGACCTTTGCACAGAACTGTCGAAACATCGAACATTTAAACCTCAATGGGTGCACAAAAATCACTGACAGGTAAGTGATGAAAATTAGTGTGGTGACTAATCGGCTGTGGGAGACAGAGAGGAGAGAAACACAGTTGAAAATACCTTTAGTGCCTCTGCTCTTTTCCAGCACGTGTTACAGCCTTAGCAGGTTCTGCTCCAAGCTGAAACATCTGGATCTGACCTCCTGTGTGTCCATCACCAACAGCTCCTTAAAGGGGATCAGGTAAGAGTGCCTGTTGTTTGTGATCAAGAAAAATACCCAAAGCTATGAACACTGTAGTGTGCCTGAAACCTTTCTAATGGTCCCAGTGGAGCAGAAAGTAGGTGACTCGTACAAGTCACAGAGCTTCTGTCCGCTGAATTGCTTATGATTTACCAAACTCAAAGTTGGTAACGAAATCTCTGCAGGATAGGCCGCGGCCAGGTAAGTTCAGTCGGTTTGAGTGGCATCCTAATAGGCCAAGGTTGCAGGTTCAATCCCTGGCCAGGACACATACAAGAATCAACTAGTAAAAAAAAAAAAAAAAAAAAAAAAAGAATCAACTAGTGAATGCATAAATAAGTGGTACAAGAAATTGATGTTTCTTTCTTTTCTGCTCTCTCTTTAAAAATTAATAAAAATGTTTAAAAAAAAACAATTCCCTGCAGGGTGCCCTGTACATGTGTGGTTCTGTTTCTTGTGCTCGCAGTGAGGGCTGCCGGAGTCTGGAGTACCTCAACCTCTCATGGTGTGACCAGATCACCAAGGATGGCGTCGAGGTGCTGGTGCGCGGCTGTCGCGGCCTGAGAGCCCTGCTGCTGCGGGGCTGCACGCAGGTACGCAGGGTCAGTGCGCTGCGGTCCCTTACCGGCCGAGGTCCCGCGAGGGCGCTTCAGTAGGGGCCTCGCTGGCCCCTCACCCGGTTCCATCCCTCTTTGGTTTTCTCTGTCTACTCAGCTAGAAGATGAAGCTCTGAAACACATTCAGAATTACTGCCACGAGCTCGTGAGCCTCAACTTACAGTCCTGCTCGGTAAGTACCGCGGCCCTGCGCGCACCCTGCCGCTCCGGGTTTCCTCCTGCGGAACCGCTGCGGCCCGGAAGCACCCCCCGTGGGCCGGACCGTCCGCCGTTTCTCAGCCCGCGTCCTTCCAGAATCTGCCCCTTTGCCGCAGGATGAAATAGTAACAGGCTAAACAGAGAGGCCACTACAAAGCCACTGATGTTCCCTTACAAATAATATATCTAGATCGGGGTCTTGGTGTTATTTTAAGATATCGGGAATGCTGTTACTAACCTGAACAAAATCATGGTGAGGTCTCCGTGGTTTTGTTTTTTGCTTTTTGGTTTTTGTTGTTTTTTTTTAACTTCTAGCTGGTGATGGTGATAATTCTCATGTTGTTTCAGTAAATAAAAACAACAGATATGAAAATGCTTTTAAAGGGCATATGCAAGAGCAAGGTGTAATTTCCTGAGCGTTAGCCTATGAACGCTGCTGTTCCTTCGTCCCTGCCATGGCCAGTGCTGATCACTGAAAACGATGCTTTCTGCATCCTACCGGGTTTCTCAAAGCAGACATTGATGTTGAGAAAATAAAGAGAAGTCTCTTCCCTTTGGCATTTACTGAATGAATCATAAATCTTTAGGGTCCCTGATAATGGGAGGTAAAGGAAAAACTATCTTCTGGACATACACTGACTTTATGGGCCTGCACTGTTTAGAATTAGACCTTAAATCGCATGGAGGATAAAACACTGACCATCTCTGAAGTATAAGATAAATGTGCATGTTTATTTCCGCAGAGATTAGTCTATTTAAAGATATTTTGAGCCTGACCAGGCGGTGGCGCAGTGGATAGAGTGTCGGACTGGGATGCCGAGGACCCAAGTTCGAGACCCCAAGGGTGCCAGCTTGAGCGCAGGCTCATCTGGTTTAAGCAAAAGCTCACCAGCTTGGACCCAAGGTCGCTGGCTCGAGCAAGAGTTTACTCGGTCTGCTAAAGGCCCGCAGTCAAGGCACATATGAGAAAGCAATCAATGAACAACTAAGGTGTCGCAATGCACAACGAAAAACTAATGATTGATGCTTCTCATCTCTCCGTTCCTGTCTGTCTGTCCCTCTCTCTGACTCTCTCTCTCTGTATCTGTTAAAAAAAAGAAAAAAAGATATTTTGAATGTTCATTTATCAACAATTTAGTGATTTAATTTTGCTGTTTTCTAAACATTTGAGGACATGTTATAGACACACAGGAGTTATGTAGTAGGTAACTAAAGCATGAATCTATAGAAATTCAACCAAAAATTAATGTCACTTAAGTCTCATGAGCTCCTTATTTAATCTGATTGTGAATACAAGTTTATGATTTTTCCTGAAAAATAATCCAGTGAATCTGGGAAGGGAAGTGGAATTATAAAATATCGCTCTCTTGCCTGACCAGGCAGTGGCGCAGTGGATAGAGCGTTGGACTGGGATGCAGAAGACCCAGGTTCGAGACCCCGAGGTTGCCAGCTTGAGCACGGGCTCATCTGGCTTGAGCAAAAAGCTCACCACCTTGAGCCCAAGGTCGCTGGCTTGAGCAAGGAGTTACTCGGTCTGCTGAAAGCCTATGGTCAAGGCACATATGAGAAAGCAATCAATGAACAACTAAGGTGTTGTAACGCGCAACGTAAAACTAATGATTGATTCTTCTCATCTCTCCGTTCATGTCTGTCTGTCCTTGTCTATCCCTCTCTGACTCTCTCTGTCTCTTAAAAAAAAATTAAAGTATCACTCTCGTCAGTAATGTGAGAATATTTTTGTAGCTGTGCAGAAATAACATAAATACACGTCTGCCATGCACTTCACCTTATTTTGTTTCAATGACTAGGATAAAATGCTCGTAACTAGCGCTCTAAGCTAACAGGCCAATGGGAGGTCCCCGTCCGCTGCTCAGGCCGGTTGCTGTGGCCTCTGACTTGCCTTCCTTTCTGGTCCGCAGCGCATCACGGATGAAGGCGTGGTGCAGATCTGCAGGGGCTGCCAGCGTCTGCAGGCCCTCTGCCTCTCGGGCTGCAGCAACCTCACGGACGCCTCCCTCACAGCCCTGGCTTTGAACTGCCCGAGGCTTCAGTGAGTGCGCATGCCTTCTGCTTGGCAGCTTAGAGTGTGGCTGGGCTGACCAGGAGGGCTTCCTGTAGGAGGGGAAATGCTTGCCAGCTGGTGGAACAGGTGCTGGCTGGTGAGGCAGTGGTTTTGTTGTTGGATGGATTGGGGTGGGACAGTGTAGCATCCTGGTCATTTTGGGAAGGGGGGAGTGAGTGCCGAACTGTCCCCCACCAGGGAGTGGCACCTCTGTCTTGAGGGAGTGCACTCATGGGCCCCCCTGAGCTACCTCATCCTGTTAGGACTGTGACATCAGGCGGATCTGACCTTGAGCAGGATGACAGCCTCACATCCAGATGTCACTGGTCTCGCCTCTAAATGGAATGGGGAGCATGGAGTTCCAGTCGCCTCATCTGTCCTCTCCTCCTAGACAGAAGTTTTAACAACTAATGATTTATTTTCTGTGTCTCCACCCAATACTGTGGATATATAATCTTTAATAATGGCTCAGAATACTTATCATAGTTAATTAACATCAAACTCCAGGCTCTGTTAGGCACTTTTATAAGCAGCATCTTATTTAATCCTCCCCACATCCCTAGGAGTTAAGTACTATTCTTCTCACTTGTTTTGAAGAGGAGAAACTGAGACTCAAAGAGAATCACATCCTTTGCCCTGGGGCACATGGTCAGTAAGAAGTAAAGCTGGAGCTCGGACTTGTGGAGCGGGCCTTAGGGTCCAGCAGTCTGCAGCCCTGTACAGTAGAGAGAAGAAGAATACTTGTTTTATTATATTTTATTTGCCAATGAAACTGACCCGTTTCTTATGCTTACATCAGTTACATATCTTCTAAGGGTTGTCTACTTTTGTCTTTTGCCCATTTTTCTTACTGTTACATTAGGGAAGAGTCTAGATAATTTTGATATTTGTGAATAGTAGGAGGAATCTGTGTGATTAAAACTGGTCAGAAATGAGGTCAAAATTGTTGCTATAAGGGAGTATTTAACTTAAAAATACCATTTATGCATCCATGCCTGTTACGCATGGGCATTGAGAAGTAACTCTTATCTTTCATTGGCTGTAAAATTTTAAATTTCCCTATATGGTAATTGAGAATTTCAATAAATGCAGTATTTAACAAAATTTTGTTGAGAAATAATTCAATTTGTTTAAAAGTCAAAAAATACTAGAAAACTATTTTTAATAAAAACAGTAGCAACAATGTACCGGTATTGAGGACAGATGCCTGGATTTCCTGTCCTGAGTTTGGGGTGGGACATCGGGGCTTGGGGCAGGCCGCATTCCTCCCAGTCGGGGCGGTATTTGCATCAACAACCCTTCGGGCTTTCCCCAGAAGCAAGTCTGTGTCAAGGAGAATAAAGGAGCCTGTGTCACTGAGCATGGTTTCTGTTAATCAGTCGTGCCTTTTTCTCCCCTGCACTCCCAGGATTTTGGAGGCTGCCCGGTGTTCCCATTTGACTGACGCAGGCTTTACACTTTTAGCTCGGGTAAGACCTATGTCTTAAAAGGTAACCAAACGCTACTTCACCCCCCTCACTCAAAGTGACTTGGAGTGGTTTTGGAGGGTGCAAACACCTGCCTTCGGATATGGCAGCACCAAGCAGAAGAGTCTCCTCGGCTGTTTTGCCTGTTTTCAGTTGGTCAGAAAGTGAGCGTGGGCTGGGTTTGTAGCGGGTCCAGGCCCCTCTCTCTCCCTTGGTCAGGTGGGACCGCAGTAGAGGATGCCCTCCCTTCCTCGCACAGACCCCAGCTCAGCCTCCGACAGCCGCCCCTGCCTGGGTGGCACCCTGCCTCCGCTCCGTCTCCCATGTTGCCCTGCAGAGGCGGCCCACCGCGGGGCCCCTTGTCCTCCGGGGGATGCTGATACTGCTTCTCCAACCCCAGCCCTCACCCGCCCACTCTCTCTCAGCGCCCCGCCCCATGCCCTCAAAGAACCCGTCCTGCGCTACTGTCTGCAAGGAAGGAGCTGCAGCCCGGGCAGGCCTCCTCCCATTTCCCAAGTGAATAGGTTCAAAGGGCACCCGTCTAGAAATGCTGGCTGACTGGTCACTTAGGAACAGGACACTGAGCCAGTACTCGGGGACAGGGCAAGCCACCAGGGTAGCCCTCACAACTGACCGCCTGGTGAGTGATGTCCGTGGACTCTTTCAGAATTGCCACGACCTGGAAAAGATGGACCTTGAAGAATGCATCCTGGTGAGTGGACGCCAGCAGCCTCGTGGGGCTGTCCCTCAGCCCCTGCCAGCCAGCCGGTGTGGCCAGACATGGTGACTGGCCATTGCTCGGACAAACTTGCCCAGTGTGGGGGTCCGGGCCTGGGGACTTGTGAAGGCCATGGCAGTGGGACGTGTGAACTTCAGACAATTCTCAGTCACCAGCCAGCTACAGCCAAGTTCAGAATAGATCCATCTTTTGCTAAACATTAAAACAGTCCCATTTTCACAGAACTGGAGAGAAATGTTTGCATGTCCAGTGATGAGGTGACTGCACAGAATCCCGGGGATCCTCCTTGCCCACCCCCTCTTTGTCCCCTGCCCCGAGGTTCCCTTAGGGCAGCAGAGACCAGGGGACAGCTGTCTCCAGGAATGGGAGAGTTGAGGCAGCTGATGATGAGAGGCACTCCCTGCCGGAGTGTGCCTGGGAGGAGTTTTTAATTCTCTTTTGCGCCTCAATTCTCGGGCCGAGCAGCCAGGACGAGGTGTGAAGTCCTGGTGGGGCCACGCTGACGCCGCTTGTCTTCCCCCAGATCACCGACAGCACGCTCATCCAGCTCTCCGTGCACTGTCCCCAGCTGCAGGCCCTGGTGAGTGCGCGGCTGTGTCTGTCAGCCCTCGGAGAGGGAAGGCCCCTCCCACAGCGGCAGGGATCCGGGGCTCCTGCCAGTGAATGTGGCTTCATTCTTGGTTCCAGAGATGTTAGTTGGGCTCATGTGGGAGGCAGGGTATCTAAGTGTTAACTGCTTCCGTTTTAGGATGTGAACCTAACGTAGGGACCCGTGTCCTTACACTTCACTCAAGTTCCTGTTCGGCATGTCAGGCAGAGTGAAAACTGCACCTGCGTCTCATGTCCACATACACACAGAGTTAAAGGATCTAAAGTGAGCAGAGCAGGGTCACCCTGTCCCTCACATGCACATTTCACACCCAGCTATTTGCCCGGGAGCCTGGAGCAGGAGAATCCCTGTTCTTTAATCAGGGCCCTGGAAACTGTTACCCACCCCTGCTAGACACAGTCTCACTCAGTCCCATCCACAGCCCTGAGTGACTTGGGGACATCCTATTTTATTGGAAAAACTGAGGCTCAGAGTGGTTAAGGAACTTTCTCCAAGTTACACAGCTGCTCAGAGGCCGACCTCTTGACCTGCATGGGGTCTGGTCTTCCCAGTCCTGATACACACACCGGGTTTTTCTTAAGCCAGCTTTCTCTGTTGTCTCTGAACAGCTGTGTCAAGGCTAGAATTTTATAACATCATTAAAGTCCCATTTGGCCCTGAGATACTGTGCCCACCATTTTCCTTATGTCCACAGCTCTCTGCCCTTTGGACAGCTCCGGGACTTGTACAAAAGTTTGGGGTCAGAGTTCAGAGATGAGTCAGGAACCTACCTGTATCTGGATTCTGGCTAAATAGTTTCCCATCTACACATTACAGATAATTTTATAGTTCTAATGATGTCCTGACTTCAAAATTGGTTCAGATTCCACATAGGTGAGACCATAATAAGGTTTAAATCTTTCTCTGACTTCTTTCACTTAGCATAATGCTATCAAGGTTCATCTGTGTTGTCACAAAGGGCAAGATTTCCTTTTAAGATGGCTGAATATTTGACTATTCCACTGTGTGTGTCTGTCTCTGATTTTCTTCTCCTATGACTCTTAGGTTGTTTCCACATTTTTTTTTTTTCTGAAGTTGGAAACGGGGAGGCAGTCAGACACTCCCACATGTGCCTGACCGGGATCCACCCGGCATGCCCACCAGGGGGCGATTCTCTGCCCATCTTGGGGCGTCGCTCTGCCGCCACCGAAGCCATTCTAGTGCCTGAGGCAGAGGCTACAGAGCCATCCTCAGCGCCCGGGCCAACTTTGCTCCAGTGGAGCCTTGGCTGCGGGAGGGGAAGAGAGAGACAGAGAGGAAGGAAAGGGGGAGGGGTGAAGCAGATGGGCACTTCTCCTGTGTGCCCTGGCCGGGAATCGAACCTGGGACTCCCGCATGCCAGGCTGACGCTCTACCACTGAGCCAACCAGCCAGGGCTGTTTCCACATCTTGCCTTTTGCAAATAATGCTGCCTTAAACACAGAGGTGCATATAATCTTTTCGAATTGGCGTTTTTGTTTTCTTCAAATACTCAAAAGTGGAACTGCTGGATCATCTAATAGTTCTATTTTTAATTTAAGGAAATTACTGTTTTCAGTAGTAACTGCACCAATTTACATTCCCACCAATAATACACAAGGGTTCTCCTTTCTCCACATTCTCACCAATACTTGTTATATTTCTTGTCTTTTCTATAACAGCCATTCTAACAGGTGTGGTTTATGCTGATGCTGTACTGTTCTAAATGACTGTAACTTTATAATATACTTTGAAATAAGGGAGTACAATGCCTCCAGCTTCATTCTTAAGATTGCGTTTACTTATCAGGGTCTTTTGTGTAGTTCCATACAAATTTTAGGATTGTTTGTAAATGCCGATGGAATTTCAATAGGTATTGCTTTGGGTAGTTTGAACATTTTAACAATTTTCCGGCGTGGAATTTGTTCATTGGTTCTGTTCATTGATGCCTAGAAGTTCTCAGTACACTGTGTAGGCCTTTCACATCCTGGTTAAATTTACTTCTAGGTATAATATTTTATTCTTTTTCATGCAAATGTAAATTAGATTGTTTTCTCTTAATTCCTCTTTCTGCTAACTTGTTACTAGTGTATAAAAACACAACAGATTTTTGTATATTGACTGTGTATATATACTGCAGCTTTACTGAATTTGTTGGTTAGTTCTAACCGTAATTTTGGCAGCATCTGTAGGAGTTTCCATATGTGATATTTTCTGTAAATAGCAACAGTTTTACTTCTTCCATTGTCCCTTGCCTCATGGCTCTGGCACCCCCAGGAGAGCCTGGCGCTCTGCAGTATGGCAGAGGGGCGCGCACAAAGGCGGCAGCTCCTTCCGAGGTCTCTAGAAGGGATGAGTCAGCCCTTAGGCGTGGATGCGATTTTGAAGCCTGCCTGTCGGCTGCAGCTAGGATGATAAGCTAATAGGCCTCTTTTGCGGGAAGACACTGAGCTTCCTCGGACTGTTGGCGCTTGCTGTGCCCTTGAGGTGGCAGCAGCTTAATTAAGACTCTTTCTCTGTGGGTTGGTCCTGTGGGACTTACCAGTGGAAGCCCACCTGGCCACAGTAACTGGGCACCACAAATACAGCCAGGACACCAGACATGTAAAAGTTCCCCTCCGAGACAGTGGCACTCCGCAGTGTGGCCGAGGGTGAGTGCAGAGACGGTGCCCACCAGCTGGAGAGGCAGAAGGGGTGCACAGATACAGTACCCACCAGGCAGGAGTGCCCAAGACCACACCCACTAGTCTCTATCACCAGAGAGTACCAAGAAGACCCCCAAGTGGGTGTCTAGTCAGAGCCTGCCTCTCAGGCTGGTGCTCCAGGAAAACAAATGTGCCTCTCCATTTGTCCCGGTGCCCCCCGACTGGCCGGTTCCATGTGGGGGTCTGAGGGCTGGTGAGGCCAAGTGTTTCCCTTTAAGAACGGTTTCTCAGGCTGCTGGTCTTATGGCCTTGAGCCTGCTGGTTTTCCAAGCTAGTTCTTTGGGGGGCCTGTCTCTCAGGTATAGGTCTTAAAAGTTGGGGTTGCCCAGTGTGGGATTTTAACCCTTCAGTCAGCAGGGAGAAGCCCCGGGGTTTGTGTTCCGTCCAGCTGCGGGTCGCTGGCATTGATGGCCATATTGTGTCCCAACCACTCTCCTGCTTTCACATGGCCTTCTCTCACAGGCTCAATATGTAGAAGTCACTCAGCCAGTTTTTAGGTTTTTTTCCAGAAGTTGTTCCATCCGTAGCTCTGGACTGTTCATGGGAGGTGGTCAAGATCCTCTACGTCGCCGTCTTCAATAAGACCAAGCCTTGCGATGTTATTTGCTTTTACAGTATGAAAGGGGAGATCACTGCCCAGCTGCAGCTAACCAAGACCCGAGGGCCCCACAGCTCTGTGTTTGAACCTCCTGTTGATAAGTGGTGGCTCAGGTACTGCTTCCTGCTGGGCCGTGAGCCTTGGAATGAGGGCCTTGCAAACCTGTTCTTCTCCCTGCTGCAGAGTTTGTCCCACTGTGAGCTCATCACAGATGATGGAATCCTGCACCTGAGCAACAGCACTTGTGGCCACGAGAGGCTGCGAGTATTGGAATTGGACAACTGCCTCCTCATCACCGATGTGGCCCTGGAACACCTGGAGAGCTGCCGTGGCCTGGAGCGCCTCGAGTTGTATGACTGTCAGCAGGTCACCCGCGCAGGCATCAAGCGCATGCGGGTGAGTGGGGGGAGGGGGCAGGAGGCAGGACACCTGGCACAACTCCTAAGCCAGCAACAAACACTCGAGAACCTGCGTCCAGGTTCTCCGTCCTGTCCTAAACCCATGGTCGTGCACACTGATGTGCTACACTAGTGTCAATCAGAGCCCACCCTGGAGGAGTCAACTTCCAGAATGGGCTCCACGCAGTCTGGTGACGGTGGGGAAACAGCTGAGGCCTGCTCACTTGAACTTTGCCTGATTAGTGTGTGAGCATGTGGTAGTGCCGCGTGTGTGTAGTTTATGTAAGGTCTTGCCCTCAGGGCAGACTGCCCGCCCACCACTATGCAGGGCCATTTTGCTGTTTGTTTGCCTGAGAAGTGGTTTTCCCCTGCTGGCCCGCCTTTGGGAGACTCATTAAATGGTAATGGCCCATTGCTGTCTGGCTCTGGAGTTTCTCTACCATCTGCCTGAATCCAGTGTGGACCTGCCTGGCCTCAGCCACTGGCATTACAGGTGATCAGCACCCTTATAAGGGGCTTGAGGTCATTACAGTAGGAGGTCGAATGTGGTCTTGGCTAATTTCCAGGTGAGAATGCTTCATAGAATGTGGCCTTCTTTCCACGCATAGCTCACCCTCATCATTTTCCTGACCATGCTTTAAGTTTTGACCTTGGCCTTGAACCCTGAAACAGTCCCGTGATGCTGCAGCAGCCGAGAACCCAGGGCCAGTGACCACCCACGGGCAGCAGCAGTATTAGTTTTCCTTGTCTTCAGTCTGTACGGGGGGTGTGTTATATAAACAGGAAGAGCTCTAACCCACCCCAGAAATTCTTGACTGTTTGCCTAATAGTAAAGTGAGGCTGATTCTACATGGAGAGCTATGGGCTTCTTTAGGACTGTGCCTGTGACCCCAAAACCATCAGCATTTAACGATGATTCGGCTTCATTTCCAGGCGCAACTCCCTCATGTCAAAGTCCACGCCTACTTCGCGCCTGTCACGCCCCCGACAGCAGTGGGAGGAAGTGGGCATCGGCTGTGCAGGTGTTGTGTCATCCTCTGACAGCAGCTGCCCGGGCCCCCTGCACGAGGAGCTGTCCCTTCCTCCAGAGAAGACCCGAGTCTTCCCCACCTTCGCCGCCGTCACCACAATCTGCTGACTCTCCACTGGAAAGGCACGTACAGGTAAAGACTTCTGTAGGGACTGTAGTAACTCTGGTGATAGCTGTCACCTTTATTCTGCTGCGATGCAATCAAATCGAAAGCCTTGTGGCAAGAGTGGTCTCAGTGCAGCCAGGACTGCAAGAAACCTGCGTCCTTGAGGGGGGTGTGCTCTCCTAGGTACAAAGTCCTGTCCTCGGCTTTGCTGGCGTTCCTCAGACAGACCACCAGTGTTAGCACAAACTGAGCAGAGAAAACAAGCTGCTGATTTTCTACCTGATACTTCAGAGTGGCCTACTTTAATCCACAATGATTCCATTTTGATTAGCAGGACTTTTCCACTTTGAAGATTAAATAGCAACTTTATCAAAGTGACTATACTGCAAATTCATAATACCTGATAGTTTTATATGTAGAGACTTATGTGGAAGACACGTTAAGAAGTTTCCATGAGACACCAAAGAAATGAGGACTCTAAACTGGGCGGAGCAGGGTCTTCACCTCTGTAACTTGTCATATACACTTTTGGGGACCAAAAAACCAAAAACTGAAAAAGTCAACTCCGAGTTCATGTTGCTTTGACTGGAAATTTTAAGTTCTGGCATATGCTATAGCACAGTTTCATTACAGGAGAAAAGCTAATCATGTCATATCTCACAAAATTTGGGGGACCTTAAAGCAATAGAATTGAAAAAGGTTTACGTTACCTATAATATAATCAATTAAAAATAATGAATGGATGCATGTAGAATGGGTGTGGTTTTTTCCCAAGTTTATTTTAAAATTTTAGAAATCAAATTACACCAGACTATTCAAAAGTTTTACACACTTAAAACTCAGATCAGTCAAGTGTTGGCACCTTTTAGATTCAAAATATAAAAATGAATAATCCACTACAATGCCTAAGTCAGAGGGTTTATTGCTATAATCTATGGCAGATTTATCTGAGCAAAACGATTTTCCAAATTCAAGATCTTCCCAATGTTATCTCAAATCAGATAAGATGATCTAGTTTATGCCTGTGCTCTTCACATTTGTGATCTTACTAAAGACCAGGAACCCATCACACCACCTTCATGGTGACCTTGTGTTAATGGCAGCTGACGGAGATCATGAGAAGCTGGAGTAACAAACACACCAGGAACAGTGTTCATTTCTCATGACTAGATGAAAAGTTTTAGAAGCATTTAGGATACAGTGCCACAGCTGCATTCTAGGTAGAGAGGGCACAAATATATACAACCCCATAAATCAATTTAACTGGGATTACCACAATAAGCATTTAAGTCCTGACAATTTTACTGCTTTATGATATACTCTGGTATTCACTGGTCTAAAAATAATGTGTATACCACAGCAGTTACTTAAATATACATTTGTTCCACCGGGAGTGGGAGAAATGACTGATGCAGGACGCTATTTAAATAAAACATAACATAGATGTGCTTTAGTGATTATGAATTATATAGTTTCTGTTTTATGTAAATGATAAGGGTCCTCTTGAGTCAGGACACAACCCATCACAGCTACTGTACTCACTGCTCCAAGACCCATGACCTCATTCACAAAACAAGGGAACCTCTGAAAAGAAAATCTGCTTCAGGTGTAGAAGTTACTGGAATAACACATCCTCAGTTGCATGAGCTTTGAGAAAACAACACAGGCCTCGCCTCTTATTTAACATTTGGACTGGTGTGTACTCAGAACGTGTACACAGGGCCTCTCGACTCTATGACTTGTGACACCGGCAGGAACTTGGATTTTAAATGAGACACAGGTTTGCAAAACAGTTGGAAACATTTATTATACTGAAATGTATACATCCTACTATTAAAAAAAAAAAAGAAAACAAAGTAGCAAATTTGCTGGTGCCATAATTTAACTTGTTTCACTGGGACAGACTACTGCTCAACACCACTTGGTGTAATTTCAAGTCTGATGAGCTTTTAATTATTTTTATCCAACTTCTAAAACCTGATAAGGAATTCAAAGTAGCACACAGCATTATATGACATTTATTGTTCCATAAATCTTGAGACTCAAAAAGGAATGCTAAATAGATAAGCAAAACTAAAACAATTATAGAAGCTCACTCCTTTCCCAAGTGATTGGTACAGAAAACATGGGTCATACAAAAGCAAAGGGGAGATGACAGAAAGGAAGGCTCTCCTACTTTATGATCTATGAGAGTTACAGATGTTTTAAAACCAAAGATGGAAATACTTAGCCACAGTGCTTCTTTGTATCAGACAACTCCCTTTATGAATAAAACAAAAAGTGTCAAAGCTTTTACCCACTCAAGTAGTTTTATCTTCTAGGAGAGATTTTAAATTCCAAATGACTCATTCCTATTTCTGTCCCACAAATATAAGGATCAAATAATACATTCAAAACCAAGACACCTGCTAAATGGCAGAGATGCTCTAATTAAAGTGGAATTGAAGTTTAAGAATAAAGTAGGCGTGCTACACCACAGGCCTCAAAATGCTTGCTGATGACTTTTGGGAAAGGCTTTGGGTGAAGGGAAGAGATAAAGATAGGAAAAATTGCAAAAACAGTGGGTTCCCTTTGAGAAGCATACGGGTAGGCAAGCATTCAGTTTTGTGAAAGAGGCAATCTTTATAGAAAAAGAAATTTATGTGGAGTATAAAAAAAGCCTCTAAATAATCATTAGAATGTTTACTCATGATTGTAAAGCTCAGTATCTGAGAAGTGTAAGGAATTTTCACGGTACAATTTAGTGTTTGATTTGTGATGTCTAGTGTTCCAAGAATTATTTCCACTTGTTGATAATGAAGACCCCTTAACACCTAATCAGAAACTCGACTTCTTCTGCTTAGGTCACTATTCCAATGTCAGGGTAAGGCTTTAAACATTTTAAGAAGGGGAAGGTGCAGGGTGAGCTGAGGGGCAGTGGAGGACAGAGGGATGGAGGAAAAAGAGAAAGAAAACCACGTAAGCTTAAAAGGCAATGGGGTTTCAAAAATGAAAACCAGAAACAAAATGCTAAAAATGGAAGCAGAAGCAAGAAGTTTTTCAGTAAATCTGTGACAAAGCAGAAACACAGAAGTCTCTGTACCTATTAGGATTTACGCTGATCCTCTTGCCAAGGTACTCTGATAATGCAGCTTGCTTCCAGCCCGTCCTCCCACATGGCTCTTCCCCAAACGCATGGTCACGGGTGACGCACGCCTTAGACATGATTTCTTCTGAGAAGGCGCCCCGCCTCTTACCTGCCCAGCAGTCACCGTCTCAGCGCCCCACGTCCCCGCAGATAGACCCCGTGCTGGCTGCACAACAGCATTGTCCCCAGCCCCCGGTCAGCAGAAGGGTCAGGCAATAAAGGCCGGACTGGCACAGAAAGGTAAATGCCCACAGACGTTTTTACATTCATTTCCAAACCGCATACAGTGTAAAAAGACAAGAGGCCGCTTCTGGGAGGTCTGTCTCGGGCCTCCACCAGAGAGGCAGGCAGCCTGCTGTCCCGACGTGCTCACTCCCACGAGGACGCTTGGCTATGGCAGTGACAGTGAGGAGATTCGCCTCTCATACAGCTCATTAGAAAGGTCATCTTGTGTTTTCAATATGAAACATTTCATACAGTAAAATCCAATTCCAAGACTTCTTGGATTCAGTCTTCACACACTTTTAAGTGTGACTTTATTTGGTACTGAATATAGTTCCAACTGTATTAGACATCATTTCAAAATGATGTGGATACCACCACTATTTTCAACTGCAGAAAAAGGAAAGAGAACATAAGTTTTTTTAGCCAGACTTAGGAAAATAAAGATTAAATTGAAAACTCACAGAAATCTATAAGCTCCTCCCCCACTACACAGGTTCCCTTCGAATAAATGAAAAACAAGGACCATTGATGACCATGCTGCACTCCTGCCCCCTCGGGCAACTCCCCGTGCACACCCTCGTCAGACACTATGCCCACCCTGCTGTCGGCTCCCAGCACCCACAGGCCCTGCCCATTCCAGCAGGGGGCTGCGGGCAGAGCAGCGAGAGCCCCATGCCGGGCGGGACAGCCAGCTCTGCACCACGCGGACGGAGACTGAGGCTTTAGCCAACCTTTCTGGAAATAAGTTCTGAGTATATCTGAAACATTTAAAACCTATATCACTACTTTTGCCTTATGCCCTAGGCAGTGCTCGGCAAACTCATTAGTCAACAGTACAATTGAAATTTCTTTTTGAGAGCCAAATTTTTTAAACTTAAACTATATAGGTGGGTACATTCCTTATCGAAGTAGCGCCGGCACCTGGTATTTTGTAGAAGAGCCACCCTCAAGGGGCCAAAGAGCCGCATGTGGCTCATGAGCCCCAGTTTGCGGAGCAGGGCCATGTGTCAGGAAGTGGGGGAAAGCAGTACAGGTGCGGAGCAGAGCCGTGTCTCAGGAAGTGGGGGAAAGCAGTACAGGTGCGGAGCAGGGCTGTGTGTCTCAGGAAATGGGGGAAAGCAGTACAGGTGCGGAGCAGGGCCGTGTCTCAGGAAGTGGGGGAAAGCAGTACAGGCATTCATCAAGGAACAAAGGAATTTTGTCACGTGGATGGAAATCTGAGAAATGGCACAGAGACTGGAGGGATTGCCCTGTGCTGCCTGAGAGAGGGCTGTCCTCAACTTCACAGAGTGCTACCATGCAACTAATTATAGTATGAATGCCCCCTTTTAAATGTGAGCTTTGCAGAGGAAAAACTGTATTGCTTCAAGCAGATGGGATCACGGTGAAGCTGTTTGTGAGAGTAAAAGAAAAAGGGAACCAGTTTAGAGTCAACACCCAGCCCTCCATGCGAGCTGACACAATACGCAGCACATCAGGCCAAAGGCGAACTCGAACTTTCAGCAGTTTTGGGCTACTCCCTTCAAGAGTGACTCCCAAGAAAGGGTGACAGTGACATCCTGCCCTTCAAGGTGCAGCCTTTGTGCTAACCTAACATTTTATTATTTTTTTTAATTTTTAATTTTATTTATTCATTTTTAGAGAGGAGAGACAGAGGAGAGACAGAGAGAGAGAGAGAAGGGGGGAGGAGCTGGAAACATCAACTCCCATATGTGCCTTGACCAGACAAGCCCAGGGTTTTGAACCGGCGACCTCAGTGTTTCCAGGTCAGACACTTTATCCACTGCGCCACCACAGGTCAGGCCCATCTACATTTTAATTTTGCATTTTAAAATCCCTTCTTACAGACTCTCCTCCCACCCCCCAGACAGAGAGTCAGAGAGAGGGACAGACAGGGACAGAGAGATGAGAAGCATCAATCATTAGTTTTTCATTGCGCATTGCAACACCTTAGTTGTTCATTGATTGCTTTCTCATATGTGCCTTGACCGCGGGCCTTCAGCAGACTGAGTAACCCCTTGCTCGAGCAAGTGACCTTGGGTCCAAGCTGGTGAGCTTTTGCTCAAACCAGATGAGCCCGCGCTCAAACTGGCAACCTTGAGGTCTCGAACCTGGGTCCTCTGCATCCCAGTCCGACACTCTATCCACTGCGCCACCGCCTGGTCAGGCCCTTCTTACAGACTTTTAAGGATCAACAAAATGGCAATCAGTACATACTTATCAATAATTACTTTATAAGTCTAGGCCCTGGCTGGTTGGCTCAGCGGTAGGACGTCGGCCTGGTGTTTGGAAGTCCCGGGTTTGATTCCCGGTCAGGGCACACAGGAGAAGCACCCATCTGCTCCTCCACCCTTCTCCCTCTCCTTTCTCCTCTCTGTCTCTCTCTTCCCCTCCTGCAGCCAAGGCTCCATTGGAGCAAAGTTGGCCCGAACTCTGAGGATGGCTCCATGGCCTTCACCTCAGGTGCTAGAATGGCTCGGGTTGCAGCGGAGCATCGCCCCCCGGTGGGCATGCCGGGTGGATCCCAGTCGGGCGCATGCCAGATTTGTCTCTCTACCTCCCCACTTCTCACTTCAGAAAAATAAAAAATAAAGTCTATAAATGCAGCAATAAAAAGACATAGGATGGCTAAATGGATTTTAAAAGTGACCCATCTTATGAGATTTATCAGGATGATCACTTAGTTATATAGTATCTAATATAGTGTATGTGCATCTGAGGGCCACTCAGGTTTGCTTCACCCTCTGGAGTAAGGGCTCCTTGGACTGTTTTGCTCAAGACCTTTCTAGCACCACAAGTACGAGGTCTGACAAAGGTGCTCAGTGAAACGCTGGTTGAATAAACTGAGAGTTCCCCCCAGTCATCTAGGACTGACTTCTCATCTGTGTTGGCAGTTAATTTCTATTACAACCATTAGAAATATTCTCTGGATTCATTTTTCAAACTCTTCTTAAAATTAGCAAAGCCAGCATTTCAACAGTAAACACAAGATGAGCACTGACTACAGGCACACATTATTTCCCACAACTCCAGCATTTTAAGACACATGCACACACTCAATGTACCTTTTACTGTGGAGAATAAAAAACAGCTCTCATCCTGAAAGTTCTGAACCATCTAGAAGGAGAAAGCAGAGGTAGTTAAGATCCAACTGTCTTTTTGTGACTGATTAAAAAGATTAAAATTAGTAAGTAAAGGAAAATGGTCACAATATCCATATTGCTGCACAAGTACAGGACATGACGGCCCAAACGGCACTTCCTGAATGCAGTGTCAGGCGGTAGAAATGTACACCTGCGCACTGGCGGCGGCAGCTCGTGGTGGTCCTCCAGGGTCATGTCAGTGCCAGCTGACCCACTGGGGAGCATTCCGCCTAGATCCTGGGAATACTGTGTTTCTAACGTCACTGTTTTTTAAAATTAGTCATCAAATAGTGGACAAAAGGAAAACACATCAAATGCCTCTCTCCATAAAAGGGTCAAAGCCCCACTAACCTGCAGTGCCCCCCCACTCCCAGTGAGTGTCTGAATTAAGAGTGGAGGTGAGTCACAGTTCTCTGTGGTCTGTAGTCCTTATATGACAGGGATACCTGAAACTTGGTTATAAACTGTTACAAATTTTGATCCCTAACTTTCTGAAATGATTTTCTTGAGTACTTGTTAAAAGAAGTCACAGAACTTTTCTATAGTTCTTCAGTGGTACGTATAGAAGTAAACACCAGTGGAGTGGGGGAAGCAAACGGGCATGCCAACTTAAGTTACCTGGTCACTGACAAGAATGTGAATACCCGTGGGACCCTGTCTGTAAACCTGGTTAATCTGGTGGAAAGGAATATTAAACACCAGCGCCAGTTTTCTAGCAACTTCGGAGGCAACCATTTCTTCCAAGTAGATTGCATGATAAACTGAAATAAAAAAGATAACAGCATTTTAGCAGTAATCTTTGTTTCCCACTTGGACCTACAGGAAGATCACAACTTTTAAAGTACTAAAAATATAAACATTAACAGTAATTTTTGTACAAAAGGATCTGAGGTTTTAATTTTTCTTAAAAACAAACAGAATTGACTGCAAATGAGCCCCGGAGCTCTTTCTGGAGTAACGGATCTACACTGGATTGTAGTCACGGCTGCAGAACTGTACATCTACTAAATATCACTGAATTATGTGTTCACAATGGGAGGGTATTAGAGCGTATAAATTGTATCTGAAGGAAGCTCTTTTAAAAAATGATGAGTTTCTAGCATATATTAACAAACCTAAAAAGGCCATAGTTTTTGATTCATTAATCCTATGACTGGGAGTTTTTTCTTAAGGAATAAAAGTCGTCTCTCCTTCCCTGCAAAATTAAAAAGATAGCACGCAAAAAGAAAGCTAAGGATGTGGACAGTGAAGCCTCTGCTACTTTACAGAAGGTCCCAGGCAGCCCAACTACTGTCCTGAACACAGGATCCCGCAGCCGGGCTGATTCCTGTAGGGCCGGCTCGGTTACTAGTGACTCAAGCCAGGTTCTCATCAGGAATATCGGTGCTAGAACTCTGCTTTCCCAAGTGAGGGTTTTTTCTTGTGTATTTATTAAGTATAGTAACCCTTGCCAATTATAGACTATGAAAAGCTTAGAAATTGAAACTGTAATCAGGGTGCAGGGTCAAATTAGAACATAGCCAGGCTTTTGGGCTCTGACACTACAATGGCAGAGCTGTCTGCAAAGTCAAAATGTTGACTGCCTGGCCTTTAACAGAAAGTCTGCTGATCTGCGTTCGGGTTAAATTTGCCAGTATCTCCACACACACCTCCACAAACACGCATGTTTTGTTTTTTTTTCCCTTTTTTAATTTCCATTTCTCTGATGTTTAGTGATGTTAAACATTTTTTCATATGCCTACTGACAAACACGCATGTTTTGGTTTTTGTTTTGGGATTTTTTTTTTCAGGGACAGAGAGAGAGTCAGAGAGAGGGATAGATAGGGACAGACAGGAACAGAGAGAGATGAGAAGCATCAATTATCAGTTTTTTGATGCGACAACTTAGTTGTTCATTGATTGCTTTCTCATATGTGCCTTGACTGCGGGCCTTCAGAAGACTGAGTAACCCCTTGCTCAAGCCGGTGACCTGGGTCCAAGCTGGTGAGCTTTTTGCTCAAGCCAGATGAGCCCGCGCTCAAGCTGGCCACCTCAGGGTCTTAAACCTGGGTCCTTTCGCATCCCAGTCTGACACTATCCACTGTGCCACCACCTGGTCAGGCAAACACGCATGTTTGAGGGCACACCTTCCAAGTATACTGCTCACAAAAATTAGGGGATATTTTATCACTTTATATTCATTTTGAAATATCCTCTTTATATTCATTTTGAAAATGACCCCAAATGGGAGAGCTCACAGCAGTGATGCTTTTCCTGGGAGTTTTTAGTAAGATTCAAACCACAAAGTAGCTTTCAGAGCTCTAGCCCAATTAGAGCAGGCAACTGCCTCTTTGTCCATTTCCCCTGAAAAGATCTGAATGTTGCCTTCTGCTTCGGAATGTGGAAAGAGGGGAGAGATTACCACACACCCACTTCACAAATGAGAATACACACGTTTTTTTTTTTTCTTCCAAGGACCATGTTTGGGGGAGGGGGTACAGGGTTTTGGTCTCTGCCCCCATCCAACACTCTCATTATATAATCAAGGAAATCTGCAGGATAGCGAAGCCTCCCAATGCAAGGATGATGACAACAGTATATTTACAATGACACAGGACCTGACACCGACTCACCACAGAGCTCACCATGCTGGCCGGAGGCTTGTCTGAGACCAGGCCTGCAGTCAGCACTGCACAGGTGCATCTGTACACATGTGATAGGTTTTCTCCCCCAGTCAGCAAAATGGTTAGAAAGAAAAACCCTCCTAGCCTGCTTTCTTGCCAAGATACCAATGTCATATTCATCACTGCACCTGAGGTTTTTTTAAAAAGGCAGCCAAATCTCCAAGCCTTCAGTCTCGCCCTTCCCTCATTAAGTATTCTGGCCTACAGGGCCATGTAAAAGCAGAGCGCTGTCTGTCCTGCGGCCGAAGTCCCCAAGGTCAGCCGCGGCTCTCGAGTTCATGCTGCCAAGACTCCCGCTTCAGCAACTCCCTGGTCCTGATGGACAGGAGTCCTTCAAAGTCCTAGGCAGATCCTTCCGGTGTGTGCCCCAGCACCAGAGAGAGATGGGAAGCTGGGATGCCCTCAGTACCTACCATAGGCTGTCCCACTGTCGTTCTCGGCTCCACTGCCGGCAGCCTGCCGCCCCTGCAGCGGAGAGCTGCCCGGCTGCTCCTGGCAGACGTAGATGGTTAGGCGGGGCCTAACCGACCTGTAATCACAAGAGGCCACTCGTGAGCCCGGGAGAGGAAGCTGCCTCCCTACACGTACAGTTGACAACTACAGGAATCTAAGTGCTAGTTCCTTATAAGAACTTGACAGTGTTATTTCATTATGCAAAATAATTTACTAATAAAAATATAAAAACACACACCTCACACCAACTATCACAGGTGGTCTAATCTGATGATCCAGACTCTAAACCACTGAGATGGTCTGTCAGATGCTGGTAAATTTAAGTTTCAAGATTAAGTCAACAATTTAAAGTCAGTATGATTCAATTTTAATGGAATTCTCACACAAGTCTAGAAATAGCAATGATAGTAAATTTTAAAAGCCAGCAGTTTACGGTTCTTTCATTTAATTCATAGTTAGGAGTTTACATTTTAAGTAAGTGTTTAGTAGTAATATGACCTTGAAAACCATAGATTCTGTATAGCTCACCTAAATGAGAAGTTTGTTTTCTTGGCCACAAACCCAGTCGTCTTCAAGAACTCAGTACTGCCCATGTGCATTGCTACCAGTCTTACAGTCTACCTCTGCCCTCATGAGTGCCCGCATCATATCTGGGCCTGCCCTGAAGGTGTACACAAAACAGTCTTCTCGTGAGCACGGCGCTGCCTGTGCTCCGCAGCGCACACAGGCACACGCCCGCTGAGTGTGGGGACACATTCTGCCCGAACTCCCACAGAGGAAGCGAGACAGTCCTTTAAACGCGGCCTTTTACCTTGACTTCAGTGAGTTATAGAGCCGAATTCCATCGGCCGCACCACAAATTTGTACTAAGTCTTCCTTTGTCAGTTTTAATAAGTCAGCACCTGGAGAACAGCATAAAGAGAGTCTTCTCAAAGAAATGGAAAAAGAGCCAGCAGGACTGGCTGCTTTATGGTATCTGTCTCTACACAGTTAAATGACACGAAAACACAAGACTACACCCACAGACATGCACAAACCATCCCGGTCTCCTGTAAACAACATAACGTAAGGACACAGACACCCATCACCCCACTCCCGCCCCTTTCTCAGAGCCGGAGAAAAACGCTCGCTCTTCCACATCCTGTGTGAAGGAGCCTATGCCCAGCAGCTGGTCAATCAGGTGGACGAGTGGGGCTGACAGGACTGTCTGCCCCAGGACAGGGTGTCACCGCCTGCACTATTTTGGCCGTGTAGAGGGTTGTATGGGTAAACACAGTTTTGACCCCAGATAATTTATTACTTTGAGATCATTCAGACCAATCTTTTATTTTACAAAAAGAAGAAATGGAAGCCCAGAGTTTTGGGAACTTGCCTAAAGTCACACACGAATTGGTAGGACACCTAGACACCGGCCTCCTTCTGCAACATGCAGTGAGTGGCCACCGTGCTGTAACAGCTGTCAGAGCGGCCTGATGTAAGGTGAAGCAGGGCAAAGGACTGCACGTTATACCTTAAGCTCTCTCCCACAAATGCCTGGTAAGTATAAATGACACGTCTAGATTTGCTGTACAATACAACAGAAAAGCGGAGGGAGTGGTAAAGAATAAGACTAACCAAAGGTTGGTCATTTTTGAAGCTGGGGATGGTTATATAGGAGTCTGTCACATTCTACCCTGTACTTTCTGTTTGAATGTGTCCACAATCTTGTTTTTTCCTTTTATTAAGACTCGAGATGTAGTTTGTATTGGGAGAATTAAGATGCCCTCTCTGATTAAGGCATGACTTCCAAAATCTACTAGCCTTAATCCTCTCACCTAAGGACAAATATCCACTCACCTACATAACAAGGTGATGGGGTTATCTTTCTACTGTTGAGGCTCTGAATGTGAGAGCCTAATAGTTCGTAAAAGAAATGGAGGCCAGAGGAGCACATTTCTTGAGACACGAGCACTGATGGAGTCAGTTCAACAAAGACAGGCCCTTTAACCTATCGGGACTCATTACATGCCTCTGAAAACAGGGCTCACAGCTGTGACCAAAGGTGGGTGTGGGCACATCCTGAACCCCTCCACAGAATTGGACATTCACTGCACAACCTTTTTCAAAATGTGATGCTCAAGAGGCAGAGAGCATGAACTCAATTCCTCACCATTCTACTGCCCAGAGGCTCAGGGTGAAGAGGCCACGCCCTGTGACCACTGGTCACAGTGGAAAGAGCTCAGAAGTCTCTAGGTGGAGATACGTATCTGTCTAATTTAACAGGCAAACCTGGGACTTCCCTCAGTTCCAACAGTCAGCCTCTTTTTTTTTTTAATTTTATTTATTCATTTTTTTTTTACAGAGACAGAGAGAGGGAGGGATAGATAGGGATAGACAGACAGGAACGGAGAGATGAGAAGCATCAATCATTAGTTTTTTGTTGCGCATTGTGACACATTAGCTGTTCACTGATTGCTTTCTCATATGTGCCTTGACCCCGAGCCTTCAGCAGACCAAGTAACTCCTTGCTTGAGCCACCGACCTTGGGTCCAAGCTGGTGAGCTTTTGCTCAAACCAGATGAGCCCATGCTCAAGCTGGCGACCTCAGGGTCTCGAACCTGGGTCCTCAGCATCCCAGTCCAATGCTCTAACCACTGCGCCACTGCCTGGTCAGGCTCCAACAGCTTCTGTATGGGTTTCACTCTTCATCTGTCTTTATGGGGGGTACAGATGCTTTTCTTTATCCCACACAATGAAATTTGTAAATTTCCTGTTTTCCACAGCTAAGAGGTTTTATTTAATCATACAGAAATGTGGCTGGAAGCATGACTTCCATCCAGTCCTTTAATTTTAGAGAGACAAAGGACGACACAAGAACGGCTAACCATCACACAAGCACTGCAGTAAACGGACACAAAGGAAGCCACGTTCTCTGTGCAGTCAAGCCTCCCCAGGCCGGGGACGTGCACACACGTTCTGTCTTCTTAAAGAGCTCCAGCTGCACTGTCCTGGCCCCACAGCCAGGCGGGCAAAGGATAGCGTTTCTCAGGACTTGGTGGCCAGGACATGTCAGTCAGTGTTTTGTAGGAAAAGGATCCCAGGGCCAAATATGTTTGGGGAAAATCTCCCACCTGCTGTATCTCTTACTGTCCCTCTATGTTTCCTACTGCACCACCCGATGAAGCACTTGTAAAATTCCACTACGTATTCTCTTAACCTACTGTACAACATTCCACTTCAGAGTGATAAACCACACCTGAGCACGCTCATACCGTGCAACACTACAGAGCAATAGAGGGACAAACTACTGCTGCACACAACTCAGACTGAGTCAATGGCATTATGCAGTGTGAAAAAAACGCCAATCTCAAAAGGTCACATACTGTATTATATTTCATTTATTTAACTTCTTCAAATGACAAAATCACAGACAGAGAACAGATTACTGGTTGCAGGGACTAGAGGATTGGTAGTGGGGGTTTCAAAAAGGAACCCCTGTGCCAGCGCACTTCTGCGCCGTCAGTGGCTGTGCGGATCTATGCGTGTGAGAAATGACAGAACTGTGCGCACAGTGCACCAATGTCAAGTACAGGGTTCTGATACTGTACAAGAATTCTGTGAGGGTACGCTATACCCTGGAACACCTCTGTACTATCTTTGCAATTTACTGTAAAGCAAAAATTACTTCAAAATAACACTTAGTGAAAAACTGTGCAGGAGGGTATGTGCCTGTACACAAACGAGGGCAGCCAGGCCCGGGAGGTGGCGCTGCAGTGGGCTCCACTTCCTGAGCCTGACGGTGTACCGCAAGTATGCAAGGTCACCCGGGAGCCTTGGGGACAGGCACACGGGGCTTCCCTGCACAGCAGCTCACAGCCTTTCATGAATCTATAATTACTTTAAAATTACAACAACAAAAAAAGCTAATGAAAAGTACAGAGAGAAGCAAGTATATAAAATATACCTGTGTATGCCTGCACACATGTACACACACACACATACCTGAAAAATTGGAGAACAGTCTTGTGTAGGAAGAAAATCTGTTTTTGAGCAGCCACTGCTGTGTTTCCTGGGTTGTCGCTGAAGGCTGAAGTTGCTATTAACAAAGAAAATTAAAATAAATAGAAGAAACTATTTAAACTTAAAAAAAACCCACAACACCCAGGTTACTTGCATGTTCTTTCTTTTTTTTTTTCAATTATCATGATTGTTTTTAATTTAGAAATTAAATTTAATGGGGCAACATTGTTCAATAAGAACACATAGGTTTCAGGCAAACATCTCTATGGCATTTGAACTAGTATGTTCTAAAGAAGAACACAAAAATCCTCCATGTTTGAAGTAAAAAAAACAAACAAAAAGAACACCCAAGACTAGCCTAGGTCTGACTACTGGTGACCTGAACAATGAGTGGGGCTCTGTCAGAGCCTTAAAAACACAGGGCCCAAAAAGCGTCTGACGGTTTCAGGAACAAGCAACTTACTTCACTAGAGGTTTGTGAAACTCCATCTCCCTGATGATTCGGGGAAGAAGAATTGCTGAGGACAAGGAAGAGGGGAGGAACAGACAGGTATCAGTCACATGTACACACACACAATCAAGGCATTAAAGGCTTTTAAACTAGGTAAATTTAAAAAAACACTGTGTGACAGAACAGTATCAACTTGCAATAAGAATGTTGGCACAACTGGTCAGGGGTGAATACGCTGATGATATTAAGACAAGATGCTGTTAATTTGTGCCTCCTTTGTCCTACTAAGAGATTCAAGTTGTATGGAACCAAAGGGCTCTGGGGTAACAAGAAAATGAAGGATATTCATTTATTTTAGTTGAAAAAAAAAAGTGAGAAATCAATAAAGATAAGCAATTGAAAATAGCTGCACTTTTAGAAAACAATGGCCCTGGCAGGACAGCCCAGTTGGTTCGAGTATTGTTTTGAAGCTCAGAAGTTGCTGAATAGAACCTGTCAGGGCACATACAAAAACACATCAATATTCCTGCCTCTCTCTAAAATCAATAAATTAAAATAAATGAAAACAACTAAGTATAAGAAGTGGTATGATAATCCTAAATTAAAATGAAAATTGATGCCCCTTTAATTAATACATTTAGCCATGATTAAAAAGGGTGAAATTCAAGAGAACAAAGGAAACAAATGTATACCATTGTCCTTCTGTTTCTGAGGTAAAACAAAAATGAAACAACGCCCAGGGAATGTGGCGCCCGAGCGCCCGCCTCCTTTCTTAGCACTTGTCAAGTTTTATTTTATATAGATTTATTATGTTGATAGTTGACTGTTTACCATCCTCCTTTACCCACCAGAACTTGGGCTCCTCAGAAGGGACCTGTCACTTAACTATCACTGCACCTGGAACAGTGCTGGGCACTGTGGGCTCTCAGGAAATACTGTCAGCCAGGACATGAATCACAGCTTATCTCTGGTATAATAATCATGTTCTGAGATAACTCAGGCTGGTCTCCAGGTCTCCTCCCTGTCTCTGAGTCCAAGAGTGTTTTTCTTTAGTTGTCCATGATGGCTTATTGAAGGTACCTCGCAAGCCTGGGGTTTCGAACCACTGACCTCACTGCTTGTAGCCGAGGTTCCAACCGCTGCGCCGCCGCAGGCCAAACTGTTTTTCTATTCTTAAAGCACATAACTGAAATAAGCTTCCTCATCAGCTTTCCCTGTTTGCATTCCCTCAAACCATATGCTGAAACCTCCCCCCCCCCCCCAGTATGACAGACAGTATCAGGAGGTGAGGCCTAAGCCTCCAGACAACAGGAGAGTTCTGACCTGACCTAACTGGAAATTCCCCTGGGGGACCGCGGCACCCTCAGGATGCTGAGGCAGCTCCTGCTCCCGCTCGGGACTCACGAGAGACTTTGAGCTGCAAGTCCAGGCCAGTAACAGAATAATCCAAGGCCACCATTCCCATTTCTAAAACACTGTAAGTCCTTAGGAACGAAGTCCTTCCTTGAAGTTTAAACACTGACTTTTAAAAAGAGTGTATCTATCAGAAGGGAGAAGAAATGGAGCAGAAATAACCCTTGCTTGATATGGTGAGCATTAAAGACAAATGTACTTTATAGTAACTGCAATCTTAACATATTCAAGTCATAGTTTCACCTTCAAATCTCACTGCTCTTTCTCTATGAACCCCATTAATGTTATTTTTATCTCACAGAGAATGTGTCTTGAAAGTGCCCCTTGCCACAATGCCCAAAGTCTGTGAATGTGGGGGGCAAGGGGCCGGGCAAAGGCTGGCAGGTGAAGAAAAGGTGGTTTTCCTCTGAAATCCGAGAGGCTGTTCCCGTGACACGCACTAAGATAAACAGGCAGGGGCTGCTGCAAACGGAGGGAAAGGGAAACAGGAGCATGAGCAGCAGCCAGCCCCAGGCACGGTGACGCACGCAGATACCTGTCGGGGATGCTGCACGTGCTCTGCTGAGGGGAGGTGAACGTGGGCGCTGCGGACGGGCTGTTGTTCGCATAGGCTGTCGGGGTATCGGGCCACGGAGAACACTAAGGATAGAAACAAAAACAAATTAGTGATGTGCTTTTAAAGTATGTGGAAGAAACACTTCGTATTTCACTCTCTAGTCTGGCCAAATAAGAAGAGTATGAAACACAAGACACCTGACACTCATCAAGCAACCTCATGGAAACGTATCGAATTTCCTTCTGTGTAGCAAGAAAATTTTTACCTGCTGTATGCATCTAGACACTGATCAAGTCTAGAGAAGACAGGAAGTGATGGTAGCAGCAAAACTTTATGATGGCATTTAAAATGTATGCTTATATACAATTTGCTTTCAAGAACTTTTTGCCTCCCTCTTTATCAATTCTCCAAAAGGTGTGTCTATCAGGATTGAAGATTAGCAGAGGCAAGAAAGGATTCAAAAGCGACGTATGACATCACATGGTGACTGGGACAGTGTCCTACCTAGTGCTCCTTTTGCCCTTACCAGTACCCACATGTGTCCTTGATTTCTCTAAGATTAGTATCCCCCAATAATACGAGACTGGTTCAGTACCAATACAACTTGTGTATGGGACTAACTGCCCTGTCTACCTACCCACATATGTTTATTATCGGTAGTTTCTGGAAGGGGCATGGTGAACTAAAAATATTCTTAAGCTTTAGGCACAATTCTGACCAAAGACAGAGCAAAGATACAAAGGCACATTGATGTCAAAAGCATGCTGAGACCTGACCTGTGGTGGCGCAGTGGATAAAGCGTTGACCTGGAAATGCTGAGGTCGCCGGTTCAAAACCCTGGGCTTGCCTGGTCAAGGCACATATGGGAGTTGATGCTTCCTGCTCCTCCCACCCTTCTTTCTCTCTGTCTCTCCTCTCTCTCTCTCCCTCTCTCTCTACTTTCTAAAAAATGAATAAATAAAATTAAATTAAAGCAAGCGAGAAAGAGAGAAGCCAAAGTATTTTTAAAAAAAAAAAGGCATGCTGAGCAGGTCGGGGTGGTAGCAAGTCGAAGCCTTCAAACCTGAGCTCTGAAGGGAATCCAATCACTCCACTCCACTCCATGGATTCTTTCGGAAACTAATCTGCCCAAGAGCGCCCTTGGTTTCAAAGGTCCCCTTTCATAGCCACGCTTCTCCTGTTCTACACAAAACACGCTTCAGCTCTCACCATGGCCATGGGGTATAAGACTCTCCCCAAATCCAAGTAAAAAAACCCATTAGGGTAGATGCTAAGAAAATACATGACAGATTTTGAACCTTATTATTCACACTGCCCATCATATGTCCCTTCGAAGATAGGGGAAATGACTTTATGTATTGTTTCTACTATCAACTTTCAAAAAGATGGATGGATGGGAGGGAGGGAGGGAGGGGTTTACTGACTGGACAGCACTGCTGCACATACTGCGGGCATACCAGTACCACTATAAATTTTATGCAACTGCTCTCGTTTTACTTTCTACCTTACAGTTTATACAGTTTGAGGAACCCAGGATCCTGTGAGCAAAACTGTCAGATCAAATAACTTATGGGTGTCCCATGCTCATCAGATACAAAATACTAGTAACTACAATGTAGCATAACATGCACAGCTAAATAACAAACTTTTCATGTCAAGCCTCCCAAAGTTTGCTTTGGTGATTACTGCCAGCTATCTACCAAGGAAATGAAGCCATCAAAAGCTTCAGGTTAGTAGGGCAGAGGAACATGACAGACACCAAACTGAACCTTCATAAACATACCTCTTTTCACTTTTATACATCTAGACTTTTAGCAGTAGAGAATAGGGCTGCCGACATCTAAAACTGACCCAATAAATAGGAGACTTGATTTACTGAACACTACAAAACTGGTTCTATGGGGAAGCTTCTAGTTTTAGGAAATAACAGATTCCAAGTTCTTAAATGACCAGGCTGAAAGAAACACCAGGACCTGCCTGCCTGTATTTTTATAAGTTTCTCTAGCAGCCTCAGCCCAGGAGGGTGAAGGCCTATCAAGGACTGTTTTCACAATGTTTTCTTCTACCTTGTCATTCTTCCCTGTCCTTAAGAGTAAGGGACGGTGCAGGGCCTGTTCCTAAAGACAACCTGTAATCCATTATGGTCCCAGCACTGCCTGGCCTAGGCTCTTGTAGTCACGGTTTGGTTACTGCGAACAAAGTCCCACCTCAGGTGGACTCGAAAATGATCACAGAAATTGGCAGCACTGACTGATCTGTGAAAATAAAATACCGCTCAGAGGCAAAAAGAATAGACATACTGAGTATGGGTTTCGTTGTGCAGCAGCTCTTAGGAACCAACAACAGTGCCTCTGTTCAGCGTGGGGCCATGCACACAGCAACTTTTGACTTAACAGACTAGTCTGGAGGGCTTTCTTTACTGACAGCCACCTTGAAACTATTCGAGAACTGTTGGACTTCCTCTGTGGTACTTGACGAAATACATGAAATGCTGCAGACCTTCTTTCTTAAGGGATTAACTTGTACCTTGTTTTTTTAAAAAACGGGTTTCTAAGAGGAGCTCTAACCACCCTTAGAAATACCTTAACCAAACAAAATGCAGCCCAGGGCAGCGGGCAACACACATTAGGAAAATATGAAATCCCAGGCCAATGAACTGACGTTTTGCATACTTTAGTCTTAAGAATCATTAATAATTTATCAATAATTCTACCATCTTCGGATTAGCTCTGGGCTTGGATAGTTTTCTTTAATCTGTGAATGATTAGAACCTATTTCTTTGAATTCAGTAGTTTTTAACAAGAGGGGGAAAGTGATTTGAGTTACCAAGGATTCTTTCCAAAAGTTTAAGAAACACGTATGAGTCTTCAGCTGGGAAATCAGAAGAGGAAAAGGACAAAGTTGGAGGGCAGGCGTTAGGGGAAGGAGTGCGAAGCCGTTCCACATACCCTGATTCACATCGGCCCAGTTAAAGTGCAACAAGCGCACTTCCTGCCTTCAAATGAGCACATTTTCCATTTTACTTCATAGAGAAGCATTTAAAACATTCTCACTCAATGCTTTTAATTTGGAAGTGAAGTTCTAGTGAGAGTGCTTGTAACTTTCATCATCTACAGATATGTGCAGACATATGTTTAAGCAGGAAAATTCCATTTTTGGCAACTTGATGTTATGGACACTGCAGTGATGAATCGAAGTAGCCATTAATAAAGATGACTACAGTTATGTAAGACAAGGTTTAATGCTCTGTGTTTCCGTTTACTCTGGCTATATCACTGTTCTGGACTGTTAGATGAAGAGTTGCGTCGTCAAGTAAGGATCTGCAATTTAATTAAGCTGACAAAGCTCGTATTCAACCAGAAGTCCCCTGGCTGTATGTTGGGGGAACCAGTCCGAGTACAGCAACGTGCACTACCCCGGCCTGAAGCACAGTCCACAACGCAGTGCCAAGAGGAGATGCTGCTGCAGCCCAAGACTTTGCCCCAATGCTGCCAAACAGGCGCTCAGAAGCAGACACTCCTCTCACACACATGCAGGGCAACGGGACACAAGTACTGTGCATTTACTGTCAAGCTTGCTGCCATCATTTCCCCAAACAGCCATGAAATGTTCTTATCACTCACACACCTGAGGAAGCAAAACCTTCTAAAATTACACAGAAATGATAACTGTTTCACTCGAGAATGTACTGTGAATTGTGGTGCTCTTGAAGAAGTGTGTGTGCCAAGGAGGGGGTGAGAAAGGGAGGAGACAGTGAGGGAACATATTTCTGAGGGTCGTTTTTCCCTCCAAAACCACCCAATAAGGTCAACTTTGTTTTGAAGTGTTAGATTTAGGAAATTTTCCTCAGTGAGGAACAAACAGAAAGCAGGAAGTCTAAACAAGAGCAAATTAAATCAAGACAAGGACATCAACAACAAATTTGGCTTTACTTTTCGTGGAAGTAGGTCCTATATCTAACACTGCACAAGGTTTCTTGCACAATGAAAAGAGAAGCAGAAGTCCCTTACACTGCCTCGCTTTGCCAGAGAATCACCGTAGTCTGCTGGCAAAGTCCGCTTGCTGGACTTTTTCTGCTCATGTTCAACTGCATCTTCAATTATAGGCTCAAGCCTCATCTGGACAAACACCAAAGATTGGGATCAATGTCTTTTCATTATACAAAGAAAGACCTAATACCCTGTTTTTGTCTCTGTAGTCCAATTAAACAATTGCATGACTAGCAGGATTCAAAGTTAAAGAAAATGCAAAACCCCAGCAGTGACAAAAAAAATCACACTTTCTAGGCCCCAACTTAATCTCTTGCCAACCTCAAGGTTTTAAGGTCTGTTTGAGACGTGATTAGGATTTCAGCATCTTATTTAAGATCCCACCCAGGAAACTAATCCACTAAAACCCCAGAATTTAAATAAAACATTTCCCCCACAAATTTCACAAAGAACATGTCAATATGCCCCCCAATCTTCCCCAACCCCTTTGTAGCGAAACTCATCCTTAGAAATAGTGCAAATATGCAAACCTCTGCTTCTCTTCAGACACCGAGACGCTGCTCTGCATTACCTCTGTGAGGATTGTGCTATCATAGGATGGCTGATACTTTTCTTTTTCGTGAGCAGTTCTCTTCTCCATCTTCTCTCGGTCTGTTTTTTGTTTTCGGTCTGCACCTTTAGGCTAAAAAACAAAGCACATTTCATCCATCAGGTTACAAACACCTTCACACTCAAACCGGGCCTTAATTACTGAAAGCCTGGTTTCCACTTCTTACCTTAAAAACTTTGATTTGGCAGCTAGCTGAGTGGAGGTGATCGGTGTATTCTCCATTTTCGTTCTGCTTAAAGGTGTCAACCTGGATCCTGAAGGGCACGCCCTTCTCACCTCCGTGCTTCCGTGGAGTAAATTCTGTGCTGATGCAGTGGACCTGAACAATTCGAGACGGAGTCAAAGTACCATCCACTGGAATTCTGCTCCCTCTAGAATTCAATATGCTTTAAAGCAGTGGTCCCCAACCTTTTTTGGGCCACGGACCGGTTTAATGTCAGAAAATATTTTCACAGACCAGCCTTTAGGGTGGGATGGATAAATGTATCACGTGACCGAGACAAGCATCAAAAGTGGGTCTTAGATGGATGTAACAGAGGGAATCTGGTCATTTTTTAAAAATAAAACATCGTTCAGACTGAAATATAAATAAAACGAAAATAATGTAAGTTATTTATTCTTTCTCTGCGGACCGGTATTGGTCCGTGGCCTGGGGGTTGGGGACCACTACTTTAAAACTCCCACATCTTAGCCAGGTGGCCATTATGAATTTTTCTGATTGCTTTTAATATACGGTTTTCTGTTCACAAATCCAACTGAGCCTTTCAGAACTTTTTGGGAACGAGCCCTTCTTCCCCATTCCAATGCCTCTCCTCTCAGGCAGATCTTGCTCTGATCATGGGTACCGAGTACAGCAGCTTCCTGCCTCATTCCCTCGTCTCCACCCCAGACCCCATGCTGCTCTCAGACCTATGGTCCTAAGTCTTCCATGTGGCTAAACTCACAGCAATCCTCACCTCATCATTCAGAGCTTCCACTGTCTGCCCTCTACTGCCATTACCCCAGCTCTACCCAGTCAACCATCTTACTGCTGTTCCAACCTACATCAACCTCGGACACTTTGCCTGGGGAACTTGCAGTTCAGAAAACCCACTACTTGTCCTACTTGTATCCATCTAAACTATTCTGTCACCTTCAAAGGATCCTACGGACCACGCCCATCTTCCACCATTTCTGCACCATGAAGACAGCTTAGGATACCTCGCAGGATTAGTAAAGATTTTGGCAATTTCTGACTGGTACACATCCTGCCTCCGAATGACTCTCCAAGTTAAAACTGATCTCTGCAGTGTGCTGTACACAATGCGAGATCGAAGGCCAGCTCTTACAGTCAACGAATATGAACCATGTCCCTAGTGACTATTAATTAATGGAAGACAATATTTGCCAGACCACAAAAACTCAAAATACCAAAGATTCTGTTCACAAAAACCACAGTCTCCTTAGACTGGTCAGCAATTAGGCACTAGTGTTTTCTACATAAAAGCACCTACTCAGTCATTTTAATTTTACCACTTACAAATTTGAACATCCTGGGTATTAGAATTACCGTGGATTTTATTTTATATATAACAATATATTTATGTTTTTAAAAAACTCATTTCTTAGAGAAAGAACTGAGTATTTATGGGTGGAATGAAATGCCTCAGGGTTGCTTTAAAGTGGTCATCAGTAAGTTAAAATGGGAAAGCTACTAATAACTGCTGAAGCCAGGTGATGAGTATACAAAGGGAGTCATTATTCTCTAACTTTTGTAGACATTTGAAATTTCAGTATTAGAATGTTTTTAACAGAGAATCTTAAAACAGTATACTTTTTCAATCACATCCTTTTAAATGGCAACTTTAGTTTAAGAGAAATCTACCTTATGAATATGGAAGTTTTGATTATTATTAATATCAGTGGTAATAGTAACATCTGAATAATGTTTTACATATCCAATTGCCTTTATAAAGTGTAGTCTGTAATGACGGATTTAGTAGAGTAACTCCAACTTAGGTGTATAATATATTTTTTAAGACATTACAAAAGTTTACAAATATGCTTTTAAGGAAACATACCCTACCTCAAGAATTCAATCTCATCCACAGCCCTCTAAATGACTAGCCTAGTGCATGTCTAGTAATGTAAAAAATCCAAACCTGAATGAAAGCAGATGTGCGTTTTGCAGGGTCCCACAGAAATTCAACCGCATTTAACTGGCTTGGATTTGTCCTTGTGTCAATTATTCCCACAGACATTGGAATATCTATATTTTAAAAAGAAGTTACATAGAAGCTCATCTACCGAGAAGAATTTCAAAGCTTACAACTTACTATAATTATGTTCTAGTGAAAATGTTATTCCTCCATGCTGAACTTTTTTCTTCAGTGTTCTCCGTGGTCAACCATTTCAACATTGAAACCTACCTAGTGAGTATCATACTGTCTCCCATCATGGTTTCTATTTCGTTTAAATCAGAATGTGATGGATAGTGCCAACAGAGAATTACATAAGTGATTTTGAACTCATCAAAGTCCTGGCTCAGGGTCTTTTCGCACTAAAAACTATAGCGGACCCTCGAACAACAGGAGTGTGAACTGCATGAGCGTACTTAGACAGATTTTTTTCAATAAATACTATAAATGTATTTTCCCTTCCTTATGATTCTGAAAATCAGATTTTCTTTTTTCTAGCTTACTTGACTAAGAATACAGTATATAATACACATTGCATACAAAATGTGTTGACTGTTTATATTATCTGTAAAGCCTCCAATCAACAGCAGGCTATTAGTAGTTAAGTTCTGGGGGAGTCTAGTTATGTGCAAGTTTTTGACTGCATGGGGGTCGGTGCCCCAAACCCCAGCTTTGTTCAAGGATCAACATTTGAAACTATAAAACAACTCATGGCACACAGGACCTGCTCACACCAAAACTCTCCCTACACAATTACACATGGTGCCAACATGGGAACAGCTAAAATGCCTTCGTATCTCACTCTATGGCCTTCTGTTGGCCTCTTGTACCTAAATCAAGAAGTCTGTCTCCTGGGCGATTCCACTTCCAACCTTCAAGTTGCTGATGCTCTGTATACTGCAGCCGTCTGTCATGGAATACAACTCGTATGATGCTCTAGGGAATAAGTGGGGGAAATGAGTACTTTTAAACTGTTCCAGCTAAAATGCAGAGTAGCATACAAAAACAAATTCTGCTTTAACAATTTGATAAGTTAACTGTTTTGCTCTTCTGTACGTGTATTATTGGTATACTTATTTGGTGCAAATAATTAGAATTCAAATATAAAAAGCCTGATAAAATGGTTGAGTATAACTTTTTTTTTCTTTTTTTTAGAGAGAAGAGGAGAGGAGTAGTGGGAAGCATCATCTCATAGTACATAGTTGCTTCTTGCATGTGTCTTGACCAGACAAGCTCAGGGTTTTGAACTGGCGACCTCAGCGTTCCAGGTCAACACTTTATCCACTGCGCCACCACAGGTCAGGCAGGTATACTTTTTGTTTAAAATTTGATATTATCCTGACCTGTGGTGGCAAGTGAATAAAGTGTCGACCTAGAATACTGACGTTGCTGGTTTGAAACCCAGGGCTTGCCTGGTCAAGGCACATATGGGAGTTGATGCTTCCTGCTCCTCCCCACCTTCTCCCCTTCTCTCTCCACTCTAAAATTAAGGTACATGTTCATAAGATTCATGAGCAAGAATAACATTCCTATGAAGAAAACAGTGGATGAACATAGCAATTACTAAAATGAAAAGATAGTATAAAATAGAGGAAACCCAGGCACAATGGTAAAACTGCTGATTTAAAATAATAGTTGTCTTTTTTTAATTTGTATTTCTTGATTTGAGAGAGAGGGAGGGAGGAAAAGCGGGAGGGAAGAGGATAAAGGTAAGGAAGGAGAGATTGATTTGTTCTACTTATTTATACATTAATTGATTTCCTATACATGCCCTGACTGGGGATCGAACCAACAACCTTGGCATATGAGGGCAACACTATAACCAACTGAGCTAGCCTGCAAAAGATTGAGTGTCTTTTTTTTTTTTTTTTTTTTTTTTTAAAGAGGCAGAGATAGACAGGGACAGACAGACAGGAACAGAGAGAGATGAGAAGCATCAATCATCAGTTTCTCGTTGTGCGTTGCGACTTCTTAGTTGTTCATTGATTGCTTTCTCACATGTGCCTTGACCGTGGGCCTTCAGCAGACCGAGTAACCCCTTGCTGGAGCCAGCGACCTTGGGTCCAAGCTGGCGAGCTCTTTGCTCAAGCCAGATGAGCCCGCGCGGGACCTCGGAGTCTCGAACCTGGGTACTTCCGCATCCCAGTCCGACGCTCTATCCACTGCGCCACCGCCTGGTCAGGCAAGATTGAGTGTCTTTTTAAAAAGACAATCAACTAGAGCCCGACCAGGCAGTGGTGCAATAGATAGAGCAGGGGTCGGGAACCTTTCTGGCTGAGAGAGCCATAAATGCTACATATTTTAAATGTAATTCCATGAGAGCCATACAACGACCCATGTACATTACGCATTATCCAATAGAAATTTGGTGTTGTCTGGAGGACAGCTGTGATTGGCTCCAGCCACCCACAATCATGAACATGAGCAGTAGGAAATGAATGGATTGTAATACATGAGAATGTTTTATATTTTTAACATTGTTATTTTTTTTATTAAAGATTTGTCTGCGAGCCAGATGCAGCCAACAAAAGAGCCACATCTGGCTCGCAAGCCATAGGTTCCCAACCCCTGGGATAGAGCGTTGGGCTGTGATGCAGAGGACCCAGGTTCGAAACCTCGAGGTCACTGGCTTGAGCATGGGATCATAGACATGATGACATGATCACTGGCTTGAGCATGGGGTCACTCACTCTGCTGTAGCCCCCAGTCAAGGCACATATGAGAAAGCAATCAAAGAACAACTAAGGTGCTGCCACAAAGAATTGATGCTTCTTCTCATCTCCCTCCCTCCCTGTCCTCTTCTCTGTCTCTGTCACCAAAAAAAAAAAAAAAAAAAAAAGACAGTCAACTAGGAGGAAGAGGAGAGATCTGCCTCCACCAAGAACCTACATGTAAAATGTACTTCAACTATTTTACCTAAAAGTGAGGTTTTCTGAGGTAAGCAAAGAAAAAGCCAGAAACAAAACAAAAATACAACAGAAGTTCCTAAGGAAAGGCTTTAAAGTCAACTCCATAAACTCTAGGCCAAGTCTCTGTTCTCTACCTGTCATCCCCCTCCTTCCCCTCCCACAGGTCTGGGGAACCAGCTACTATTTCATTCCAGGGATAGGATTAAACAGGTCATTGAAATTTTCACACTTCTGTTCCCAGACACAGGCTCCTGAGCAAGCAGCAGCTATTTGCCATTAGAGTCCAGTCTCACTGAGAACCACACTGATGACTTTCTAAGATGGTGAATCTAATCAATGTTTGCTACAGGTCAGAATGACAATGGGGGGCTGGGGAGAGATAAAAAAAAAATGAGACCATCTAACTCACCCTCTAGGGAAATGACCATACCCACTGACTGAGCACAGACATGACAGACTCAAAGAGCAGACGGCAAATGTGAAAATGAGCAATAACCTCTCCTTCTAATCCAGGTGTGTTTGGGGCGCATTCCAGGTTGGCAAGACAATGATCCAGTGGAGACCAGACCCCTTACCTTCTCCCTGAAGCTCTCACAGGGTCTTCCTGCCCCGGAGTGGGAGGAGCACTAAAATATCCCAAAGACTCTCGGGCCTAAAGGTGCTGAGCAGCTGGCTTATCCAGACACCCCCACTTTGCTAGTATTAGCACAGTCTCCACTCCCCCTACCAAGGCTGCCTTTTACATGCTCGCCCTCCAAACTGGCAGACCCATACAGAGGACCCAGCAGCACCGGGGAGCCACGTGCCTCTGTGGAGAGGGGAGGATCAAGAGAACTCATGCCTACATCTCTTTTGCTAACACTTGACCACACTGAAGTTCTGACTTTTCCTAATTAAGCTTTTTCCATAATGCTTGCCCTATAATGCTACGGGAATTTATAACAAACCATGGACAGGTAGAGGGTAGAAGGACTCACCCTGCGTGACAATGGAGGTGGTACGGACAGTTCTGAACCTATATCCTAAAAGCAACGCAGTTGGCTGGCCAATGCCTACACCTTCTATCCTTGAAATGACTACTTCATTCAGATACCTCAATAGGGAGGGTGTACAGAGATTTCAAATTTTACTTAGAGAAGTTTTAAGAGGTAAAATAAACGGCCTTTTTTATAAGGAGGGAAGACAGTGAGGCAGACTCCCCACATGTTCCCTGACTGGAATCCACCTGCCAGCCCCATCTGGGCCAACTCTCTAGTACCGAGCTGCTTTTAGCACCCGAGGCTGAGGTGCATGGACATCCCCTGTCGTTTCAGGTATAGGAGGTGTAGGCATTGGACAAAGGTATGCTCAGCACCTGGGGCCATGCCTGAACCAGCTGAGCCAAGGCTGTGGGATGAGAAGAGGGAGCAAAGGGGGAGACAGAAGGAGAGAGAAGCAGATGGTTGCTTCTCTTGTGTGCCCTGACTGGGAATCGAACCTGGGACATCCATATGCCAGGCTGAAGCTCTATCCACTGAACCACTGGCCAGGGCCAGGACTTTTAAAAAGTTTCATTTTAACAGTTATATTTTTTCTCCCATTATCCTTTACTTTTAAAGAGAAACTTAAGTTTTTGTAGTGCTGGCAGGTCTTTGCCCACATAACTGCAAGTAATTTTTCTATGGTACTTTTCCAAAGGACTTTCACATTACCTCAAAAAGAAGCTTTAGAATAACCATTACTTCTTAAAGTGAAATTAAATAATTTTTTAATAAAAACTCTTGCAGCAAAACTGCTTTTTAAAAAAACACGGCAGTATCTATTAGGAATGTAATGGATCTACCTTACCTTTACTAATTTTCCAGTGATCTCAGGCATTTCTCCCATTTTTCGATTATCTAGCATCCGAATTTCATAAGACTGACCTATGTAAAGAAATTGTGCATCAAAATAATCCATATAAAGAACGTCACTGTTTAAAATAAAAAAGTAATTATCTCTCAAAACATATAATTACCTAATGTTAATTTGCTAGAAAGGTTTACCTTTCTCTTTGCAAACCATATAATCCTTTTCGTCTTACACTATCACAGAAGACTGAAGTTTCTGTCAATTTATTTTCACTTCTCACATTAAATTTACATTATACATACATCCATTATCTGAGACCAATTTTTATAACAGCTTTATTGATATAATTGACATACTATAAAATTCACCCTTTTAAAGTATGCAAGTGGCTTTTGGTATTATCGAGAGCTGTACAGCCACCACTGTTACCAATTCTAGAACATTTTCGTCACCCTAAAAAGATGCAATCAGCACTCACTACTTTCCACTCCCATCTCCGAGCCCCCTGCAACCACTAATCAATCTACTTTCTGTCTCTGAATTTGCCCACTTTGGACACTTGATATAAATGGAATCACATAACAGGTGGTTTTTGACTGGCTTCTTTCACTAACCATAATGTTCTCATGGTTCATGCATAGTGTAGTATGTATTATTATTTCATCCCTTTTTATTTCAATTATTACTCATTGCATAAGTATACCACATTTTGTTCATCCATTCATCAGTTGATGAACATGTGTGTTGTTTCCACTTTTTGGCTATTATGAATAATGTCACTATGAACGTATGTGTAAAGGTTTCTGTGTGAGCCAAGGCCAAAAAATTTATTTTTTATTCTTTATTTTTAATTTTTTTGGTGACAGAGAGAGAGAGGAACAGACAGACAGTAAGGGAGAGAAATGAGAAGCATCAACTCTTTGTTGTGGCACCTCAGTTGTTCATTGACTATTCTCCCATATGTACCCTGACCAGGGGACCACAGCAGACCGAGTGACCCCTTGCTCAAGCCAGCAACCCTGGGCTCAAGCTAATGAGCCCTGCTCAAACCAGATGAGCCTGCACTCAAGCTGGCAAGCTCGGGGTCTCAAACCTGGGTCCTCTGCATCCCAGTCCAATGCTCTATCCACTGCGCCATGGCCTGGTCAGGTGCCAAGTCAAATTTTAATCCTAGAGCCTTCACACCCTTGTGTCCAATAAACCCAACTCATATTTTCTCACTGCTCAATTAGTATCCGTAAGAAAACACAAATGGATATTCACACACCAATCTATATTATTAGGAAAATAAGCGGCTATCAAAAGTTTAGTGTACTTTCAAATCCACAAAAATTATTTCTGAATCATGTTATTAAATAATAAAAATAACAATATAATTGCCATGTAGAAAATCAGTAGGAATTAAAGAGTGCTATTAGTACCATATGAAGTTGAGGCTCTTTATCATATAACTACAGTATATATTGTCCACACCCCAATAGAGCTTATAAAAAGGAAAGGGTACTAGATCATAGGATCAAAACAGAACAGTTATCAAAATATAATGAAATCACTCCAAGGCTGGGGAAGAAAACAACTATATCTACTATGGTCCTAAGGAATAGTCCTTAAATTCATTCAACAGATTGTGAGAGATTAACAAAAAACACTTTTATGGCAAGAGACAATTTTTAAAAGTTAAATATGCAGCATATTTAACAATGGATCTGAACTCAGAACAATAAGAAATAATTTTGAAAATAAAGCATACAAACAGACATCTTTGAAAAATACACCACCATTTGTCTATACCCTGAACACGCCTGATCTCGTCTGATCTTAGAAGCTAATAAGCAGGGTCGGACCTGGTTAGTACTTGGATGAGAAAAATGCATCATTATACATTTAAAATTACACTCAATCTCACAAGGACTCAGGGAATAAAAATTTAAATGTTTGTGCTAATTATCAGATAAAAAATGTTTAATTAAAAATCAAGTAGGCAAAAATGGAAGAGAAATAAGCATGTAAAATATGGGGAGAATATTAACTAATAAAAAAATTCAGTCTTCCTGAAAGGCAATCTGGCTGCATCAGTTAAGTTAAATATTAATTATATCCTTCAACTCAGGGATTCTGATAGACAAACAAAAAAATGCAAAAAAGAGAATGTTTGCAACTCACAGTACACACAAAGGGATAATTAATCTCCCTAATATAAAGAAATCTACAAAATTGCTAATAAACGTCCAACATCCATCAGAGAAAAAAATGAGAAAATGACATGAACATACATAACAAAAGGAAATGGCAACAGTTTTTAAACGTATTAGAAGACTTTCGTTCTCTATCAGAGAAACTGCAAATTAAAACCACACTGAAAATTTTCACCTGTCTGGTTAACCTGAATTTCTAGTTTGAGCTGACAAGGCTAAAGGGAAAGAGTCGCACTCATGGAATGACAACAAAAATGGAAATGGAAGAAGCGGGCACTCTCTGAAGGTATTTTGAAGTTAGAGTGTGAGCAAGCCTTCTCTTGTGTATCAGATATAAAGTGGGAGAGAAGAGTTGAGGACGACTCCAGATTTTTACCCAAGGAACTTCTTGACCCAGGGAAGAGCACAAAAAGTTGATTTACGGGAGAAAATCAAGAGTGCAATTGAAGACATTAAGTCTGAGGTAGTTTGGGGGCATCAAGCTGAGTCACAGACATGGAGCTAAGGGGAAGGGATCGGGTTGGAGATATTAATAGGGGACTTCTCAGAATATAGTTGTTAGGTAAAGCTGTTTAAAGACAAGATCATGTAAGGGGTGAGCAGAGAAAAAGAGAAGAATGCAAAGACACTGCTCAAAGATAAAGAGAGTAACTTAAAGCAGCCAGTTTGATGGCAGGTATATAATTTACACAGTGATCTGGAAACCCTTTCATTTGACTGCCAAGAAGGGAGAGAAAACTTGTCTTACCAGGGTAATCTTGTGATCTTCAAAACTCAAAATATCAAATTAAGGAAGAAACCCTGATGGCCCTATCTCCTTTTATATTATTTTCCCTAGACAACCTAACAAGGATACTTCTGTGCTCAATAAAGTTTGATTGTGGAAACAGATGGTTTCCACAAATATTGATACATGTTATGATTTGTTGCTCCTGTATTAAAACAATGCAGAATTTTATTCTAAAATCAAAAGGTTAAGGGGGAAAAAAGCCCTGTAACTCTTATGCTCCACTTGATTTTCCTACTGGAAACTATTTATGTCTTCAACTCATTTAGAAATCCCTCTCCACCAACAATTTTCTTCAATAGTATTGGTTTAATTTCCTCTTTTAGTTGACCCCCTTCCATAAATCTTTTAGTAACATAGCCTTCTGAAATATCCATCTAGTTCTAACTGGAGTGTAAAGAAGGTTTTACTATTAATGAAGTTCAAAGTTAACAGCAATATTCTATTAAATTATACAACTTGTTTTAGTGTATAGTATACTAGTTGCTAGTCCTGTTTTTAGCTTTAGCTTCTGAATTTACCTTTCATGTTTTGATTTTTCACTACATATTTTGGTTTAGAAATACAAAAGCACTGACAGAGTTGAAAAATACAACTGTTGTGAGTTCACATCCCTGACCACCTTTGTAGAATAAGTCTAACTTCCTCAGATAAAATTCTGAGCAACATGGAAATCAAGATGTGACAACCCTACCTTGGTTAAATTCAAAGCATTATTTTTAAGGTCCTAAAATAGAGCTTTAAAATAAGAACCAGAGCTAACCTCAAGGAAATCTACGACGGTGTAAAATGAAATTAACAAAAAAGACAGTCACACACCTCATAAGGATGTCTCAGTCAACTAAAAACTGCATATACAAAGGTGGTCCTGTAAAATTATACTCAAACTGAATTCTTACCACCTAGTGACATCCTAGCCATCCTCAAATCCTAGCACAGTGCATTACAATAATGCTACAGGCCTTCACATTCACTTACTACTCACTGACTCACCAAGAACAACTTTGCCAGTCCTGTAAGATCTATTCTAGGTAAGGGCTCTATACCATTTATCTTTCATACCATATTTTTACTGAACGTGTTTTACATATAGATACACATATATTTACCATTGTACTACAACTGCCTAACACCATTCAGCACAGTTAACGTGCTGTACAGTTTTGTAGCCTAGGAGCAGTAGGCTTATACAGGGGGACCTCAGGTTACACCAGTCCCAACATGTGACTTTTCGAGTTTTCGATGCTCACTCCTATAAGAACATAAAAAAAACCTGAGACCTGAGTGTTTTAGCTCACGCTATTATCATCATATTTATGGATTACATGGGCGAACTAGTTTGGAAGAGAAGAAGTCATCAATTTTCCAGACTAGCCTGGAACAATTCTTTAAGAAGGTAGAGAGGGCCTGACCTGTGTTGGCACAGTGGATAAAGCATTGACTGGGAATGATGAGATCGCTGGTTTGAAACCCTAGGCTTGCCTGGTCAAAGCACATATGGGAGTTGATGCTTCCTGCTCCTCCCTACTCTCTCCCCCCTCTCTAAAATTAAAAAAAAAAAAAAAAAAAAAAAGATAGAGAAGTTTGTAACAGATCTGTACCCTCTGCAGACATCAGCAGCTTCCTGAGATGAAACACCAATAGTACAGGTGGAATCATCCCCAGCTTCTCCTGCATGCTCCTTAGGCAATCCTGATTCACCTGACCCAGTATCTCCAGCACCTTCTGCAGGTTCTCCTGCCTCTCCAGCTTCCTCCTCCCAATAGGTCACTCTCTCCCATGTAGCAATTCCCCTTCCAGTGTACAAGCCAACCACAGGGATAAAGGTAAGAACTTTTTTTACACTCATTTTTTTCTGTTACTACAGTATAATATGTTTGTCCTTTTCCCTTTTTTGTGGCTTATTTGGGTTTTTATGTTCTAGATTATGATTTTACAACTGTGTTAGGATAGCTAAGTGACTTAGGCTATGGCGTGTTTCAACTTACACTAAAATTCAGGTTACGTCACTGTTATAGGAACGGAACTATATTGTTTTTTTTTGTTTTTTTTGTTTTTGTATTTTTCTGAAGCTGGAAACGGGGAGAGACAGTCAGACAGACTCCCGCATGCGCCCGACCGGGATCCACCCGGCACGCCCACCAGGGGCGATGCTCTGCCCCTCCGGGGGCGTCACTCTGCAGCGACCAGAGCCACTCTAGCGCCTAGGGCAGAGGCCAAGGAGCCATCCCCAGCGCCCGGGCCATCTTTGCTCCAATGGAGCCTTGGCTGCGGGAGGGGAAGAGAGAGACAGAGAGGAAGGAGGGGGTGGGGGTGGAGAAGCAAATGGGCGCTTCTCCTATGTGCCCTGGCCAGGAATCAAACCCGGGACTTCTGCACGTCAGGCCAACGCTCTACCGCTGAGCCAACCGGCCAGGGCCAAGAACGGAACTATATTGTAACCGGAGGACTCCCTATATAGGCTAGGTATATAATATAGTAGGCTATATAATCTAGGTTTGTGTGAGTATATGCCCAAGAAATCGCCTAATGAGGCATTTCTCAGAACATATCTGTCATTGACACGATTGTATTTTATTTTTTGAAGCTTCTATCATTTTACAGTATTTTAAGTCCAATAGACGTGTTTCCTAGGGCCTAAAACCTGCCTGCAAAGTAATTATTAGAGGATTCTCCAAGTAGAATCTGGCCTCCAAATGAACAAGCATTTCTGACTGAATAGTAGCAATGAACCGAAATGAAAGGGTTTAAGATCAGAAGTCTCACTAATACCATATGGTGTGAAAGCACCCAGACCCGGCTAGAGCTGTAGAACAGGGGCAGCCTATTCCAGCCCTATCCCTGCTCAAAGGCAAAGCCAGCCAGCTGTGCTCACTCCAGCCTCTCATGGGTCCATGTTCGGACTACAGTTCTTACTTCACACAGTCAGACTTAAATCTTCTTGTTACCTAAGAGCAGATAGCTGCTTAGGCATAACCAGAAAAACACAAAGTTTTTAAACTCTGTGTTTCTATTGCTCAAAATAATACAAAAACTGACACTTGAAGGCATCTATAATACAACCTGGAAAACTTGTTCCAATTTCTGACTAAGTTAGACTATACATTATTCATTATTTTTCTTTACAGTGTTATACCATGGTAACTATTGTTCTGTAACAGCTGCCCAAAAGGCAGAAGGTAAGCAATGAACTTTAAGGGGAAACTACCAGAAGTGACCAAGTGATGGCCAAGGAATGGTACATAGCACCTGCTATGTGCCAATCCTCCTCTGTTGAACTCCATCTATAAAAGGTGGTGAGGGAGGCCCTGGCTGGTTGGCTCAGTAGTAGAGCATTACTGGCACGGCGTGTGGAAGTCCAGGCTTTGATTCCTGGTCTGGGCACACAGGAGAAGCAGGCATGTGCTTCTCCACGCTTCCCCTCTCTTTCCTTTCTCTCTATCTCTCTTCCCCTTCCGCAGCCAAGGTTCTGTTGAAGCAAAGTTGGCCCAGGCACTGAGGATGGCTCCATGGCTGCCACCTCAGATGCTAGAATGGCTCCAGTTGCAGCGGAGCAACGCCACAGATGGGCAGAGCATTACCTCTTGGTGGGCATGCCGGGTAGGATCCTGGTCAGGTGCATGTGGGAGTCTGTCTGACTGCCTCCCTGCTTCCAACTTTGGAAAAATACACACACACACACACACACACACACACACACACACACAGTGAGGCAAAGCTCACGTACTTGCCTGAATATTCAAAATAAAAACATCAGCTCGATCCCCAGTTTAGCAGCATCAGTATTACCTGGAAAGTTAGCAGAAATGCCAATTCCCCACTCCAGAAATACCAATCAGAAACTATAGGGCCCAGCAATCATGTTTTGACAAGCCTTCTAGGTAATAACACCAATGCATGCTGAATGAGGCTAGAGAAGCTACACATATCCAGTCATTACTTTTTCCAACATAAGGTGTTCAGAACATTCTCCTGGGAATAACAACACTCAGAAAAGCTCTGAGTAAAATGGTAAGAACCATCATTTCTCAGAAGCTGAACAAATACAGTAGGATATGTTATCATAAACTCTTCTAAAGAGAAAATGGCCTGATTTGAATGACTGATTATATATTTGCATTATTTTGCATAAGATTTATTTAATACAGTGTTATATGAGACACTGTAAAGCATTACAGGTAATAAGATTTCAAAAGTGCTTTTTATTTCAAATAATTTATCTATTGTTAATTAAGAACTAAGTCAAACTAAAGCTATTTAAAGTAAACTGGATGATGATTCCTTTACAAGCAACCGAACTTCATTCAAGTTTGACAGGACTGCAAATCTTGCAAAGGTTGAGGACCGCTCTCACTCCATTACATGTATGTGCTCCACAAATACAGTTATGTTCACATATATTCATTACATGTATGTACAGTCCATATATTTGAATATACATATATGCACACATTTTATACACACAAGCCAAGGGCTCAGGGTTCATCAGATGCCCCTTACAAGACGCAACTCTGACAGGGCCTTCAGAGATAAGCTAGGAGGCGGCAGTACAGTGGGTGCAGTGTCTGTCTAAAATCTTAGAGTAAATGATGACCACCCTATGAAACTACACGGATGCACATAGCAATGTTTCATCCTGCACTACTGTGAAGAGCATCCACCTGCTTAGTACACATTTGCCTTGGTTGAAACGTTAGTTTCCTACTGCTGCTGTAACAAATTCCAACAAACTTAGTGGCTTCAAACTACAGGGGGTCCTCGGGTTACGACACAGTTCCATTCCTACAATAGTGACGTAACCCAAATTTTGGTGTAAGTTGAAACACACCCTAGCCTAAGTCACTTACCTAGCCTAAACAGTTGTAAAATCATAGTCTAGAACATAAAAACACAACTAAGCCACAGAAAAAGTCCAACTCCCTCCCTCATATGCTGTGTTACTGCATATTCTTCTGCCACACGCAACCAAGCTAGTTTGCCCACATAGTCTGGAAGTACGACACTGATGGGGCAGCATAAGCCAAAACACTCTCGTGTCAAAAAATATTTTCTTAATTACGTGGGAGGTGGGGAGGCAGAGAGACAGACTCTTGCTAGTGCACCAACCAGGATCCACCAGCAAACCCTCTATGGGGCAATGTTCTGCCCATCTGGGGCTTGCTCTGTTGCTTGGCAACTGAGCTATTTTAGTGCCTAATGAGAGCCCATGGAGCCATCCTTAGCGGGCCAATTTGCTTGAGCCATTTTCAAGCCACGGCTGCAAGAGAGAGGGGGAGAGAGCGAGAGTGAGAGAGAAAAAGAGGAGAGGAGAGGAGAGCAAGAGCGAGAGGAGAGGAGAGCGAGAGAAGAGAGGAGAGCAAGAGCGAGAGGAGAGAATGGAAGAAGAGATGGGTGCTTCTCCTGTGTGCCCTGACCGGGAATTGAACCCAGAACATCCACATGCTGGGCTGATGCTCTACCACTGAGCCAACCGGCCAGGGCCACCTTTTTCTACTTCTTGATACAGCCTATGACTGTTGATTCATGATGCCTTCTTCCATCTTTAAATACAGATGCACAAAGCATTTCAAATCTGACTCCTCTTTCACTTTTAAGGACCCTTGTGATTTCAGTGTACTCATCTTATCCAGAATATCCAGAATAATCTATCTCAATATCCTTAACTTAGAGCCTGACCTGTGGTGGTGCAGTGGATCAAGCGTCGACCTGGAACGCTGAGGTCACCGGTTCAAAACCCTGGGCTTGCCCAGTCAAGGCACATGTGGGAGTTGACGCTTCCTGCTCCTCCCCCCTTTCTCTCTCTCTCTCTTCTCTAAAATGAATAAATAAAAATAATTTTTAAAATATCCTTAACTTAATCACATCTGCCAAGTCCCTTTTGCTATATAAGGTAAAATGTTTGCAGGTTCCGGGGACTAGGATGTGGGCATCTTTGGGGAACCATTATTCTGCCTACCAGTTGCTAAGCAGTGTAAACATGCTATTTCTATAGTTCAAAACTCTGACTGTTACAGATTTATTTAAAAGATTATAATCATTATTTTCCAACAAACCTGGCAAACTTCCTGAGTCATTACATAGGTATCTAACCCCAAGGTTGCTTATTTACCATTTGTAAAAACTGCTCATTGAGGCCCTGGCCGGTTGGCTCAGCGGTAGAGCGTAGACCTGGCAAGCGGGGGACCTGGGTTCGATTCCCGGCCAAGGCACATAGGAGAAGCGCCCATTTGCTTCTCCACCACCCCCCCTCCTTCCTCTCTGTCTCTCTCTTCCCCTCCTGCAGCCAAGGCTCCATTGGAGCAAAAGATGGCCCGGGCACTGGGGATGGCTCCTTGGCCTCTGCCCCAGGCGCTAGAGTGGCTCTGGTTGCCGCAGAGCGATGCCCTGGAGGGGCAGAGCGTCGCCCCTGGTGGGCGTGCCAGGTGGATCCCGGTCGGGCGCATGCGGGAGTCTGTCTGACTATCTCTCCCCGTTTCCAGCTTCAGAAAAATACAAAAAAAAAAAAAATACTGCTCATTGAAACTAATAAGCAACCAATGTCTAAATACTTGGTCTTCCAGTACAATCAGGAATCATTAAAGACTAGTTATTAATAACAGTAACAGCAATAAAGGCTCATATTATGCTAACTTGCTTATAAATGCTTTACATAGATTCCTCACTTTAATTCTCAACTATTTTATGTGAGGGTATTAAGAAACCTGCCCAGATTAGCAAATGGTGGAATGGGATTTAAACATAGGCAGAAGGACTCTAGAGACTGCTGATAAATACTCCTCACTATAACTAGCTGAAATAATGAAAAGAAACAAAGTTTCTAAATAATGTACATAAGGACATGCAATATGTAGTAGAAGTGCATATATCCTGGGCATTCTTTGGCAAGTATGTATGACAGCTTCTACCAGGTATCACCTTAGAGATGGAAATTCTCTTTTAAACTTCATCCTTTAGTGACAAAACCATTACATTTACCACAAGCACATTTAAGCATGTAATTCACTCATTACAGGGACAGATATGCTTATTGGAATAAATTCAATGAAACTATTCAATATCTTCATTATACAAAGACTCTCATGAGAAATGATTAGAAAAAAAAGGTTCTCATTTGTGGCTACCTGAAATGAGCCAATCAGATAACAGGGAGACAGGGGAAGACTTTCAAAAATATATCCTGTCATACCTTTTCAATTCTGAACCATGAATATAAATCATTTATTTAAAATGCTACACTTAACTAAAACTTAGAAAACACTGGAAATATTCTAGTAAAGAGACTAGTTAATAAAATAAAATTTGGAATCAGAAAACTATGGGTTTAAATCTTTATAAAAAGCATATTCAATCATCTAAATAGATAACTGTAAAAAAAATTACTCCTAAAGTTTTAGTATCATCATAAAGTAGGAATAATTATGCTTTTGTTAATAGTCACTGTTATTTTCAAGTATAGTCATGTGTTACTTAATGACAGGGATAAGTTCTGAAAAATGCAGTTAGGTGATTCTGTCCAGCAAAGATCAAAGTGTACTACACAAACTTAAATGTATAGTCCACTACACATCTAGGCTACAAACCTGTAAGCATTCTACTGTACTTAATACTACAGGCAATTGTAACACAGTGATATCTGTGTACCTAAAAATATCTAAACAAAGAAAAGGCACAGTAAAATTATGGTATAAAAAATAAAAAATGGTACCTACACTGGGCACTTACCATGAATTGAAATGGAGCTTGCAGGACTGAAAGTTGCTCTGAGTCAATGAGAGAGTGGTGAGTGAATGTGAAGGCCTAGGACATTACTATACAATACTGTATACTTTAAAAACACTGTATTTGGGGGAGGGGAGTAAAGAGAGACAAATATACGATGGAAAATGATGTGACTTTGGGTGTTGGGCACACAATGCAATCAATCAACAGTTCAAATGCTATAGAGAAGTTTACCACAAACTTGTATATTCTTATCGATCAATGTCACCCCATTAAATTTAATTTATAAATTAAAAACAAATTTTTCACAAAAAACACGTACTTACGCTAAATTAAAATTTTCTTCAATAACAAATTAACCTTAGCTTACTATAACTTTTATACTTCATTTTAACTTAACTTTTGTAAAACACACATTACAAAGCTGTACAAAAATAATTTGTATCTTTATAAGATTTTTTCTAACTTTACTTTTTTTATTTTTTGCCTTTTTTCTAAACTTAAAAGTTTTCTGACTTTTTAAACTTTCTGTTAACAAAGACACTAAGGAAGCATTTGAGATCTTATTCCCAGGAATATGTCATTAGTTTGACTCAAATAAACTTTCATAAAAACTGTCCACAGGCCCTGGCCGGTTGGTTCAGTGGTAGAGCATCAGCCTGGTGTGCAGGAGTCCGGGGTTCGATTCCCGGCCAGGGCACACAAGAGAAGCGCCCATCTGCTTCTCTACCCCTCCCCCTCTCCTTCCTCTGTCTCTCTCTTCCACTCCCGCAGCCAAGGCTCCACTGGAGCAAAGTTTGCCTGGGTGCTAGAATGGCTCTGATTGCGGCAGAGCAACGCCCCAAGATGGGCAGAGCATCGCCCCCTGGTGGGCATGCTGGGTGGATCCTGGTCAGGTGCATGCGGGAGTCTGTCTGACTGCCTCCCCATTTCCAGCTTCGGAAAAATACAAAACAAACAAAAAAAAGGAAAAAAAAAACTGCCCACAGGTTTGGACATTCTTACATAGACATTTAACTTGGCGTGTGTGCCAGGATTCCAAGAAGCCACCCAGGACTACACTGCAGACCTGCACCTGGTGCTCGGCACAAGGACACATTGTGCCTCATCAGCTCCTGCTTCACACTGCGTGAACTTAGGTGAGTTTCTCTCAAAACTCTGGGCCTCCTAGCTTTAAGCAGCAGGCCATTTATTTGGGCTGTTCTCTGAAAATCCTTCAGGTGGACAGGGTTGAGATAACTAGGGAACAAGGGGGGAAAAAGGGTTGCTGCTTTTAAACTGGATTGCTTACTGACAGTTTGAACAAGATCTTTGCTGGTTAAATAATACTGAACTCTCTTTAGCTCTGCAAGAGGAAGGACACTTCCCCAACCTCAATAGTCAACAGGGTTACAATAGTTGTTTAGGTCCCTGAATCCAGAGTGGTGGAGACGGGGGCTGGAAGTCGCCCAGTGAGGTAGCACACCCGATCCCAGAGAAGCCGGCAGGAACCCAGGTAGAAGGGCAGGGTGCCCTGCAATGGCCTGACCCTGACAGAAGGGCCTGAGATTGGGGACCATGCCTTAGAAAGTGTCATGATTCTGGCTCTCACAAGCCCTTGCTCAGGTATTCTTAATTGACTCAGAATCTTTGTGGGGTTCTGAGGAAAAGAATTTCTCTAGGGCAGTGGTTCTCAAAGTGTGTGCCAGGGTGCACTGGTGCACCCTATGGTATTTCAGAGAAATATGTCCCTGTTGGGGACCAAAAAACCAACAGGGTTTTTGGAGTTTAGATTTTTGGGGGACAGAGGTGTGGGGAATTGGCTGTAAGCTGACAGTCTGCCCAACCCCCCACCTCACTTGCCTGATTAGGTTGCAAAAGGCTGTTAAGCTGTGGCGCTAGATTGTTTACACAACCCCCATGTTCCCTGGAAAGACTGGACGCAAGCTTCTTCTATCCCAGGGGCCGGGAAGCTTTTTGGATGAGAGAGCCATAAATGCCACATATTTTAAAATGTAATTCCGTGAGAGCCATACAATGACCTGTGTACGTTACACATTATCCAATAAAAACTTGGTGTTGTCCCGGAGGACAGCTGTGATTGGCTCCAGCCACCCGCAACCATGAACATGAGTGGTAGGAAATGAATGGATTGTAATACATGAGAATGTTTTATACTTTTAACATTATTTTTTTTATTAAAGATTTGTCTGTGAGCCAGATGCAGCCATCAAAAGAGTCACATCTGGCTCGCAGGCCATAGGTTCCGGACCCCTGTTCTATCCTTTGGTATAAAGTTAGGATGATATGTATGGTGCGAGTTTTGGATTCATGATTAAACATAAGAAATTGTCTACTGAAGCCTTCTGGATTTCTATAAAAGAAGAATATGTGGCAATATCTAAAAAAGCTTTGTTTTACTACAATTTTCAACATCCTAATTATGTGAATTAGGATTTTCTAACCTCAATTAAGAGTAAAAAGAGAGGAATTCTTCAATGTATTGACAAGAAAATGAGAGTTTGCCTTTCAAATATATGCCCAAACATTGAAGAAATCGCTAGGATACATCAGGCTCATGTTTCTCATAAACACAAGAATGAAAAAAGTTAACATATTCACGCTGGGACCTGCCAAATTTACTAAATTTTACTAAGAATGTATCTATATATATAAAAAGATGACTTTTTGTTGTTTTTTAATATTTTTTTTAAACACCAAGTGGTGTTTTTTTTTGTTTGTTTGTTTTTACAGAGACCGAGAGAGTGAGTCAGAGAGAGGCTGTTAGACAGGGACAAACAGACAGGAACAGAGAGATGAGAAGCATCAATCATTAGTTTTTCGTTGCGTGTTGCAACACCTTAATTGTTCATTGACTGCTTTCTCATATGTGCCTTGACCGTGGGCCTTCAGCAGACCGAGTAACCCCTTGCTCGAGCCAGTGACCTTGGGCTCAAGCTGGCGACCTCGGGGTCTCGAACCTGGGTCTTCTGCATCCCAGTCTGATGCTCTATCCACTGCGCCACTGCCCAGTCAGGCTGTTTTTGTTTTTGTTTTTGTTTTATTTTTATTTTTTTTTAGATTTTATTTATTCACTTTAGAGAGAGGAGACAGAGAGAGAGAGGAGGTGGGAGAGAAGGAGGGAGGAGCAGGAAGCATCAACTCTCACATGTGCCTTGACCACGCAAGCCCAGGGTTTTGAACCGACGACCTCAGCATTCCAGGTCGATGCTCTACCCACTGTGGCACCACAGGTCAGCCATTTTTGTATTTTTTTACATCTCTTTTTTTTTTTTACAAATTCTAAAAAGCCTAACTCAAAAAATGTAACAAAATTTTTTTTTAAATGTCAGAATAAATTTAATTTTGTTGTATTTATTTCGTTTAATTATCATAAAAGCACGCCTGGACTTTATATTTTTTCTTTAATATTTGACTTATTCTAACATTTCTCAGAAATTTGTATATAGTGCGTCTACAATTATTTGTAGGATTTTAAATGCGCCTTGACTTCAAAAAGTTTGAGAACCACTGCTCTAGGGTGTAAAGCAGTCTTAGAGGGGTATCAATCACACTGGCTTGTTTGGAGACATGACCGTGAAGGTTGGTTTTCCTTAGTATTTGTTCAGACTCTACACATCTCAGAATTAACACAGGAAACGGTGCCTCCTAGTATTAAATTAATACTTGCAAGTTGATTTTTGTGTACACAATTAGAAAAAGCTGTCTGTAAAATTAGGCAGAATGAATGGAAAACATTTCATTTGGTCTTTTGAAGCTTCAAAAAGATTGAAATAGATCAACCTATGATGTTTGTTAGGGCCAACCCAAATCTTTGAGGTGTTAAAAATGGCTGCCCTTATTTTAAGTTTTTACTTATTGATTTTAGAGAAAGAAAGGGAGAGACAGAGAGAAAGATACAAGAACATACATCTGGTTCCTGTATATGCCCTGATCGAGTTTCAAACCAGGACCTCTGCGCTTCAGGACAATGCTCTAACCCGCTGAGCTATCCAGCCAGGGTTGACTATATTTTTCAAAAGGGGGAAGGTTATTTGGAACTTGATTTGCTAATACCCCCAGGGCAAAATTTGGATCCAATTGTTCTTTCATTAAATAGTGAGTTTACCCCATGGCTAAAGAGTCTCTGTGAATGTCTGTTTGTACATGTCTGTCTGTCTAGGTTTCTGTTTATGTTTGTGTGTTTGTGCATGACTGCATGCATGTGTGTTGTTTGCAAATGTGAAACAATCTTATACCTCTGGATGGCATTGTCAAAATTAATTTACGGCAAGCACTTTTAAGAATTTGGCATTCTAGCCTGACCAGACGGTAGCACAGTGGGTAGACAGCTGGACTGGAATGTGGAGGATCCAGGTTCGAGACTCTGAGGTTGCCAGCTTGAGCGCGGGCTCATCTGGTTTGAGCAAGGCTCACCAGCTTGAGCCCAAGGTCACTGGCCCGAGCAAGGGGTCACTCGGTCTGCTGTAGCTCCTCGGTTAAGGTACATATGAGAAAGGAATCAATGAACAACTAAGGAGCCGCAACGAAGAATTGATGTTTCCCATCTCTCTCCCTTCCTGTCTGTCTCTATCTGTCCCTCTCTCTGACTCTCTCTGTCTCTGCCACAAAAAAAATAATAATAAAAAAAAAATTGGGCATTCTAAAATTCTCAGAAATCTACAAATTAAACCAAATGGTTTTCAAGTTCATGCAGCCTAAGATTAATCTTTACTTTAGTAAATAAAGTCTAGCCTAAGCCTAAATTTGTTGATTTAAAAAAAAAAAAAAAAAACAGAACAAAAACACAGAGTCAGGATCATTAATATCACTGTCTTTCACCTCCACACCTTGTCCCACTGGAAAGTCTCCGGGGACAATACAGAGGAGCTGTCATCTCCTCTAACAATGCCTTCTTCTGGACTGCCTCCAAGGACCTGCTGGAGGCTCTTCTTGAAGAGATGTCACTCTTTAGGAAACATGTTAGTGGTGGTTTGCTTGTAAGCAGATAATGTACCATGACTATTCCCCTGTATTAATAAAAACTTTTCAGTGTTGGGGACTATGTTTTCAAACTTTTAAGGGAGCTTGCTGAGATCTGTTAAAGCTCCTGCTAAACCCTTCACTGTGAATTGAGAATTTTTCATTTCTTCTTCAGTTTCCGTATCTCTTGCCTCTTCTTCAGCTATCATTCCTCTCTGTTTCAACAATTCCTCCTTAGTCAGTTCCTCAGGAATCACTGCTAGGGGCTCCTCAAAGTCATCCCCACCCACACCCAAGTTAAAGCTATATGCCTTCTCAACCACAGACTTGATTTTTGAAACCTCCTCATCCTTAGCAAATCCTTTGAAGTCATGGACAGACATCCGGTGTCTTCTTCCGGATGCCATTCATATACTCCTAGGTGACATCATCTCAAGCACGGTTCCTAATGCAGTCACAGATGTAATCCTTCCAAAACTGCACCATTGTCTTCCTCAGTTGAAGAACTGAGGGATATCAGTTATCCCTTCACATTTCTGAATGTTAGTCACAAATATACAGTCTAAAATCTATAGCTCTTTCCAGTAAAGATTCTATTTAATGACAGAAATAATTATAATATACTCTTAAGTGAATAGATATTAATTCCAATTAAAAAAATAAAATCGATATGCACACAAAGAAATACACCTAAATGTTATTAGTTATCTTAGTGGAATGCAACTCAATTTTCTGCTTTATCCCTTGATATATTTCCCAATTTTTCTGCAATGAGTATGTACTATTTTTTATAACAAAATATTCAAATTTCCATAAAATAAGAATTTAATAGGTTTTCAGTATATATATCCAACACATTAATTCCTGCATAAAGTACTTTTGTTTCCAATGGTAAGAACACTGGCCTGTGTCCAACCTTTTAAGAGCATCTGAAAAAAAAATCCCTATACTTCTCAAAGGTAAAGTCTACCCCATCTCTATTTTCCATTTTACCCACCCACCCTCATTGCTCAGCACCAGAACATAGTATCTCATCAAGTATAAACAAGATATGGGTAGACAAAATTTGACATGATTTGTTTTAGCCACAGTCTCCATCTTGGTAGCTTATGTCTATTTTCAGCACAACATGCCTCATGCCTGAGACCCAGGTTCCTTGCTAGCTGGACTTCTGATTCATTCTCAAGTTCCACACTGAAACTGCTGTTCCTAAAAATAGCTGACATCCTTTCCTACTTGCTCCTCCTTTGGAATTTTTCTGAAAAACCCTATAATCTTGTTCCACAGATCCCCTTTATGCAAATCAGTTTCTACAAACTATAACTTTGTTGGCGCACAGTAAAATTCCTACAATTTTTGTGAAAGTTATAAAACTTAAGGGAAAAAAATCTAACTTGAAGTTAGAGCCAGTAATCTAAGTTGTAATGACAAAATATTCATTTAGGATTATTGCAAATTCTATCATCAAAATATGACCTAGCCATACTAACCTTGGTTCAGGTAAGTGAGTGTCTCATCATGCAGTTTTACTGCTGGAGATGTAGCGGCACACATCACATACTGGAAGGGTGGGTTTTTAGTTTCATCATCCAATGGAAGGCTGGAATCTTCCTGCTTGAAAATGGGCAATGCCAAGACATCACTGAAAAGCAAAAAATCAACACTGACCTTACTGTGTGTTTAAAATATTTAAAAGCACATAAACACATTCAGGGGTAGTTTCTTTTACAATTTAAGATCAGAAATGATATGCAGAATAAAAGATCTATTAATGCTAATCTGGCTCATCCAAATAATGATATTAAACCTGTCTCTCTAGTGTGTCTGTGGGGGGGAGGGGTGACTATGATATGATTAAGCAGATAAATAAGCATTTAATAGTTAATAAAGTCCATGTTACTAATAAAGAGACCACGCTAATAATAAAATGGCATTAAAAAATTCTTTAAATACTTTAAACTCTGTATTGTCTCCATAAAAAAAGAGCAAGTCAAGAACGCAGAGCTACCTATTTTGAAAGGCAGGAACTATTATTGCTGCCAAAGGTACGTCACATTAGCACCATGAACTCACAAAGCATTTGAGTAACAAGGTACTTGACAAAGAGTTCCTGCTAGGCCTGGTAATGCTGAGAGCATAAAGCTTCATGCTTAGTCTAAAACAATGGCTTCTTGTGAGAAGCAAACAGTAGTAGTAAAAAACAGCTGCTATTTTTTCTCCCAAGAGAAAAAAAAAATTGGGGGGGAACTGGAAGGGAGTCTTCTGGGGCACTGTCTATATTCTCTGGTAACCTGGGAGGATAAACATACATGGATGTTTGGTTCGCTTAAAAACAAGACACCTGAGATATAATTTATATTCATGCTATTAAAGTGCATAATTCAGAGGGTTGTAGTATATTCAGAGTTGTACAGTCATCACCACTACTTCTAGAACATTTTCATCATCTCAAAAAGAAATCTCGTACCCACTAGCAACCTCTCCCTCCACCATACCCCAAACCTGGCAACCACTGATTTACTTTGTCTTTGTGGCTATGCCTGTTCTAGACATTAAAGGCAAACAGGGCCCTGGCCAGTTGGCTCAGTGGTAGAGCGCGGGCTGGCATGCAGGAGTCCCGGGTTCAATTTCCGGCCAGGGCACACAGGAGAAGCACCCACCTGCTTCTCAACCCCTCCCCCTCTCCTTCCTCTCTGTCTCTCTCTTCCCCTCCTGTAGCCAAGGCTCCATTGGAGCAAAGTTGGTCCGGGTGCTAAGGATGGCTCTGTGGCCTCTGCTTCAGGTGTTATAATGGCTCTGGTTGCAACAGAGTGACGCCCCAAGATGGGCAGAGCATCGCCCCCTGGTGGGCATGCCAGGTGCATGCAAGAGTCTGACTGCCTCCCCATTTGCAACTTCAGAAAAATACCCCCCCCAAAAAATGCAAATACGACCATGTGGCCTTTTAGGACTAGCTGCTGTTTCTTAGTCTGTTTGAAGAGCCCACCATTGTTAGAGCATTTATGAGCACTTCATTATGAGTACTTTCTATGGCTGAACAGTATTCCACTGTATGGATATACCACCTTCTATTTATTCATAATGCTGCTATAAACACTTGCATATGTTTTTGTGTAGACACGTTTAATTTCCTTAGGCATATGTATAACCAGGAAAAGAATTACTGGGTCATATGGTAACTGTTTACCTTTATAAAGCAAGTGCCAAACTGTTTTCCAAACTGGCTAAAACCATTTCAGATTCCCACCATTTATGTATGAAGTAACTGACATAACTCACTAAGCTGCATATTTATATACTGATAACTTTTCTATGTTTATTCCTCAATGTAAAGTAATAAAATATCCAAATAAGTAACTACTGTAACACCAACATCAAAGGTTTGTCTGAATTTGATTATTTACTCTTCTGTTTTTTTCAAGTTGACTAAATCAGATATTTGGCTGGCCCATTTTAATCAATTTTAATTTACAAACAAAAAGTGGAAATAAATAAAATGGGAGGAAACCCCTGCATTTCCTCCTTCTAGCATACATTTCTATTAAAGCACTAACTGATTATTCAGAAAATAAATCACCACTAATTCTCCTCTTTCATTTATACCTAGGAACAATGAAAACACTGCTTTGGCACAGTGATGGTCCCCAGCCCTCTTAATACTGTGACCTAGAGGCTTTGTCCCACTTAAGTGAACAGACAGAAAAGCCTTACGCAAATATAAAAACTTTTCAGGAGACTTACAAAGAGAACAGCTGTTTTTATGGAAAACATCCATAACAGTCAAAATGGTTCTACCATAGATGGAAGTATATATATATTCCTATGTCATATATATGTGAACATTTAAAGCCCTCTTGGTGAGGAATAAAAGAATGAGAACTATGACTCAAAAATCAGTTAATTACAGGGGGTCCTTGGGTAACAACAGTTCGTTCCTACAATAGTAACGTAACCCGAATTTTGGTGTAAGTCAAAACACACCCTAGCCTAGTCACTTACCTATCCTACCACACTTGTAAAATCCTATCTAGAACATAAAAACAACTAAGCCACAGAAAAAGGAAAAGGACATAAATATACTGTACCATACACTGTATTGTGTATTCTTCTGCCGTGCACAACCAAACTAGTTCGCCCATGGAGTCCGTAAGTATCATGCTAACGGTGGATACAGAAACTCTCATGTCTCAATTTTTAAAAGTTTTTATGGGAATGAGCATTATAAACTCGAAACGTCCTATGTCAAGACTGTTGTAACCCATGGACCCCCTGTATACTGAACGGTGACATGGGAACAATTTTTTTTTTCCATTTCCAAGTGAGAAGAGAAGACACAGGGAGATAAGAGAGATTGGGGGGGGGGGGGGAGAAGCAGACGGTTGCTTCTCCTGTGTGCGCTGACCGGGAACTGAACCTGGGACTTCCACATGCCAGGCTGATGCTCTACCACTGAGCAACCAGCCAGGGCCTTGAGGAATAATTTTAAGATCTCAATGCTAACTGCTTGGGTTGACCCAAATAAGACTTATAACTTCATAAGAATGGCTATTTATAAATAAACTCAACTCAAGCATGGTAAATAAAATTGTATTTCCTTCAGATCCTAGAAGGCAGCCACCATTTTATTCAGTTGGGTACAGCCTGGATGGCCCATACAGGAAATACTATGTTCATGGTAGATGCTTTACATAAACATGTAAAGACTGTTTACTATTGAGATCCCAAATAATGTATTCCATCAACACAGCTGCTAGACTGCTTCTCTTCAAACAGAAGTCAGATCCTTTCATTCCTTTGAACTTTCCATCAGCTCACTTTCAACCAGGGTGCCCACAAGGCCCGACTCACTCTGCTCCTGGCCTCTTCTGCTCACCCTCACTTCCTCTGCCCTAGCCAAATCAGCTTCCTTCCAGGCCTCTGTCAGGGGCTTTGCATTGGCTCCTCTCTCCCACTGATGTCCTACTGGCTCATTTCATTCAAATGTCACCTTGGTGACAACTTCACAACCACAATTCTCCCATCCACACTGCCAAATCCCCCTTTCCTGCTCTATTTATCCACGAAGCTTGTCACTCTCAGTGTACACGACTTAGGATTATATCCCCCTCAGATATATAGCCAACCACCCCCAATTTGTTTCTTTTTGCTGATCCCAGCATCTAGCATAAGGAGCTTAAAAACAGTGCTCACAAAAATTAAGGGATATTTCAAAATGAATACGAAGCGATAAATATCCCCTAATTTTTGTGAGCAGTATATGTATTGATGCAAAGAAACAACTGCAGTATTCATGATCAATTTTTTTTAATTTTTTTTTATTTACTCATTTTATTTTTTTATTTTTTTTATTTTTCTGAAGCTGGAAACAGGGAGAGACAGTCAGACAGAATCCCGCATGCACCCGACCGGGATCCACCCGGCACTCCCACCAGGGGCGAGGCTCTGCCCACCAGGGGGCGATGCTCTGCCCCTCTGGGGCGTCGCCATATTGCGACCAGAGCCACTCTAGCGCCTGAGGCAGAGGCCACAGAGCCATCCCCAGCGCCCGGGCCATCTTTGCTCCAATGGAGCCTCGGCTGCGGGAGGGGAAGAGAGAGACAGAGAGGAAAGCGCGGCGGAGGGGTGGAGAAGCAAATGGGCGCTTCTCCTATGTGCCCTGGCCAGGAATCGAACCCGGGTCCTCCGCACGCTAGGCCGACGCTCTACCGCTGAGCCAACCGGCCAGGGCTATTTACTCATTTTAGAAAGGAGAGAGAGAGAGGGAGAAAGGAGAGGAGAGAGACAGAGAGAGAAGGGGGGAGGAGCAGGAAGCATCAATTCCCATATGTGCCTTGAGCAGGCAAGCCCAGGGTTTCGAACCTGCGACCTCAGCATTTCCAGGTTGATGCTTTATCCACTGTGCCACCACAGGTCAGGCTCATGATCTATTATTACTAAAATAGAAAACAACATCTGATAACTTAGGATCGTAATTTCTACTAGGCTAAACAGTAAGAAAGTTTTAATACTTGTTAGCGTAATCCCCAAGAAAATGAAAAGCCTCAAGGCTTCAGATTGCTCCAAGTAATTCTGAAATAATGCCAGTACCCCAAAATATCTAGGCACACAAAGACAAACAGGACTCTAGAAACAAGAACCAAAACCAAAAACAACAGATAGCATATACCCAGTTCCAGATTCTGTTGACTGGTATTCAGCTCTTCTCTGCCTGTTACAGAGGGTGAGAGGCCTGAAAACTATGCAAACAAGACTTCTTGCCAGCTGGAGTCTTGTAAGGTTGCTCCAAAGGGAAGCAATGGTGGAAAATTAAAAGGGAGTAGGAAAGGCAGAGGTAGGCAACCGCACAAACTGCAGGTGCAGGAAATTTCAGGGCAGCAACAGCCATGCCTCCAGCAGGTTCCCCAGGAGCAACCAGGTAACAGGTTCTCCCCCAAATCTTTCTGGCACCTCTGCAATCAGATACTTCCCTACAACCATCTCTGCTTGACACATCTAAATGGCTTCTATTTTCCTGATTGGATTGATATCTCCAAAGACTTAAGATGCTAGAATTATTGGACTCACATTATATGTATACAATTATGCTTACTCTGTCTAAAGACATGTAAAACATAAGCCTGAAAAGATCTTCAAGAACAGAACATTTTAGACCCTGGCCGGTTGGCTCAGTGGTAGAGCGTCAGCCTGGCGTGCAGAAGTCCTGGGTTCGATTCCCGGCCAGGGGACACAGGAGAAGCGCCCATCTTCTTCTCCACCCCTCCCCCTCTCCTTCCTCTCTGTCTCTCTCTTCTCCTCCCGCAGCCAAGGCTCCATTGGAGCAAAGATGGCCCGGGGGCTGGGGATGGCTCCTAGGCCTCTGCACCAGGCGCTAGAGTGGCTCTGGTCGCAACAGAGCGATGCCCAGGAGGGGCAGAGCATTGCCCCCTGGTGGGCAGAGCTTCACCCCTGGTGGGCGTGCCGGGTGGATCCTGATCGGGTACATGCGGGAGTCTGTCTGACTGTCTCTCCCCGTTTCCAGCTTCAGAAAAATAAAAAAATAAAAAAAAAAAGAGAGAGAGAACAGAAAATGTTAATAGACAGCAAAATTGAAAACAATAAGCTTCCAGAACTGGAAAAAAAAATTGCTAAAATTAAGAACTCAGGTTTAACAGAAGCTAAGAGAAAATAAGAAAACTAGGACCTGACCTGTGGTGGCGCAGTGGATAAAGTGTCAACCTGGAACGCTAAGGTTGCTGGTTTGAAGTCCCAGGCTTGCCTGGTCAAAGAACAAATGAGAAGCAGCTATAAGCTGCTGCTTCCTGCTCCACCCCCTCACTCCCTATCTTTCTCTCTCTCCTCTCTCTAAAATCAATTATTAAATCTTTAAAAAAATTTTCTTAAAGGCCCTGGCTGGTTGGCTCAATGGTAGAGGGTTGGCCTGGCGTGCAGGAGTCCCGGGTTTGATTCCCGGCCAGGGCACACAGGAGAAGCGCCCATCTGCTTCTCCACCACTCCCCCTCTCCTTCCTCTCTGTCTCTCTCTTCCCCTCCCACAGCCAAGGCTCCATGGGAGCAAAGTTGGCCCGGGGCCCTGGCCGGTTTGCTCAGTGGTAGAGCATCGGCCTGGCGTGCAGAAGTCCCCGGTTTGATTCCCGGAAAGGGCACACAGGAGAAGTGCCCATCTGCTTCTCCACCCCTCCCCCTCTCCTTCCTCTCTGTCTCTCTCTTCCCCTCCCGCAGCCGAGGCTCCACTGGAGCAAAGATGGCCCGGGCGCTGGGGATGGCTCCTCGGCCTCTGCCCCAGGTGCTAGAGTGGCTCTGGTTGCAACAGAGCGACACCCCAGAGGGGCAGAGCATCGCCCCCTGGTGGGCAGAGCGTCGCCCCCAGGTGGGCATGCCGGGTGGATCCCGGTCGGGCGTATGTGGGAGTCTGTCTGACTGTCTCTCCCCGTTTCCAGCTTCAGAAAAATACAGGGGGAAAAAAAAAAAAGTTGGCCCAGGCGCTGAGGATGGCTCCATGGCTTCTGCCTCAGGTGCTAGAATGACTCTGGTTGCAACAGAGCCACGCCCCAGATGGGCAGAGCCTCACCCCCTGGTAGGCATGCTGGGTGGATCCTGGTAGGGTACATGCGGGAGTCTGTCTGACTGCCTCCCCATTTCCAACTTCAGAAAAATACAAAAGAAAAAAGAAAAAGAAAAATAAAAAGATTTTACACATATGTGCTCTATAAGCTGACCTAGCAGTTTCTCTCACAGAATATCACTGAAAGAATAATTGACAGACTATGATTACTTGGACTTGGATATCTGACAAAAATTTCCTCAAAAATGAGTAAATGAGCCCAACATATAAAGTTGTGATAATATTTGTTTCCAACAATAAAATCTGAACCCTCCAACATGTGCTTTCTCTGATGAGATGGTGGAGGTATTAAGGCAGGGGTCGGGAACCTTTTTGGCTGAGAGAGCCATCAACGCCACATATTTTAAAATGTAATTCCGTGAGAGCCATACAAAGACCCGTGTACATTATCCAATAAAAATTTGGTGGCCCTGGCCAGCTGGCTCAGTGGTAGAGCGTCGGCCTGGCGTGCGGAAGTCAATTCCCGGCCAGGGCACACAGGAGAGGCGCCCATCTGCTTCTCCACCCCTCCCCCTCTCCTTCCTCTCTGTCTCTCTCTTCCCCTCCCGCAGCCAAGGCTCCATTGGAGCAAAAGATGGCCCGGGCGCTGGGGATGGCTCCTTGGCCTCTGCCCCAGGCGCTAGTGTGGCTCTGGTTGTGACAGAGCGACACCCTGGATGGGCAGAGCATCACCCCCTGGTGGGCGTGCCAGGTGGATTCCGGTCGGGCACATGCAGGAGTCTGTCTGACTGCCTCCCGGTTTCCAGCTTGGGAAAAATCCAAAAAAAAAAAAAAATTTGGTGGACAGCTGTGATTGGCTCCAGCCACCTGCAATCATGAACATGAGCGGTAGGAAATGAATGAATTGTAATACATGAGAATGTTTTATATTTTAATGTTTTTTTTATTATTATTAAAGATTTGTCTGCGAGCCAGATGCAGCCATCAAAAGAGCCACATCTGGCTCATGAGCCATAGGTTTCCTACCCCTGTATTAAGGAATGTTATTTTTTTGATACTGCATACTTAAATGTCAAAACTTAGAAGATCTGCATAACTCAGGAAACCATTGTTTTCCAAATGAACAATGCACACACATTTCAAAATTATGCAGCATTAAGGGATCGATCAAAATCCAAGACAAACCAATTGATTCTAATGTAACAGTTCAAAAAGCACATTGATACAGTTGCAAATTCCAAGTTGTAACCTTAAGAAACCACCATTTGTCAAGTGCTGGTATAATAAAAAAGAGTATCCAAAATTATTTAAAAGGGCTCTTAAAATAATCTTCCTTTTTCCAACTGCATATCTATATGAAACTGGATCTTCATGTATGTCAACCAAAACAATATACTCCAATAGCAGATATGAGAATCTATTTGTTTTTCTAAGCTAGACATTAAAAAGATAAGCAAAAAGCATAAGATAATGGCGCACTTTCTCACTGTTTTGTTTAGGAAAATAGTTTTTTAAATAGAAAACACAGATGATAATATATAATGGCTTGTAATTGTTATTTTAAAAATTTCTTGATTATGAAGGGACTATAAAAAACAGCATACTATTCTATGAAAGACAAAGTAATATGAAATTGAGACAAAGTAACGAGATTGAAACAAAGTAATCTGAGATTGAGACAAAGTATCCACAAATGAATAAAAATCACACCAACAGCCTGACCAGGCGGTGGCGCAGTGGATAGAGTGACAGACTAGGATGCAGAGGACCCAGGTTCGAGACCCCGAGGTTGCCAGCTTGAGTGCGGGCTCATCTGGTTTGAGCAAAAAGCTCACCAGCTTGGACCCAAGGTCGCTGGCTTGAGCAATGGTTACTCAGTCTGCTGAAGGCCCGTGGTCAAGGCACATATGAGAAAGCAATCAATGAACAACTAAGGTGCTGCAATGAAAAACTGATGGTTGATGCTTCTCGTCTCTCTGTTCCTGTCTGTCCCTATCTATCCCTCTCTGTCTCTGTAAAAAAAATAAAAATTAAAATTAAAAAAAAAAAAATCACACCAACAGTGGTCCTACTCTACTCAAAGTCCTTATGTGAAAATGACAGCTCCTTTAAAAGCTAATCAATATTCACAGGTATTTTCTATCTTTGCTTCCAAAAATGCTTACATGTTTCAAAACAACAGCTTTGGACACTACATAGCAAGTGTCACTGTAATGAAACATATCAAGTTTATGAGATTCAATAAACCATCAAGTTTCAAACAGCCCTAATGAAAAGATACAAACAGTATTGACTTATTTTTATTAGGGAGAGGAGACATTCTAATTTTCAAAATTGAACACAAAACTTATGGACAAGCAATAAAATGTATGTCAATTAATTGAGAGAATTCTTTTTTTTTTTTTTGCACTTTTTCTGAAGCTGGAAACAGGGAGAGACAGTCAGACAGACTCCCGCATGCGCCCGACCGGGATCCACCCGGCACGCCCACCAGGGGGCAACGCTCTGCCCACCAGGGGGCGATGCTCTGCCCATCCTGGGCGTCGCCATGTTGCGACCCTCCTGGGTGTCACCATGTTGCGACCAGAGCCACTCTAGCGCCTGGGGCAGAGGCCACAGAGCCATCCCCAGCGCCCGGGCCATCTTTGCTCCAATGGAGCCTTGGCTGCGGGAGGGGAAGAGAGAGACAGAGAGGAAGGCACGGCGGAGGGGTGGAGAAGCAAATGGGCGCTTCTCCTATGTGCCCTGGCCGGGAATCGAACCCGGGTCCTCCGCACGCTAGGCCGACGCTCTACCGCTGAGCCAACCGGCAGGGCTGAGAGAATTCTTAGTGTACATAAAAGTTACTTCTTGTAGATATGATTTCAATACTTAGCAAATCTTTTCCCAAGGTAACCAAAGCCTAATGGTAGGGCCTATCCTAGAGCAGGGGTCAACAAGCTACAGTCCAAGGGTCAAATTCACCCAGCCTGTTTTTGTACAATTATGATCTAAGAATGGTTTTCACATTTTTTAAAAGGACTATAAACAGCCCTGGCCGGTTGGCTAAGCGGTAGAGCGTCGGCCTAGCATGCGGAGGACCCGGGTTCGATTCCCGGCCAGGTCACACAGGAGAGGCGCCCATTTGCTTCTCCACCCCTCCGCCGCGCTTTCCTCTCTGTCTCTCTCTTCCCCTCCCGCAGCCAAGGCTCCATTGGAGCAAAGATGGCCCGGGCGCTGGGGATGGCTCTGTGGCCTCTGCCCCAGGCGCTAGAGTGGCTCTGGTTGCAACATGGCGACGCCCCGGAGGGGCAGAGCATCGCCCCCTGGTGGGCAGAGCTTCGCCCCTGGTGGGCGTGCCGGGTGGATCCCAGTCGGGCGCATGCGGGAGTCTGTCTGACTGTCTCTCCCTGTTTCCAGCTTCAGAAAAATGAAAAAAAAAAAAAAAAAAAAAAAGGACTATAAACAAACAAAGTGTGACAGAACTCTCCGGCCTGCAAAGCCTTACATAGTTGCTATCTGGCTTTTTATAGAAAAGGTTTGCCAACCCCTGTTTTAAGTTAATAAATTTTAAAACCAATTCAAACACTATTATCTGAAATCAGTATGTTTTGCTTGACCGGGTGGTGGTGCAGTGGATAGAGTGTCAGACTGGGACGTGGAGAACCCAGGTTTGAGACCCTGAGGTCGCCAGCTTGAGCGCGGGCTCATCTGGTTTGAGCATGGCTCACCAGCTTAAGCCTAAGGTTACTGGCTTGAGCAAGGGTTCACTCCGTCTGCTGTAGCCCTCCCCACCCCACCCCCAGTCAAGGCACATATTAGAAAGCAATCAATGAACTAAGGTGCCACAATGAAGAAATGATGCTTCTCATCTCTCCCTTCCTGTCTGTTCCTATCTGTCCCCCTCTCTTACTCTCTCTGTCACACACACACACAAAATACCCTGAATGAAATCAATGTTTTTAAATAAGCAACTTATAAATTCTTTCCTATAATTCAGCCAAAATTAAATCTAGAAAAAGATTTAAAACTTTGAAATGAGACATTTTATAGAAATAAGTCCCAATTCTGGAAGTAGTCTCAAGCACCACTATAATAAAATTTTAAAGTTTCACTGATTCTAAATCTTTTCTATACTTCCAAGACATATCACCTACTCAAAAACATTGTTTTAGCATAAGACCAAAAGAAAATCATCTGCTAATAATAGCTCCATAATAAACTATAGCCTTAGTAATCTTTTACTACCTTAACACTGATTAACACTAATTAAATTGAATATTTCCCATTACCTCATAGCAGGGATCCCCAAACTATGGCCCCGGGGGCCACATGAGACCATTTATCTTGCCCCACCGCACTTCTGGAAGGGGCACCTCTTTCATTGGTGGTCAGTGAGAGGAGCATAGTTCCCATTGAAATACTGGTCAGTTTGTTGATTTAAATTTACTTGTTCTTTATTTTAATATTGTATTTGTTCCCGTTTTGTTTTTTTACTTTAAAATATGTGCAGTGTGCACAGGATTTGTTCATAGTTTTTTTATAGTCTGGCGGTCTGAGGTAGAGTGAACTGGCCTCCTGTGTAAAAAGTTTGGGGACCCCTGACATAAAGTCTGTAAACTGACATTTTAACCTATCAATCAATATAGGAAATTTGTCTTCATCTCAAAGCAGTTTTGATTTTGCAAATTATTTGTAAACTACGTACAGGTGCACCTCCCAAAGAATATATGAAGTATAACTTTTGTTTTGAAACAGATTCATACTATTATAGGGAAGCGTAACAAGGCTCAGACCAATGTCCTTTGTAAGGTAATAATTTGACATCAAAGTTTTTATATGTAATCTAAAGAAGTTGCATCATTTCTTAAATCTGGAATATTAATTTGCTACAGATTTTAAATTTTATTGAACAGTAAGATGGAAAGTGGCCCCAAAGACCGTTAGGTGTTTTAAAATGAGTTTTACTTTTTAAAATTATTTGGTTATCTGGTCCTTCTTCACAAAACATGACCCAGATTTCAAGTTACAATGGGTTTCAGCCAATGTTCACTCTGTGAATGGGAACTCAGCCTTCATTTGTAATAGCTGTGCCACCAACAGGCCACTTGGACCAATCACTGTAACATCTGTGAACTTAGGTTTACTCACGTTTAAGAAAAGAACTGGGCCCAGGCCGGTTGGCTCAGCGGTAGAGCGTCGGCCTAGCGTGCGGAGGACCCGGGTTCGATTCCCGGCCAGGGCACACAGGAGAAGCACCCATTTGCTTCTCCACCCCTCCACCGCACCTTCCTCTCTGTCTCTCTCTTCCCCTCCCGCAGCCAGGGCTCCATTGGAGCAAAGATGGCCCGGGCGCTGGGGATGGCTCTGTGGCCTCTGCCTCAGGCGCTAGAGTGGCTCTGGTCGCAACATGGCGACGCCCAGGATGGGCAGAGCATCGCCCCCTGGTGGGCAGAGCATCGCCCCTGGTGGGCGTGCCGGGTGGGTCCCGGTCGGGCGCATGCGGGAGTCTGTCTGACTGTCTCTCCCTGTTTCCAAGCTTCAGAAAAATGAAAAAAAAAAATAAATAAAAATTTAAAAAAAAAAAAAAAAAAAAGAAAAGAACTGGTCTTTTGGTTCTTTTTCCTTTTTTTAAAATTGAATTTATTGAGGTGACACTGGTTAATAAAATTATGCAGGTTTCAGGTGAACAATTCTATAATACATCATCTGTATACTGCATTGTATGTTCGCCGCCCCAATTAGTTTTCTAAGATCTCTTCATTCATCTCTAGAATACTGATGTTGTAACTAAAATTCAAAAAACCACTCAGCCGGCCAGGGCACACAGGAGAAGCGCCCATTTGCTTCTCCACCCCTCCGCCGCGCTTTCCTCTCTGTCTCTCTCTTCCCCTCCCGCAGCCAAGGCTCCATTGGAGCAAAGATGGCCCGGGCGCTGGGGATGGCTCTGTGGCCTCTGCCCCAGGCGCTAGAGTGGCTCTGGTTGCAACATGGCGACGCCCCGGAGGGGCAGAGCATCGCCCCCTGGTGGGCAGAGCTTCGCCCCTGGTGGGCGTGCCGGGTGGATCCCAGTCGGGCGCATGCGGGAGTCTGTCTGACTGTCTCTCCCTGTTTCCAGCTTCAGAAAAATGAAAAAAACAAACAAACAAAAAAAAACCACTCAGGTTTCAGCTCATACTGCACATACAAATGTGGTACAACAGTACACACAGAGGAACACAAACACAAACACATGAATTGAGGGAAAAGGGAGCAGCAAAAGTAATGTGAGAAATCAGCCTCAACCTATCCCAACACGATCAACCTACACCATTTAATGCAACTATGTTTCTACGTGAAGTCAGACTATTGAGAGAAACGGTCTATTTCATGCCAGCTACCCAGAACCTGAAGAAATGATTTTCTAAAGTCTTTAAAAATCCTTCTTGTTTTAAACCATGCCAAAAGCAAATACTTCACTTTGAAAGAAAAATGCAAAGCTGCCTACAAAGTAAACTTATCAAGATGTCACTTTTCAAATAAGTTCAAGTTTAGCACCTCAAGTTTACTTCTTGAACTCGAGAGAACAAATGAAAGACAAGCATCAAAGCCTTACTTCCCATTGGATAGCAGAGGAAAGAGACTGCCCAAGCAGGGAAAGACACTGGGCACTCCAGACATCTACCTGGCCCTCAGAGCTCCCGTCCAGGTGGGGGAAGTGCAGTCAAGGGCCAGAACAGCCTAAAGCCTTCTTCAGACTTTCTCCAGACTAAGTCAGTTTTGCAATTTCCTAAACATAAATTTCAAATAAAGGGTCTTGAATTTACAAGAGGCAAAGACTCTCATGGCTCCTCTTAGTGGCTGAGGAGCAAATGTTGAGGAGGAAAAATATATGAAAAAATAACCCTAAATGGTATTTGCCTTCAAATATACTTAAAATTTTAGATTAAATGACACACTCCATGTATCCAATAACCAAAACAATCAACAGTTTCCCCATGGAAAGTAAAAAAAAGAAAAGAAACAAACCACACACACACACACACATACACACACACACACACTTACATAGGCGTCACACATTACTTAATAAAAAGGTCAAGGGAAGGTTTTTGTTGTTGTTGTTTTGTTTTTGTATTTTTCTGAAGCTGGAAACGGGGAGAGACAGACAGACTCCCGCATGTGCCCCACCGGGGATCCACCAGGCACGCCCACCAGGGGCTACGCTCTACCCACCAGGGGGCGATGCTCTGCCCCTCCGGGGCGCCGCTCTGCCGTGACCAGAGCCACTCTAGCGCCTGGGGCAGAGGCCAAGGAGCCATCCCCATCGCCCGGGCCATCTTTGCTCCAATGGAGCCTTGGCTGCGGGAGGGGAAGAGAGAAACAGAGAGGAAGGGGGGCGGGGTGGAGAAGCAAATGGGCGCTTCTCCTATGTGCCCTGGCCAGGAATCGAACCCGGGTCCCCCGCACGCCAGGCCGACGCTCTACCACTGAGCCAACTGGCCAGGGCCAAGGGAAGGTTTAATACCAAGATTTTATTTCCTTTTCACAGAATGAACCATAAACAAAAGTAAACTAGTAGGTCAAATCACTAAAACAGAACTCAAGAAAAATAAAAGCTCAAAATAACTCTCAGGAAATTCTCAGCAGCAAACTTTCATTCTGTCATAATTGAGAAGCAACTTTGTTTCAGGTGCCCCCTTATTCCTTAAGGGCAAGTCCAGCTGAGTCTCAACGAAATTAAGCAAGGCCCTTGGGGCCCGCCTTTTCACAAGAAAATCACTGCCTTCAGCACTCCCGCAGGGTTTGACCTTATGACTTTCAGTAGCTCAGTTTCCTCAACTAAAACAGTTGTTCCAGAAAACAAGCCACCTCATCCAGAACCCTCAAGTTGCACAACTGCAGAGAGAAGAGGTGCCAAGTTCACGGAGACGAATCCGGGTCAGACACACTGCTGAAGGAACGTTTTCCTTCAAACACTTCCTCACCCTAAGAAACATCACCTTTTTCTGAGAGTTCTTTCTTTATAAGATTTAAAAGCCGAAGTATTTCAGGCCAACCCAGACCTACTCTGACCCAGAAGTCCTTCTTCTTTAGGACCATTATGCTCCCGTCCACCACGAGCGCTTCCGTGAGCCGCACGGACGGTACTGGGACACTGGACAGCACTTCAAAGTCAACAGGCATTACTTTAAAGAGCAGGTTTGGAAAATCTTAACTCGCATTAACGAAAAGCTACCAAATCATCGATATTACACTTTAATCGGGTGATTTTATAGTACGCAAACTATATTCCGAAAAAGCGAATAAAAATAAAGAGCTGCCAAACTGACAGAAGTTAAAAAAACAAAACAAAACAAAACAGTATTCTTCAGGCTAAAGGCCAGAGACTAAACTCAGGTCGGTTTCAACCCCTCAAAATTAAACAAATTGAATAGCTGCTGGTGCAGGCAGTGAGGACTAAACAAACTTGTTTGTGGTGTAATTATTGCATCTTAAAACCTTCTTCAAAAGAAAACAGCCTAAAGTGAGTAGTTCCCAAAATTAAAAATTTCACTTTGAGACAATCGAAAACCCGTAACTAAGTTGATGTGCTTTTCTTCCCTGTGGCTATTTTCACATATAATTACTACTATTGTAACATCGAGTGATTGAAATTTGCAACTAGGAAAGATTATAATGTAGAACAGAGTCGGAACTGATATCAAAACTTTGGAAAGTCCTTTCCCAATGCAAGTCCTATAATTTCGTACACTGTATCCCACCTCTGTAAACCACTTGCAAGGAAATGAAACCCCTTCCCCCATCAACTATCCTAACTGCCGGGTGTGTTTTACAGCAAAAATGAAGCCCTCAGGCGCGGCTCCCGGGTCGAAGGTTGCAGGGCCGTCCTTCTACGCCCGCCGCCGGGCTGGGCAGAGGCCTGCGAGGGTCCATGGTCCCGACGGCCACGCGGCAGGGCCCGGACCCCACGCCGGGTAGGCCGGGTGCCACTGACGGCAGCGCGCCTGGCAAAGGCCCAGGGTCCTGCAGGCCTTTCCCAAGGAGGCCGAGGATTCCGCCCACCCGCCCGCCCGCCCGGCCGGCCCAGAGCGCCCGGTACCTCATGCTGTAGGCGCCGGCGCCCAGCTCCTGCCCGATGCCCGAGAGGCTGGCGTCAAAGTCGTGCACCAGCCCGGACTCGATCACCTCGTCCATCTTGAGCACCCAGGCCATCTTCCGGACTCGCCGTCGCCCGGCGCGCAGCGCGGCCTCCGCGAGCGGGGCGAGGAAGCCAGAGCTCCGCGGGAGCGTCCTGGGGGAGGGCGCGGGTGAAGCCTCCGGCGGCGCGGCGAGTGGTCACCAGCGGCGGCCCGGGCGGCGGCCGGGGCGAGAGCGGCCGGGGCCCCGCGGGCAGGGCACGGCGAGGAGCTCCAGCGGGAACGGCAGGGCCGCCGGCAGCGCCTCCCTCCCGCGGGGGCCGACCCCGCGCCTCATGCCGCCGCCGCCGCCCGCCCCCTGCGCCGCTAGCGCTGCAGCCGCCGCCGCCCGCCCCACCCCGGGGCCCCCGGCTACATCCTCCCCAGGACTGCGCGGGGGCGGGAGTTCAACCCGCTCCAACAACCGCGCGGGGCTCAGCCCGCCCGTCACCCGAACCCCGGCCTCGACCCCCGGGCTTCGGCCCGCCCGCCCAGGCTCTACCGCCCCGGCCAACCCCGCCGACGCCTCTCCGCGGGCGCGGACGACGGCTTCGGTACAGCTCCGGCTCGAGCTCACTCGCCGCTTCCGCCTCCTGCGGCCCCGCCCAAGACCCGCCCCCGAAGTCACCCCTCGCCCAGGCCCGCCCCGCAGGGCCCCGCGCTGGGAGCACTCCCTGCGCTTCACCGCGGAGTCCCTGTCCCAGCCGTGCAGCACGACTCCGCCCACACGGCAAGTTTCCAGCCCCTGCGGCCTTGCTGCCTCTCTGAACACCAGCCCAGGAAAAGGCGGTGCCAAAAGGACTGCCGGTTTCCGCCCATCCGGAGAGGCTAGTTGATTGACAGGTAAACCGAACAATAATGGCTAGCACTTAGTGAAGCTCCCGCGAGTCTCTGTGGCTGGTACTGAACAACCAATAAAAGTGTTCTTTCTCTTGGGCGGGCTCCAGGACTGATATTGCTGCGCCCCACCCCCCACCGAAAGAGTTCATTGGGCCGCACCAGAGGAAGCGTCCCTAAACGCCATTTCCTGTGGTGCTTTACTCCTCTATGGCCTTTCTGGGTAGTCTCTGGAATTTGTTCACACTACAGATGAGATAGTGCTTGGAGTCTTAGCCAATAAGTTCGCACTGTATCTGAGGACCGAAAGGCCCATTGGGCAGAAAATGCTGATCGACATAAATAGAAGCCAATCAACGCTCCCGACAAAGGGTTCTAGAAAGTCTTCCCACAAATGCTGATGGCTGGGAGCCATATGGTCGACTTGAGTTAGAGTGTTGGTTTAGTCGCACTAACAGCTGGTATCCTGTGGTTGTCTTGCGTGGTTCTGGGACTTACCTGACTTAGCTAAGTGATTCTCCCTCACAGATGTTTCTGTGGGTGCAGTCAGATGGCTGAGGTTAAAGTAACCTTAAGGGCTTCTATACTGAGGAATACAAAATAAAATGGAGTCTCACTATAGTCAGTCTGCCAAATGACTAAAATTAAGTAGGTTGAGAAATGAGAAAACCATTCTATTATTGTTTTAACTAGCCTGGGAACTTAAACTTTTGAACTTGACAGTTCTGTCTCAGTGCCTTAGGTATATGCATCAAACCTCAGATAAACCTCTGATTACCTCCTGAGGACTAAGACTGTTCAGTTATCCAAACCACCTGACATCTAAAGGATTACAATATTGGAACCCAGAGGCTAAAAATCCGGAACTGATTCTTCTTAAATATACTTTTAATTTATAAGAATTCTTAGCTTTTCTTTCTTGTTCAGAACAGTCTGAATAGCATCCAGTTGTGTTTCTGGTTTGCAAACCCTAAAATCCTTGGGTAAATAAAACTAGGTCTCCTGATTCATTTGCCATTGGTCAATAGTACTCACATGTTTATTGCTTGTGTTGTAAGGTGCCAAAAGCTACAGAATTAATATTAATAGTTTAGGAAATCTAAAGTACATTTTATTAATTTGGGCTAGGCGTACAGAAAGATTTTGTAAGTGTGATTTCTTTTTCTTTTTCTTTCTTTTTTTCTTTTTTCTGAAGCTGGAAACAGGGAGAGACAGTCAGACAGACTCCCGCATGCTCCCGACCGGGATCCACCCCGCACGCCCACCATGGGGCGACGCTCTGCCCATCCTGGGCGTCGCCATGTTGCGACCAGAGCCACTCTAGCGCCTGAGGCAGAGGCCACAGAGCCATCCCCAGCGCCCGGGCCATCTTTGCTCCAATGGAGCCTTGGCTGTGGGAGGGGAAGAGAGAGACAGAGAGGAAGGGGGGGTGGAGAAGCAAATGGGCGCTTCTCCTGTGTGCCCTGGCCGGGAATCGAACCCGGGTCCTCCACACGCTAGGCCGATGCTCTACCGCTGAGCCAACCGACCAGGGCGTAAGTGTGATTTCTATGCTTGTGTGATTAGCTTCAAAACTAAGATGGCCGATGGCATTGTGTTGTAAATGCAGAAGAGGAAGGACATTTGGATCCTGTGACCTTCCCCCATACCTGTAGGAGGAGGGGTGAATAGTTAGCCAGGTACAGGAAGAAAAAGATTAAAATATTTTCTTATACTGATGAACCATTTACAGGCATCTATCTCTATGGAAACTACCCATCCCCTCCTGAAAGCATGTAGTTAATGTATGTATCTCTAAACAAAAGGTATAAACTTGTGCTGTGATGTCAGGTTTTTCTCCCCTCCCAAGTATAATTAGGGATATATAAACAGCCCCTGAACTATTTTTGGGGTCTGCACAATTTGGGTCTGTTGCCCTGTGTCAGCCATATGTGGCCGGCATATTTAATAAATTTTCTCTGTTAATAAAACTTTTCAAAAACTTATATGGACTATGTGCCTCTACAAACACCCGCTGAATTGTGGATTTAGTTACTTTACAACACTTGGTGCTGATTGTTGACTGGGACCTCAATTGGGGCTGCTGGAATGCCTTCAACAAGAATCCTGCAAGGTGGTTTTACCCAGAAACCCCTTATTAACTTGTTTTTCTCTTAGTACTTTTCCATACACTGACCTCCAAGCTGCTCCTTAGCTTTTAATTCCCACTTAATATGGAGCCCAAATCCCCGCTGCAAAATTCTATTGCAGTGGTCCCTATAATGTGATAACTCCTAAATAAAGTCTGCCTTACCATCTTTAACAAGTGTCTTTGAATATTTTTTCCTTAACACTTAAGGCCTGGGACCAGAAACTAATGCAGTATTTTTATTCTGTATTGTATTCTGTTAGTCAAACAGCCACTGAATCAGATCGATGGGGTGGAGGTCATGTTTTAAATTTCTAAAATCCACCTTCTGGCCACAAATGTTTTCAATTCTTCCCATATGAAATACACACTCATCACCTCCCCGGACCCTTACAGACTATCATTTCGTTACAGCATTAAGGTCCAGGATCTTGTGACATACCGAAGCTTGTGAGGCTCTTTGAAGGCAGTTCCTTGGGTGTAACTCCTTAAGTGGTTCCTTTCCACATGAAGAGCTGGGAATTAAAAAGACAAGTGCCTGACCTGTGGTGGCACAGTGGATAAAGCGTTGACCTGGAACCCTGAAATCACTGGTTCGGCACCCTGAGCTTGCCTGGTCAAGGCACATATAGGAAGAAACTATGAGTTGATGCATCCTGCTTCCCGCCGCTCTCCTCTCTCTAAAAATAATAATAAGCCTGACCAGGCGGTGGCACAGTGGACCAGGCAGTGGCACAGTGGATAGAGCATTGGACTGGGATACAGAGGACCCAGGTTCGAGACCCCAAGGTCGTCAGATTGAGCGCGGGCTCATCTGGCTTGAGCAAAAAGCCCACCAGCTTGAACCCAAGGTTGCTGGCTCCAGCAGGGGGTTACTCGGTCTGCTGAAGGCCCACGGTCAAGGCACATATGAGAAAGCAATCAATGAACAACTAAGGTGTTGCAACACGCAATGAAAAACTAATGATTGATGCTTCTCATCTTTCTCTGTTCCTGTCTGTCTGTCTCTGTCTATCCCTCTCTCTCTCTGAAAAAAAAAAAAATAATAATAATAATAATAATAAAAAAGACAAGTGATCTGCCCCAACCACTACCACATACATTGCATGTAATGATGAGAACAGCACAGGAAATTATACCTTTATAGACATTTCCCTTCAAAGAGAGGTAAATAGAAGGCACATTGTGGTCACTAGTCAACATAAATTCGGAAATTCAATTGGATAAACATTGCCAGTTCCCTGATGAAGATTCCATTATATTTCCTGGGAGAACCCAAGGGCCTCTTATCTCCATCCATTGGACTCTTGCTTCCATCCTGAGTTACCTTTCCAGTTCCATGAGAAGTAGCCCATGTTTACAGGTCAATAATTTTCTTAGCTGCTTCTTGTCTATAGTTGTGCAGAGATCCTCTCTTTATGTTGTACTGTCACTGTCCCAGTCCAAGCTGATCATATTTAAACTTTGTGAGTTTCTTGTGAATTAATTCATAATCTACACCAATAAATAAGACAACATCAACACATATCCAAGGGAACAGCTTAGCTGTATTGTTCTGGGTCAGGGTTTCTCACAAGGATAGTCAAGATGTCGGCTGGGGGTAATCTGAAGGCTTAACTGGGGCAAGAGGATCTACTTTCAAGCTCACTTGCATGACTATTAGCCAGAAGTTTCAGTGTCTCAACATTTGGGACCACAGGGCTGCTTGAGTGTCCTCAAAACATGGCAACTAGTAAGTAAACCCAGAGAGAAAGGAAGCTGCAGGGCCTTTTATGACCTGATATCCAAAGCCACATGCCATTCTTCTACTTCTGTTCCACAGAAGCAATTCACTCAGTCCAATCTTTAAGAACAGGATCATTAGTCTCCATCTTTTGAAGGCATAAATAGAAAAGAACTTACAGACATATTTTTAGTCGGAACAGCCACATTAACCATTATTACTTAGTAGGTTTCTGAAGGCGCTAAACACAGATTTAGATCAGAAAAACAAATTAGAGATTTGTACATGGAAAGGAGAAGGTTGTGAGTTATCACTGTTCATAGACAGTATGCTCAAATACCTGGAAATCGCATAAGAAACAAGTAAAAATTTAATAACATGCTGGCATACCATGAATGTTCGTAAATCATTTGGTTTATATAAACAAACAGGTTTAAAAATATAATGGAAGAAAGGATCAATTTATAATATTTTAAAAGATAAAATATCTAGGTAATAACCTAATAAGAAAAGTACTACGTGAGCAAAATGAACATAAAAAATACTGCATCCAATATTGTAATAGTAGTTCTCATTAAACTAATAAATTCAATGTAATTCTGATAAAAATATTAACAAATTTTTCTAATTGGACAATCTGGTTTTAAGGTTAAAAAGGAATGGTAAATGAGCAAAAATAGTCTGGAAAAGTTGAAAAAAGTTAAAAAGTATTAAAACACTGTAAGACCTAAATATTTTAAAGAGTGTGTGCATTGATGAATGAATAGAGGAGCAAGGGAAGAGCAGAAGTGTAGGAGCTGGGATGCCCCGCTGCCAACACTAAGACTGGCCCTGCCGTATACACACAGTCCACATGAGGGCAGGCAACAAGTACCCAGAGGCTGGTCATGGGCAACTTCTCCTGGGGCTCGGAGTGTTGCATGCCCAAGACAAGGATTATTGAGGTTGCCTATAATGCATCCTACAATGAACTGGTCCGCACCAAGACCCTAGTAAAGAGATGCATCGTGCTCATTGACGGCACACTGGATGGATAGTGGTGTGAGTTCCACTATGCGCCGCCTCTGGATTACTGGAGGGGCGGCCAAGCTGACTCCTGAGGAAGAAGGGATTTTTTTTTTTTTTGTATCTTTCTGAAGCTGGAAACGGGGAGAGACAGTCAGACAGACTCCTGCATGCGCCCGACCGGGATCCACCCGGCACGCCCACCAGGGGCGAAGCTCTGCCCACCAGGGGGCGATGCTCTGCCCCTCCGGGGCATCACTCTGCCGTGACCAGAGCCACTCTAGCGCCTGGGGCAGAGGCCAAGGAGCCATCCCCAGTGCCCAGGCCATCTTTGCTCCAATGGAGCCTCTGCTGCGGGAGGGGAAGAGAGAGACAGAGAGGAAGGACGGGGGGGGGGGGGGGTGGAGAAGCAAATGGGCGCTTCTCCTGTGTGCCCTGGCCGGGAATCGAACCCGGGTCCCCCGCATGCCAGGCCGACGCTCTACCGCTGAGCCAACCAACCAGGGCCGGAAGAAGGGATTTTAAACAAAAAATGATCAAAGAAAATTCAGAAGAAATATGATAAAAGGAAAAAGAATGCCCAAATCAGCAATGTTCTAGAAAAGCAATTCCAGCAGGGCAAGCTCTTGCATGCGTCGCTCAAGACCAGGCCAACGTGGCCAAACAGGTGTTTCTGTGCTAGAGTACGAGAGCTGGAGTTACAGCTTAGAAACACCAAAGCCTGGAAAGGCAAACAAATCCTCTCCTCTTCTTAGCTCATGTCATAAAGGTGTTCTAAAAACAAACAAACAGCCCTGGCCGGTTGGCTCAGCGGTAGAGCGTCGGCCTGGCGTGCGGGGGACCCCGGCTCAATTCCCGGCCAGGGCACATAGAAGAAGCGCCCATTTGCTTCTCCACCCCCGTCCCCCCCCTTTCTCTCTGTCTCTCTATTCCCCTCCCGCAGCCAAGGCTCCATTGGAGCAAAGATGGCCCGGGCGCTGGGGATGGCTCCTTGGCCTCTGCCCCAGGCGCTAGAGTGGCTCTGGTCGCAGCACAGCGACACCCCGGAGGGGCAGAGCATTGCCCCCTGGTGGGCAGAGCGTCGCCCCTGGTGGGAGTGCCGGGTGGATCCCGGTCGGGCGCATGCGGGAGTCTGTCTGACTGTCTCTCCCCGTTTCCAGCTTCAGAAAAATACAAAAAAAAAACAAACAAAACCCTCTTTTACCTTGTATATTTTAATTGTCTTCTTTTCTAAATATCTTTAAGATTTTTCGTAAATGTCCCTTCTATGTTCTGTCAATTCTGTTTCACATCTTTCTGTTTTACATCCAAATATATTTCGTTTTTGATTTAAGGTGTTATTTATATGTCAACTCGTTTCTGTGAAAATAGATTCATTTGGGAGTGTTGAGTATTTCTAATAGGCACCTGAAAAACACTCATAAAAGGATATACATATTTATAAAGTCACAACAGTGTTCCTTTGCTTCAGCCTTTGTAACATACTAAACACAGAAGCACTTTTCAGGCATGGACACCACTAGATGCAACTCAGGGCTCTAGATGAGTAATGGTTCTTAGGAAAGAACGGAAGGTGTAGGCCCTCATTCTTTGTCTGTTTACATTCATGCTCCAGATTACAAAAACATTCAACTTCAAGCTCCGAAGCTAGTATGGTGATAACTGATCTTATTTATTTATTTATTTATTTATTTATTTATTTATTTATTGTATTTTTCTGACATTGGAAATGGGGAGGCAGTCAGACAGACTCCCGCATGCGCCCGACCGGGATCCACCCGGCACGCCCACCAGGGGGCGATGCTCTGCGCATCTGGGGTATTGCTCTGTTGCAACCAGAGCCATTCTAGCACCTGAGGCAGAGGCCACAGAGCCATCCCCAGCGCCTGGGCCAACTTTGCTCCAGTGGAGCCTCGGCTGCAGGAGGGGAAGAGAGACAGAGAGGAAGGAGAGGAGGAGGGGTGGAGAAGCAGATGGGCGCTTCTCCTGTGTGCCCTGGCCGGGAATTGAACCCGAGACTCCCGCACGCCAGGCCAACGCTCTACCACTGAGCCAACCGGCCAAGGACAGAGAGAGAGTCAAAGAGAGGGATAGATAGGGACAGACAGAAACGGAGAGAGATGAGAAGCATCAATCATCAGTTTTTTGTTGCAACACCTTAGTTGTTCATTGATTGCTTTCTCATATGTGCCTTGACCGCGGGCCTTCAGCAGACCGAGTAACCCCTTGCTCGAGGCAGCGACCTTGGGTCCAAGCTGGTGAGCTTTAGCTCAAACCAGATGATCCCGCGCTCAAGCTGGTGACCTCAGGGTCTCGAACCTGGGTCCTCCACATCCCAGTCCAACACTCTATCACTGTGCCACCACCTGGTCAAGCAACTTGAGCTTCTTAATGACCATTTCCATTAAGATCAGTTATCACCACCTGACAAGCACAAGCTCATCTGGCTTGAGAAAAAAAAAGCTCACCAGCTTGGACCCAAGGTCGCTGGCTCGAGCAAGGGGTTACTCGGTCTGCTGAAGGCCCGCGGTCAAGGCACATATGAGAAAGCAATCAATAAACAACTAAGATGTCGCAAAGTTCACTGAAAAACTAACGATTGATGCTTCTCATCTCTCCGTTCCTGTCTGTCTATCCCTCTCTCTGACTGTTATAAAAAAAAATAAGCTCGTTACCTTTATTTACTTTACTTTTTCTTTTTAAAATATTTTATTTATTGATTTTTAGAGAGGGGGGGGGAGAGAGAGAAGGGGGAGGAGCAGGAAGCATCAACTCCCATATGTGCCTTGACCAGGCAAGCCCAAGGTTTCGAACCGGCAACCTCAGTGTTCCAGGTCGACGCTTTATCCCACTGCGCCACCACAGGTCAGGCTTAAAATTTTTTTTTTTTAAGATTTTATTTATTCATTATAGAGAGGGGAGAGAGAGAGAGAGAAGGGGGGAGGAGCAGGAAGCATCAACTCCCATATGTGCCTTGACCAGGCAAGCCCAGGGTTTTGAACCGGCAACCTCAGCGTTTCCAGGTTGATGCGTTATCCACTGCGCCACCACAGGTCAGGCTACTTTACTTTTTTTTAGTTCTTTTTTTATTTATTCATTTATTTGTTTTAGAGAGTAGTGAGAGAGAGGGAGAGAGAGAAGAAGGGGGAGAAGCAAGAAGCATCAACTCCCATATGTGCCTTGACCAGGGAATCCCTGGGTTTCACACCAGTGACCTTAGCATACCAGGCCAATGCTTTATCCACTGCGCCACCACAGGTCAAGCAAGTTAGCTATTTTGAAGCAGGAAAGAAAGATGACCTTAAAAAATTGCTCTTTAGGCCCTGGCCGGTTGGCTCAGCGGTAGAGCGTCGGCCTGGCGAGCGGGGTAGCCGGGTTCGATTCCTGGCCAGGGCACATAGGAGAAGCGCCCATTTGCTTCTCCACCCCCACCCCCTCCTTCCTCTCTGTCTCTCTCTTCCCCTCCCGCAGCCAAGGCTCCATTGGAGCAAAGATGGCCCGGGTGCTGGGGATGGCTCCTTGGCCTCTGCCCCAGGCGCTAGAGTGGCTCTGGTCGCGGCAGAGCGATGCCCCGGAGGGGCAGAGCATCGCCCCCTGGTGGGCAGAGCGTCGCCCCTGGTGGGAGTGCCGGGTGGATCCCGGTCGGGCGCATGCGGGAGTCTGTCTGACTGTCTCTCCCCGTTTCCAGCTTCAGAAAAATACAAAAAAAAAAAAAAAAAATTGCTCTTTATACTACAGGATAACTCAATTCCATTTCTCTCAGAATTGTTACTATTAGTTTCATGAAGCTAACTGCCACAAACTTGGTGGCTTAATACAACACAAATGTATTAGTTCTAGGGGCAAGAAGTCTGAATCAGTGTCACTAGGTTAAATTCAGCAATTTCAGATGGTTCAGTAACAGGAGACCAGATTTTGAGTGGTGAGCATACAATGCAATATATAAATGATGTATTATAGAAATGTATACCTTAAATCTGTTATTAACCAATGTTACTTCAATAAATTTAATTAAAAAATAACTTGCTAAGAAATAACTGGAGAGGCCCTGGCTGGTTGGCTCAGTGCTAGAGCATTGGCCTGGCGTGCAGGAGTCCTGGGTTCAATTCCTGGCCAGGGCACACAGGAGAAGCACCCATCTGCTGCTCCACCGCTCCCCCTCTCCTTCTTCTCTGTCTCTCTCTTCCCCTCCCGCAGCCAAGGCTCCATTGGAGGAAAGTTGGCCTGGGTGCTGAATATGGCTCTGTGGCTTCTGCCTTAGGCGCTAGAATGGCTCTGGTTGCAGCAAAGTGATGCCCCTGATGGGCAGAGCATCGCCCCCTGGTGGGCATGCTGGGTGGATCCCAGTCGGGCGCATGCAGGAGTCTGTCTGACTGCCTCCCGGTTTCCAGCTTCAGAAAAATACCAAAAAAAAAAAAAAAAAAAAAAAAAAAGAAATAACTTGAGAGTTGCCAAAGATGTAGTTATTTGTTATAAGAATCTTCCGTGAAGATCAACAAGCAAGGAGTGTGCTGGACACATACAAAACAATACTTAGCTGTCATTAGAGGTGATGGGGGTGTGATGTGGGGTGTGTATGGGGTGTGATGGGGGTGTGTATAGGGTGTGATGGGGATGTGTTGGGGTGTGATATGAGATGTGATGGGGATGTGTATGGGGTGTGATATGGGGTATGAAAGGGGTGTGTATGGCGTGTGATGGGATGTTTATGGGGTGTGATGGGGGTGTGTATGGGGTGTGATATGGGGTGTGATGGGGGTGTGTATGGGGTGTGATGGTGTGAGTATGGGGTGTGATATGGGGTGTGATGCAGATGTGTATGAGGTGTGATGTGGGTGTGAAGGGGTGTATGGGGTGTGATATGGGGTGTGATGAAGGTGTGTATGGGGTGTGATGGGGGTGTGATGGGGGAGTGATGGGGGTGAGATGGGGGTGTGATGGGGTGTGTATGGGGTGTGATGGGGTGTGTATAGGGTGTGATAGGGGGTGTGATAGGGGTGTGATGGGGGTTTGATGGGGGTGTAATGGGGGTGTGTATGGGCTGCGATGGGGTGTTTTATGGGGTGTGATATGGGGTGTGATAGGGGTGTGTATGGGGTGTGATGGTGGTGTGATATGGGGTGTGATGGTGTGTATGGGGTATGATATGAGGTGTGATGGAAGTGTGTATGGGGTGTAATATGGGGTGTGGTGGTGATGTGATATGGGGTGTGATGGGGTGAGTATGGGTTGTGATGGAGGTGTGATGTGGGGTGAAATGGGGGTGTGATGGGGGTGTGTATGGGGTGTGTATAGGGTGTGATAGGGGGTGTGATAGGGGTGTGATGGGGGTTTGATGGGGGTGTAATGGGGTGTGTATGGGCTGCGATGGAGTGTTTTATGGGGTGTGATATGGGGTGTGATGGGGGTGTGATGGGGTGGTGATGAGGGTGTAATAGGGGTGTGTATGGGGTGTGATGGGGGTGTGTATGAGGTGTGATATGGGGTGTGATGGGGGTGTGTACAGGGTATGATATGGGCTGTGATGGGGATGTGTATGGGGTGTGATAGGGGTATGATGGGGGTGTGTATGGGGTGTGATGGGGGTGTGTATGGGGTGTGATGGGGGTGTGTATGGGGTGTGATGGGGGTGAAAGGGGTGTGATGGGGGTATGATGTGGGTGTGATTGGGGTGTGATATGGGGTGTGATGAGGTTGTGAAAGGGGTGTTATGGGGGTGTGATATAGGGTGTGAAAGGGGTGTGATTGGGGTGTAATATGAGGTGTGAAAGGGGTGTGATGGGAGTGTGATATAGGGTGTAAAATGGGTGTGATTGGAGTGTGAAAGGGGTGTAATGGGGTGATTTAGGGGTGTGATTGGGGTGTGATGGGGTGTGAAAGGGGTGTGATTGGAGTGTGATATGGGGTGTAATATGAGATGTGATGGGGATGTATATAGGGTGTGATACGGGGTATGAAAGGGGTGTGTATGGGGTGTGATGGGGGTGTGATAAGGGTGTGTATGGGGTGTGTATGGGGTGTGATTGGGCTGTAATATGGGGTGTGATGCGGGTGTGTGTGGGGTGTGATGGGGGTGTGTATGGGGTGTGATGAAGGTGTGTATGGGGTGTGATATCAGGTACGATGGGGTGTGTATGGGGTGTGATGGGGGTGTGATGGGGTGGTGATGAGGGTGTGATAGGGGTATGATGTGGGTGTGATGGGGTGTGATGGGAGTGTGATATAGGGTATAAAATGGGTGTGATTTGGGTGTGAAAGGGGTGTGATGGGGGTAAGATAGGGGTGTGATTGGGTGTGAAAGGGGTGTGATTGGGGTGTGATTGGGGTGTGATGGGGGTGTGATAAGGTGTGTTTGGGGCATGAAAGGGGTGGGATGGGGGTGTTATAGGGGTGTTATAGGGGTGTGATTTGGGTGTGATATGGGGTGTGATTGGGGTGTGAATGGGTTGGGTTTGGGGTGTGATATAGGGTGTGAAAGGGGTGTGATGTGGGTGTGATTGGGGTGTGAAAGGGGTGTGATTGGGGTGTAAAAGGGGTGTGATGGCGGTGTGATACCTTTTCAATTCTGAACCATGAATATAAATCATTTATTTAAAATGTTATATTTAAAATGCTACACTTAACTAAAACTTAGAAAACATTGGAAATATTCTAGTAAAGAGACTGGTTAATAAAATGAAATTTGGAATCAGAAAACTATGGGTTTAAATCTTTATAAAAAGCATATTCAATCATCTAAATAGGTAACTGTAGCAAAAATTACTCCTAAAGTTTTAATATCATCATAGAGTAGGAATAATTATGCTTTTGTTAATAGTCACTGTTATTTTCAAGTATAGTCATGTGTTACTTAACAACAGGGATAAGTTCTGAAAAATGCAGTTAGGTGATTCTGTCCAGCAAAGATCAAAATGTACTACACAAACTTAAATGTATAGTTCACTACACATCTAGGCTACAAACCTGTAAGCATTCTACTGTACTTAATACTACAGGCAATTGTAACACAGTGATATCTGTGTACCTAAAAATATCTAAACAAAGAAAAGGCACAGTAAAATTATGGTATAAAAAATAAAATATGGTACCTACACTGGGCACTTACCATGAATTGAAATGGAGCTTGCAGGACTGAAAGTTGCTCTGAGTCAATGAGAGAGTGGTGAGTGAATGTGAAGGCCTAGGACATTACTATACAATACTGTATACTTTAAAAACACTGTATTTGGGGGAGGGGAGTAAAGAGAGAAAATGATGTGACTTTGGGTGTTGGGCACACAATGCAATCAATCAACAGATCAAATGCTATAGAGAAGTTTACCACAAACTTGTATATTCTTATCGATCAATGTCACCCCATTAAATTTAATTTATAAATTAAAAACAAATTTTTCACAAAAAACACGTACTTACGCCAAATTAAAATTTTCTTCAATAACAAATTAACCTTAGCTTACTATAACTTTTATACTTCATTTTAACTTAACTCTTTTGTAAAACACATATTGTGAAAGGGGTGTGATATAAGGTATGAAAGGGGTGTGATTGGGCTGTGAAAGGGGTGTGATTGGGGTGTGAAAGGGGTGTGATTGAAGCGTGATTGGGGTGTAAAAGGGGTGTGATTGGGGTTTAAAGGGGAGTGATTGGGGTGTGATATAAGGTGTGAAAGGGGTGTGATGGGGGTGTGATTGGGGTGTGAAAGGGGTGTTATTGGGGTGTGAATGGGGTGTGATTGGGGTGTGAAAGGGGTGTGATGGGGGTATGATTGGGGTGTGAAAGGGGTGTGATTGGAGCATGATTGGGGTGTGATAGGGGTGTGAAAAAGGTGTGATTGGGGTGTGATTGGGGTGTGATATAAGGTGTGAAAGGGGTGTGATAGAGGTGTGATTGAGGTGTGATTGGGGTGTGATATGGGGTGTGAAAGAAGTGTGATGGGGGTGTGATTGCACTGTGATTTGGGGCATGATTGGGATGTGAAAGGGGTGTGATTGGGGCGTGAAAGGGGTGTGATTGGGGTGTGATATAAGGTGTGAAAGGGGTGTGATGGGGGTGTGATTGGGGTGTGAAAGGGGTGTGATTAGGGTTTAAAGGGGAGTGATTGGGGTGTGATATAAGGTTTGAAAGGGGTGTGATGGTGGTGTGATTGGGGTGTGAAAGGGGTGTTATTGGGGTGTGATAGTGGTGTGAAAAGGGTGTGATTGGAGCATGAATGGGGTGTGATTGGGGTGTGATGAGGGTGTGATGGGGTGTGATATAAGGTGTGAAAGGGGTGTGATGGGGATGTGCTAAGGGTGTGATTGGGGTGTGAAAAAGGTGTGATTGGGGTGTGATGGGAGTGTGATAGAGGTGTGATTGAGGTGTGATTGGGGTGTGATATGGGGTGTGAAAGAAGTGTGATGGGGGTGTGATTGCACTGTGATTTGGGGTGTGATTGGGATGTGAAAGGGGTGTGATTGGGGTGTGAAAGGGGTGTGATTGGAGCATGATTGAGGTGTGTTTGGGGTGTGATTGGGGTGTGATGAGGGTGTGATGGGGGTGTGATATAGGGTGTGTTGGGGTGTGATATAAGGTGTGATTGGGGTGTGATGGGGTGTGATATAAGGTGTGAAAGGGGTGCAATGGGGGTGTGATAGAGGTGTGATTGAAGTGTGAAAGGGGTGTGATTGGAGTGTGATAGTGGTGGGAAAAGGGAGTGATTCGAGCATGATTGAGGTGTGTTTGGGGTGTGAAAGGGGTGTGATATAAGGTGTGAAATGGGAGTGATTGGGGTGTGATAGGGGTGTGATTGGAGCGTGATTGGGGTGTGATCACACCCCCATCACACTTCTTTCACACCCCAGTTACACCCCTTTTAGACCCCATATCACACCCCTTTCACACCCATTTTGCACCCCAATCACACCCCTATCACACCCATTCACACACCAATCACACCCCTTTCACACCCTCATCACACCCCTTTCACACTCCTATCACACCTTATATCACACCACAATCACACCTCTTTCACACCCCCATCACACCCCTTTCACACCCTCATCACACCCCTTGCACACTCCTATCACACCTTATATCACACCACAATCACACCCCTTTCACACCCCCATCACACCCCTTTAACACCCCAATCACACTCCTTTCACACCCCAATCACGCCCCTTTCACACCCCAATCACACCCCTTTCACATCTTCTATCACACCTCATTCACACCCCTTTCACACCCCCATCACACTTCTTTCACACCCCATATCACACCCCAATCACACCGCTTTCACACTCCCAATCACACCCCCATCACACTTCTTTCACACCCATTTCACACCCCTATCACACCCCCTTCACACCTTATATCACACCCCTTTCACACCTTATATCACACCCCAATCACACCCCTTTCACGCTCCAATCACACCCCTTTCACACCCCAATCACACCCCTTTCACATCCCAATCACCTACCCCACATCACAGCGCAATCACACCCCCATCACACTTCTTTCACACCCCATATCACACCCCAATCACACCGCTTTCACACTCCGTATCACACCCCAATCACACCCCCATCACACTTCTTTCACACCCCATATCACACCCCATCACATCCCATTCACACCCCTATCACACCCCTTTCACACCTTATATCACACCCCAATCACACCCCTTTCACGCCCCAATCACACCCCTTTCACACCCCTATCACACTCCAATCACAGCCCTTTCACATCCCAATCACACCCCCATCAAACCCCTTTCACACCCCCATCACACCACTTTCACACCCCATATCACACCACAATCACACCTCCATCGCATCCCAATCACACCCAATTACACCCCTTTCACACCTTATATCACATCCCTATCACACCCCCATCCAAACCCCATATCACACCCCAATCACACTTCATACAACAACCCCATCACATCCCAATCACACCACTTTCATACCCCTATCACACCCCCATCACACCCCTTTCACACCCCAATCACACCCCCATCACACCCCTTTCACGCCCCATATCACACCCCAATCACTCCCAAATTACACCCCTTTTACACCCTATAACACACTCAAATCATACCCCCATCACACCCCTTTCACACCCCATATCACAGACGCAGAAGGAGGACTTCCCCACCAACGGGGTGTCCAGAGAGGACCCTGCACTACTGTGGCTAGAGAAAAGCACGGAGAAGAACAGAGGTGAGGTTCTGAGCCACACCCATGAACAGCGCCTGTCCCCGCTGCGCTGTCTGGTGGCTCCTTCTTCTCCGCTTCTGCTGCTCACTCACGCCTTTCCTCATCTGTTCTCTACATTCTCTGCCCTGAAGTCTGGCCAGTGCTGCGTTTAAACACCAGCTAGGTTTGAACCACGGTTCCTACCCTCATTAGATATGCAATCTTAGGCAAAGATGTCACCGCTCCATATCTTTTCCCATATCCTCATCTGTAAAATGGGGTGGTTTTTACTCATAAGGTTATTATAAAGATTACAGAAGTTAATGCAGGTCGAATGCTTAAAGCAGTACCTGGAACATAGCAATAGCTCATGAAATCTTAGGGTTCTCCCGTACCCCCATTCATTTTCAAACCATCTGTTCCCAAGCCTTACTATTTATGAGCCAATTTCATAATTTTTGCCATATCCAAGAACATTCTATAGTAGTATATTTGCTTTATATTTTTACTTAACTCAAAGTGTGCTAAGTAATATCAATGATATAAAGGATTTAATGTGCAAGTTAATTTTTTTTTTTTTTTTTTTTTGCATTTCTCTGAAGCTGGAAACAGGGAGAGACAGTCAGACAGACTCCTGCATGCGCCCGACCGGGATCCACCCGGCACGCCCACCATGGGGCGACGCTCTGCCCACCAGGGGGCGATGCTCTGCCCCTCCTGGGCGTCGCCATGTTGCGACCAGAGCCTCTCTAGCGCCTGAGGCAGAGGCCAAGGAGCCATCCCCAGCGCCCGGGCCATCTTTGCTCCAATGGAGCCTTGGCTGCGGGAGGGGAAGAGAGAGACAGAGAGGAAGGCGCGGCGGAGGGGTGGAGAAGCAGATGGCGCTTCTCCTGTGTGCCCTGGCCGGGAATCAAACCCGGGTCCTCCGCACGCTAGGCCGACGCTCTACCGCTGAGCCAACCTGCCAGGGCAAGTTAATTTTTCTTAACACTGATTTTTGTTGTTCCTTAGCAACGAAACTCTGGAAGTTTATCTAGTCCTTAAATTCGCCTTGTGCACCCCCTGTGGGATGGACACTATACCTTGGGGAACACTTGGGTGAATAATTGTTTTTCACATTCACTTATTTTATTATTAACTCACTAATTTACTAATTTTTCTAGTTATTTGTTCAATTACTCACTAGGTCATTCGTTATTGAAATTGTTTTTCAACAGACATTTCCTGAGTGCCTCCTGTGCCCCTGCCCGGCCTGGGTGCTGATGGGATGCACCTGTCTCCAGGTAAGACCTTGCTTGGAGAGTTCAGGCCTGATGAGGGAGCTTGAAGTCTGAGGAGGGAGGGAGCCGACACACAGACAAGCAATTACAGCACACTGTTACAGCTTCCTAAGAGAGGTGTGTGGTAGAAGTTTCAAGGGGCCTGGGGCGTACGTAGGCCGCCAGGTGATTCTCCCAGGGCATTTGCGTGCTCATGATGCAGTCACTTCTGGTTGTTGCCAAGTGGTGTGCAAGTTGGCCAGGAGAGGCTTCTGTGTTGAGTCAGACAATGGATGAAGTGCAGGAGGAAAGGATTCTGGCTGCACATGGAGATGCTTCATCCAGTCTTTCCTTCGTTCCTTCCTTCTTTCAACACGTATTCCTTAAGCACCTACTGTGCCTGACACAGAATGTAGTCTCTGCCGTTGTGGAGCTTAAAGTCTTGTGGGGGCCAGATGTTATGATGCAAAGAATCACACAGAGAACAACTCATTTATTTATTTTTTTTATTTTTTATTTTTTTTTCTACAGAGAGAGAGTCAGAGAGAGAGGGATAGACAGGGACAGACAGACAGGAACAAAGAGATGAGAAGCATCAATCATTAGTTTCTCATTGCGCATTGCGACACCTTAGTTGTTCATTGATTGCTTTCTCATATGTGCCTTGACCGCGGGCCTTCAGCAGACTGAGTAACCCCTTGCTGGAGCCAGCGACCTTGAGTCCAAGCTGGTGAGTTTTGCTCAAACCAGATGAGCCCGCGCTCAAGCTGGCGACCTCGAGGTCTCGAACCTGGGTCCTTCCACATCCCAGTCCGACGCTCTATCCACTGCGCCACCGCCTGGTCAGGCGAGAACAATTCATTTATAATTGTGACAGTTGCCAAGGAGAACACGAATAGAGTTATGAAAGCCCTAGAGAACCCAAGGTAGACTAGGAGTTAAGGATGTCAACTCCGAGAAAGTGAAATTTAAGGGAAGATCCAGATAATGAGAAGGAACTAGCCAGGGAGCGGGAGTGTGGGAGTGAGAATGGAAGTGTGGGGAAAGCGGTGTGGCAGGCAGAGGCATCTTAGCCTGCGGGCACTCTTGGGACGGGCTGAGATGGAAGGCTTGGAGAAAGACACCTCCTTCTTGCTAGATATCCGGAAAGAGGGATTCAGGAGATGAAGCCGGGAAGCACAGGATATTCAAGATTACCTGGGACATGTAAGCAGTGTATTGTCCCTCTTTATCCCAAGTGTAATGACAAAAATGTGAAGATTTTAGGCAGGGCAGATGTTAAATCCATGCATAGAATAATGAAAGCATTGAAAATATTACCTAATTTTAATCTTTGTTATTTTTCTGGTCAACAAAATTTAAGGTACCTTACAGTTTTCAGTATTAAATCAAATTTATTATTATTATTATTATTATTTTGTTGTTGTTGTTTTTTTTGTATTTTTCTGAAGCTGGAAACGGGGAGAGACAGTCAAACAGACTCCCGCATGCGCCCGACCGGGATCTACCCGGCACGCCCACCAGGGGCGATGCTCTGCCCCTCCAGGGCGTCGCTCTGCCACGACCAGAGCCACTCTAGCGCCTGGGGCAGAGGCCAAGGAGCCATCCCCAGCGCCCGGGCCATCTTTGCTCCAATGGAGCCTCGTCTGCGGGAGGGGAAGAGAGAGACAGAGAGGAAGGAGGGGGAGGGGGTGGAGAAGCAAATGGGCGCTTCTCCTATGTGCCCTGGCCGGGAATCGAACCCGGGCCCCCCACACGCCAGGCCGACGCTCTACCGCTGAGCCAACTGGCCAGGGCCTAAATCAAATTTATTATTGTAGTACTCCAGAAATTAGTAACATTCTATCAAGTGGCTATTAGAGGAAATATTTTCTTCTTTAGTTTTCATTATTTTTCAAAGATGCTAAAATACTTCAACTAGTAGGTTTTTTTTTTTTTTTCATTTTTTTTTTTTTTCTGAAGCTGGAAATGGGGAGAGACAGTCAGACAGACTCCCGCATGCGCCCGACCGGGATCCACCCGGCACGCCCACCAGGGGCGACGCTCTGCCCACCAGGGGGCGATAATCTGCCCATCCTGGGCGTCGCCATGTTGCGACCAGAGCCACTCTAGCGCCTGGGGCAGAGGCCACAGAGCCATCCCCAGCGCCCCGGCCATCTTTGCTCCATTGGAGCCTTGGCTGCGGGAGGGGAAGAGAGAGACAGAGAGGAAAGCGCGGCGGAGGGGTGGAGAAGCAAATGGGCGCTTCTCCTGTGTGCCCTGGCCGGGAATCGAACCCGGGTCCTCCGCACGCTAGGCCGACGCTCTACCGCTGAGCCAACCGGCCAGGGCTAGTAGGTTTTTTAAAAAAGCTTAATTATAGACCTTTCTTTTGCATAGCTATAAAATTATAGTAATTGCAATCAAATGATCAATACAGGGTGATATCAGATTAAGTAAAAAACCCTCATGTATTATGGAGTAATATACTAAATTTAATTTTAAGATTTTTTTTTTTAATTTTATTTATTTTTTACAGAGACAGAGAGTGAGTCAGAGAGAGGGATAGACAGGGACAGACAGACAGACAGGAACGGAGAGAGATGAGAAGCATCAATCATTAGTTTTTCATTGCGCATTGCAACACCTTAGTTGTTCATTGATTGCTTTCTCACATGTGCCTTGACCGCGGGCCTTCAGCAGACCGAGCAACCCCTTGCTGGAGCCAGCGACCTTAGGTCCAAACTGTTGAGCCTCGCTCAAACCAGATGAGCCCGCACTCAAGCTGGCGACCTCGGGGTCTCGAACCTGGGTCCTTCCGCATCCCAGTCCGACGCTCTATCCACTGCGCCACCACCAGGTCAGGCCTTTTTTTTAGATTTTATTTATTCATTTTATTTTATTATTTATTCATTTTTAGAGAGGAGAGGGAGAGAGAGAAAGACAGAGAGAGAGAAGGGGAAGGAGCTAGAAGCATCAACTCCCATATGTGTCTTGACCAGGCAAGCCCAGGGTTTCGAACGGGCGACCTCAGCATTTCCAGGTCGACGCTTTATCCACTGCGCCACCACAGGTCAGGCTATTTATTCATTTTAGAGAGATGAGAGAGAGAGAGAGAGAGAGAGAGGGTGGGAGGAGCAGGAAGCATTAACTCCTATATGTGCCTTGACCAGGCAGCCCAGGGTTTCAAACTAGCAACCTCAGCATTCCAGGTTGATGCTTTAATCCACTGTGCCACCACAGGTCAGGCACTAAATTTAATTTTTATCGATTATACATGTTATTCTCAATTAACAGTTATAAAATAGACTTGAATTTATAAACAGATTTGGCCTAGTGACAAGAGTCCAGTCTTTACAATATACCTTGGTGTAAAGCCTTTTTTTTTTTGGTATTTTTCTGAAGCTAGAAACGGGGAGAGGCAGTCAGGCAGACTCCCGCATGCGCCCGACCGGGATCCACCCAGCATGCCCACCAGCAGGGGGCAACGCTCTGCCCCTCCAGGGCGTTGCTCTGTCACGACCAGAGCCACTCTAGCGCCTGGGGCAGAGGCCAAGGAGCCATCCCCAGCGCCTGGGCCATCTTTGCTCCAATGGAGCCTCGCTGCGGGAGGGGAAGAGAGACAGAGAGGAAGGGGAGGGGGAGGGGTGGAGAAGCAGATGGGCGCTTCTCCTGTGTGCTCTGGCCAGGAGTTGAACCCGGGACTTCTACACGCCAGGCCGACGCTCTACCACTGAGCCAACCAGGCAGGGCGTAAAGCCATTTTGACTTAAAGTTTATTATTCCAAATTTGAAACCTCAGGTTCAAATCACTATATTTACAGAAAAATGTCAGAAGTCTATTATAGATATTGAAAACCCACAAGAAATAAATAAGTTTTATACACTAAAATTAAATGCTTTTAATTACTTCTGAGGAGTGCAGTAAATGAATGACCCTGTTTAGGAGAGAAAAGCAGGAAAATAATTTTAACCAGTAGCTCTTTTATCACCATACTTTCACACCTGACATCTAAATGTTTCTGGAATGAAGAAATTAAGAGTATATTGTATACAGCAATTGGAATAGTCAATAATTTCCTTAAAGTCATATCAACTAAAATTAGGAAATTTATATATATACAACTTTTTCATGTTTTCATATATTAGCTTTCACTTAGTCACATTAAACCAGACCTTCCTATTACTCAGTTCATTCATTTCTGATTGCCTGCCTTTAGATGCCAGAAACTTGACCTAAGTTTTCAAGCAGAGTTATTATTCAGCTTAAGTCACTCTACGTAGTTGTCAACAGTAGGTAAAGCAGGGCCTTAAAGAACAGGCCAAAATGAAATAAACATTTAGATTAAAAAACAATTATAAAACATACCAAGTGCCCTGGAACGTAAAACATTACTAAGAAGTGTTCAATGTTTAAAGTGCCTTTTTGTTTTAAAGCTGTAATTTATACATGTGTAGATAACAATATATATTTTTGATTGTGGCCACTACTCCTGATAAATCTTTTCCCCTTAGATATACTTATAAAATTCATGGTACACGGACCTTTTAAAGATTTTTATAAAAACTAATTATGAGGATAAGTGACATGCCATATCATGAGACAGAAGAACAACTGATACACATTAATTTTTTCAAGTAATGTTATGTACAGTTTTATTGCCAGTATATGCACAACAGTAAGCATAGAACTATAAATACACAATGTAATTAACAGTAGAAAACAAAATTGTTACAGGTAAAGGGAAGGAATAGAGAGACTTTTCCTGCTGCTAGAACAGAAACAAAGGTAAAAGCCTATGACAAATCATCCATTCAGTACTCGTCTTAAATTCTTTACATACATTTCTACATTTTTTTCAATTAAACAAAGAAGGTACAGATAACTCTGCAACAACAGCAAATTGCTTTCCTAATAGCTATTTGCCTTTCCAGTCAAATTCACTTTATGTTAGGATTAAAAAAAGTCAAGATGAGCAATCATTAGTATCCTGGTTCCAAATTATCTACTTTGCCTTTCACCAAAACTGGTAAATTTTACAAGTTGGCTGCACATGAAAAGAACAGATGTAGCAAAAGGTGATTAAAAAAAACAAACAGAAAATCACCCTTTAAATAGTTTTCCAAAAGACACTAGAGGCAGCAGCTCAGTTAAAAGTGTTAGCCCTGAAGAGGTAGAGAATTTGAGCCATTATACAAGGTAATTAGTCCTGGCACCATCTTCTCTCTCCTCAGGATCAGTGTGTTCAAGTAAGACAATGTCACGGTAAAAGGAAACCAGGTTCCACCGTTTCAACAAAAGGTGCTGGTCGACTCCCATGTCTCAATAATTAGTTTGTTTATTAAATGAGAAACAGAAGACTGTTAAGGACACACATGCACTTGATTTCTTTTGTGTTTCCATTATCAAGTTTATTCATAAGTGAATTTGATATTAATAAATATAAAAAAGCATCATTCACAACAAAGATAAACAAACCAAAAATCCTGCAATGAAACCTTCTATTTTAATAAGTATCAAGAAAAACCAGGCAGATGATTTGGTGCAGCTTTCTTAAGGGATCTTGGGGGGGGGGGGGCATGGTTTTAAATAAAGATGGTAAGATCAGTAACCAACAAACAATATCAGTTTTACAAAACTGGCTGTTTCTGTAACATTTCTCTTTGAGGTCTTAGTTTTAAACTACAGATCACCCCAAAGAAGTTGCAACTAATGACATGTATCACCATCACATCAACAGAGTCCAGCTGTAGTTTAGATTAGTCCTGCTTTGTTTCACGTCATTTCAATATTTCTAGCATAGGACATGATAGGAAATAAAAGTCAAAGTAGCAATAAAAATATTATTCTGCATTTGAATAAAAGCAAAAAATGTTTTAGACTTGAACTTGTAAAGCTTTAAGCATTCCTGTTTAACCAGCATTAAAAAAATTTATACAATCGTAACACTGGCAAAGGTTAATGGGAAGACAAAGGATACAAACATGTGAAATGATGAGATTTAAAATTACTTTATATTGATCAACTGTTGTTAATACTGCTTTTTCTTGAATTTGGGATAACTATCATAAAACTTACATGCAGACTGAGGATAGCCCTCTGTTACAGAAAATACAAAACAAAACAAAAAACAAAAACTAGGAAACAAGGGTAAGTTCAAAAAGATGTATTTGAAAATTTCCTTTCATTGATGAGGGTGGTCCGTCTGTGGTTTCTTGAGAGACCTGGTTCACTCCGAGCAGCTTCACAAACTCTGTCCGGAAACATCAGTAGTGGGATCAGCTCCTCCGGAGCCTGTCTGTGCACGTTTGATGTACAGATTCAGTAGCTTCATCTGCGGGTTGAAACCAAACATGTCATTCAAGTGAGCTGTTCTAAATTATAGTATAATGGCTCATCAAAAAATTGCATACATGTGAGCTTTAAAAGACAGATTTTAAACTGAGTGGTTATTATAAAGTCCAAGTTATTGTTGACAATTACAAAGTAAAATTTTTTTTCTAATTTGTATCTTCATTATTGAGTAGTTTAGCATGTCCTTTCAAAAAATGTTGTAGTGGAAACATAAAACTTTCAGTCAATTTAGAAAAAACACTATCATTAAGACAATGATGACAAACATGTAAAGCACCATGTGCTATACAATATACTAACTGCTTCATATTATCTCTTTTTATCTTTAAAACATTGTATCGATGGGGACACTGAGATACAGAATGTGTGAGCCACTGCCTAAGGTCTTAGAGCTAGGTAAGAAGTGGGCCACGGTAGGAAATTAGACACTTGGGTTCCAGGACCCAAGATCTTAGACAACTAACTATGCCACTGTCCTAACAAAAATGTTTTTTATTTCTCTGTATTATTTTTCAGTCTATACTGTATGAGACCATATTTTTATAAGATATGCATATTTTATATGTAATCAGTGCATATACAATTGTGTTCTACTTTATTCATCTAATGTTATTTCCAAATATTTTTTCCCCCACCTAGCTTCTGTCTTCATATGTAAAGATTATTACTGGCTGACTATTATTCTGATAAAGTGCAGAACTAAAAAAAAAATTCCATTACATTGAGACTGAGAGAGAGAGAGAGAGAGAGAGATTAAGAGAGAGAGAGAGAGAGAGATAGATACACCCATCAATTCATTGTTCCACTTAGTTCCATTTAGGTGTGCATTCACTGATTGGTTCCTACACGTTCCCTGACTGGGGACTGAAATCGTGACCTTGGTGTGCTGGGACAGTGTTCCACCAACTGAGCAAAGGCCAAGGCGAAAGCGTTGAACTGTATTCTTCTGCAGATATCTATGGATTATCAGGACCCAATTTAAGCACATTATAAAATCTGGGACATATTTTTCTTTGAAATCACTTTATTGTTGAAAGTTTACTTTTTTTTTAAACATGTTTCAAATGCCCTTGGTTTTATTTATTTTTATTTATTTTTACAGAGAGTCAGAGAGAGGAATAGATAGGGACAGACAGGAACGGAGAGAGATGAGAAGCATCAATTATCAGTTTTTCGTTGTGACACCTTAGTTGTTCATTGATTGCTTTCTCACATGTGCCTTGACTGTGGGCCTTCAGCAGACCAAGTAACCCCTTGCTCGAGCCAGAGACCTCGGGTCCAAACTGGTGAGCTTTTGCTCAAACCAGATGAGCCTGCGCTCAAACTGGCAACCTTGGGGTCTCGAACCTGGGTCCTCAGCATCCCAGTCCGACGCTCTACCCACTGCGCCACTGCCTGGTCAGGCAAAAGTTTACTTTTTTTAACATTAACTCTTTGATTCAAAGGTTTTAACCTAGTGTCCATGGATTCAGGGGCTCATTGAATCCTCTGAAAACCATGTATAAAATGTTTTGTATGTAGGCCTTGGCCAGTTAGCTCAGTTGGTTAGTTAGAGCATCACCAGATATGGCAAGACTGCAGGCTTGATCCTTGGTCAGGGCTCATACAAGAATCAACCAATGGCTGCATAAACAAGTGGGACAACAAATCAGTATTTCTCTCTCTTTATTGCTCTCTCTCTCTAAAATAAATTTAAAATATTTTCTTTATGTATTTATTTTAATTGAGATAAAATTTTTACCTAATCTTAATTAGGTAAAAATCTTAACCCAGAAAGGGTTAAGAACCACTACTTTAATCTATGTATAACTCACATAGGACTTTAATGTAAGATGTATACCTGAGCTCATTTTCCTTTATGTGTATTTTTTCTGCTGTTTTGCTATTTTAAAAGTAAATACGATCATTTAATCATCAACAAGTAATGACATCATTAGAATTTGGGGAAACTCTTTAACTGAAGGCAAGTGTCTTCTATTAACTTGTTTATATCCTCACCCTCTAGAACACATTTCAAAATTGTGATATTATCAAAGAAATTATAAAAGCAAGACTTATTTTATTTAAGTCTTAAAAATAATTTAAAAATTTTAACATACCAAATCAAAGTTGTACACTTTTCTGGATCAAAATAAGAATAGAAAGAGAACAACTATTTACCATAGTTCATAGGGGAAAATTTAAATATGTTCAAGTGTTCAATATTTTGGGAGATATATAGTAAATAATCCATGTATATATAACCCCATCTATTTTTTTTAAGTGAAGCACAAATAAAGAGATAAACAGATAGACAGACAGGAAGGGAGGGCACCTTTAGTTGTTCATTGATTGCTTCTCCTGTGTGTTTGACGGGAGGTGCTCCAGCTGAGCCAGTGACCCCTTGCTCAAGCCATCTTGGGCTCAAGCCAGCAACCACGGGGTCATGTCTGTGATCCCACGCTCAAACTGGATGAATCCGTGCTCAAGTCAGGGACCATGGGGTTTCAAACCTGGGTCCTCGCATACCAGGTCACTCTATTCACTGCACCACCACGTGGTCAGGCGAAAACCCTATCTATTTTTAAATAGTCTTTGTGGGAGTGGCAGAGAAGTAAGCTGGCTATTTTAAATAACCAGAAGCTATTGCTATTTCTTTCATAGGAATCTACCAACCACCCTACCAAACTGTTGGTTTCACCTGAGTGACAAATATGAAAGTAGAAACAACAAAAATGCAAACAGTAGGATGAATAAGTTGAATGCTCAACACGTGACTTATTAAAAGCTGAATACAAATGTACCCTTTACCACAGACACATAAAATAATTTTGAAAAATGTACCATGGCCACCACCCTAAGAATGAATGAAGCAGCTCTACTTACTTTACTGCCAGTGAGCTGACTGAGATGTGGTTTTAGTTCGTCACCAATTACTGCGTGAACAGCCACCAGGCAGAAGACACAGGCTTTCCGAACACTGCTCTCTGAATTATCATAACCCTAGGGAGAAAAGTCCTTATTAGCACTCCTGGGGGTTCTTAGAAAAGTACCATTCTAACAGAGACAGAAGATGCAACTCAAAGATGAGATCTAAAGCTTTACTGACTAACTTTTCACCCTTTTCAGGCAGAGACATGCCCTTGTCTCTTTCCATCTCCCCTTTGGCACCTCTACTGTTAGCCTTCCTTTTCAGGTTCTTTCTTATTTAGCCTGGAAAGCTGCAAGTCTCTGACTCTGAGGCTGCTCCTTTGCCAATCCAGTCTGCAAAAAGTCTCCAGACTAACCGCCTAAAAGCATTCAGTTTTAGGGAACTCAATAACTCCTCACTATCAAATAAAACCTCAACTCCTTGGCATGGCAGTCAAGGGACTCATATAATCCAGGCTAAATTAAGCTTAATATTGGTCCCATCCCTAACACTACTCTAAACTACTCATCCAACAAATATTTATTCCATACACATTATATGTATGACATATGCACATTATGTATATTCTGTTCTTAGTATCAAAGCACAGACCAAGAAGAAAGATATATGGATCTTATCTTCAAGGACCTCAAAATTTAAAATTTTAGGCTTAGCATAACAGTCACAAATGTAATGCTATAGATGCACAAAGAAATAAATGATTAATTCTCTTCAGGAGAGGTCTCAATATAGTATATATACTATGTAATACTAGTTATTCATTAAAGTTACATAATAGAATATTATTTATTGGATAAAAAAATTTCACAACCTGTAATTAAGTTAAGCAAAACATATTACAAAATATAATTCCATTTCGGTTACAATTTTTATATAAATGGGTTTGTCTGCATAGAAAATAACACATTAAGCCCTGGCCGGTTGGCTCAGTGGTAGAGCATTGGCCTGGCGTGCAGGAGTCCTGGGTTCAATTCCTGGCCAGGGCACACAGGAGAAGCACCCATCTGCTTCTCCCCCCTCCCCCCTCCTTCCTCTCTGTCTCTCTCTTTCCGTCCTGCAGCCAAGGCTCCATTGGAGCAAAGTTGGCCCGGCCACTGAGGATGGCTCTGTGGCCTCTGCCTCAGGCACTAGAATGGCTCTGGTTGCAACAGAGCGACACCCCCGGTGGGCAGAACATCGCCCCCTGGTGGGCGTGCCAGGTGGATCCTGGTCGGGCACATGCGGGAGTCTGTCTGACTGCCTCCCCCTTTCCAACTTCAGAAAAATACAAAAAAAAAGAAAAAAAAAAGAAAAAGAAAATAACACATTACATCTATGACTGTAAACTAGTATAACCACTTTAGAGAGAAATCTGGTAATACCTAGAAATTCAACTTCTAGATATATACATATAAGCACAAGAAGATACTATAAGAAATGTCATTGTAATAGTTATGTTAATTAAAAAAAACAACAACCTACATATCCATCAACAGATGAATGGGTAAACAAATTATGGTATAAACATAAATGAAATATTATTCAACCAAAGAGTGACATCTGAATACATGCTACAATATGGATAAACCCTAAAAAATTATGCTAAGTGAAATAAGCCAGCCACAAAAGGACACATACTGTATGATTCTACCTATGGGGGAACCTGGGCGGTAGAAGAGAGACAGAAAGTCGAGTAGAGGTGGCCAGGGCTGGGGGAAAAAGAACGGGGAATTACTGATTAATGGCTACAGAGTTTCTGTTTGGGATGATTAAAAAGTTCTGAAAATAGATAGTAGATAATTGTGTAACATTATGAATATATTTAATACCACCAAATTATACAAAATGTGTTTAATGCCACCAAATTGCACACAAAAATGACTAAATGGTAAATTTTCTACTATGTGTATTTTAACACACACAGACAGACAGACAGACAGTTACTTCTGGAAAATCTTTGCTCTGAACATTTAAGACAGTAGGCAGGTGTGGTCATGCCATTAGTGTAACCTGAAAAGTGACTAAAATGACCGAATCCCAAATCTATAATAGCTATTCCTCCTAGCTTGTTGCTCACCTGTATGAGGCCTGGCATAATCTCTGGTAAGAGGAGATTCAGAGTTTCCTTGGACACTCTCTCGATCACTTTCGTCTGCATTTTGATGGCAGCGAGGTTGATGGGGTAGTCTGCCGTCTGAATGATAGGACACAGCACTTTGATGCACTGCTCGGGACTGATGGAAGTGGCCAGCACCGACGCGGCTTCCTCAGCTGATCTCACCACCTGGAACAGAGGGAATCAGCAGGGAAGTCATTTTAATAAAATTGTACACTGTGTCCTGGAAGTACAAACTTCATGAAATAGGTAATAGGATATAATATATGGGATTTAATTAAAAAAACATTAAACAGTAAACATAAAAAGTCAGAGTACAGATAAAGCAGGGCTTGCTAAATGTCAGTGATTGCTGAAGCTAGAAAATGGATTCATGGGGCTTTCTTCCACTGTTTTTCCTTCTTCTGTGCCTTTTAATGCTGGCTAAAACAATTCCTAAATCATATCGTGGTCTAGTTGTGCAGGGAAGTGAAGGCTCTATTTACCCAGACAACAGTGTGGAGTCTTCTGCATTGGCCATAGTGAGATGCTGCTCATTATTAATGTCCTCAGCTCCAAGAATGCTTGTGCCCCCCTCACATTATAACAATGTAAAACATTCAATATGTTATCAAGTTAACATGCTACTCCTTCTTCTGTTCATAATGATTTTTTTTTTTTGTATTTTTCTGAAGTTGGAAACGGGGAGGCAGTCAGACAGACTCCCGCATGCGCCCGACCAGGATCCACCGGGCACGCCCACCAGGGGGCGATGCTCTGCCCATCTGGGGCATCGCTCTGTTGCAACCAGAGCCATTCTAGCACCTGAGGCAGAGGCCACAGAGCCATCCTCAGTGCCCAGGCCAACTTTGCTCCAATGGAGCCTTGGCTGTGGGAGGGGAAGAGAGAGACAGAGAGGAAGGAGAGGGGGAGGGGTGGAGAAGCAGATGGGCACTTCTCCTGTGTGCCCTGGCTGGGAATCTGGCTGGGACTCCTGCACACCAAGCCAACGCTCTACCACTGAGCCAACCGGCCAGGGCCTTCATAATGATTTTCTTTTCTTCGGTATTAGGCTTGGGGAGGGTGAGACAATGGTTTTACAATAGGAGAAATGGTAATCTTATTAAAATCTGTAATCTCTAAATATGATCTTTAAAAAAAAAAAAGATGGTAGTGAAAACGTGTAAAAATTATTGCTTTTGATGCTACTTTGGTAGTGTGTCCCATATGATCTCAATCTGTGAGGTGCTCAGAAAGGTCCAGTGGAAAATACATAGGAAGTCAGAAGTCCCAGGGCTAATGTCAGTTCTAACATCTTAACAATGACAACTTTATCTTTTGTAAAAATAGGGATGGGACAGGTATTATTTGGGTCAGAAGCTGGGTAACTAAACTAGAAATATTGTTCTTTTAGATCTTCAGCAAATGCTAAAGGTGTGCCACTACTAAACACCAGCTGAACAACAACAAAAAAATCTGAATAAAAACCTAGACAAATTTAAAAGTTATGACTCACTCTTCTATAAGGTTCACAGTCATATGTTTTAAAAAGTTACTTATAGAGGTTTTTAACTTCTTCATACCAACCATGATCTGAAAATGCTAAATAGAAAATTCCAGAAAGAAACAATTTCTGTGTTTTAAGCTGCATGCTCCTTTGGGTAGCACGATGAAATTTTGCACTATCCCACTCCGTCCTGCCTAGGACGTGAAGCATCTTTGTCCAGCAGAGCCAACACTATATATGCTACCGAACCTGTCAGTCACTTAGTAGCCAGCTCGGTTATCATACCCACTATGGTGATATCATAGCGCTTGCCTTAAAGCCGCCTTGACTTAATAACAACCCTGATGCACAAGAGTTGTGATGCAACCTGATCAGGTGGTGGTGCAGTGGATAGAGCGTCAGACTGGAACACGGAGGACCCAGGTTCGAGGCCCTGAGGTCGTTAGCTTGAGCCCAAGGTCTCTGGCTTGAGCAAGGGGTTACTCGGTCTGCTGTAGCCCCCCACAGTCAAGGCACATACGAAAAAGCAATCAATGAAAAAACAACTAAGGTGCTGCAATGAAGAATTGATGCTTCTCATCTCTCTCCCTTCATGTCTGCCCTATCAGTCCCTTTCTCTGTCTCTGTCACAAAAAAAAAAAAAAAAAAAGAGTTGTGATGCTGGTAATTCAGATACGCCAAAGAGAAGCTGTAAAGTGCTTCCATTAGTGATAAGGTGAGAATAACATAGTCAGATATTCTGAGAGAGAGAAAGACCACATGCACGTAACTTTCATTATAGTATACTGTTATAATGGCTCTATTTTGGGAGTTTTAGATTTTTTAATTTATTTTTAGAGAGAAAGAGGAAAAGAGAAAGAGAGGGGGGGGGAGAGGGAAAGAGAGGGAGAGAAGAGGGTGAGGAGCTGGAAACATCAACTCCCATGTGTCTTGACCAGGTAAGCCCAGGGTTTTGAACTAGTGACTTCAGCGTTCCAGGTCAACGTTTCATCCCCTGTGCCGCCACAGGTCAGGTGTAACAGTTCCATTTTATTACTAGTTATTGCTGCTAATCTCTTATTGTGCCTAACTTAAAACTTAAATTTTATCATAGGTATACATGTACAGGAAAAAACAGTCTCTATAGGATTTGGTACTGTCCTCAATTTCAGGCATCCAGAGGGAGGTGGAGTGGGGAGTCTTGAACATATCTTCTGAGGATAAGAGTGGACTACTGCAATATCAGAAGTACTAAGAAAAATAATTTTAGTGTCATGTCACTTACCTCCTTATGAGGATCTTTATGTGCTTCCAATGTTTTCATGACAGTCAGTTCTGCATAGTTTTTAAATCTTGCTGGTTGATGCCTTAGGATTTCTCTTAAAACTTTTAATGCCAAAGCCCTGATTGTAGGCTAAGAAGAAACATTTTAATGTTTTTAATATTTTGAGTTGTAGATAATCGACATTTTCCACATCTGAAACTTAAGGGTCTTAATATTGGGGTGGGGGTGGGGGTCAGGGAAATCAGACAACTGCATAAAGTATGCAATATAGTGCATAATTAAGTTTTCCCATCTCTAGCTGAAACCATATCACACATATTAAATATGTATAAAACTGAGAACCAATGATTTCTATTAAAAAGTTTTACTTCTCAACTAATTTAAACAGGCAAAACAAGTAACCTCTCTTCTCCTTTGAAAGATCTGTCAGCAACCTCTTATTTTTCCCATTGTCAATTGCTCAAAATTGCTGAGCTACTTGGTTTAAAAGAAAAAATATTTTACAGTGAAAATTTCATGCAAAAACCAGCAGCAGCAGAAGAGACTTGTTTTTCCCAATTTCTAAATCTGTGTAGTGCTTGGTTAATTGACAATGACCTGCAACCCAAGACAGGATAAATAGACTATTGGATACACATTATACCATTTACCTCTTTATCCCCAAGGGTTTCAAGCAGTAAAAGTAATATTGTTTTGAAGTGTTCATCCCAAACACTGAAAGATTCTTCCTGTGTTAGTTTCATTAGTTCATAGAGGGCAATTTTTCTTTCTTCTACACGTTCGTTATGGTTAGACAACTCCTTCAACAACTCTGCCACCAGGTCAGAATGGTCTAGGGAAAGATCTGTCAAAAGGACATGACATTAATTCTGTAACTCTATAGGTCAACTCTCACAAGTATGGGATAACAACTTTGTAACATGCAAAACAATGCTGGCTGTAAAAAAAAACACAAAACCACAACCAAAAACAACTAAGTACTTTTCTTTTCCATTTATTACTTACAAAACACCAATGCTGGTTTAAAACTTTTTATAATAATTCATGAGAGAGAGAGAATAGTATAACGAAACCCCATTTATTCATCACCCAAATTTTTTTTATAAATAAATTTTTATTTTAATGGGGTGACATCAATAAATCAGGGTAGATATATTCAAAGAAAACATGTCCAAGTTATCTTATCATTCAATTCTGTTGCATACCCATCACCCAAAGAGAGATTGTCCTCCATCACCTTCTATCTAGTTTTCTTTGTACCCCCCTCCCCCTCCCCCTCCCCCATCACCCAGATTTGACAATTATATTTTACCATTTTTACTTTATCTCTGTACTCCCCCTTTTTTCTTGAAACATATCTTACAAAGACTAAATATTTCATTCTTGTATACCTAAGTATGCATTTAAATGATATCATCCCAAGAAGCAGTGATCACTGGAGCAACTTTCTCCCACCACTGTCAAGTTCCCTGTCAATCTTTTACTAATGGTTTCACCCACTGAGTGTTGCTGAATCATTTTTTTTTCCTTAGGGGTTAAAAATGGGCTGGAATTCTCCTGCAGAGAGTAATGTTATCAACTAGAGCTGATTATCTGGAATACAGTCTGATAGAAAGGCAGACTAAATACTTAATATATTTCCTTTTAAATTTGACAGTCAAGAGTCGGGCCCAATGTTTTCATCTGTTTTTGCTTTTTTAAAGTATAATTATGAACTCATAAAGTTTATGAATATTAAAAGACTTATTTATTTTTTTTATAAGTCATCAGATAGTGCTTTGAATCATTTTTGTAGGAAAGACAGTTAAGTCCAAAAGTTCATATTAGAACACTACAAAATAGAGAGCTCTTCCTAAATTCTTTTGATGATAAAATACATGATAATGGAGGGACTTGGGCAGGCAGTGGTCTGAGCTTGTGCCATAAACTCTTTTCCTTGCAAACTTCCCTGAAAAAAAATCAGCACAGAATATGGTGCCTGAGCCTGGGATTCCCTCTCCTGAGTCCCCAGGAACGACTGCTCACCCCAGGGAGCTGTACTCACTGCTAGTACTCTTGGTGTGAGCATGCTGGCCTTTTATGGGAAAGGACTGTGGTTAACCATTTGGAAAGGGAGGAAACTAGAGTTAATCTCACGGTGCCAGATTAGAATTAGATTTACTGGTGGAAACATAACTTTGTGTAGATGTAGAAATAAATGTTGTAAATTAGTGTATCAGATAGCTCTGGCCTCTGAGAGGTCAGGGCAGTATAGACATCTTACTAGCAGTGAGTACACTCAGTGCATCATTTTCTATTCAAAGAAACCAAGGACTAAGCCTTGGAGAAATGGTTGATCCTGGGACTGAATCAGGGACAGTACGATATTTTGTTGTTCCAGAATGCAAGGATGGAGACATGCCACAAGGACACAAAGCTAATCTGAACAGAATCCTGCTGGTTAAGTCAAGGACAATTTAAGCAATAAAATAAGTAATGATACTTACAATTTATAACCCATTGAATACAATAGGAAACCACAAGTTCATACAATTAAAAATACATGAATTTTAATGAATAAAATTTAAATTTAATGAGGAACAGGCTATATAGTTTTAAAGTACATCTCCACAAAACACATATTAATTACAAAAAGAGTAGCTTCACAGTGGAGAAGCCTGGCAAGCACCACCATAATCAAGTGATCAAAGTTAATGTTGCCAGTCACGGGGCAAAGCGAAACCCTGCGTTACTGAAAGGAGTGCACGATCACTCTGTGATACTGATGCCAACACTATATATCCTGAATCCAATCTTGGGAAAACTAAGTTGAGGGAAATGCTACAATAAATAACTGGTCTAACCTTCAAAAGTCCCAGGGTTATAAGAGCCAAGGAAACAATGCTGAAGGAGATTTACAGACACATGATTAAATGCACTGAGATTCTGAACTGGATCCTCTAGCTATATACTGTATCAGTTGGACACTGAAAGACTCTAATGGGGTTTAGGATAGGTGGTTATTAACGTACTGGTGGTTATCTCCTGTTTTTGATAAATATATTTTGGTTATATAGAATAATTGTCTTTGTTTATAGAAAGTGCATCCTAAAGTATTTGGGGTGATGGAGCATCAGTTTGGCAACTTACTTTCAAATGGTTCAGAAAAAAAAGTTCTTTGTACTGTACCCCCAACTATTAGCTTTTGATTATTTTAAAATTAAATATACATATGTCAACTAATGCAAAAAATGTCAGTATGTCCAATATGGTCTACTGGTTTGTGACCTCAATGAAGAAATAATTTTAATACAATCAAAGCTGCTAAAGGTAGGTCTCAATTTACCAGGCTGTTGCTCCTATGCAGGGTTCAAAGGACTTGATCAATTTATCCACTCCTGTTATGCTGCTATTTTGTCTTTGTGATATATTAAAATCTTATAAGATGACACGTTTGTAAAAATGTAATTCGTCAAACTCATTAGTAATCAAAGATATACAAATAAAATTTTTCCCTCATCAAAACACAGAAATTAAAAAAGATTTGATACCTAATTTCTCAGTCTTCTTAAAAATTGAGAAAATGCTTATTAGAATGATCTATTTTATAACCAGCATAGTAACAAAAATTTAAAACATTTACACATTTTGTGTTGAGAAAATTAGCACTACTTAAACTGGCCATGTGTTTTAAGCTTTACTGGGTAGTAACTTGCAAAAGTTAAATGTACATATCCCTTAATTGAGCAATTCTACCTCTAGAAATCTCTTAGAATGAATTATGTACATATAAAAGCTTATGCAGAAATATGTTCACTGAAAGCAACATTGGGGGAAGAAAGGAAAACCAGAAACTACCTAAGTATAGAAACATGAGATAATGTTGAGAACGAGACTTTCAACTTTATCCATATATAGTTATATATTACATTACTTGAGTCTTAATTAGAAAAAAAAATTAATAGATAATGTTCTTTGTAGAGGGAAAATATAATTCCTTATTATTCAAAATAATTAAAACACTTATAGTGTGTTATACTTTCTGATCAGTTTTTATAGATTTTTTCATGAACCTTACTGCATGCTGTGACCAGAAGAAAGGTAGTTACACCTCCATCCTCTTTCAGAGGCTGACAGTGGGGCTCAGGAAGGTCTGGCAATTTATCAGGCTATGCAGCTTAGTAATGTTGAGTTTAGGCTTAAGCCCATTGTTAGCATTATAGCTTCAACCTAGCCGGCCCCAAAACCTAATGATAGCTCTTCCCATATTTGGTCCTTGGATATATCTTATTATCGAGTTTGTTTATGGCTTAACACTTCAAAGACTATTATAAAAAATGGGTATTACTTCAAAGAGTTTTGTCATTCTGGTATAAAAAATGACTGAATGGTGTCTAAAGATAAATTAGTAAGCTAAAATTGGTTTCAGTTACTTCTGGAAAGCCATTAAGGTTTTCTTCATTTCATGGATGATCTTAGGATGATAACTCTTGTTTCTCTTCCTTGGGAAGATATCTACCAAACCATCAGAAATTAGCTCCTAGAAGAGGGGAGAACACATTACCATCCCAAAGATCCTTTTCGGGTTACAAAAAAAGCATTTGTATTTCTTTTGCTTCAATGATTCCCAGTCCTCCACAACACAGGTGGTGGCAGTATGACACACAACATACCATCAGGAAACTGGTCGGCATCATCATCAAACATGGCTTCCTTGAGGGCAGACTTATTGAAGGGACTGATGCCGTCTGAATAGTTATACGGATTATAGTCTCGAGAGCGCGGAGAGGAGTGAGCAGGCATGGAATGGAGCAATGAAGCTTTATTGTCCAGCGTTGTTTGGCTTGAGTCCGTCGCATCACCTCCCGCTCTTGGGTCGGACATCCCAGGACCACCACACATCTATTAATGGGAAGGGGAAAACATAGCAAATTAACTCGTTTTAAAGTATCAACTCAAAATTCTAAAAAAAATTCCCATTGCATAAAGGCTATTTTAAAAAGGTAATAACCAGCTGGGGAAAAAATTATGTAATAGAAATCAACATGAGTTAAAACTTACATCCAAAAGGTCAAAGCTTATAGTAAAGATGTAAAGAAACTTGTTGAGGGCTCATAAAAACCACAAAAGAATACTGTCTCTAAAGATTCTTACAATGCCCCTGCCAATAGATTAACCAAATAATATATTTCATGTGATTAGCAACAGCCAGCTTCTCTGTTCCAGTTAAAAATACAAAAGGACTTTCATTAGCAACACAGACCTAAAAGCTGTGAAATTCCATTAATAAGGTAGTAAAATATACAATGACAGTATGTCAGCAAAGTATAAGAAAACCAAATAAAAAGCCAGCTTAGCCTGACCAGGCAGTGGCACAGTGGATATAGTGTCGGACAGGGATGCAGAAGACCCAGGTCTGAAACTCCGAGGTCGCCGGCTTGAGCGCGGGCTCATCCAGCTTTAGAACGGGCTCACCAGCCTGAGTGTGGGATCATAGACATGACCCCATGGTCGCTGGCTTGAGCCCAAAGGTTGCTGGCTTGAAGCCCAAGGTCACTGGCTTAAGCAAGAGGTTACTCACTCTGCTGTAGCCCCCTGGTCAAGGCACATATGAGAAAGCAATCAATGAACAACTAAGGGGACTAAGGAGCCTCAACGAAGAATTGATGCCTCTCATCTCTCTCCCTTCCTGTCTGTCTGTCCTTATTTGTCCCTCTGTCTCTCTGACTCTGTTACACACACACACACACACACACACACACACACACACACACACACACACAAAGCCAGCTTAATAAAAATGGCCTAAAAGTACTGCATAATTTTTGGAAATAGACCTGATGGAGTTTGTGTACATTATATAGCAACTTCCCAGGTAAGAAAAAGCTAAAGGAGTTCATCACCATCAAACTAGTGTTACACGAACTGCTAAAGGATCTTCTTTAAGAAGAAGAAGAAAAAGAAGATAAAACATATAAACAATAAAATGGCAATAAATGCATCTTTATCAAAAATTGAATCTAAAAAACAAAATAAACACGCAGAACAGACAGACTGAGACACAGAAAACATTTTGATGGCTGCCAAATGAGAAGGGGTTGAGAGTAATGGTTGAAAGGTGAAGGGATTAAGTGCAGCCTGGTTGCTACAGAACAGTCATGGGGATGTAAAGCACAGCATAGGGAGTACAGTCAGTAATATTCTAATAACTATATATTGTGTCAGATGGATATGTGATTTATCAGGATGATCATTTAGTAAGTTATATAATATCTAATCACTGGGGTGTACACCTGAAACTAATATAATATTGCACATCAACTCTAATTAAAAAATTAAAAAAGAGCCCCAGTCACTGAGCCGCCGCCCAGGACTCAGCAACTTCCCCCTTGAGCCCCCCTTGCCTCCCGACGCTCCGTCCCCCCTGCCCGCCTCCTCCCACCGCAGCCTCCCACAGGCCGTTTCCACCGAGGAAAAGGAATTGTATCCTATGTCCGCTATACAGAACCTCTCCTCTTTCGACCCCTTTGCTGATGCAAGTAAGGGTGATGATCTGCTTCCTGCTGGCACTGAGGATTATATCCATATAAGAATTCAACAGAGAAACGGCAGGAAGACCCTTACTACTGTCCAAGGGATCGCTGATGATTACGATAAAAAGAAACTAGTGAAGGCGTTTAAGAAGAAATTTGCCTGCAATGGTACTGTAATTGAGCATCCAGAATATGGAAAAGTAATTCAGCTACAGGGTGACCAGCGCAAGAACATATGCCAGTTCCTGGTAGAGATTGGACTGGCTAAGGACGACCAGCTGAAGGTTCATGGGTTTTAAGTGCTTTTGGCTCACTGAAGCTTAAGTGAGGATTTCCTTAAAATGAGTAGCATTTCCCTTCTGTCCCTTGTCACAAGTTTAAAAACCTCACAGCTTATGAGATGTAACCATTTGGGGTCTGCTTTTAATTTGGACTAGTGTAACTCCTTCATGTAATAAACTGAAAAGAGCAAAAAAAAATTAAAAAAGGGAAAAAATCATTATAACCATCAATATCAATACCATCTATTAAGCAATTATGTATCAGGCCATTAACTAAGCACTTTACAAATATTCTTCAAATGTTTACTGACTACCAATTACATGCCAGGCATTGTTCTTTATATCAGAGATATATTAGAATAAGAACAAAAGATAGAATGATGTATACTATAAAGGAGTTTAGCTTTTCTTGGGAGGATAGAGACATTAAAAACAATAGATGAGTGAAGTATATGTTATGGCAGAAACTGATTAGTGCATGGGAAGCAGCGCAGTATTAAGAGGATCATGAGTGAGTACAGAAGTTGCAGATTAAACAGAGTGGTCAGAACAGAATTTACTAAGAAGCCATTTGAACAAAGACTTAAACTGAAGGAATTGAGGCAATTAGCCATGGGACTACTGAGGAATAGGCAAGACAAAGGCCCTGAGGCAAGAGCATGCCCAGGAAGTTCAAGAAACAGCAAGGAGGCCCGTGTGGCTTAAGAGGATAGAACCGAGAGGAAAGCAGTAGGCGATGAAGCCAGAGGGGTAACAAAGGAAAATGTCTATTGTGGAGACTAGCTTTTACTCTGGGACAGAGACCTCTGAGTTGTGAGTAGAGGAATGAGAACAGACTACAGGAGGCCAACGGCAAAATCAAGGAGGCCGGTTAAGTGCTCATTTTAATAACCAAGGGAGAGACTTGGTCATGATGATGGCTAGAACCAGAAAGGCCATTGTGAGAAGTAGGTAGATTTTGTATATATTCTGAAGATACAGTCAATAAATAAATACCCTGGCAGAGTGAGTATGGAGGACGAGAAAGAGAGAGGTAGTAAAAACAACTCTTTTGTCCAAGGTTTTTGGCCATCAACTAAGAAAGGAAAGAGAAGTTTTATTAGAAAAGATCAGGTGTATAAACAGGCAGCTTGATGTATGAACCTGGAGCTCAGGGGAGCTCAGTTCTGGGCTGAATGAAGTCATGTGATTTATTTTACTCACAATAACATCTAAGGTATGCAGTAATATCCTATTTTCCTAATGAAGACATTGAGACTTAGAAGTAATAATCTGACTAGCTAATAATTGCCAGAAACCAGGATTCAAACTCACTTATGCCAGAACACGTTCCTTGGGCTCCCCACAGTATCCTCTATCTCTGGGGGGGAAAGTCTCAGTGAAGCAGTGATTCTTACTACCTTGTCATTACTACCACATGCAGCTTTTGGGGACAGGGAATCTCAGGCCCTCTGCTGGATAGGCATGGGGAGAAAACCAGTAACAGGAAAGAAGGAAGGAAGGGAGAAGAGGGAGCCCTTTAGAGATGTGTTCAAGCACTGCAAGGTTCTACAATTTTGGAAACACCTAGAAACCACTGATTCCTTAGGAAAGAGTGAGATGGCTTGTTTTAAGAAAAGTTAAGCCCTGGCCGGTTGGCTCAGCGGTAGAGCGTCGGCCTAGCGTGCGGAGGACCCGGGTTCGATTCCCGGCCAGGGCACACAGGAGAAGTGCCCATTTGCTTCTCCACCCCTCCGCCGCGCTTTCCTCTCTGTCTCTCTCTTCCCCTCCCGCAGCCAAGGCTCCATTGGAGCAAAGATGGCCCGGGCTCTGGGGATGGCTCTGTGGCCTCTGCCTCAGGCGCTAGAGTGGCTCTGGTCGCAACATGGCGACGCCCAGGATAGGCAGAGCATCGCCCCCTGGTGGGCAAAGCGTCGCCACTGGTGGGCGTGCCGGGTGGATCCCGGTCAGGCGCATGCGGGAGTCTGTCTGACTGTCTCTCCCTGTTTCCAGCTTCAGAAAAATGAAAAAAAAAAAAAAAAAAAAGTTAAGCTGTCAGAGAAAAGTCTAGAAGTAGAGTAAAAAAAATCACTGCTCTTTATATAATGGCAGAAGAATCAAACTGCACAATAAAACAAATATCAGGAAAATAGATTGTAATATTCTTAGTGGAACCACACAAACAACTAATAATGCAAATCACCATCACTATACTGAACAGGAAAAAAAAAGAAACGTAGTCACCTTATTTTGTATCGTAAGAGCCATGTGATCTGGCCCATGTGCCACCCCCCACTCTTTCATAACGCTCCAGCTACACTGGCTTTCACCCTGGTCGTCAACTGTACATAGCTTGTTCTCATACCACTATCTTCGCAATTGCTATTTCTTTTAAGGAATATTCTTCTACTTTATTTAGGTCTCAATGCAAATGTCACCTTCTTATAAAGGCCTTCCCTGAACCATTTAATGTAAAATAGATTTACTTTACATTTTAACCTGAAATTCCACAGTACTCAGCTCAGCTCTATCTAAAAATCTACAAGGAACTTGAGGGCATAACTCTACTTTCTAAATCTAAGACCCAGAGCAGTGCCTGGCACAAGGTAGATACAGTAAATATTTGTGACTGTCCCCTAGGGCAGGGGTTGGGAACTTTTTTGGCTGGGAGAGCCATGAACGCCACATATTTTAAAATGTAATTCTGTGAGAGCCATACAACGACCCGTGTATGTTATGCATTATCCAATAAAAATATGGTGTTGTCCTGGAGGACAGCTGTGATTGGCTCCAGCCACCCGCAACCATGAACATGAGTGGTAGGAAATGAATGGACTGTAATACATGAGAATGTTTTATATTTTTAACGTTATTATTATTTTTATTAAAGATTTGTTTGAGAGCCAGATGCAGCCATCAAAAGAGCCACATCTGGCTCGCGAGCCATAGGTTCCCGAACCCTGCCCTAGGGAGTTATGTTGAAAATGACAGAAAGCAAAGTTAAGAAGAAAAAAACCAAAACAAAATTCTTAATAAAAAAGTCTGCAATGTAAGAGTATTCAAAATACTCACTAAATCGCCATCATCTTTTTTAGAATCCCTTTTCAATGGCTCATTCATATCTTCTTGACTACGAAAGCTGAAATTCTGGATTGCTTCAGTGACGCCTCTAAGAGAGCTATAAATATCCTCAGAGTTCATATTTTCTGTGTCATAATCAAATGCACTATAAAAAAACCCAATTAATTTGCATACTGTTTTAAAATACAAACACATTTAAAAAGTACATAGTATATTTATAAAATAAGATGGGATTAGAGAATGTGTATTTCCCAAAGCAAAATAAAACTCAGGAGTTATACATGGTTAAAGTACATGGCCCTTTGCCCTTCCATTAAGGGCAGCTTACAATGACTAACAAGGTAAAAACTGCTGTCCTTTCATCTTTAAAATTCTTCTGTTTAACCAGGGGTCTGGAAAGTATGACCCTTGAAATCTAAGAATCTTTTTATATTTTTAAATAGCTGAGAAAAAATAAAAATATTTCATGACACATGAAAATTATCTAAAATTCAAATTTCAGTGTGCACAACTAAAACTGTATTAGAACATAGCAACGGTCATTTGTTTAGGTACTTTCTGTGGTTATTTTCACCCTATCACATCAGAGCGGAGTAGAGGGGACAAGGATCGCATGGCCCGCAAAGCCCACCGTATTTACCCCAGGCCTCTTTACTCAGAGTTTGCCAACTCCTGTGATTAGCAGAATTTTTCACTGAACATATCAACATGAACTCTATAATAAAATTCTGTACTTCAACTGAGACTAGAATGTAGCTATTAAGATTGTTACATATGTATAATATGGGAGAAATAAGCTAGATGAGCATGCAATATATTTTTCTCCTTTAGATGCTGAAGAAGTATCCTATAATTATAATTTATATGATGAAGCATGCTATGGTATATATGGCTAATCACAGAAAATCAAGCTAATAACTACAACCATGAACTACTATAAATATTTTTTAAAAAGACAGGAGAAAGGAAAAACTATTAGCTCATTAATCAGTCAAGAACTTCACCTGAAATACAGCCCATGCTTGAATTGTACAAGTGTGTGAAAATCACACATCTTATATTTTATACTAAGGACCAATATCACAGTTACATTTTTTCCTAAGAAGTATACAAAGTGTCATTTTATATTTATCCCTTCTCTTTTTTTCTTTTTTCTTTTTATGTTTTTGCCTTTAAGCTTTTTCCTCCTTCCTATTTTTCAATGTGGTTGGCAAATATTAGATCTAAATATTCGTCTTACAACTTGACCTCATCATTTTTACTAAGTAACGTAACTAAAAGGATTTGCAATTTACGAATTTGTACAGCATATCTGAGAAGCCTTACTCTACTATTCAGTGTAACAGCAGTAATTTACAAAAGCTGTGTAAGTATTGTTCTTATGACTTGTTAAAATTGGATACATTATTTAAAAAACTACTTTTGAAATGAATGTTACAGTTTTTGAATCTACTAAGTTTCTATGTGTTTAAGACCTTTCAAATCAAGTGGAAATCAACTGAAATTATACTGTCTGTTTTTCTAGTAACAGAAATCTAAATAACAGACCACGATGAAAAATGACCCCTTTATTACCTTGGAGATAACGTGTTCTGTGATGTATTGGTAGGAGAAGTAAGAGGACTGGACCAGTTGGCTGGTGAACGTGGTGTTGGTCTTGTCAAAGGACTACCCATGGAACTCTGACAGAGGGAGTAAAATAAATATTAACATGACAGTTATGTTAAGTTCAACTAAAAGGCTCTTAAGGAAGACATTCAATCAAGAAGTTGGACAATATAAGAGTCATATTTATAGATCTATATTTTAAATAGTCATGTACTTATCTCTGATTTTTGTAAAAAAGCCTTTCTTCCCATTCAGTAATCTAACTTTAGCCTTTTTTTGTTCTCCTCATGGACTTCTGATCTTTTCCTCAAAGATTTAACACGATCCCAAATTAATAATTTTAAATTAGTTTCCTGTTCAGAGCCAAATTCCTTCCACCAACTATTACTAATACTCAAATTTTATTTCTCCTTAAGTTTGCTTTACAAACGATTTTCATTGAGACACAAAAAGTATAAAATTTTGGTCATATTATGAATTTATTTCTTAAGATGTAACAAAATAGTTTCTTCTCCTTTAAAAAAGATAACTGGGCCCTGGCCGGTTGGCTCAGCAGTAGAGCATTGGCCTGGCGTGCGGGGGACCCGGGTTCGATTCCCGGCCAGGGCACATAGAAGCGCCCATTTGCTTCTCCACTCCCCCCCCCCCCTCCTTCCTCTCTGTCTCTCTCTTCCCCTTCCGCAGCAGCCAAGGCTCCATTGGAGCAAAGATGGCCCGGGTGCTGGGGATGGCTCCTTGGCCTCTGCCCCAGGCGCTAGAGTGGCTCTGGTCGCGGCAGAGCGACGCCCCGGAGGGGCAGAGCATCGCCCCCTGGTGGGTGTGCCAGGTGGATCCCGGTCGGGCGCATGCGGGAGTCTGTCTGACTGTCTCTCCCCGTTTCCAGCTTCAGAAAAATACAAAAAAAAAAAAAAAAAGATAACTGGTTTTGGTCCCAGGAAATTTTTCTCAGATTGTTTTTAACCCTCAGACTATACATTATGTCTGCCATAGTGAGTCTATTTTCTCCTTTACTCATTATCAAAGGCCTGTCTTTTAAAAATATATTTTTTAAAAAGTTCAATTCTTTAGCATATTATATAAATGATCCTACATCATTTAGATATCTGACAATAGAATGTTTCATTTCCCCCAAACAAAATCTAGCATATCTAAGCACCTTTGGACCAGTAAGCCTGTAATTACTAAATGTAAAACACACCTCTTTTAAGCACTACCTTCCTTGGGCTTATTTGTTAACCCTGGAATAAGTCATCCCTTTAGTCCTCAAACAAGAATTAGTTTGCCTGACTAAGGTGGTGGTGCTGTGGATAGAATGTCAGACTGGGATGTAGAGGACCCGGGTTCGAAACCCTGAGGTCACTGGCTTGAGCATGGGCTCAACAGCTTGAGCGTGGGGTTGCTGGCTTGAGCATGAAATCATAGACATGGCCCCATGGTCACTGGTTTGAGCCCAAAGGTTGCTGGCTTGAAGCCCAAGGTCGCTGACTTGAGCCCAAGATTGCTGGCTTGAGCGAGGAGTCACTCGCTCTGCTGCAGCCTCCTGGTCAAGGCACATATGAGAATGCAATCAATGAATAACTAAGGTACTGCAACGAAGACATGATGCTTCTCATCTCTCTCCCTTCCTGTCTGTCTGTCCATCCCTATCTGTCCCTCTCTCTGTCTCTGTCGCCAAAAAAAAAAAAAAAAAAGAATTGGTTCATCTAAAGAGTATGTCCTAATTCTAATGGCTTGCAAAGCCAATACTTTCATCTAAGTTCTTTTTTTTTCATTTTTCTGAAGCTGGAAACAGGGAGAGACAGTCAGACAGACTCCCGCTTGCGCCCGACCGGGATCCACCCGGCACGCCCACCAGGGGCTACGCTCTGTCCACCAGGGGGCGATGCTCTGCCCATCCTGGGCGTCGCCATATTGCGACCAGGGGGCGATGCTCTGCCCATCCTGGGCGTCGCCATATTGCGACCAGAGCCACTCTAGCGCCTGAGGCAGAGGCCACAGAGCCATCCCCAGCGCCCGGGCCATCTTTGCTCCAATGGAGCCTTGGCTGCGGGAGGGGAAGAGAGAGACAGAGAGGAAAGCGCGGCGGAGGGGTGGAGAAGCAAATGGACGCTTCTCCTGTGTGCCCTGGCCGGAAATCGAACCCGGGTCCTCCGCACGCTAGGCCGACGCTCTACCGCTGAGCCAACCGGCCAGGGCCTCATCTAAGTTCTTAATCAGATTTTGTTTTCCTTGTTCATAGTCTGGCAACCATTCATTATCATCATAATGTACATCAAATTATAACATAAATGTGACAGGCCTAAGGACTCTATCTAGTCTTCCAGGGCAATATTTAATTTGGCTTAGGAAATGCTGTCCAGTTTCGATGCAAAAATGACACACTAGGGTCAAAAGTTTACTTCATATAAAAGAAAGCAGTTATTGTTACACCAACCATCACATTATACAATAGCCAAGAAAATAACTAAAATTACCTGGGTTCCATTGCCAGTGTTTCGAAGGTGATTATGAAGAAGCTTGGTAGCACCATCCTGAAAAGTTTTTGGTAAAGCTCCTAATAACATTGTAAACTCTGGGGTATTGAGTTCAAATAGGGAAATGAGCACTGACTGTGCCGCCTAGAAAACAAAGACACAGAAGAAGTAGACGCGTCTACAGCGGTCCCTCATCTGTCGCAGGGTTAGGTTCCAGAGCCCCCCGCGATAGGCAAAAATCCCCACAGTAGCAACCTTACATTTATTTTATTATTTATATATATTTTAAGGGCTTATAAACCCTCCCTACACTCCTACAAACCTTTCCCACACTCTTATAAACACTTCTTATGCTCTTAAACACTTTCTTTTTTTTTTTATAATTTATTTATTTTTTAATTTTTTTTTTATTATTTATTCATTTTAGAGAGGAGAGAGAGAGAGTCAGAGAGAGAGAGAGAGGAGAGAGAGACAGGGGGAAGGAGCTGGAAGCATCAACTCCCATATGTGCCTTGACCAGGTAAGCCCAGGGTTTTGAACCAGCGACCTCAGCATTTCTAGGTCGAGGCTTTATCCACTGCGCCACCACAGGTCAGGCCTCTTAAACACTTTCTACACTGTTTAAACCTACATAATTTTAACAACATATAAAAATACCTATATACCACAAAATCCCACGATATAGCAAAAAATCTGCGACACAAAATTAGATAAATACAATTTAAAATTCTGTGATACAGTGAGACCATGACAAGTGGACCGCGATATGGTGAGGGACGGCTGTATTTTGGTTACCAGGGGACCATTTTCTTTACTCAACTTTTTGATTCAATAGCACAAGGCCATCTTTCCCAGGGGGGAAAAAAGATGTTTTCATATGCTTTAAAATTTCTTTGTTGGAAGAATATAAATTTTTTAACCTATTTATTTTTTGAAAAAAATAAGAGAATATGAAAAGTATAACAAATAGGACCTAAAAAAATAAATGGCAAAAGTTAACTAGACAGTTCCGAGGTTACTCTATCAATATACACTACTACTCCAGCATTCCTAAAAAATGATTATAAGATGGACACAAATAAGGACACTTATCCCTACAAGCAGAAAGATGGATAAAAATAAGGACACCTATCCCTAAAGCTATACAAAGCCCATTCAGAGCAACTTGGTTGTTTAAATTTAATTTTCTAATGTGATTCTTAACTGGCCAGATCTAGTCTTCTCTCAAGTAGCTAACCTAACAAATCCACAATTTGAAGCTAAATCTGGTCTAATGTTTTTGTGGAAAAAGGAAAAAACAAAGCTTATCCAGAATACGTTAATAAAACTTACATTTTTTCCTTCCTCTAAAGCATTGAGTTATTAAAAGCCAAACTTCGAAATTCAGATTACAAAAAACCATAATTGAGAGAAGAAAGAAACACAAATGGTTCACAATCATGACTTGCATCCAAATGTAACATTCATGTCCTGGACCTTTTCCCACCCCACTCTATGGCAACCTGTGTTCTATGTTTACTACACTAGAAGAATGGTTACACTACGTTACATTGGAGCAGTGGCACACTACCCAACACAGCCTTGAAAGATGATGTTGCTCTATACATGAAGAAATTGGAACAGGATTATTATGTACTGCTGAAGAAAAAAAGAGCAGCTACCACATAAGCCCATTTTGTTAAAAACAACAAAGCATACAGTGCATTCTCTAAACATGTGCTTAAATAAAGTTATTTGCATTTTGAAACCATGATCCTATACCTTTTCTGGAACCACAACATTGAAAGAATCTCAAGTTAATTGGAACAAGTGAATTAAAGATTATTATAGTATACTTTATTCCATCTAGACTTTATTTTGGAGTATGAGATTCAGCTTTATTTTTCCTTTAGAGACAGACAGCCCACCTGTTCACAAAACCATTTACCAATGAGTGTGCCACTTCCTCATGATGTGAAGTGACATTTCCTTTATCATGAACTAATCTCCTATATAAACCTAAGTGTCTCTGGACCCTCCATTATGTTCCACTGATCTATTTGTCTATTTCTGCTATAAATAATACAGGTTTAAATTATACAATTTAAATGGAAATGGCTTTAGTATATTTTAATGATGTCCTTCATTTCTGTTGTTTATATTTTAATTCTATTTTATTTTTATATTAAATTATTAAAATTTTATATTAAATTATATTTTAAAATATATTTTTTGCTTTATTAGATACATTTTAAGATTTATTTTTAAATAAATCAAGTCTTCAAGTAAAAGTAATATTGTAGAAAATATTGAGGACAATGGTTTATCAAGGAAGAAAGTAAAGGGAACTAGATATAGGATGCAAGAAATCAATGACTAGGGGGTAAAGAGAAGTCTCAGGAATATGGTAAAGAGAACAGAGGGTGTAGAAAGAAGTTCGCCAGAAAATAATCTACACTTTTGAGCATATGGAAAATACTAGCCATAGGTATGTGGCTGGGATGTTGAAACCACTAACAGGTACATACTTCGAAAACATTAGAAAGAAGGCGGTAGCAAACCATGTGGTACAGGAGATAATACTTCCAAAGTCAAAATGTAAATCTTTCCCATAGCTGACCAACAATTTATTCCTAAGTATTTTTAAGGTAATGGGGAAAGACCTAGGAAAGGACGTGGGAATAATATGGGAAAGCTGAGTTATTTACCAAGGTAGATAGAAACAAAATGACTAAATTCATCCATAGAATTTTTCTTCTAAGTTTGAAAATTATATTTATATTAAGTGGATAAAACTTTAAAAATAATTTCAAAGAGAAGATTACTTAAAAAGGTCTTCATACTAACAGGTAAATAACTCACTGCTAACTAGTAACGTCCTGAAAATATTAGCTTCCTTCACTGACAATCCAAAAATGACTGATGTGTTGTTTTTCTAACTTATCTTCTAGACCTTATACTAAAACATACCTTCCGAACATCAGAACTTTTGGGTTCTGTTGTCCAAGTGATAACCCGAGACACTGCCAAGCGAGTTTCACTGGAATTTATAAAATCTCCCGGATCCATCTGTTTGGCCAGAGTTTCTATGTACTTAAGGATAGCAACCTTCACCTGGAGAGGTTAGCACAATGAGAGAGGACGATCAGATGGTCAGAGGGACCATCAAAACACTTCAAAACAATTAATTATTTCTTTTAACAAAGAAAAAAATGAAGAAAACAACAACAAAGAATTAAACAACCACCTACCTACCTGAGGTACAAGTATATGATAATGTGGATTTGTGTATTCCACACATAGCAGAACCTGTAAGTCCCAGACGCTTCACTGCCCGTGTTTTAACAACTGTTGAAGTGGACAGAATAATACAGCTCTCCTTGAGTCTGCCTTCGGAGCTTATAGCTGACTCTTGACTAGACTCCCTGAGAGCCAGGTGCTATCGAAATGAATGCAACTTGGCTTTTGAGGAAATGAACCAAGGTTTTGTGAAAATAAGGCGTTACAAATCAAGCACTGTCAGTAACTGAGGTGGCAATATAGGGCTTTTGTCAAATCTACAGTAAGACTCACACAATAAGATCAAGTTCTTTAATAAGTCCATCAAGTGCTAGAGCTACCTCCCAATAGAAGTGTCACAAAAAAGCTTTACACAAGTACCAATGGAGAAAAGATAACACTGATTTGTGTAAGAGTTATATGTAGGTTTAAAAAGTCTTATTATTCTCCCAGGAATTCCTGATGTGTGGTTGCAAGGTGGGATGCAGGCTCCAAAATCAGCGGGAGACAGGGCACAGCACACATACTTCCTCCTTAGCATCAGCCTTTTTTATACTCATAAAAAGCCATGGTTAAACTAGCTCCCTTCTTTCAGGTATGCTGGGCTAGAAAAATAGGTTGAGAACCACCAGTTTTAAAGTAACATCTTCAAACATTCCAGGGTTTCTAAATAATGGTTCTCTAAAACTTGACCAGTGTGCTTTTGAAATGGCACCTGGCATAGTGAACAGTTCTTAGATACTTAAGATGCCAGACACATACTAAAATGCTGATTTCCTGACTTAGAAAAAGGAAGGTTTAAAGGTATGATGAAGACAGCAACTTTGAAAATGTATTGCTGAAGATTAAGGTAATGTTCTTCTATGCTTTCTTTCCTTAGTATAGCTATCAGTAAGTGTCATTTCTCTCTCTTACTACAAATACGGTCTCTGAAAAGTACCACGTTAATATACAAGAAGATATTAAAATAAGGTTCTGATGCATGTGTATTTTCCCTTTTCTGCTTCCAGTAAAACAAGCAAAAGGGAGCAAATTAAGTCTTCGTTTTCTTTTAATTAATTAATTAATTAATTATTTTTTTAAAAGAGAGGAGAGGGAGAGACAGAGAGAGAGAAGGGGGGAGGAGCTGGAAGCATCAACTCCCATATGTGCCTTGACCAGGCAAGCCCAGGGTTTCGAACCGGCGACCTCAGCATTTCCAGGCCGACGCTTTATCCACTGCGCCACCACAGGTCAGGCCAAGTCTTCATTTTCTAATGAGTGAATTTTAAGAATTATAACTTTATAAAATAGATTGAGAAAAAACAAGAACCTATCAGCCATCCCAGGTAAAATGTAAGGTGGAAAGGGAAAGAGATTTATGATTAATCATGCAGTTGCAGACCTCATTAAATTATGGCAGAACATAACACTCTGCATTTGTGAAGCCATGTTACCTTATATCAGTGTTAACACCTAAAAGGTACAGCTATAGTGAATTAAAAAATGAGTATCAATGTACTTTGTTTTCAATTTGACTCCATAATAATTGAATAATTTATTTGCACGATAAGATTCAATTAGTGCAGTGTCTTAGCAATTTATGCAAGTATACAAAGTTTTAAAAAGAGTTTCACAGAAAAAGTGTATGTGTATACTATACCAATAAGCAAAATAACCACAATACACATATAATCATTTGAAAGTTTACATTTTAGTAGGATATTTCACAAGGTTATACACATAGTCTGCAATTTTAATAACACAAACATGCATTCTTCTTCAGAGAAGAAAAATAATCTAGTTGCTAAGATGTGTATAATACTATAACATGTGTATGAAACCCGAAAAAGAGGCCAACAAATTACATTTATTATTTAAAATATTACTTAAATAAAACCATTCCGTATTGCCATTTCCCCCTATTCTATTATTTTCTGATATTTAACCAAGGCACACTTTGAGAGATATAAAATTTTATACAAACATCCATATTTTATCTAAAATATCTACCATTTTTCCAAAAGAATTTTTACAGATCTCATACTTGTTATCTGTATTTTTCTATAACCTAATAAGCTTTTCATTCTTAATCCTGTGACCCCTCTGAGCATTACTTCTATTTTTGGCATAAGGTAGGAATGGCTCCGATATAACTTCTTGCTATCCCTAAAACATCAATTTAAGAGTTGAAGAGTCATTTCCCCCCAAAGCTTTGTGTGTATGTATATATAATATATAATAACATTGATATATATAATATGTAATATTAAATATATAATTTTAAAAAGCCATATAAAAAGTCTGTGATTCCAGGTTCCAGTGTGTTTTCCAACAGGAAAACTAATTTTAAACTGCCTAGTTCTCATTTCCCTCTTCCTTTAGGTCTTACATACCTGACTCCCTCTCTCAATTCACCCTTATTTCTTAAGCTAATGGTTTAGACCTCCATTTCCACTTGCTCATGAAACATTTCTACATACACTGTCAACACTTGAGTAGCAACCACCATACTTGAATCATAACCCTTATTACAGTTTATAATTTATCAGTTATTGTAGATAATAATGATAAAAAATTGTAAGTTCTATATGCCATTATAAATTTAAAATGCCTTGGACAAAGAATGAGTTCTAAAAATATTTATCAACACTATTAAGTAAATTATTCTCTTCAGCAGGTCACTTTTCAAAATTAAAACAGATGAAATCCCTTTCACAAAGCAGCTCTGAGAAAATAACATGTTGAGTGTAAGTCAACCCTGGTAGGAAACATAATTGTGATTTTAAGACAAAATCATATTCAGAAACTTAAAGGAAAATCAGTCCTGGGCAGTAATGCTTGTGGAAATATATTTCGTGCAGAATAGAGCAGAAAAATATAAAGATTGTAAATGCACATATGCTTGTTATTTCCCTGACTTTAATCTCATTTGATAATACCCATAAGAAACATCTTTAGTACATAATTCAGGAGTTCTTTGCTCATATTAAATTATTTTTCATTTTAAATTTAATAATTACTTTTATAACAAATTGGAATCTACCTAGTTTTTACATAAATTAGAAAATGTGTGCTAATAACAATTGAGAAAGTTAATCCTGATTCTGATGCACACATCAGAAATATCACATTGAAAAAGAAAAAATGTTACTATTTCAGTTAAGGAGAACAGCACTGAGATTAAACTTAACTTTTTCTGTTTACTAAAATAAATACAGGTAAAACTGATATTTCCCCGAAAATACCTATTCAGACTATAAATTAAAAAAAAAAGTATTGGGAAATCACAAACATAAAATGAGATAAGATTTTATAGAGCGAGTTTGCATACGAGCTTAGGGTTAGATGGCCATTCTTGTGTTGCCTTCTAAACGTGTTCCCCCAGTAAGCTTCTCCAGAAGATAGCCTGGCATTTGAATAACATTGGAAATTAAATGATGTGCATGCTTTCAAGGCTTATAAAGGTTAGTAGTTGAACACAGATGCATACAAACATTATCTGAAACACTGCAGAATTTGTAAAGAGTTAAGAAAAGAAATAATGCAGATTAAAACAAAAACAAAAAAACCTTGGAGCTCCAAAAAGAGTGAAGCTGGTCCCGAAGTGCTGGCTTGACTGTCTGAAAGTTCATAAAAACAAAATCCACTGATTGAAAAGCTTCTCATGTGACAGAAATATACACATCAATATAACTTTTGTAATAAACATTTCAACTCCTTATGAAGTCTTCCAAAGACTTCAAATTTTTACCTTCAAACTTGGTGTTTGAGTCTGATCAACTGTAAATCTCATTAGAATATTGAACTGAAGATCATTTGGGAAAGATTCTCTAAAATAAGGGTGGAAAAGCAAAACAAAAATTAAGACAGCAAGTAAGCATTTAGCAAACTTAACAGAAAACTACGCTTAATACCAAAACATAATGTCATACAAAACACATACACAAAGTATAAGTATCTGTATGTGGTATAGTCCAATGTTTATCAACCACCCATCTGCCAGAAATTTTGTGCAAGTCCATAAAAGAGTTAACTGCCCTGATGTATGAAGATTATAGACCCAATGATCTTAAGTCAAATTTGCCTATTGTGCTCAGGGTGATTTCTGCTTAGCAGTCCCTGAAATAATTCTTCTATTTTCACCAGTCCCCTAGTGTAAAAAGGTTGAAAACCACTGGTATAATCTATGTGATACAGTACATAACAAAAGCTATTCTCAGAAATATCTGAACATTTGAATTTATATTCTCTAGGGGGTTAAAAAGCAACACTATAGTAGTAAATAATGATCAATCTTGCCTCAAGTAAAGATTTAATAAAAAAATATACTCAGAAAAAGTTCAACATTATCAGAGATGTTTCCCCACACCTAATATCTGAATTCTAGACTCATTTCAATTTAGTAAATGGATAATAGAAATAAGTCACTTCAACAATCTATACAATAAAGTAAAAATACATCATTGGTTCAAAATCTTCTAGAAAAAAAGATTCTGAATATTTCACTGTATAATAAAATATTCTTTTGAAATTTAGAAAATATTTTATTTTTATATTATACTGAATAAAATCTTCAACTCGAGTTAGCAGATATATCTTATGATAAAATGCCACTTTAAATTATTTAACAAATATTAATAAAATTTTTATAAAAGAAAGCAGTGTTTTATCTAAAGATCAATGTTGCATAAACTATCCCATGTGAATGGACACCATTAACAATTTTAAAATGGAGTCTCTGCAGTCCAAATGGTTTGAAAAGATTCAAATATCTGAACTTTTAAAACAGAAACTAAATATTTCTCATTGCTATCAGGTAAACTTGAACCATATGAAGAAAATATTACCTTGTAACATCAAGGGCTTTCTGAACTTTTGCCTGAACAGACCCAAGCAAATCAGCACCCATTTTTTTTAGTAGTTGCGTCAGCAGTACAAACAACCAATCTTGAAGATCGTCTTTGTGGACTTGTATGAAGTCCACTAGAGTCTCCAAAAACATGCTGAATACCTAGAGTTGATAAACAGGGGAGGGAGAAGAAAAAGGAGGAAATATTGACCTTTATGATCAATTCAAACTGAAATAGAGAGGCATATAGGAATCAGAGGCACAGCGATTGGCAGCCAAGCAGAAAAACAATCTCTCTTGCTTTTCATTGGACTCTGTGGTACAAGAGTACATGTGAAATGTTATCCAACCTCTGCTCAAGTTCGACAGTTAGCTATTCCATGCAGCACCACTTGGTAAAGAAACTTTGGCCATAATGACTGGCACACCTACAGCTCAAATTGGTTAAACTGAAATCCACTTCATCTGAAGTCTAAGGCATGAAAATACTTAGTCTACTGGCTCTCACCTCTTTGGAAAGAGTGGCACTGAGTTAATCAGAAGATGACTATACTGACAGCTACCTTAAACGATCTGATAATGGGCTAATTAGAGTTCTCAAAATGTCAGTTGTCACAGATTATTTTTTTGTTATAAGATATATTATTTACTAAAACTGCCCCAAAAGTAATTTTAAATGATTTGAGATAATGGTAACTGTAATTAAAATAAAATAAATTCAGGATACAAGTTTTCATCTAAATTTTAATGATTTCTATAAAGGCCCAGATGGCATGCTATTAGTCTCCATTTCTATTGATAAGTTTATACTTGGTTCCAATATTAATCTTCTAGTTAAAAAAATTTTGAAAGATAAAAAACATTTTAAGGGAAGAGATGCTAATATTCATAAGTGATGTAGGTCATTAAAATACTTATGAAAAGTGACTTACTTAATGTGTATTATATCTCTTTACAAGAAACTCCACAGCATACTGGAAAATTTGTTTCTAGGCAAATAGGAAAAAAACTCTTAAGACAATGTCAGGCATGTTGTATTGAGACAATCTATAATCACAACAGAGGTATGGAAACTACAGGTTAAAAAGTTCATCTGAAAGTACCTATTTTCATTTGAAAATTTTAAGTTTTGTTCTCAATACATATTTTCTTTTTTGAGTTTCCTTTATACAGTTATATACGAACTCCCATTTTTTTCATGTTAGAAATGAAGGATTTTTTTTCTATCATAATTATAACTAAGCTTTAACATTTGAGCCTGAATTAGAAAAAAATACACGTTCATTATTTGCTGAAGAGCAATGCTCTGTATTTGTAAAAGCAGAAACTCAGCCTACTTGAAATTTCTAGCACTCACTTACTCCAGCATCTGCGTATACACTGTTCTGTTCACGATGCAGTCATTCACTTTGCTCTCGCACCACAAACAGAGCCAGAAAATCTGGTTTCCATTACATTCCAAACTTGGCCAACTGTTTCACTGAAATTGTCTCTGGCCTTCAACTCGGGGCCCAGAATACTGGTGCTTTATTAGACTAATTCTATGACAAATGCATGAATCTAATCTAGCACTTGTACTGGTACCTAGCAAATCTATTCAGCCAGATATGCTATAATCAGTCAGCACCTGCCTAGAAAGTCAGCTATTACCTATTTAGGAATTTTGTGAGCTGGCTGGTAGTTTGAAATCAGCCACTGTGAGAGTATTTACATTTCTGAAATTATAGCAAACACTACAAATCAGGGCTTCCGGTCCTCCTCTCAAACCTGGTTTACCAGCACACCATTCTCTTCTGCCTATTTTCCTGAAGATTCCAAGTTGAGGCTTCCACTACACCAAATCCATTCTGAAAACCATGCACATTAGAATGCCTCTGTCAACTCTGCTATTTTATCTGGTTCTTAGGAAACAGAACCAGAAAAGTGACTTGTCCAAGGTTTCCGTAGTGGGGTTTCAACTGTGTTCCATTCACTTGATTGCTGGATAACTAACTTTTTCTTTCTACTGTCATTCAACATAAAATTCTCCATTGTCTTTTCTTCTACTTTGATTTCATTTATAGTTCTCCTTCCAGTAACTGTTCCTCCAAAAAATAGCCATTTCCTTTTTAAGACAAATCTTCCTATTCTGTATACTTGCTCTCTGAAGTGTGGTCTCGCCTACTATATATATTTTTATTCTTAACTTAAATCCCTTCCTTACAGATGCAGAAGACACCACATTAAGAATCTCTCCTTCAGTGTCCACTCTATTGCTCCCACCAATAATCTGCTACTCATGAAACGTAATAGCTTTTCATTAACTTAGTATGCTTGGCCATTCTGTAGCTCGACTGCTTTACTCTTATTACTTCCCTTCTTGCTGACAGGCATTTCCTTATGCTTCCCAAATGTGGGGTGATTTAAGCACCAGTCTTCACCCTGATTCTCTTTTCACAGTAAGTGTGACTTCCTTTACAGGGCCTCTCTGATTTGGCTCTCTGTTGGTCTTCCTCAAATCTGTCAATCACACCACCATTGTAGACATCAGGCCTTTCTGACCTCAGGTCTGAATTTCTATAGTAGCCTGATTTTAGTTTTTCTATCTCCTAGATGTCAAGGGTGAGAAAAGCATTTTTGTAACAGGCCAGATAGTATATTTTCTAAACTTTGTAGATGTGGTGGTTTGTTTCAATATAACTTTATTTATAAGACAGGCAGCGGGCCAACTCATGTTTCTTTCTCATCATTAAATTGTGATATCACTCTTTAGATATAAAGTCCTTTAATGCTCCTTTACTATTTATAACACAATGTCTCAAAACCTTAGAGAAGGTTCTAATTCTCCAAACTGATCTTAAGACTATCTGGTAACATAAATTATTTATCCCTGAACACATTAGCACATTCCCGATCTCCTTCCCTACTCCCCCTCATTCTATTTACACACAGTAGGTGACTCGCAAATATCACTTAAGTCCCACCATAGAAGCTTCTTAGACAATAGCCACTGATCTTCCCTACTTGAAACTTGTGGTGTGACTAACTTTATGGTGCTATATAATTTCTTCTATATTTACATTATCTTCCCTACTGTCTCATATCCTGTATTAGAACCAAGCTCCAAGTTATTAGAGGCTGAGGACTGAATATAAAGCTGTTAAAATGCCTGACCAGGTTCGAAACCCAGAGGTCACTGGCTTGAGCAAGGGGTCACTGACTCGGCTGGAGTCCCCTAGTCAAGGCACGTATGAGAAGTCACGTATGAGTTGATGTTTCTCATCTGTCTCCCCTCTCTCTGTTTTTTTAAAAAAATTGTTCAATGAATGCGTAGGAAAAGTTCCTTAAAGAGTAAGAATTTACTCTTAAGTGAAACTTACCCTGTAATTGATAGCCAACCCTTTTGCCCCAATGCAAGGGAGATGTGTAAGACTCCCTTTATCCCAGAAATTTAACTTCTTTTTCTTTCCTATAAACTTTCTGAATCTCCCATTTCTCTGGACTCATACTAGTCATTCCCATCAGGCTCTTTCTTTTCTTGCCAACATATCCAAAATTGATGCTTCTTTCAAGCTTTGAACCGCTATTTCCTTCAAGAAGACTTCTCCGAGTCTCCTAAGTAGAAATTTCTTTTGATTAAATATAATGTGAGCATAGCTGAATAAAAATGTAAACATGCTGTTTATAGTATCCTACATATAGAAACATACTATTATTTTTCAAAATACTAATATCCTATCAATACTTACTAAATGATAATATAGCTGCCTACATGTATCTATCTAAAATATGTATTGGGAATTTCATGTTTCTTACTTGATTACGCTATCACAAAGAGTTCACTGTCAGATACTGGTACTCTCCCATTTCTCTTATCTATACTTAAAGGAGAAAATGAAAAGTGAATAGGCTAATAAAATACTAGGGCTAAAAATCTGAAGAAAATTTTGAGAATCACTGCTCTGTTTGCTTTGAAGGAATCACATTAATAGAATATTAGAAAGGACATCTGCAGAGGCTATGACTAAATTTTTAAAAATAATTATGAAACTTGGGAATTATGTTTTTTGTAATCAATGGAACCAAACATCAATAGGATTAATTTATGCTTCCACATAACTCACACCTATAATCTACTGGAAAAGAATTACTATTTGAGTTATTACAATTGAGGCAGCCTTTTCTTAACCTTGCTTATATCTTAGGTGTGCCAGTCATCAAATACAGAACAGAAGAACATAATCAAATTAGATTAATTAGTAGATTAAAAAGCACATCTCCAAACAGAATGACAGTTTGCATAACTGCGAATAGCATTTCGTGGATTGCAAAGGGTCCAACACTGCATGAACTCTTCGGGAGAGAAAATAGAGAAAAAGGGTTAATTGCACAGTCATGCAGTAAAGTTAGGTTTCCAACAAATATTGAACCAACTTACTCTCTATTGAGAGTTCCAACACAGGGGACAGCATGCAAAAAGAAAAAAAGAAAAAAAAGAAAAACACACAAATTAGTCGCCATCAATGCAAAGTTCCTGTATGGAAGAAAAACACTTAGAAAATAAAAGTGACAAATGTTTTCCAGTTTCATGACAAACTCAAAATAATTCATGAATAATATGAGAGAAGAGCATATGATTTTCCTGTGTTTCTCCCTCACCTCCTACCAAGGAAATTAAAAACAACCTGCTTCTTTTCTAGGCCCAATGGCCTTGAGGCTCAACTTCTAGAAGAAATCTAAGACTAACAGGTACCTGCCCCCACTTCTGGGCAGTGCCAACATTTGCTTCCAAAGCATAGTATCAAGAATTTTTCTTTATATTTTCCTCCTCAGAAGCCACAGATTTACAAATTATTTCTGTGAAGGTTTGGAACAATTACTATGGTTTGTAGGTAAAAATTAAGTGTTTATCCTCTCAACCTTTAACTTTCTATAGATAAAATGTGTGTCATGGTCTCCTGATCCTAGGGACTGTAGACAGCTCAGCTGCCTAGAACACTCTCCAGGAGACAAGATGTGACTTTCTAGGACACTTGACAGTGTCCCATTTTCGTAGTTCCAGACTGAATTTCTAGCCTAGCTCTGCAAGACTCAAGAATGTGACTTTAAGAGGTAGAAAGAACTACACGAATTATAAAATGCCAGTTCAAGGCATGTGCCTCAGTCAAGGCGGCTCTTTCAACTAGCTCCTTCAGAGTCAAATGCTAGAACACAGGGTAGCTTTTGACATGACACTCCTTACATTTGAGGGAAAAACGGGTCTAAAGCAGTCAAAATAAAAACCATCTCCGAAGTCCTGAATTTTTCAGACTTATTTAAATTTAGTTTTTAGAAATTTACATAGTACTTGGTGTATTCTAGGGGCTTTATACAATCTATAATATATTAACTCAGTTAATCCTCATCACAATCTTATGAGGTGGAGATTACTATTAACTCTATTTTATAGATTAGGAAACAATTACACACACTAATAAGGGTTGAAGGTCGAATATGAACCCAAGCAACCTAGCTCCACTATTCACACTTCCTATCACTGTGTTGTACCGCCTCTCTTGTAAAATTATTAAAGGGCTTTAAATTATAGTTGTGGGTTTACGGCCTAAATTACTGTCATACCCATATTGTGGTTGGGTCACTTACTCCCAAATTGGTATCTGAAGTAAAAAACGTTTATCAAGTTATAGACATCAAATAATTTCAGCTTGCAACCTATATTTATCAAACACATCACTCCTGACCCAGGAAAGATATCCAGCATCCATTTCAATTGTGTTCAGAAAGAGCTCTTTTTTAACCCTTCTTTTCTGGGATACGGGCACTGTATACTGGAGTTTGTCTGATATTTAATTGGTCTCATATCCTTACTCTAATATATATAAGAGGGAAATATTCTTGGGGCTGGAAAAAGTGACCGATGGAGGAAAGGAGATGGGTCTTCCATGGATGCTCATAACCTGTTTCTCCAAATATCCTCTCTGCAGGGGACAGCAGGCGGGCTCAGTCATGTTGGGGAGGATAACAAGTTTCAGTTATCATGGAAGCCAGCTACTATCCAGAAGCTGTTAGCATAGAGGCTGGTATGTTGACTTCAACCTAGAACATGGGAAAATCCTCCCAACCAAGTCCATGGTATGAGGTATCTACCAAACACTATGGCCCATTCTGGGGCAAAGCTTCAGACTGTTTTTGCCCTGTGAGCTTTTAGAGAAGTGATTCCAGTTCAAAGAGCTAACTAACCTAAGCTTGAAATAGAGCCGTGTCCCTGACAGCATATTTTAAAGCTACAAGGAAAAGTGCACGGCACATTAGGGAAATGAACATAACTCAGACTGGGCTGAGAAGAGGCCACTGAAGTGCTTTAAGCTAGTAGAGAAGATTTACCTTTTAGAAAGATCGTGAAAGCATGCAGTGTGGAGAATTTAGGGAGAGCAGGTGGGAAGGACGTACACCAGGCAAAAGATGATTGTGTGCTGAATTAGTTATAACAGTAGAGAGATAGTTAAGAAAAGTGTTTTAGAGAGAGAGGAAGGGAGAGAGCAAGCGAGACAAAAACATCGGTTTGTTGTTTCACTCACTCATACTGTCACTAGTTAATTCTTGTATGTGTGCCCTGACTGGGGATAGAGAACCTGCAACCTTAGCATATCTGGATGATGTTCCAACTGAGCTCCCCGGGCAGGGCCTAAGAACAGAGGGATATCTGAAAGGTTAAATCAGTTAAGACTGAGGGAGGTTTCGCCTGAGGAGGTGGTGGCGCAGGGGGTGGAGCTTTGGCCTGGGTCGCAGAGGACACAGATAGGAAATCCCAAGGTTGCTGGTTTGAGCACGGGCTCTTCAGGCTTGAGCGCAGGGTCACAGATGTGACCCCAAGGTCACTGGTTCGGCTGGAGTCCCTTAGTCAAAGCACATATGTAAAAGCAACCAATGAACAATTATGGTGCTACATGAAGAACTGATGCTTCTCATCTCTTTCTCTGCCTGTCTGTCCCTATCTGTCCTTCTCTCTGTCTGTGTCTCACTCTCTCTCTCGCTTAAAAAAAAAAAGATTGAGTGAGGTTTCTAGAATGGTACCCAAATTCTTCACTTAAGCAGCAAAGGGTGGTAGTTTCATATTATATATAGATAAAACAACGCATGAGAAAGAGTAGTCCTGAAGTTGAAGATAACCAAGAAGCATGTATCTAAGGCGGAGGATGAAGATTAATCACTTTAAGGACATATTTGAGAGTCATTGGGATGAAGTAATTTATTCTTCAGAGAAGGTATAGTGAAAGATGAGGGCCAAGGACAAGACTCTAAACAGCACCAACATTAGTTAAAACACACAAAGAGGTGTCTGAAAATAAGAGCAAAAGAAATAGTATGAAAGAGACTGAGTAGGTATGACAGAAGATGAAGCAGACCTCTATCCCCTCTCCCACAGCGCAGTCCCTAAAATGACAGAGAAGACACGTTGAATAAACTCATAACAAATTTGAAAAATGAAAAGGGATGTTGATCAGCAAATTGGAAGTTATGAAAAATTCCTGTCCAATATGAGACCATATTAGCAAGAAACAGGATACACATTTATGTAGCCAAACAACTTCAAGGTAAGCCCTTCCTCCATCTGAATACGATGAAACGTAGGAAGAATGGATTTATGTGCAGTTAAGTTGGCTGGTTTGGAGGCAAGAAATAAAGTTTCTGTTTGATGGCTTTTATTTTCTTAGTCAACCTAGAAGCCAGGACACATACTTGGGGCATGAAATGAGTGGGGAGGAGAACAGGGTTACAGTTTTGAGGACAGACTATTTGACACAGTCTCCATGAAGAACAAAAGAGAAAAATGAGAGGAAGAAGATTACCAGGCAGCACTGAGCACTTGAGACAAAAATCACAGCTCAGAACTGGAGGAGGGCCAGAATACACAGGAATGCACAGGGATGGTTTCACCCAGCACGGCCAGAGGACATTACTGCCCTTCAACAGTCTTCACCTCAGCCAGTAGCATGAACTCTTCCAGTAGAGGGCCTAAACACTGTTATGTACTTTTTCAGTGTCCACAACCCAAGAGCTGATACAGAACAGGTATCATCAAACTATGGTCTGTAAGCTAAGAATGGTTCTTACATTTAAAATTTGTTTTAAATCAAAAGGCTATTTGGTGACATATGAAAATTAAAATTTCAATGTTCATAAACAAGGTTTTATTGCAAGCCAGCCACATTCCTTTGTTTACACAATGTCTATGGATGCCTTCATGCTAAAATGGTAGAACTAAGTAGCTGTGACAGATACGATTTTGGCCCACAGAGCCTCACTTACTATCTGGCCCTTTACAGATTCTTGAAAGAAAAGAAAGTAGCAAAAACAGCTGCTTGATAATGAAGGTGCAACTGGTAAAGATACACTGTAAAAAGGGGTGGGGAAATATCTGCTATTTTAATAATATCAGGATACAATGCAAATCAAACCATGACGTTTTAAACTCAGGAAATGGTGACACATCTTATTTATTCTTAATAAATTACATTATTGGTAGAGCCTCTGATGGACAATCACCAAATAAAAGCCAAACAAAACAAGTTAAATAAAAATCTTCCAATTACATTTGTTTTCACTGAACTAACTACAAAACCAAAAATCAAACCAAACCAAACCAGATGGGCCACTAAGCGTTGTTAAAAAACAGTCTATAAGGAAAAGCTAAAAAGTTACTTCCTGAGAATTCAAGGGAGGACTGTAGGGGGTTCTCCCCCATCTACAAAGGGAGGCCAAAAATTTGTGCTCAGTTCCCTTCCTTTGCTAGCATCAAACTCAGCTTTCCTAATTCATTTCCAAGAGATTCTTTTAAAAAGTGTTTCTCGGCCTGACCTGTGGTGGCGCAGTGGATAAAGCGTCGACCTGGAAATGCTGAGGTCGCTGGTTCGAAACCCTGGGCTTGCCTGGTCAAGGCACATATGGGAGTTGATGCTTCCAGCTCCTCCCCCCTGCCTCTCTCTTCTCTCTCTCTCTCACTCTCTCTCTCTCTTTCTCCCTCTCTCTCTCTTCTCTAAAGTGAATAAATAAAATAAAAATAAAAAGTGTTTCTCCTTATTCCTATATAAATTCTGGCATCCAACTAAACTGCATAATATCTTAACAGAAAATAAAAAACTGACTTCAAGGAACAAACCAGCCTCATTCTTCTATCTTCCAGCAGGAATAAGTTATTGAAGATGTTTAAAAAATCTATTTTAAAGTTGTACAGATTATTAATTAAAATGTCAATTGATAAAACAAGTCCACAGAGATCATAGTTGTCTTGTCCTTTGGTTTGTACTGTCAACCAAGTATCTCAACAGTAAATTTTTTTATAATTTATGGAAATTTTTGCATTAAAGCAAATCTTACAGCTATAATTAGTGGTAGCAATGTCAGTATTAAATGGTATAGCCACCTACATGTTTAGTTTAAAAGTTGTATATTTTACACAGTTTGAGTAAACAAACTGTTTACCCATCTGTATTTTAATCTGTCTTTAATGAAAATCTTACATTCTTGGATAAAATAAATATACCTTCTGATAAAGATAATCTTTGAAAATTATTGTTTTAAAATATAATTTATAATCATTAGCTGGATTTTAGATTATGTATAAAGTAGAATTTTAATATTTTAGTTAGTGTCATATTGAAAATAGAAAAAAAATTAAAGAAGATTATGTGCAACAATAAAATGAAGACAATAAAAAGAAAGTAAAGTAAAATTCATTAACATTTTTCTTATAATTTCCCTTCCACATCTCCTTCTCACTTAGGTTGGAAATTCTCATGTGGATACCCAGTGTCTGTCCTAAAAAAAGATACATAATAAAGTCTCACCATTGTCAAATACATTGCTGAAAACAAAATAAATGAATACATTTTATAACATTATCCATCAAAGTAAACCAAAATTCCAGAGTACACATGCAGATTATGCAGAAGTACTTAATCAAATATATTTCAATCAATATATAACTTTTAATAAAGTTAAACAATGTTTTGAAATTTTTATAGACTATATCAATATATAAAACTATAGCTAAAACCATATTTTGTGCTTCTGTGTTAACGGCAATTCTCTCCTACAAAACTTTTAAAATAGTGGTTATTTACATTAATGTTGTAATAATCATAAATGGAAACTGAATAAAAAGTCATATACTAACCACAATTTTTTCTTTATAAATAGTAAACTGTTTTTAATAATATAAATACATACACTCACCCTAATTATATAAGAGTTCTGCTTGTTACCATATCCTTCAGTTTATAGCCTTAGATAATTACTCTTTCGAGAAGCTTAAATGATTACCAGAGAGTAACTTCTAAACTATGTCGGATATAAAACACTTAATTTCAATTATGTTTGAAAAGATTATCACCATTCTAGGGCAATAAAAACACAAAAATGGCTTACAGATTATTTTTGCTATTAATTTATTTCTTTTGGGGGGCAACTGACAAATGACACCTACAGGAGTAAATCCTTTTAAATACTAACACATACCTTGCCATGAGGATCAGCAAACATTCTTGTGAAAATTTCACACAATCTTTTCAGTTCAACTCGACTGTCAAAATAATAAAGTAGCTAATTAGTAACTTGCTGTCTGAAGAAGTCACTTAATAGTAACCTCACACACACACACACCCCCCATACATATAATTGGTCTTCTTAAAAAAATAAGTCCTCAAAATGGAGTAATTTGTGGGATTTACTATTTAGGACTAAGTACAAATTTACAAAATACAACAATAATTCTTTTACAGGCCCTGGCCGGTTGGCTCAGTGGCAGAGCGTCGGCCTGGCCTGCAGAAGTCCCGGGTTCGATTCCCGGCCAGGGCACACAGGAGAAGCGCCCATCTGCTTCTCCACCCCTCCCCCTCTCCTTCCTCTCTGTCTCTCTCTTCCCTTCCTGCAGCGAGGCTCCACTGGAGCAAAGATGGCCCGGGCGCTGGGGATGGCTCCTTGGCCTCTGCCCCAGGCGCTAGAGTGGCTCTGGTCGTGACAGAGCTACGCCCCGGAGGGGCAGAGCATCACCCCCTGGTGGGCAGAGCATCGCCCCCTGGTGGGCGTGCCGGGTGGATCCCGGTTGGGCGCATGCGGGAGTCTGTCTTGACTGTCTTTCTCCGTTTCCAGCTTCAGAAAAATACAAAAAAAAAAAAAAATTCTTTTACAACTGATAGTATTTTAAAGGTTGAAAGTTTTAAAGAAAAGAAATAGATTAATGTAGCATGACAGGAAAAACTGTATAAATGCCATTCCCAGCACATGAATCTTATCCTTTTAAATGCCAACATATTTTCTTTACTTTTTCTTTTTTTTTAAGATTTTTTTAGTTTACTGATTTTAGAGAGAAAGAGAGGGGGTGAGGAGCAGGAAGCGTCAACTCCTCGTTGCTTGTCACATGTGCTTTGATGGGCAAGCCCAGGGTTTTACACCAGCAACCTCAGAGTTCCAGGTCAACGCTTTATCCACTGCGCCTCCACAGGTCAGGTGCCAACATGTTTTCTTAAAGCTTTGTCACCTGAGGGCCAAAAGTTTTCCAAACTATGCCCACTTCCTTGCCATTTAAACTGATATACTGAACCTAACATTAAACTAATCTTGACAAGACTGGGGACTTACCGCAGTGATTCATGTAGCATGATATACAAACCTTAAAGTATGTTAGGTAGTACATAAACTTTTAAATTATATAGCACAAAAATTAAATTATATGGCACTAATACTTCCTAAAATAAACACACAGCCAATAAGTCAAAACCTGATTTTAGGTATCAAGAGAAAGTAAGCTTTTATTTTCTACCACACTCATCTTTATGAATTATCTGAAACTAATTTCTTAAAGGGGTGGACTATAGAGGTTTAAAGCATTACACAGATAAAAATAAAGATTTTTTGGGGGAAAGCAAGTTAAAGTTATTAGGAAAAGAAACTAACCTAACAAACAAACAAAACCCCCCCACAAAACCAAACTAAAAAATATAAAATTCTCTCGGTAGAGCAATTCATTCCAATTTCATTTCATATTTTCCAAGACTCACATATTACATAAATACTATAAATATATCTTCACCTGACCAGGTGGTGGTGCAGTGGATAGAGCATCAAACTGGGATGCGGAGGACCCAGGTTCAAGATCCCGAAGTCGCCAGTTTGAGCGTGGGCTCATCTGGTTTGAGCAAGGCTCATTCACCAGCTTAAGCCCAAGGTTGCTGGCTTGAGCAAGGGGTTGCTCGGTCTGCTGTAGCGCCCGGTCAAGGCACATATGAGAAAGCAATCAATGAACAACTAAGGTGACACAATGAAGAACTGATGCTTCTCATCTCTCTCCCTTCCTGTCTGTCTCTGTCTGACACACACACTCTTCATTTTCCAGTGAATATAAACCTTTCCTCTCACTGAAAAACTTAGGAATACACTTTAATAAATAAGTCAGCTTTAATATTATCATATATACATCTTATTTTAATTTTAAAATTAGTTATATTTTCATTTAACATCTATTTGTAAATTACAGTTTCCTTTAAAATTTTTTTTTAAATAGAGCAAATGAATTAAAAATTTTTAAATAATAATAGTACAGATGGTCCTAAAGGACTGAAGATTGGGAAAATATCTTGATGCCACCCGCTGTATTCAGGACAAGTCTGTTCCTAAACCAGCAGTATCTTAAAAAATGTCATAGAGACAAAGTCAAGTCAAAAAGTGCTTAACACAGGGGTCGGGAACCTTTTTGGCTGAGAGCCATGAACGCCACATATTTTAAAATGTAATTCCGTGAGAGCCATACAACGACCTGTGTACGTTATGCATTATCCAATAAAAATTTGGTGTTGTTCTGGAGGACAGCTATGATTGGCTCCAGCCACCCACAACCATGAACATGAGCGGTAGGAAATGAATGGATTGTAATACATGAGAATCTTTTATATTTTTAACATTATTTTTTTAATTAAAGATTTGTCTGCGAGCCAGATGCAGCCATCAAAAGAGCCACATCTGGCTCGCGAGCCATAGATTCCTGACCCTTGGCTTAACAGAACAATTAAAATAAAACAACACAACTCACCTCAGCGTTCTCTGATTCTTTAATAAGTTCTGCAGACCCAGGAGGCCTTCTTTCCTTTCTGACCAGTTGGAACTAGCACATCTATTGAGGACTTCTGCCACATCTTCGGTCTGCCTCATATACGTAGGAATACTACCATTTCGAGAGCTATAGGAGCGTTCTGAACAAGCACTAGATGCGTCGCTGTTGGCATCATCATCTGAATGCATTCCATAAGATTCATATCTTCTTCGAGCAGGTTTTTTCTGTCATATACATGAAGACTCCTATTAGCGGCAGCTAAAAAGAATACTGGTATTTCATAATTTCCACGGATACAAAAGGACTGGTTTCTATTCAAAATCAGTGAAAAGCATGCTGCTAATCATTGTAATTATAAAATGTCAATATTTAATTTTTCTTCAAAAACCATGTCTTAGAAATTAGAAGATGAAATATTCTTTATGTGAAGTTATAGCAGAAGACTATCTGGGAGTTTAGATATGTAAGTGGGAAGTAATAAAATATACAGGTTTTTTCCTTTTTCTTTCTCTTTTTCATTGAAAACCAAGAAGAACAACCAAACTATAAATGAGCAGAAACTGTACTGGAAATCTGAGTTAGTAAAAGGAAAAATTACCTTTTAAAAGGACAAGGATGGATCAGGAAATGGACAATGAATGAAAGGGTAACTCATGTTTCCTGCTATTTAAAGCTCTATTTTCTTGCCTATATTTTCTATTCTCTATTCTCCTTTAGCTCCACTATCACTTCTCCTGCCACTCTTCGTCCCTCATACCCAACACTCATGTCTCCTTGAGAAGTAAAATACAAAGAATGATGAGAACCCATTTTGCTTACTATTATTTTTAGGAGGCAAACTCTTTGAGGGTCCTCCAAGTTTTTCCCCAGGTGTATATACCATCTATTTAAATCAATATGAGAAAGCATGTTTAGATTCCTTTGATTTCTTTACAGCTGAAGTTTATTATTTAATATATGCACTACTAATTATAACATATATCAAAAGTGAAATGAGAGAGTAAATAGGTTATTTGAAATTTCCTTGGGAGAATTAAAACAAATCTTTATGTAATCTAATATTTGAATAAAGACATGAAGACATTTCTATAAAACAGGTTAAGCACAATAATATACAACAGGTCCAGGTGGTATATACATTCTCCAAATTCTAAAATCTAAAATAGATATAATTTGAACAAAATTCAAATAGTTACATAATGCTGTTTCCACCACTAAATGCCTCATATTGATTTAGAGACAACAACTTAATTTAGAATAGCAGTAATGTGACATTTTCTGTGTTGGACTCCAGGACCAATGTTATTAAAGATACCAGTGTGAATGACATCACCTCATTTGTATGGAGTATTAAAGGATTAAAACCACAATATCTACATACTTATAACCATATGCATAAATAAAGCAGGATACATGTCGAAGGATTTTATTACACTTGAAGTTTTCATAGAAGACTATCATCTGTTAAGCTGATAAAGCAATGAAAATCAGTTATGGTATCAAAAGATTTCAGAAAATAGCCATGTCTATACCTTAGTCCGTATGTCTCCTAAGAGCTGAGAGCAGTAAATTTTTAAAGAGAAAAGTTGAAAACAATGAAGAACAGTTTGCTAAGCAGCACAAGTACGCATAAGCAATGCTCATAATCAGAAACATTAAGTTGTTTAAAATATATATAGATACATAAGAACAGCTTATTAGCAGGCTATATCTTTGCTTTTGCTAATACCCTTTGGTCCAAAGAAAAAATACCTATGGCACAAAAATATTCCCTTAACCAGTTTTCCAAACTCAAATCTTTTTCTAATTTGGATTCTTTTGTTGTTTCCAAACTTTATTTCTATAATTATTCCCAAGGTCCAAACTGGGCTTGGAAAGTCTTTTCCTAAAAATTGATAGTCATATCTGGAATACCTATGCTATGCAAATGACAGAAGAAGATAAAATCAATTTTGAGGGAGTCAGCTTTTAGCCCTAGTGGTTAAATATTCCCTATATAATTCAAACACAACATCTCAACATCTTAGTATTACAAGTAGTATTTTAAGAATACCCCATTCAATTTCTAACATTTATGTGAGTAGAATTTTATGGGTAAATCTGTTTAAAAAGAAATTAAAAAATATGGCCTTGGCCGGTTGGCTCAGGTAGAGCATCAGCCCAGTGTGTGGAAGTCTCAGATTCGATTCCCGGCCAGGGCACACAGGAGAGGCACCCATCTGCTTCTCCACCCCTCCCCCTCTCCCTTCCTCTCTGTCTCTCTCTTCCTCTTCCACAGTGAAGGCTCCATTGGAGCAAAGTTGGCCTGGGCACTGAGGATGGCTCCCTGGCCTCCGCCTCAGGCACTAGAATGGCACTGGTTGCCGTGGAGCATCGCCCCCTAGTGGGCATGCCAGGTGGATCCTGGTCAGGTGCATGCGGGAGTCTGTTTCTCTGCCCTCCATTTTTCACTTCAGAAAAATAAAAAAAAACAACCCCAAAATGCAACCAAAAAAATGTGTCAGGCATAAAGAGCCAGGAAAATATCTTAATTATAGTATCTCTTGAAGTTGTACTTTCTTTTAGCTCTGAAAATACAAATAAGTAACGGAATAAACAAAATCCTACTCCAAATTGAAACAATCTGTAAATATACAAGGTTAAGCCAGCCTTGAAATGATATACTAATAGTACACACACACACACACACACACACACACACACATCATTCACAAAAATTAGGGGATATTTCAAAATGAATGTGAAGCAATAACATATCCCAAATTTTTGTGAGCAGTGTATTTTTATTCTAATCCATCTGCCCTGACTCTCAGTGTCCTAGATAGTGAATAAAGCACATCACCTGATTAAGGGTATCGATATTTATGTTTTTAGTATTCCATCACTTACTACCAGCTATCGCTTAAATTTCTGACAAAGAAATAAAGTTCAAGAATTAATTATACTGCTTTTGACATTGCCCACATTTGATCTTCCTAGATGCGATCCACAAGAAATGAAGCACCTCCCTTCCGACTCTGCTGGACTAGCTTACTCATACATCAGTTTCAGAATTGGAACATCCATAAAGAAGGAACTAAAGAAAAGTACCAAGGCATCTGCTACAGCCTCCTCTACATCGGAACCCGTGTTCAGGACTCGCATGGCACTGACAGAAGATGACAGTCGACTTGACTGGCTGATCCCATAACCTGGACCTAATTCAAGAGAAGAATGGAAACAGCTTTAAGAAAGTCATAAATATAGAGTGTCAAGTTAGAAACTTTAAGATCCTTAAGGGGAGGGGGAAAAAAAAACCCAATGGGGAAAGCATTTTAAAAGCAATACCATATTTTCTGGGTACATCTAGTTTTTGGTCAACTAGAAGGGTAAAGGCAATTAAAATTACTGACAATGTACGGAAACTAAATTTAAAGACTAGTAGCTATGATACATTTACAACCAGAAGATAGAAGAAAGCATCGCCGCTGACCCAGAGCTTGCAAGTCCGCAGCACTGTAATTAATCCAGCTCTGTCAGTCAGGCAAATCTCACGCATATCGGTGAGACTAGCACAAATTTCAATCCTCCAACCGATAATGATTAGAAAGCTCATTGAAGCCACACCAGAAATTTACAAGAGAAAACCCCTGTAATTATTCTCTTTCCTTCAAGACAGGCTGATTTCATTCTATAACTAGGACATATCATTTGATCTTTGTCAAGCACTTAGTAAGTGCCCGCCATTCTGAGGTATGTGAAGACAAACCAGATGGGTTCTCCCCCTCAACTGCTTTCTATACTCATATACGATTAAAACACTTCTTCCACCATTTTGGTTTTTTTTTTTTTTATGTACAAAGATGAGGTACGTAACTGAAAACATAAAACGATTCTACATTTTAAAATGACATAACTTAGGTTACACAAAAGAAAAATGTCCATCTGACAGTGGAAAAAAATGTTCAAGTATGGTTGCTGAAGGAGAAAAAGTTACTTGGGAGAAAATAAAAATACCACAAATGATTTATTCTCCAACAAATTAAAAAATAAAAAACAAAATTGACTTTATAACATGACTCAATGGAAATGGAAAAAACAAAACTCCGAGATGAACGCACAGATGATAGTGACAATGTACTCATCCTTCACCTGAGGCCCCATACACATCGGGGGCGTAGAGGGCACCAGTAGATCTGGAATGGTGTCTGGAGGCTGGAATAACAGGACCATATAAACCTCATCTAGTACCACAGAAACAAGGAATAGTGGCGGCACGACAGTCAGGCGAGGAGCGTTAATTAACACTGGTATTATCTTTAATAGTTAAGGAGCAGAAGATTGCCAACTAGGGCAACTGAACATTAGCACTGCAACATCACCCTTGACACACAACAGATCTTACACCTAAGGAGACAGACGAGCCCACAGGAGACAAAAAAAGTAAGTATTCAAATGGAAGGAAATGTCAAAAATACAAGCATGAAACAAAAAATGAACACTGCAGTTAAAAAAAAAACCACTATGGTAACTAGGAATCAATAATAATCTTAGCTCCTCCAATCCTAAACCCAATGAAACAGTTATGACTATTCTATTTTATAAGTAGGTAAACTAAAGCATTGAGAGAGGTTAATTAACCTGATCAAAGTCACATTTACTAGTAAGAGATATACCTCAGTATCTTAGTCTTTCAAGGCCTTTGCTCTTAAATATCTAACACCATCTTCACATGGTTCAAAAGATAACATACTTCATTTATGTTAGCATAATCACCTTCCATGTACACTGCTCACAAAAATTAGGGAATCAGGGAACATGCAGATACTCCAAGACTTGCAGCCTTTTGCATACTGCATTTTCACCAATGAAATAAAAGTTGGTTTGCATCTCATTTGCATAACCACACAACTTTCTTTGACTTCTCGTTTGCTTTTCTGCTATTCTTATGTAATAAAAAAAATCAAATGCTTCTTTTTTATCACTTCATATTCATTTTAAAATATCCCCTAATTTTTGTGAGCAGTATAGTTCACAGAATATTAATTTTTACATTCAGTAGATTATTTAAATATCAAAGCACATTTGAACATCAAAAAAGAATATTACTAATTTGATTTAAAAACCTAAAAATGTGTGAGACATTACCCTACATTTATGGAATGTTTCTCTAAATCTATATTTACCATATTTAAAATTTTATATCTTAACAATCCATAAGATCACCATAAAGTAAATCTTTTTCTTATATATAGAAACAAATATGCCAGAAAAAATTCATTTCAATATCAAATGAAATATATCACTTTTATTCTAAAAGTTGCTCTTCACATATATTAATCAGAGCAGTTAAAATACTTTTATTACACGAATCATTCTTTCCTTTGCCACAGGACCTTCATGAATAAGAAAATGATCAAAAAGACTGAGAAAAAGGATTAAACAGAAACAATGTTACACAAAATGTTTTAGCAGGCCCTGAAAGATGATTGCTATTGTTAGAAAAACATAGTAATATACAGTTAATTTTCATTTTACCCAATAGAAATAATTTCTAAAGTGGTGAGAAAGAGCTGCACCAATATGGCAATGCCTAATGGAAGTAAATCTCTGAAGAACATCAAGGAATCAGTACTTACTTGTGGTTGAAGATAACAGAAGAGGCACCACTCACGGGCCTATTATGTAGGCCTTTTTTGTGAATCTTAGTTCTGGAAATAAATGGAAACTAAGGGTGCAAGTCCCGAGAAGTTCATCTTTGCTCAGGTCTGATTTATTTCTGATGGTTTAGGGCCTTCACACTAGCCTTGGGCTACCACTGAATGGAAAGCTATAGAATTCACCTCCTAAAAGGCAATACTCAAGTCAGAGGCAACAGAAGGATTCACCAAAGTATGGACAGGCAAGTAGAGCAGGAAATGGGCACGGGGAGAATAACTTGATCTCTGGAACTGCTACTCTTAACCCCGTGTAACAAACAGGGTTGATCTGCTACCTTCATTACACAGTATTCACGTGTAAACAAAATGGCCATAAAAATGAATCCTTCTAAAACTACAGTATGTAATTAAAAGACTTAATCATCCTTAACCAAAATAGGATGTTTCGTTAGAATCAGAAAAACGGCTTCCTTTAAAAATAAAATTTAAGTAATGTAAATTGTCAAATGGAGGCTTTGAAATGAATCTAGAAAATTAATGGCTAGACAACATATCTCTTAAAAATAGATACAAACAATATTTATTTTTAATTAATTAACTGTAGGTTATAAATTTCCTCTAATCTTTGATCTGTATAGATTTAAAAGGTACAGCCCTGGCGCTCAGCGGTAGAGCGTCGGCCTAGCGTGCGGAGGACCCGGGTTCGATTCCCGGCCAGGGCACACAGGAGAAGCGCCCATTTGCTTCTCCACCCCTCCGCCGCGCTTTCCTCTCTGTCTCTCTCTTCCCCTCCCGCAGCCAAGGCTCCATTGGAGCAAAGATGGCCCGGGCGCTGGGGATGGCTCTGTGGCCTCTGCCTCAGGCGCTAGAGTGGCTCTGGTCGCAATATGGTGACGCCCAGGATGGGCAGAGCATCGCCCCCTGGTGGGCAGAGCGTCGCCCCTGGTGGGCGTGCCGGGTGGATCCCGGTCGGGCACATGCGGGAGTCTGTCTGACTGTCTCTCCCTGTTTCCAGCTTCAGAAAAATGAAAAAAAAAAAAAAAAAAAAAAAAAAAAAAAGGTACAGACACATTTTGGTTTCTTCTTGCTATCTCACACTTTCTAATAATTCTGCGGTATTATCATTATACAAATGCAGGTGTCAGACCACTGAAACATCTAAGCTCCTATGCACTGGAGTATAGTAACACTCTTTCTAGGTAAGCAATGACAGCTTCGGGGGAAGAGGCGGGGAGTGGAAGAGGAGCAGTGGGGGCAGTGAGGACGGCCTCTGTGCACCGAGCACTGCTCTGAGGGATTTTTCCTATATTCTCCCATTTACAGCATCTTCAAAACAACTCTAAGCAGTTACAGAGCTGTATAACCCAGGTCATCTGACCCTAGAACATATACTCTTAGCAACCAGATACCCACTCTACTTCCTTTAATTCTTTTTTCTTTTTGAGAGAGACCAGAACATGGAGCTGCTCCTGCATGTGCCCTGACCTGGGAATCAAACCAACAACCTCCGTGCTCTGGGAGGATGCTCCAACCAATCGAGCTAGTCGGCCAGGGCTTAATTCCTTTTTTATTTTCAGAGAGACAGAGAGAGGAAGAGAGAGAGAGGGGAGGGGGAAGGGAAGCAGTCATCTGTTGTTTCAATCAGTTGTACACTCAGTGGCTGCTTCCTGTGTGTGCCCTGACAGGGGATCAAACCTGCACCTTGTTGTTTTGGGATGACACACTTAACCAACTGAGCTAACCAGCCAGGGCATACTTTCTTCAATTCTTGACGGTGGTATGCTTATTTTACACAAATGCATAATTTATTTAATTTCTTAATGCATGTGTGTACACGTGTGCATACACACAGACACTCCACAGACTAAGACTTTTGTATATGAATTAAAAATATCTCTGGTAAAGTACAGAAAGGAAAAGTCTTTGGCACTTGGGACACATGGTTGAACGTCAAGGTTGAGGCTATCCCTGTCCGTGTCTCTAGCTCAATGGAGTTTTGTAGGTCCAGTACAGAACACTCTACTGATATATTTGAGCCAAGTGACCCAAAGAACAAGAAATTAATCTCTAGAAATTCTATACTAACATGTCTACTGAAGGAAATAATAATTCCAATAGACAGTAGAACTACATTCTACTTAAGTGTCACAAAGTCTGAAAAGAAACTAAGTATTATAGTTATCTAAATTTTAAAAAATTAAAAGAAAACTGAAATGGCTAATTACATGCTTATAAACAAAGTACTAGATAAAATGTTAAAAGGCCATGCAGAAATTCTAAAGATTTTCTGTGTAAAAAATTCTGCCTCTCTAATTTTCTAATACTAAAAGCTTAAAAGTATCATTTAATATATTTATAACTGAGATAAATATAGTATTATAATCAAGGTTATAATACAATCTCTATAATCAGGGACAGATAGATTTTACAGAAGTTACATGACATGAGCAATACAATGGATGGAAAACAACAAACTGTAAAACACTATAAAAATGTTAATTGTTTCCATTTTAATAAGTATTTCATGTTATCTTAAGTATTCTTTCTAGTAATCTAAGTTAAATGTGTTGGTTGAAATGCTAATATTTCTGCTGAAAAGGACAAAAATATTTATTTTATCAAATAGTTCATATTTCACTTGAGAGTAAATATCTAAATGTTATATTTAAATTTTATAGGTTTATTAAGAAAAATATTAAATTCTATATCCTGTAGTTTAAATCCGTGTGCTATTTACTTGATTATAAAGACTGTTTATACAATGTCTAACTTGCTTATTTAAGGTAAATAAACATCAAAAGTATGTCACAAATATAAAATTTCCTTCTGACTCTTTCCTCAAAAAGGCGGAAAAGAGGTGAAGAAGGCACAGCCAATGAGAGAAGCTAACCAGGGTGTGTGGCGGGTGTTAGATGGTGACAAGGTGCGGGGAAAGCCACGCTCCTCACCCCCGCCCGGAACTTGGAACTTACCGAGGGGCTGAAAAGAGCGAACAGGACTCGTATCCCGGCTGCTCTCCCGACTGGCTTCTCGGCTGCACCCTTGACTCACACTTGGTCGAGGAATACGACTGCTTCGAGCTGGCAAAAAGCATCGGCAGCATTGGAAAAGGGAGACAACAGAAGACAGAATTTGCGTTTTTGATATTTTGGTTTTATTTTTCTGTCTTAAAAATTGATCAGTAACGTAAGTGTTTCTAAGGCTGGGAAGAAATTACTCTTCCCAGAAATGAAACATTACCAGGTATATGGTTAAATTTCTTGAATACAGTCGTTTAGTTTATGTCAGATTGGAAGGGTAAAATAATAATTTACTAAAACAAGAAGGCTGCAAATAAAAGATTTAAAATATAAATGAATTATACTTTTAAATTAAGCTATCTAATTCAATTTATAAACTACATTTCAATTTTGCTTGAATTTCACATTGTTTTCTTCTGAATTATAAGTGCCTAATCAAAGTCTCCAATGCTACCAAAGCTGGAAACCGAAGAAGAAAAGGTCCCAGCCTCTGTAGAAAGCCTTACCCACGGAGAGCCTGGAGGGACTGGCCTCGCGGCTGCAGCCCTGGCTCCGCGGGATCTTGCTCCTCTTCTGCGCGGAGGCGGAGTTGACCAGCACCCTCTGCACACCAGAGCTCACAGTGGAGAGGGCCGTGGTGGTCAGAACTCTTCCTGGAGACCCGGACCGGCTGCCAGCTGAACAGCAAACACACGCGCGAAGGTTAAGGATGTGAATTCCAAGGGAACTTATTGAAAGGATAAAAATTTAAAAACTACATCTAAGAAAACTGCTGGCATAGCAAGGTCAAGGAAATGGAATGGAAAAAGACTGAAATATAATCATAACCTGGGTAAAAAGGTATACTATGATAAATCATGTAAAATATTTTCATTTTTTAGGGGGGGGTTTACAAGATACTATGTATGTTTAATAAGGACAACATTATGTAATTTTCAAAAGCCAAATAGTATAAAAGATTTCCAAAGAAATAACTTTCTGACAATATATTGCATATGGCTAAAGCCATATATTTAAAAGGGAAAAGATTGATAATTCTATTATCGCTATTATTTTTGTTTAAAAAAAATAAAAATTTGATTGATGTTAAGTTTGCCTGCTAAGAATGCCTCTAAATGGGTGTGACAAAGTTATTTTTTTAACTTCTACAAAATTAAAATGTTTACAAAATTGGCCAGCTGAAAAAGAAACTTGCTTTTCACTATTTGCCTTCAAATAGCAAAGGGATCTTTGTGGGGCCACAGTCTGGAAAGTAGATAAAGAAGTACTGAGGGTAAAAGAGGACTAACAGGCAAATCTAAAGAAGTCAGACCCTTTCCAACCTAATGATATTCAGTCTCAAAAGAAGAGAATTTGTGGTCGGGAAGATAGAGCAGTAGCTGGCCAAATTCTCCGAGATTAGGGCAAGGGTTAAAAAAATACCTGAAACATGGTTTAAAACTAGAATGGCATGGGTTAATTTTTCAGTGGATAAGCTCCTGGCCAAAACATTTTATGTCTGCATTGAATGGGGAAACGGACTAGATAACTGCAAGATACAACCTAGCTCTAGATTCTGAATGGTATGTGGTATTACAGAAAAGTTACACGTGCACTCAAGTGATTCTTCATGAAAGCAACTTTCCCCCTTTGTTGGCATTACTTCTCCCAACCACTAGGGCAATCCCTGCTCACCCGGAATAATATGACCCAATAGCACTTACTTTCCACAGAACAAAGATTAAAGACTCACGCTAACTGAGAAAAGTAGGGATGTCAATGAGGACAGTGTATGAGTACAAGGCAGGGAGTGGTGACTTTTTAGTTCCAGCCAGCTCTATATTGAGATAATACTGGCTAGGTTTGGGGACTTTTTTTTTAATGAAAGCTTTAAAATTTCCTGATTTTTATCATGTTGTGTAGACCAAATAATACATAAACCGGAGGCAGACGGGATGTGGTCCATGGCCACTGATTTGTACTCTTGCTATAGTTTTCTTTGCATGGTCTTAGTGGATCAAATTTAAATTCATGCTTAATTCCTAAATTTGACCAGCACACAAAATGAAACTTAACTTCCACTGGGTATAGCAATACTATAAAACAAAGCAGTGTTTCTAATAAAATTAACAACTTAATATTTGAGTAGCAGAAATTCTAAACTATTATAGGAAAATTATTCAAGTCCACTTTAAAATGATGGCTCATATGAATTGTTTCATGATGTTTCAGAAAGTGAAGAATCTTTAAATGACATTTCTTTAAATTATACCTTAAAGATACTCACAAGGCACCTATTTCTCCATGCAGTGTCTAAACTAAACATACACACTAAAATATCCAAACACCCAACATGCCACAAACTCACAATGCAAGATAAGCTGATGGGATAGTTTATGGGAACAATCGCAACGATATAAAAAATGTAAATAATGAACTGAGAATGTACATTATGGTATTCAGTTAAAACTAATGTAAATTTAGGGGGTGGAGGTACTGGGAGGAGACTACAGAATTCCTTGAAGTGTGGGTCTATTCAGCAGACAGGAAACATGCAGCATAGTAGAACAGTAGCCACTCCACCTATTCTAGATTTATTGAATTTATCAAACTAATACAAGCTCATTACGAACAGTTTGATAACAGCAGTGCCTATGACTCCTTTGAAATTATTTATACTTAGAAAAAAATATCAAGGCTTTTTCCTCAGTAAGAACTACCAAGGCTAATTATTTCTTCTAAGAAAACCATAGAGTTGATGAAAACCAGCATGGTGTTACCTAGAAAACACTAATTTGTAAAACTTAAAAATGGATGCCTAGTTTCTTTTATGCTGCCTAAAGTTTTCAAACTACCATTTTATATTTTCATGAGATATTTTCAAGGCATTATCCAAAGCTCCTCTGCTTCTGAGTGTGTGTACCTGTGGGATCAACTCAAATAACAAAACCCAGGGCTTCGGTAATAAAAGGTCAAGGAAAACTCCTAATTGGCAATATGGCTACAAAATGATGGACTATTATGTTATGAATTTCTGCTGAATAGAACCCATTCTTGATAATGAAAGTAGGTGATTAAACAATAGATACACACATAGAGTCTATAGATTCTTACCACCAATGGTATTAGCAGATTGTGATCCTGAACAAGTGTAAAGGCAGAATTAGGGGAAGGGTTATAATCCATGTAGAGGGGAGGAGCAGATTTAAAATGGATGGCAGATGGAAATAAGAAAGCTTTAGTCAGTTCTTAGCAAATAAAAAGCCGTAAAGCCGAAAGAAAAATAAAAAGTCCCCAAACCATAGATGTCTGTAACAACAGCAGTACATTTATTGCTTTTACAGCTGGTAAACTGAAATCAGACACTCATGTACAAAGCAGATGAAATGAAGCTGCAAAAATAAATGTAAATTCTTCAGCTTTCCTTCTGATGGCCTAAACTCTAAGTAATTAAATGTTTCAGTTTTTATTATTTAAACATTTAATTTTAAACTATAGGTTAAGGAAGAACTATATAACATCTTATAGCTGAAGAAAAATTACATGAAAAAGCCACACATTTTATCTTTCTTAAGACACAGAAAAAAAAACCCCAAATGGCAGAGGGTGGGTTGGGGTGGGGAGACAAAGTTTCTGACAGGATGTACAATCATTTGTACACACCAGTCACTACCAACAACAGCAAAAGGACACGATACTGACATAAATATAAATCTGGAAGTCTCTCCACTTGGTCTGCTTTTATTTTGGTTAACCATCAGAACACACCTGCTTTGATCCAAGAGTTTTTTTTCTAAATGGTAACATAAAAATATGGGAAGACCATGCAAACCCTAATGAAATATTTTACAACAAAGTAAAGATGGATATCACAGCAATAATTCTGTATATATACTATAAAGAAACTTGCATCAACGTCTATCAGGTCACAATATCTTTTTTCAAGAGAATTTGGAATGGAACATGTAGTCATTCAAGTAAATAAGCAAGCAAACAAAAACCTCTCCAATATGATTTAAAACCTAAGTATAGTGAAAATGTCCTCTATTCTTAAAATCGTACATAGGTCTAAAAGCCTAACATTACATTCTCACTCTTTAGGAAAAGGTTTTGAAGTATTGTAGATTGGGTTTTGAAGTTAAAAAATTATGCTATATTCTACTGAAGTGACCAGTAGTTATAAAACCCCTAAGAGAGAGGTCCTTTAAGTAATATATCAAACCATACACAAAGCACTTTGAATCTGTGCCATGAATTCAGTCTTTATGCTTTAAATTTCCTAACTTCACCATTATTTATTTTTTTGTTCCCTAAAGGTCACAGAATAACATGGTATAGAAGTAAAGAACAGTTATGAACTGAATAAAATTCAATTCACGTTAGATTACAAATAACAAACAGGACAATTTTATAAACGAAAATATATAGCGATTACTCTGGACCCAGGCCCTGTCTTAAAGCCTTGTCACCACAATAATCCTTTGAGATTATCCTCTTTATTTTATAGGTGAGGACACACAAATACAACTTTTAAAAAATCTGGAAGAGCCATGATTCAAATCTGAGCAGTATGGCTTATGGCTCTAGAGTCTGGGATTTTAATCAATACTTCTCAGCCCTGGCTGGTTTGCTCAGTGGATAGAGTGATGGCCTGGCATATAAATGTCCCAGTTCGATTCCAGGTCAGGGCACATAGGAGAAGCGATCATCTGCTTCTGCACTCCACCTTGCCTTCTCTCCCTCTTCCCCTCCCACAGCCAGCAGCTTGATTGGTTTGAGTGTGGCCCCAGGCAGTGAAAAATGCTCAGCAGGAGCACATCAGCCTCAGGCATTAAAAATAGCTCAGTACTTGAGCATTAATCCAAAATGGGGTTGCTAGGTGGATCCCAGTCAGGGCACATGCAAGAGTCTGCCTCAGTGTCTCCCCTCCTCTCACCTAAAACCAAATAAACAAGTAAATAAATAAATACTTCTCAAACTATTTTTGTAATACAAATCACTTTGCAATCTTATATAGGCCGAATTTAGTAGCTTTGTGGCATAAGGAGATTGTGCATTTCTAACTAGTTCTAACTAGTTTATCAGTAATAATGATGGTCTGGGCAGACATTTGGAGTAGCAAGGCTCTCAACTGCTATGCTACGCTGCTAAAGATTAAGTTACTTTAAAAATATTATTCTAAAAATATACAAGATCAGGGAAGAATGTTATATAACCTATTCCTAATTTGATTGGGAGACGAGTTCTTACACAGAGGGCATTTGTCATTTTTTCTATTTGTAAAATTTGTAATTTTACTGAGCAGAAATTTCTGTTTATTTTTAGGACTCTTCTTGGGTACTTCAATTGTTGTTTTTTCTCTCCCTTATTACTGAATTTATTGAGGTGACACTGGTGAGTATTCCCATTGTTACTCTGCCTAGATTTTTTGGTTTTGGAAAGAAAAGAGGAAAATCTCCTAGATGGGACTTGTAAAATCACCACCCTGGTCTCCTCCAAGCCCAGCTGTCCTTTCTTTGATTCCAAGATTCAGAAATCAGGTTTAAAGAGAGACAAACAGGTCTTCTTTACCCTTATAAACACCTAAACAACAATAGAAGATAGTTAATGACCTCCCTGGAAAAAAAATTTCTATTTTCAGAGATAAGTGCTAATGAAAATCTTTTGATAAAGAAGTGGGAACAAACCCCTTTAAGTGTATAACATCCTAAGTGCATATTCTGGAACATTCAGAAATGGATCACTGATTTTATCGAGGCCTCAAATTTGTGGTTTTTAATAATTGAACTTATAGAGATATTCAGATTCCAAAGAAATAGCAAAAATGTAAATTGTATATTTAACAAGGAATATAAAAGAAATGGTCGTTTTAATTTGTTTCCTCACTATGAATCAGTATATAGCTGCCAAAAATGCTAACTATAGTCTAATATTTTTGGGAGGATGAAGATATCATTTATCTGTCCTTGAATGGCATTTGCTAGATGCAAACAGATTAGACATTAATGTATGGCAATTATTTTACCCCTGAAAGCACAATTTTCCACATTTGCAAGTTTCTGAGTAGACTGTCAAAACCTTACTGCTAAGAGATCTGTGCTGTTTAAAATATCTCCATGCAAAAGTTTTTATAGCAGATGAAGTTTTTCTTTCTAAGTGGCAGGTATAAATGATGCAGCCCTAATAACACACCAAAGACAAGACAACACCCACTCAAAAAAATTCCAAATCATGCACAACAACTGACCCAAAACATTGAAAAAAAAAATACCTTCATTTTTGTCAGGTGATGATGAACCTAAAGTACAGAACAAGAACTCAGTATGTGGCTTGTCTTTTTGAAATCAGCTTTGTCTTTATCCACCGGACAATCTCCTAATACAGTAATATATAAGCAACACACTCATCCTAACGTACTACAAACACAGGAGAACTGACAGGCAATACGTACGCTGTGACTGAGACACCATTTTTGTTCGACTTCTTCCTCTAGAATCCGTCTTGGCATTTCCCATGCCAGAAAGTGGTGCTGAAAGCTTTGCTCTTACCCGACCTAGGAATAAAATTTTTACGTAAATAAAAATGTTTTCTATAATAATATTTAATAATGAGGGGAAAAAAGCTCACTATAATTTTCTAACTGGGAGTGCTTTTCAAATATTGTTGAATTCTGTAATAATATAGCCATCACTTACAGGCTTCCAGGTTACATTTCTCTGGAAATGTTTAAAAATACATATTGCTTTTATATGTGTTGCACTATAAGCTAACTTTCCGTCAAAAAAGAGTCAAGTAAAACTAAAATATTTCCATTTTTGGTTTCATTAGGCCAGTAGTTATAATTAAAATAATTACCATAGACATTCCATTTGTTTCTAAATTGGCAATTCCAATTTAAAATTTCAGTGTCCATGAACTTTATTCCAGCAAATAGTTTTAAATATAAACCTAATCTTAGGAACAACAACCCAAACAATCCATTTGACTGAAAATATACTTCTTCTAAAGGGATTTGCAAGAATATTTTACTAGATAAAATGTTTAATCTTTTCATTCCATGCTAAACATCTGATTATGGACATGTTTACCATTCTCCTTCCCCAACCAACTGATGTCATTTATAAAATGACTTGAGGACAACTATCTCACAAGGGCTGGCACTTATCTCAATACATTTCCTTCTCTACCTCCCAAATGCCCTCCATTCTCCTCTACCACTGACTCATCCTCCTCCACAAAACCAAGCCACAAACATCTATTTCTAGAGTTTTTGAACTAAAGAAGGTAATATTTACCAAAGTCTTTAACTGTCATTAGCAAAAACAAAACAAAACAAAAAAATATATCACTAGCAGGTACTTTTGTGATCTTAAGCAACAGTCTCAACCACTATCAAAACAGAACCAAGGCCCTGGCTGGTTGGCTCAGTGGTAGAGCATCGGCCTGGCGTGCAGGAGTCCCGGGTTCAATTCCCGACCAGGGCACACAGGAGAAGCACCCATCTGCTTCTCCACCCCTTCCCATATCCTTCCTTTCTGTCTCTCTCTTCTCTTCCCACAGCCAAGGCTCCACTGGAGCAAAGTTGGCTTAGGCGCTGAGGATGGCTCTGTGGCCTCTGCCTCAGGCGCTAGAATGGCTCTGGTCGCAACAAAGTAACGCCCCAGATGGGCAGAGCATCGCCCCCTGGTGGGCATGCCGGGTGGATCCCGGTCAGGCGCATGCGGGAGTCTGTCTGACTGCCTCCCCGTTTCCAACTTAAGAAAAATACAAAAAAACAAAAAACAACAAACAGAACCAATATCAATCATAAAGAAGAGCTTAGAATCTTTTTTATGAAAAGGTATAATTTGTCAGGCAATTACAATAAATTGCCTAGTCCGATGTGGCTATATTAGTCAGAAAAATTAAGAAATCTTTTTTAAATTAAGAAACTACAAAATGAAGATAAGAGTGAGAACTAGGGTAAAACAAAAGCGAACCCAGAAGAACAGCTGGTGGAGCCCTGCTCTCTACCAGCTTCCTCAAGGCCCCATATGAAGCCCACAGCTCAGGCTTTACCCTTTAGAGTCTGTTTAGAGTAGGACACAATGTTCTCCTGACTAAGAAATAAAACAGAAAGATAAAATTATTATCTTTGAAATGGACAATTTATCCAATATAACAAAGAAATTAGGGTATTTCGATACTACCATTCTAAATTATAATGACACAGTGCCAGAAACATTTTTTATAGAGAATTCCAACTTAAAGTTAAACTATGGTTTTGTATCACAAGAAAGTGATACAAAAGTGATACAGAGTCACATCCATGTCAGACTTAGGAAAAAGTAAAATATATATCCAATCAGAGATTTTAGAAGACAGCCTTCAGGCAAGATAAATATAAAAATTATATTTTTCTCTCTATATAAATTCAAAAGCAATAAATAATAACTTTTTCAGTAAACTGGTTCAGTAAAATAAAATACTATATCTAGCAAGTGTTTGTACACACTTGAATTCAAATCATATATGCAATTCCTCAGTAATTAAGTAAAAAACAAAGATACATTTAAAAGCTGATACATTTAAACTCCAATAAAGCAATGGCACATGCTTCCCCAAAGTATAAACAAATTGGCACACATTAAAAAAACATAAGAACAAAAGAAAAGCATGAACTCCACTATGGAAACAAATGAAACTGTGCTAACTTTATACTAGATGTTATTAAACATGTTAAGCAATTATATGTTTCCAGCATGAGATGATCCACATGAAGAATTTTAAAAAAATTCACATACATAACTAACACAACCAAACATAAAATGTAGAAGCTATCACAGCTGGCAAATTATATAGATTTGCAAATAAATTAGCCTATTTTAGTCTTTAATAATTAATTCCTATTAATAAAAATATTAATGTAGAGGTATCTGAGTTACTAGCAAAATGTGTAAGTCTTACCATCTTCAGATGCTGTTCCTAAATAAGAGAAATAAAACAATAACATTTCAACAAATTCTGCCAATGCTAATGTTAAGACCTAATTAGTGACTCCCACCCAAAACTAAAATGAAAGGATAAAAACAAAACGTCCTAATTTGATAGCTTTAAATTAAGGTTCATTATGAGAAAAAAAAATTGGGGTAACCTAATGACTCACATTATAAAAATGGTTAAAACTAGAGAAAAGAAAATGAAAAAATCCCAAAACATAAACTTTTTTACTGCTATATTTCATACTCAAAATCTGAAGTAAAGAAAATTAGAAATATCATTCAAGAAAGATGCAACTCTGTCATTACTTCTCTTTGAAATGAAAATTTTTATAGATCTTTCCAGAGTAAGAATACTTTCTGTGCATTTTCAAAGTTAGCCCATAAAATAACTAGAAAAGCTTACTGACAAACATGGGACTCAAATATACGATTTAGCCCTCATTAACCAGTGCAGTATTGTTATCAAAGTATTCTAAAAACCTACAATCCATCCGCCGCTACACTTAACATTTATGTGTGCTTCCTAAGATGTCAATGAAAATGAGCAAAAATGACCACGTACAAATGCTATAACTCACCACTACTAAAAGGCAGTAACAGATATGTCTCTCCGTGTGTATATACTATAGGTCCGTGGTAGTCAACGTGGTGCCTACCGCCCACTAGTGGGCATTCCAGCTTTCATGGTGGGTGGTAGTGGAGCAACCAAAGTATAAATAAAAAGATAGATTTAACTGTGGTAAGTTGTTTTATAAAGATTTATTCTGCTAAACAGCAAAAATCCGACATAAAGTACTTGGTAAGTAATTATTATTAAATGCTTTAACTCACTGTAACTCTGCTTTATAAATTTTATAAAGTAAAGTTACTTCCCTACTTTTTAAATCACCATTACTGTGGAACTGGTGAGCGGTTAGAAAATTTTACTACTAACAGAGATACAAAAGTGGGCGGTAGGTATAAAAAGGTTGACTACCTCGCTATAGATGCTTTTTTAAAATATAGAACCAAGCATCACATAACAAAGGTGGTTCTTCAAATAGGTTGTTTTTGACCCAAACAAGAAAATATTTTAATGTGAAAAGAGAATAATTTGTGTTTAAAGGATCTAGAATCTCAGTGTTAGAAGTCATATTGAAAGCTCTGGTGAGCTTTCATTTTATTCAGTAATATTTTTAATTTATGAATTGAAGCACAGAGACTACCATAGGTAACACTCATGTACCCAAACCATGATTAAATGATCCATTTAATCAGAATGGGAGATATATTAATTTCAGAGTTTATGAAAAAAATTGACAGAAACACTCATAGTTCATTTTTCCTAGATCTCATACTATGACTTACAGATTCAGTATGTTCTTGCAAGTTCTTTTATAAAGCTCAAATCTCTAGATATCATTAAGTTACCTAATGAAGTGAAGGGAAAGTGTAGACAATATGCTGTCTAGTATCAGATAAAAAATAATACACAGATAAAGAAATACCATATTGAACCAAGCAACTACAGATAAACTGCAATCATTTGAATAATGAAATTGAAAAGACCAAGCTTAAAGTAAGTTTTGATTAAATGTTAGTTTAAAAGTCACTCGTAAAAAGACAGTATCTGTAACTTGCATTTCATGTTCATAAATAACCATACGAATCTGAAAAACATGTCAATTGTCTCTGTATCATAATTAGTAAACTAAAGATATGAATCAAATGACTTATAGATTCCTCTTTATCCTTCTGAGTCTGATATTTCAGAGGAAGACTTAAGAAATCAAGATTATTTCTAAGAGCTCAGGTCAAAAAACTTAAGACGACTGACTTAATTGACAACAAACAGTAACCTAGTATTTGAGTAGACTGGGAAAGCCAAAAATGGATATGCCTAACCTAAAATAAAATCAAAGTATTATGCAGCCATTTTCACACTAAATAAATAATCTTTTTTCAGAAATTAAGAAGAAAATAAACAAAGATAGTAAATAGAATCCAAGAGCAGTAAAAATAGTTAGTAATAGAATTAGGAAGTTCTTACCATCCATCTTGTCAGAAGTATCCTCTTTGTTGAAAAAGCAAGTAAAGAACAGAAGAAAACTTAGTATATTAAAAAAATGATTTTATAAAATCCAGAAAACATTACTTATAAGAAGACAGAATTCATAGAAAAGACATATATAGAAGCTTGTTTTCAACAGAAACCTAGTGAACAAGATGAGTTCCTATGTAAGACACAGAGAATAACAACAAAACAAACCCAGCAGTGTCTGATTCGCACTAGCGCGGAGAGAGAAGTTAGCAAAGCCCGTGGCCTAACCTTGGACCCTGCCATCATCAGCCAAGCCCCTGCTTTGGTCTACTGATTCCTCCTAATCAGACTCACACCTTGCCTCACTTCTTTTCCTCTGTAGCCTACAGGATACCCCCAAATTCCCTTCAGCTCTCTCGTCATTATCCTGTCTAGTGCATCGCTGCTTCCCCACCCCATCCTTTCTTAGAACTATCAGTCCCTAGAAAACCTTACATCTGGATAAATCTACTTGATTTTTCTACTCCACTAGTTGAAGTGCCCAACAGAAGAATCAGAAAACCATGAAATCATGCAGACTGGCATTACCAAAACCTGGAATGATTATCAGGTTTCACTTTTAATGCCTGTGCAAGAAAATATTAACACCGGGGTTGCGCTGATCTTCAGGACCTACCTATAAGACTGGCCCTTGGCTAGCTTGTGGGAACTCGGTTCTGGACCCCATGTCAATGATAAGGTTATTTTGCGTGGGAGCTGAGAGGTAGTGGCAGGGATGCCGAACTTGGCCATATGAACTTGTGCAGACTGTTTTTGCAACGTAATTTACTGTGACCACTTTGGTAACTGAGGCTGGTTGGATGGCAAAGTGCTCGCATAAAGTAACCCCTTTCCCACTGACCCCAGACTCCGAGTCCTAAGTGAGCTTCCCTGGGCAGAAACACTGTGCATGTGCCCCTGCCTGTCCCTGCTGCAGAAAGGAGCACGTTCTGTGTAGCCCTCATCTTCACCTCTGGGAGGGAGGACTTCCACCGGCTGTGCCCACACTCACTCCCCCAGGCTACGTGATGAGTCTTTTTCCTTGTTGATCTTGCTATGTGTCCTTTCATTAACATTAACCTCAGCCACAGATACAGCTGCCTTTGAGTCCTGTGCATCCTACCAAGTACCCAAACGTGTGGCTGACAGTAGGAAGTCCAGAAGAATGCCCCACCTCTTGTGCCCCTCAAGGGCTATTCCAAACCTCAAGCTACTTCTCAGACACCCAGCTTTTTATCAACACATGATCCTGACTCTGACTTTTCAGGAGGGAACTCACAACACCCCCCACCCCCATGACACTCTTCTTAATGCCCACATCCCTAATATATCTGAAACTACCACCTTCATTTCCTTCCCTTCCATCTCAGGAAAATGGTGACCCTTCCGCATCCACAGCGAACTCTCCAGCCACGCTCTATACTCACCTTCCTCATGCCTTTCATAAAATTTTGGTCATAAATTATTTCCTCTCATCCATGCATTTTTTACTTTGTTTCTCTACAGACTCTACTACCTCAGCATACAAATACAGTAAACTCCTCCAATCTTAAAGAACAGAAATTTCATTTACCTTTAACTACAGAAAATCCCTACGATGTTCTTTCAGCTCTTTCCTTGACCATCAAGAACAGCAAAAATTTATACAGGTTCTTCTTCCAGTATCTCTCAAAACTAACTGAAATTTTACTTCTGTCCACATGACTCTAATGAAACCATTTATTTTCCTTTTCCATTTAAGCAATTCCACAAACCCAGTTGTTGAGAACAAATATTCAAAATACGCATACATATACCAAGGTTTCCTTAACACAAATTCCTGTCTCCCATGACACCGAGCTTCCTCTTTAGGATGAAGTTTTAAAGGTAAACTTCAAATCACTCATGATATTCCTGTTCTCAAAGGGTTTGGTATTTCAGCGAGAAAAAAAAAAAATCCAGTGGCAACTGCTTTAAGGAATGTACTGGTTAAATATTGAAAGATTACAGTAAAAACAATTCTCTAATGAATTCCAAATCTAATCTCAAGCAGATCCCTGTTGTAAATTCTATACCACTATATCTCAGTGTCACCAATGTATAAGTATTTATGCGTGTGGTGTGCATGTTTATCTCACTATACCAGCATGCCTCCTGAACTCCAGTTTGATGTCTCACAAGGACTTAAAACTTAAATGCATAAACTCAACAAGACTGAGAGACTCTGAGTACAGAAGCACACATCTCTGGATCTCGGGTATTTAGCAGGGTGCCAGGCAAAACTAAGTGTTCGTTGAAGGGTTCCCTGAAAAACAATGGATAACTCGCTCTGGTCCATAAATGTTCAGCCATGATAAGCATGGCTCAAAGTAGAAGAAAACAGAGAGTATCCACCAGTCACTTGTATATAAAAAAGCTAAGAAGGGAAGGGGGGAGGGATGGAGAAAAAAAGAAAAAGGAAAGGAAAAAAGATTTAAAGAGAAAGAAATAGAAAGAGAGAGAGAATGAGAAAATCCATCATCTACGTCCTGGAAAGAGCCACAGGAAACTAGCTCCTTGTCCAGACTGTGAACCTGGGCCAGGTGAGAAGGAGACAGAGGGAAACCTTTCCCTTCTGTAATGAAGCAAACATGCCATTCAAATCTCAAAGAACCAAGAAGAAAAATTAAATCAATTTCATGGATTATAGGCTTTCTTATGAAAAAAATATGGTTGCAAATTGGCTTTCTCCTTCACATTAAAACATTTCAAATACAGTATTTTTTGTGGAATTAAAAATAATAAATATTAGGGTGAAATGGGGAACAAGGGGGTGGGGGTGAGGGAGTTATATTGAGTGGGACACTGAATTCATATTAACACAATAAATTTTAAAAAGATATTAAATATATTTCATTTTTAAGATTGTACAACACTCATTACTATCTAATTCCAGAACACTGTTGTCATGTACCCATCAGGAGTCACCTGCTAGTCCCCTGACTCACAGCCCCTGGCCACAATTAGGTTACTGTTCCTGTGGATTCTCCTAGTTTAGGCACTCCATACAAGTAGAATCTTACAATATATGGCTGTGTGTATCTGACTTCTTATGTTTTTAAGGTCCACCCATCTTGTAAGCATGCATTAGTAGTACTTTATTTTTATGTGCAGTAGACCCCCTTATCTGCAGTTTTGCTTTCTAAGTTTTCAGTTAACTGTAGGCAATAGCAGTCTGAAAACAGTAAATGAAAAACTCCAGAAAGAAACAATTTATAAGTTTTAAATTGTGCACTATTTTGAATAGTGTGATGAATCTCGCACTGTTCTGCTCTGCCCTGCCTGGGATGTCAATCATCCTTCTGTACAGTGTATCCACAAAGTATATGCTACCCACCTGTCTCAGTTATCATGTAAATTTGTGTGTGTATGTATGTACACACATATGCATACATACACCCCCACATATGAATTGTCTCTGCCCCCGGTTCCTAGCAGAGAGCTCCTAAGACCCCTGTAATTTCTTAAGTGATAGGAACACTAGGAGTATCCTTTGTTCTATATTTGGTCTTTAGTTCTATGAGGTGATTCCTGATGGGCTCCTGAACAGCTCAGGAGGGGGCTGGTCACTAGAAAGATGTGAAGCCATGATTAGAAACTTAGAATGTTCAGTCCCACTCTCCAGGACGGAGGGGCTGGAGACTGAACCCATGACTGATTATGCCTATGTGAAGAACCTCCATGAAAACCTTACAAGTACAGGTTCAGAGAACTTCGGGGCTGGTGAAAACATCCACATGCCAGGCCGGTGGTACATTCCAACTGGACAGAGACAGAAGCTCCTGCACTTGGGACACTTCTGGACTTCACCTCATACATCTCTTCACCTGGCTGTTCACTCACATCCTTCGATGTACTTTGTACTAAACCAGTAATCTAGTAAGTAGACTGTTTTCCTAAGTCTATAAGCTGCTCTAACAAATTAACTGAGGGGGTTATGGGAACCTCTTATTTAGAGCCAGTTGACAAAAGCACAGGTGACAACTTAGACTTGCAATTCATGTCTGAAGTGTAAGTGGGGACAGTCTTTGGGACTGAGCCCTTAACCTGTGAAGTCTGTGCTAACTACAGCTCGTGTCAGAATTAAACTGAATTACAGGAGACCCGTCTGGTGTAGGAGTCTTGGGTGGTGTGGAAACCCTACATATCTGGAGTTAGCAGTGCTATGACCCCTTCTCCCTCCTGAGATTAGATGAATACTCAACTACCATGCTTTCATTAAGTTGCTTTATGACTTTGTTTAACATTATAGTCATCTGAAATAAATTTTATAGGGTGTAAAACATGGTTCTAATTTAATTTTGTAGTAAATTGTAAGCCATATGTCTAAGTATCATTTTCTGAATCATTTACCCTTTCCTTATTTAATGTAACTGTGTCATCTTCATCAAGTACAGAGGACTACCTTCACACTAAAATCTCTCCACTTTCTCCTGCGCTCCGATGATCCGTCTGCCCATGTCCCAGCAGTACTACCCAGGAGAAGAAAAATGAAGCACAAAATAGGGACAAGCAATGTGGGTAACCAACCTCCAACTTTAAAGTTGACGGACTTAAAAAATAAACTCTGACTAGCTTTAGGAAACATAAGTTTAAGGTTGAATTATAATTAAGAACAGAGAAGGTGGACACAAAGCCTCCCAAACTTCCTTTGTGACCAGTGGTTGGATGTGGCAGTAGTGTGGAGCTACGACAGTTCTACAGGCAAGTCACAGAATCAGGAATCGTTCCTTTGATCAAGATGATCAGGAAGATAAGAGAGAAAAGTCAAAATGCGGCAGCTTGCACACCTCAGAATACACCCCAAGTACAGAATCATACTAAAGCATACGAACTATCCATAACTGGCAAGAATAAAATAAAAATAATCACGCTGTGGCCACAATTCTGCCGTCACCGAGACCAGGGAGAGGACACTACAGTTTCCCACACTTGGCTGTCTTACCGAGTGATGCATAGGAACCGGGATTCAGGGCACCTGCACCTAGCCGCCCACTTCGCATGGCCTGCCCAGCGGCATGATGTGCCTTGGCCCCGGCTGCAGCGTTCACATCAATGTCACTGCGTGAACGCTGCAGGCTTCCTGGAAGGGAGCTGGCTTTGCTGCTGCCTGCTGACACTATGGAAAACAGAGCAAACGTAACCTATATTATTTAAATCACTGCAAAGAGTATGTAACTTACATAAGTTTGAAACTAAAATGAGCTAATACATGATGAGAAATGGTTAAAATGTAAGCAAGTGGCCAAATGGACACCAGAAAATACTTCATAGTATTTTATCCAGAATGCTCAGTTTTAATCCTGTCACAACTAAATCTTCTTGAATAATTTTCTCAATATTTTCTGTCTCATTTTCCTCTCCCATAAAATGGAAAAAATAACTATACCTTGTAAAATTCATAGGACTGTTTCGTAGGTAAAGAGATGACACTTACGGTCCTGGACAGTTAGCTCAGTGGTAGAGCGTCGGCCTGGCATGTGGAAGTCTTAGGTTTGATTCTTGGCCAGGGCACACAGGAGAAGCAACCATCTGCTTCTCCACCCTTCCCCTCTCCTTTCTCTCTCTCTCTCTCTCTCTCTTTCCCTCCCACAGCCAAGGCTCCATTGGAGCAAAGTTGGCCTGGGTGCTGAGGACAGCTCCATGGCCTCCACCTCAGGTGCTAGAATGGCTCTGGTTACAACCAAGCAATGGTCCCAGATGGGCAGAGCATTGCCCCCTGGTGGACATGTGGGGTGGATCCCGATTGGGTGCATGCGAAGTCTGTCTCTCGGCCTCCCTGCTTCTCACTTTAGGAAAAAAAAAAAAAAGAGATGACCCTTACGACTGATCCATTAAAATGAAGCACTATACAATGGCAACAGTGCGGGTTTTTACGATCAGAAACATGCAAGGAACCTGACTAGGCGGTGGCGCAGGGAGCGTTGAACTGGGATGCGGAGGACCCAGGTTCGAGACCCCAAGGTCGCCAGCTTGAGCGCAGGCTCGTGTGGTTTGAGCAAAAGCTCACCAGCTTGGACTCAAGGTCACTGGCTTGAGCAAGGGGTTACTCGGTCTGCTGTAGCCCCACAGTCAAGGCACATATGAGAGAGCAATTAATGAACAACTAAGGTGTCTCAACAAAAAACTGATGATTGATGCTTCTCATCTCTCTCCGTTCCTGTCAGTCTGTCCCTATCTATCCCTCTCTCTGACTCTGTAAAAAAAAGAAACATGCAAGGAGAACTAACCCAGGAGTGGGGCTATCCATAAAATAATGCAGGTTCTGCCACCTTTAGGCAAACTAGTTATTAAATTTCTGTTCTTTAGTTTTTCAGTTTCATAAAGTTTTACAAACTGTGTACCATTAATGGTCTGTGAAGTCAACTGAGTGGGTCATGACAAGCATTTTTTAAAAATGAAATAGAACAAATAACAGTACATTCATCACAACTAAGTGTAAGCAGTACCTGGTGAAGCTTCAGATTATACTATATATGTACATATGTATATAATACACACATAGTGTATGTATACTGAATGTGTAAATAGTACATACCACATTGTACATATTATGTGTAGTATAAGTATATTAAACAAATATAGGTACAGTGTATATGTGTGATATTAGGTTATTATATAAAATTATTTTCTCACTGTAGGTTAGAAATGTTTAGAACCATTTAAAAGCTTTAAAAGCATATCAAAACTGTTTTTAAAAGCTAAACAACTCAAAGCAGGTTTTAAACTGTTTCAATGTGACCCACAGTGAGAAAATCATTTTATACAGTAATTTATACTATATTTATAAAGCAGGTTTTACTTTATTTATTAAATAAAATATGTATGGCTCTTACTTAAAAAGGCAATTTACCTCTTCCAGCCACAGCTGACGGGTTTGCTGTAGACCATTTAGAAGAAAAGGGACGACTGCAAGGTAAAAGGAAATACTTTTAGTAAAAAGATGTAATTTATCACTCCTCCGATAACAATTGGCAAAATATCACTGAACTTCCCAAAGAACTGAGAAGTACTTCTATTTTAACTTCTGTTTTACAAATTACGATTCAACAGTTGTTATTACGGATCAATGGAATCTAAATTAGCTGTGAAGCAAAACTGAAACTAGCCAAAGTGAATAGACTGTCAACTCTACGGAGACAGGGGCCAGTTTGCTGCTGTTCACTCTGGTCCTCAGCACACGCTGCAGCGCTCACCAGAGACAACTCAGTAACTTCCCAACACTTGTATTCTGAGAGATTATACTCGGAGGAAGAGGGGAAGTGTTAGTATCAGCACACAGGGAATTCAGAGTAACTGAAATCTTCCTGACCTAAGTCGTACTGGTTATGGCCACTGGCAATCCATGCAGACACCACGTAGGTATCACACTACCTATAGCAGCGCTAGTGAGCTGAGAAAGGCGGCGAAGAGGTACTGCTGAGGATGACACTACAATTAGAAAGCAAAACAGCCCCAATCATCTCAAAGAATTCACCACCAATCTTATTAACTCTTTTGATTAGTTATCTATGCAATGGAATCGTACAGCCCATAGGTCAAGAATATATCTAAGGCCTGACCAGGCGGTGGCACAGTGGATAGAGCATCGGACTGGGATGCCTAGGACCCAGGTTTGAGACCCCGAAGTCTCTAGCTTGAGCGCAGACTCATCTGGTTTGAGCAAAAGCTCACCAGCTTGGACCCAAGGTCACTGGCTCAAGCAAGGGGTTACTCGGTCTGCTGAAGGCCCGTGGTCAAGGCACATGTGAGAAAGCAATCAATGAACAACTAAGGTGTTGCAATGCGCAACGAAAAACTAATGATTGATGCTTCTCATCTCTCCATTCCTGTCTGTCTGTCCCTATCTATCCCTCTCTCTGTAAAAAAAAAAAAAAAAAAGAATATATCTAAGCATGTAAGGGAGATCTGAAAAGTACATCTATAAATTTTAAAGATAGGGGAAGAGAAAAGCAAAAACCCCAGGTTAAAGTCAGGCTATTGAATAATATTCTTTAAGTTATTATTATCAAATAATAAATTTGATAGTTGGCTATTAAACATAGTATTATATTATTTTTATAGCTGTCCCCTAAAACTGTAAACTTCTTAGATTGAGGTAGACAACTTTAAGATTCACAAAATTTCAAGTTTTTATGTCTAAGGATGTTATACTAAGGTTAAGAGAAAATATCTTGTTTAGATCCTTGCTACTCAATATATATATAATCCATGGATAAAAAGTACTGACTGATTGACAGATACGTGAATTCCAAACTGCCCTCTTGATGTTCCGCTTATCTGTCAGACCTCACCCTTACTGGACTATCGCCCCTGAAACAGAGGAATTCCAAGAAGCTGGCAAGCCCCCCAAGGAGGAGCACTCCGGGCATACCAGGACTTTTGCCTCAGTATCCCCTCAGGCTCTCTCAAACACTATGTAACTGGCCCCTAGTCTGTAACCGGTGCTCTTCTCCCCGGGAGAAGTGCCCGGCAGGGTTCCTTTCTTCCTTTCAATAAAGCCTGTTACTCTGGTCTTTTGAACACTCATGGATTCCAACACTGATGACATCACCTAGAAAATGTAAAACATGCAAAACCTCAGGGCACATCCAGTATCTACCAAATCCACCTCTGCACTTGAACATCTTCGGGTGATTAATATGCACTTTAAAGTTTGAGCATAGTAAATACAAGTAAAAGGAAAAAAGCAACACTGCTCATTGGAGTGAAGGACTGATCACAAACTTAAATAGAGTTTAGACAGGTAATTAATTATTCCTACATTATTTTTTGCAATCAGATCCTGCATTTATTCTGAAAACCTGTAAGTCACTCAACTTTGGTACAGTACTGGCAAGACCCTGTGGTGCTTTCTTGAATTTTATACCCTAGGTTCCCCATCTGCCTCACCCTGATCCTACTCCTGCATCAGGGAGATGCCGAGGCAACCAGCGATTTTTGTGGGGTCAAGGTGAGGTAAGCTCATACTCCGTGAGCTGTTCTTCCCTGGAAAGATCTGCAGATATCTGTGGCTACTACTAGGGAGTGCAGAAAATATCTGAGCCTGTAGCAATCTCATAGGCTAGAGAGCCAGAAAATAGGGTGAAGGCTGCCAAGGCAGTAGGTTCGTGGCAGCCAACACAATGATGAGAATGGCGTTAAAGAGAAGTGAGTCAGATACTAATTCTGCCCCTGGAGATAACCGCTGAAACCTGAAGCTGTGGAAGGATGAGCAAGGAGGGCAGCGGTGTTTTACCAGCTATGCAGTGCTGCCCAACAGTTCTGAAGATGGCCTGTGAATTTCCATGCAACTCTTCCATTACAATGCCCTAGAAACCATATAAATTATTTTGTGGGTATTTATAAAATGTATATAAATCAGTGCTTCCCAATCTTTTTCACAGACACACAAGCATATAGAAACAAAATCTGAATTACTAAACTCTTTACCCGAAGAGGAGTTACACTCGCATGCAATCCAACTCCTGAGTCAGTAGACCAAAGAAAACGAGTGCTTCACATCACTCCTCTTTCAAGGCGTTACGAGAATGCAAGCCCACATTCAAGTGTCCAAATCAGGAACTCTGGGGAGTTGGGGAGGAGGGGAGGAAATCAGTACTTAGCATCCTATGACCTTACTTGAGACTTTCCTGTGAGCTCGAGGAAGACCTGTCCGACTGTGGGAGGGAGGCCACACTGCCAGAGCTCTTTAGGTAAGTCTGAAGACTCTTCTGGTAAGACGGCTCAAGGGAATTATACAGTGTTTCAGCTTCACCAGGAAAGTGGTTCCTAAGACCCATATACGTCCTGAAAAACAAATAAAAAATGGAAAAAAGAAAAAAGGCACAAAGTAATACCTTTACATTATTAGACATTAACAGTAAAATGTGTCCATTCAAGAATGAAGATGAGCATGTAGGTTTTTAATACATCCATTGTGTGTCAAGTGAATAATTTCTAAATTGAAGAAGTTCTGGTGGAAAAATGACAGGCTTTTGAGAAAAATAGATCTCAGTTCAAAATCTGGCTGTAGCTCTTACTGTTCGTGTGGCTCAAGTAAACCCCCAAGTCTCCAAACTTCGGCTGCCACTCAATGGAGATACTACCTTTGCATTTTAAATATTAGAAAAGAATGACTACCAACTGCCTCACACAGTATCAGGTACATAACACATGCCCAATAAATGAGTTATTATTATTCACAATGAAAGCGGACTAGGAATACTGATGACTGTACACACAACAACACAAAGTCAAGTGTTAGACACCCAGTACAGATGTAATGGAGGAAAATCAGTAACAATTTCACAAAAGAACTAATTAAAAGGAGAACTGAGAGACTTCTAATATTTTCATTCTTCCAGTGTAATTCCTTTCAATGTGAAGACCAAAGTTTGTTCAAACTGTCATAAAAACTCACTACAGACTTACTTTCAATGTAAAGACTAAAGTCTGTTCAAACTGTCATAAAAACTCACTGCAGACTTACTTTCTTGCTTCCACTCTGGCCTCGGCATCGGCATCATGAATTCCCTTTTTAATAGTTTCAACCAAGACAGCTGCATGTCTATAAAACAAAACATCTTTAGATTCATGTGTAAAACTTTGTATTTCACAAGTAATGCTTATGGCCTGTGTATTATACATTAATCACAAAGAGGAAGGGGAAGTAAAACAATGAATTAGTAAACAATAAATCTAAGGCTGCAAGATTTTCTAGTAATTCACCTCATGCATTTCATTCATACATAGTTTCCTTCTGATAAGTTAAACATTATGAATCTGAAAATAATTATTTTTATATAAAATCCAAAGTATAAATAAATAGTACTCAAATTTTACATTTTTAATAAGTAAAAAATATTCTGTGTGATCCCTCCCTAACCCACCAACGTGGAAGATGACTTGCTAATAGTGCGATCAATTATAATCTGACTAAATTGAGTAGGAGCTGCCACAAACAAACGTAAAGAAACTTGGAATTATACCATGCCTACATTAAATGACATTCTATTGTTTTAAAAAGGGACCATGGACAAATTTAACGATTTCTGTTAAAATAAAAAATCAGCGCCATTTTCTTTCCTTTTTTTTTTTGTATTTTTCTGAAGTTGGAAACGAGGAGGCGGTCAGACAGACTCCCACATGCGCCCGACTGGGATCCACCCGGCATGCCCACCAGGGGGCGATGCTCTGCCCATCTGGGGCGTCGCTTTGTTGCAATCAGAGCCATTCTAGCGCCTGAGGCAGAGGCCATAGAGCCATCCTCAGCGCCCGGGCCAACTTTGCTCCAATGGAGCCTCAGCTGCGGGAGGGGAAGAGAGAGACAGAGAGGAAGGAGAGGGGGAGGGGTGAAGCAGATGGGCGCTTCTCCTGTGTGCCCTGGCCGGGAATCAAACCCAGGACTCCTGCACGCCATGCCGATGCTCTACCACTGAGCCAACCGGCTAGGGCCTCAGCATCATTTTCAACATAACTGCAGGTATATCCCAAGCTTCAAACTTGACACCAACAGGAAATACAGTCCTGCAAATAGCTACTGACTGCCTCTTTGCCCACATTTTCCTCTCGGCCATCTCAGAACTACATGAAAGACCACCAGTATGTTTGTTACCTGACCAATGACACCTGACAGCTGGTGTGGAGAAACATTTTGTATCTATTTCCTCTGAAAGGCAGTGCTTTCCTTCTATCTTAAATCATTCGTTACTTGCTTAATTTCACCTTGGTAAACCTTGCTCACACGACCAAAGGTACATTTAAAAATTTTTTCCCGCCCTGGACGGTTGGCTCAGCGGTAGAGCATCGGCCTAGCATGCGGAGGACCCGGGTTCGATTCGCGGCCAGGGCACACAGGAGAAGCGCCCATTTGCTTCTCCACCCCTCCGCCGCGCTTTCCTCTCTGTCTCTCTCTTCCCCTCCCACAGCCAAGGCTCCATTGGAGCAAAGATGGCCCGGGCGCTGGGGATGGCTCTGTGGCCTCTGCCTCAGGCGCTAGAGTGGCTCTGGTCGCAACATGGCGATGCCCAGGATGGGCAGAGCATCGCCCCTTGGTGGGAAGAGCGTCGCCCCATGGTGGGAGTGCTGAGTGGATTCCGGTAGGGCGCATGAGGGAGTCTGTCTGACTGTCTCTCCCTGTTTCCAGCTTCAGAAAAAAAAAAAAAAAAGGAAAAAAAAATTTTTTCCCCCAATTTAACCCAGAGTGTCTTAAATGACTCATCCTACTTAAGAGACCCTTACTCACTCCACAAAGAAGAAAATCATACTATTCATAGCTGAAACAACTAAAGGGAGCACCACATCATAGCTTTAAGGGAAAGCTAGCACAAAAAGTTTTTAAAGCAAAATGAGCAATAATGCAAAACCAATACCATTAACTTCTAAAGAACTGGTAACAATGAGGAGGGGAAGGAGAGAGGAAGAGAGAGGTGATGCATACCTTTCCAATGAATGAGTCTGCCACTCTTGTAACAATAAATCTAAAAATTCAAATGAACGCCTGAAAAATAAAAGTTAATTGTAACTAAATGTTATAACATTACATTAATTTATAACTAAATACTGCATAACACTTTCTTCTATAGCTCTAAACTTTGCCCCCTGAATTAAAGTACCGTTAGCCCTTCAAATCCATAGGTTTCATATCTGTGGACTCAACCAACTAAGGATTGAAAATATTGGAGAAAAAAAAATCCCATAAAGTTCCAAAGAGCAAAACCTGAAATTGCCACACACCAACCACTATGCTGAATTCACACGAATGAAATGATGTGTAGGCATCCCCTGTTGTAGCCTATATGCAAATATAGGTTACATGCAAATATTACTCCATTTTATATAAGGGACGTGGGCATCTGTAGATTTTGGTATCCAAGGTGGGTCCTGGAACCAATCTCCCACAGACTCCTAAAGATGACTGTATAAGACATGTCTTTGACATGGAAACAACCAAAAAGCCCTTCAATAGAAGACTGGATAAAGAAGATGTGGCACATATACATTATGGAATACTACTCTGCCATAAGAAATGATGACATCAGATCATTTACAGCAAAATGGTGGGAACTTGATAACATTATACGGAGTGAAATAAGTAAATCAGAAAAAAACAAGAACTATATGATTCCATATATTGGTGGAACATAAAAACGAGACTAAGAGACATGGACAAGAGTGAGGTGGTTACCAGGAGTGGGGGGAGGGAGGACATGGGAGGGAGGGAGGGAGGGAGGGAGAGAGTTAGGGAGAGTGGGAGGGGCACAGAGAACTAGATAGAGGGTGGCGGAGGACAATCTGACTTTGGGTGAGGGGTATGCAACATAATTTAATGACAAAATAACCTAGACATGTTTTCTTTGAATATATGTACCCTGATTTATTAATGTCATCCCATTACCATTAATAAAAATTTATTAAAAAAAAAAAAAAAAGACATGTCTTTGGATATCTTAATTGTCAAATACTTACCTTACTTTAAGGTTCCAACTATGTTTATGCTAAATAGTTTAAAAAGATTAAGAGTTCCCTATAACTTTAACTTATAATACTTGTCAAATGTAAAATTACCAAATTTCTTTTCTTTTTTTTTTTTTTTAACAGAGACAGAAAGAGAGAATCAGAGAGAGGGATAGACAGGGACAGACAGACAGGAACGGAGAGATGAGAAGCATCAATCATTAGTTTTTCGTTGCGTGTTGCAACATCTTAGTTGTTCAATGATTGCTTTCTCTTATGCGCCTTGACCGCGGGCCTTCAGCAGACTAAGTAACCTCCTGCTCAAGCCAGCGACCTTGGGTCCAAACTAGTGAGCTTTTGCTCAAACCAGGTAAGCCCGCGCTCAAGCTGGCGACCTCGGGGTCTCGAACCTGGGTCTTCCGCATCCCAGTCCGACGCTCTATCCACTGTGCCACCACCTGGTCAGGCCCAAATTTCTTTTAATTAAAAAAAAAGAAACACCTATTAAATACCTACTATGCACTATAAATTGAAGCTATACAATGATGACCAAGAAGGATGTGATGAATCTTCTATTTCCACAATGTTTCCTTAAAGAATATATACTGCTCATAAAAATTAAGCGATATTTTATAGCTTCATATTCATTTTGAAATATTCCCTAATTTTTGTGAGCAGTATATGTATGGTTTTTAATTATTTGTATGTTTTCTCCTAAACCCTCTAGTTATCAAATTCTTCGACTGTCTCATTCGTAAGCTCTTCTTTCACGGCATTTAATGACACAGTTCAGCCCTGATTTTATTCCTTAATATATTAACACTTTTTCTCCACCTACCTTTAAACAGGTGCTCACCTGGTTGGTGCTGATCTCAGCCTACTTCTCTTTTGTAGTCAACACTGTCTGTACCCTTACACCTGGCTATGCACTATGCTGCTCCATCTAGTCCTATCTTGCCAGCACTGGTTCAATTCAACATCTCTACACAGGCAGTGAAAGGCAACTCAAACATTATATATACAAGAACAAATTAATTCTTATCCCTCTCATACACTCTTTTAGCCCATATAATACTGATTAGGAAATGAGAAATAAGTAGATTAAAGTAAGTTTCCCAGAGTTCACAGCCTAAAACACTTCACATCACCTCCCTCATTCATACCCAATTATCAGGTCTCATTTCTACACTTGAAATCCCTTGAATTTATTTATTGCACAAAATCTCCTTTAATCAGTTATCATCAATACAGCTCTAGTTCAGACTCTCCCTCTCTTCAGTGAGTTATAAAAAGTCCCACTTATTTAAACCATTGTGGCTTCTTAATCACTGTTCATGGCTGGAATAAAAACTAGGATGGATGACATTACCTCCTCACCAAAAACTGTCCAAGAAGGGAACAACGTCAAAAGTTCTCTTCATGATATTCCAAGCCCTCTCTATGCTGACTTCAGCCTACTCCTGGCCCTTCCTTCCCCCTCCCCCATCAGGCACTTTTCCTCCTGAAAGCTTCCATGTATCAGGCTTCAGTGACTGTCTGGTGGCCCTGCAGCATGTGGCATGGTTTTACATGTCTAGGTTCTGCCTTACTCACTTCTCCTACAGTTACTGCATGGCTTCCCATCTTCAAGGCAATTAATTCTACGATGTGCTTCCTGACTCCCTCTTCTCCGTTACATTCCTACTTCTCTAAGTAACCATTTCCCTCAGTGTAAGACAGAGACCGGTAAATGGGTTCTGTAAAGGGCCAGAACAGACAATATCTCTGACTTTAGGAACCACATTCCATCTTTATCTCATATTGTTCTTCATGCCCCCTCTCAAACACCCTTCAAAAATGTTAGAAATAGCCTTAGCTTGTGGGTTGTACAAAACTCTACTGTTGGCCGGATTTGGCCAGTGAGCTGTCATCTCCTCCTCCAGCAGAGAGAGCTAAGTGAACAACTGTCAACAAAACTCTAAAACACTGAAAGGTAATAATGATGTCTTACTCAGCTTCTTCTTAACATTTGAAGAATTTAAATCAAGATATTTATTAAATTTAAAAGAGAATTTTTACAATTTTCTTAAACATCAAATACACATCTTTTTTTGCTGTCTTTATTACTGATGGTGTATTAAAAACTGTAGAAATCATGAGAGAGAGACTGCCCAATTGGCCTGATATGGCTGTTTACTTTGTTCTACACACTATGTTCAAATCTACTAATATGCAACTCATTCAATGCTCAGAATCCGATGGGCTGATATCATTAGCCTTTTTAACTTTCGTAGACACTGAGGTTCATTGATTAAGTGCCCAAAGCAGAACAGCCAGGCAGTGGCAGCTGCAGGACTCTAGTGGAGGCCTGACTCTAGACTCCGTACTGTTTAGAAACCAAGCTACCAGTGGCCCAAATAAACCAAAGCGTAATACAATGCAACTGAGAAATGCGGGTGGACATTGTAATTGCTGCATTCATTTTCCCTTACATGACATAAGAATTTTATTAAGGTTTCTAGAAGGCAAGAAAATAATAACTAATTTTTGCAACAGACTAAGAATTAAACATCATGTAATATGAAAGAATTTCAAAAACTTTGTTTTTAAACTTACCTTCTTACAGGAACTGATTTTGATGTGCAATTGCTTGTTATTAAGGGTATAAGTCTGGGTACATGAGTATGCTGAAAAAGACGTTTTAGAAAAGGTTGAAAAATACCTGGTACTTCTCATAACCCCTTCTTCTGTCTTACAGTCACATATTTAGTTACATCAGTACAGGACACGAAAGATCATAAAATCTGATTTTGAAAGAAGTTAATGTCAAAAAGTTTCCCCAAATTAAAGTAATAGCAATGATGACAGAATTTCAGAAGGGCAGGTATGCTTGGAATATTACACAATAAAGACAAACTAATTGAATAACTGCAACGAACTGCCAGGACAGTGTCATTCTGGGGGAGAAGCATTAAGAGAAACTGGACGTGTAGTTGTCGTACGTTCTGAAGTGCATGCTCCTGATGGCAGGAGATAACCGCTGTGTAATCAAAGTAGGTGATCAGTGTGACTCCACAGACCTAACTATTGGGAATGCACCGTGACAAGGTTTTCACTGAATTTTCATTCTGGCTGCACCAAAGCTCTCTGGAAGTCAGGTCAAGTTTAATAGGTCTAATCTTCTGACTTCTATTGGTAACTCTTACGCTCTTCTTTAGTGATGCAAACACTAAAATGTTCAGCACAAACATAATAACATAGTTATTTTTTAAAGTGAGAGGAGGGAAGGTAAGAGAGACAGACTCCTGCACAGGCCTGATCGGGATCCACCCAGCAACCCGCATCTGGGGCTGATGCTCGAATCAACTGAGTTATCCTTAGCACCTGGGGCAGTGCTCAAAACAATCAAGCCATTGGCTGCAAGAGGGGAAGAGAGAAAGAAGGGAAAGAGGGAGGGGAAGAGAAACAGATGGTTGTTTCTCATGTATGTCCTGACTGGGGATTGAACTTGGGATGTCTGCTTGCCGGGCTGACACTATATCCACTGAGCCAACTGGCCAGGGCCTGAAGTATATTCTTTTTTTTTTTTTGTATTTTTCTGAAGTTGGAAACGGGGAGGCAGTCAGACAGACTCCCACATGCACCCAACTGGGATCCACCCGGCATGCCCACCAGGGGGTGATGCTCTGCCCATCTGGGGAGTTGCTCTGTTGCAACCAGAGCCGTTCAAGCACCTGAGGCAGAGGCCATGGAGCCATCCTCAGCGCCCAGGCCAACTTTGCTCCAATGGAGCCTTGGCTGCGGGAGGGAAAGAGAGAGACAGAGAGGAAGGAGAGGGGAAGGGGTGGAGAAGCAGACGGGCGCTTCTCCTGTGTGCCCTGGCCGGGAATCGAACCTGGGACTCCTGCACGCCAGGCTGATGCTCTACCACTGAGCCAACTGGCCAGGGCTAAAATATACATTCTTGATGCTTTAAATCTCTATTTTTCTTCTGTGCTAATGGTACAAGTTGGATTACCTATGAAGCAAGCTCTGCGATGGAGTTTAGCATGCAGGATATTAAGTACTTCCCTTGGCATTAACACCTGTGGAAGGTATGGAAAAGATGCAGGAGTGGATAGAGAAAGAAATTCATCTCTGATATGGCCCAAGGATATCTTGCCCAAAGCCAGTAGGGAGCTGTGGAATTAAAATGGCCCTTCAGAGTAGTCCTGAATTGGTCCAAGACAGCCAAACCTTCCCACTTCCAAACCAGTTACCGGACGAGGGCCACAGCGGAAGGAGCAGGAGCCCGGGGAAGGCAGCTCTCTCCATGAGGCAGTCCTTGAAGAGCTAGCGCACGAAGGCTCTGCCACCAGTGCCTAAGTGCAAGTCTTCCCCTGAAGGAGAATGTGCATGGCACATCAGTCAGTGCCAGCCCCAACTCAACCAAAATCAAAGAGAAAACTTTCTTCAGCTACTATAGCAAGGAACCACCCACAGACCTGGGGCTGTTCAGGAGAATAAGGCAAGAGAGTGCTGACCTGCCTGTTACTCAACTGTTACATTCAGCATGGAAGGGCTCTGTGGACCTGTTCCCTTACTTAGAACATCCAGAATTCATTCCCCAAATGTTACTAAAGCCCAAGGAGACCACACACACTACCATCTCTCGCCATCCTCCTCTCTCTCATAGTCTCCCTAAGACCCTAGGGCTAATGAGTCCACATTCAACACAATAGCATGAATGGGAAGAGAGATCTAACTAATGTGGCACTATTTTCTGGAGGAACCGTACCAAAGGAAAATAAAAAAGACCCCCATAATAAGAGACAAAACATTCAACCAAACATTAAGTCAGAACAATTTATACTTTGATTTATTAATACTAGCTGATAACTTTAAAAAGTTTTTCTAGAATTAAAGAGAATTAGATTCAAATAGTGCAATCTAAGAAAGTAGCCCCTAGGAAACAAACAAAATATACAAAAGATAACATAAATAAACAAACAAAAACTCCACTTGATTTGTATTTTCAGTGAGATGACAGAATCGCACATACATCAGTAACATGACAAGCTCATGAAAAATGAGCCATTAGAAAATAATGTAAAAACTGTAAAGCCTAAGCATAGCAAAGTGCCTTGTTTGAAGAAAGCACCTAGGTGGTGTGGAAAGAGAGTTTACGGAGTGAAACAACCATTCCGCCTCTAGACTTTTCCAGTCACTGCCCTGCCCTGGTCCTGACAGGAGCTGGAGCCACCAGCCGGGTTTTCCAGCCTGCGGTCCCACTGCTCCTGAGAAAGGCTGTAGTCCAGGAGTGGGTGCTCACAGCAACGTGCTTGGTCCCTAGTTTAGTTGTAGATAAATATAGTAGTAATTGTTTTTAATACATAACTTCATTTCCCTATGGCTCCTACATTGCAAACTTTGGATATAAAGAGACCACCATTATTTAACAGTCATTTCAGAGTATAGTAAATAAAGTTGAAATGCCGGCAATGCAAAAAAAAAAAAAAAGAAGAATAGCAAAATGGGTCCTGGCGGGTTAGCTCAGTAGGTTAAGGCATCATCCTGAAACAATAAGGTTGCAGGTTTCATCCCCTGTCAAGGCACACACAGGAAGCAAACAATGAATGCACGACTGAGTGGAATAACAAATGAATGCTTCCCTTCCCCCTTTCTTCCTCTCTTTGTTTAAAAATCAAACAATTGACCCTGGCCGGTTGGCTCAGTGGTAGAGAGTTGGCCTGGCGTGTGGGAGTCCTGGGTTGATTCCCGGCCAGGGCACACAGGAGAAGCGCTCATCTGCTTCTCCACCCTTCCCCCTCTCTTTCCTCTCTGTCTCTCTCTTCCCCTCCCGCAGCCAAGGCTCTGTTGGAGCAGGGTTGGCCCGGGCGCTGGGGATGGCTCCATGGCCTCTGCCCCAGGCGCTAGAACAGCTCTGGTTGCAACAGAGCAATGCCCCAGATGGGCAGAGCATCGCCCCCTGGTGGGCATGCCGGGTGGATCCCGGTCGAGCGCATGCGGGAGTCTGTCTGACTGCCTCCCGGTTTCCAACTTCAGAAAAATAAAAAAATAAAAAATAATTTTAAAAAATCAAACAATAAAAAAAAAATTAAGCCATGGCAGATAGCTTGGTTGATTGGAACATCACCCCAGAGTATGAAGGTTGCCGGTTTGATTCCCTGGTCAAGGCACATACAGGAGCAGCTGGATGTTCCTGTTTCTCTTTCCCTGGCCCTCTCAAAAAAATAAAAAAATAAAAAAATAAAGGAATAGCAAAATGTGTACTGTCAAGCGAGTAAAATTTAAAGAAATTCTTCCTGAGAACATATATCAGCTATAATACAAAAGACAAAAATTATCCAAAAATGATGAATGACACTGAGGTTTCCAAAATCTGTGCAACAAGAGTAATAAAAAATTTGGCAAAGAAAACAGAAGCGATAAACAATTCATGAAAATTAACATAAATTTAAGGAAAATTCATTTTAGTCAGAAATCTTTATCGACTGTGTATACCTCTGCATTATTTAAATATTTAGAATAGCTATAATTATCATATATTGCTTTTACTATCAAAAAATAATTCAAAAGTAATTTTCCCTTGGAATTAAAAAAAAATGTCAATAGCTTATTTGAGTACATTGAAAAAAATGAAGAGAAGTGAGAAAGACAGAAGAGAAAGGAAAGAAAAAGAAGTAAAAAACTTACCCGAATGATGAATCTGATCGCTGCACATCCAGAAGTTGCCATGACTTTTGCACTATTGGGGACGAGATTAAAAAGTGTAGGTACAATAGCTTCAGCACCATGATCAAACTTGTTTCCCAAAACTGTTGAAAGATGGCTGCAAAGGAAGACGAAAAATATATTTTTTTAAAAAATAGTTTAACATTAAATATAGGTATGACCATATAACTTTAAAATATTCTTTTATTACAGTTAAAATATTTTAATCAGCTTTTAACGGCAAAAAACCAAAAGAGAGCTAGGGAAGTGCAAATAGTACGTATTTCCTTTTCCCCCCCATCTTCTAATTGTTAAGTCCAAAGTAGAAATTTGCCATTTTACCATCTATTTGCAATGATACTTGGAGAAGCTACTTGATCTTGAAATTTAACCATTAACATCACAAGTAAAAAATTCAACTGTTTATCAGCTGACCCTTTTCCACCAGATATTTATATTCTAATGCCCCAATATGAATCCTAAATTCAACATATTTTACCCAAATCAATACTCCTCAAGACAATCTCTATTTCTATTAATGGTACTCTCACAGTATTAGTCACAAATACTCCTTGACATCTTTGAAGGAGGATTTCAGAATTCTTTTTTTTTTTTTACAAAGACTGAGAGTCAGAGAGAGGGATAGACAGGGACAGACAGACAGGAACGGAGAGATGAGAAACATCAATCATTAGTTTTTTGTTGCGCATTGCGACACCTTAGTTGTTCATTGATTGCTTTCTCCTATGTGCCTTGACCGTGGTTCTTCAGCAGACTGAGTAACCCCTTGCTTGAGCCAGCGACCTTGGGTCCAAGCTGGTGAGCTTTCTGCTCAAACCAGATGAGCCCACGCTCAAGCTGGTGACCTTGGGGTCTCGAACCTGCGTCCTCGGCATCCCAGTCCGACGCTCTGTTCACTGCACCACCGCCTGGTCAAGCGGATTTCAGAATTTTTGATTAAAAATACAACTCTATCATATACTAGTTAGAAGATCCTAGGGACATCTGTCTTTTCTTTCTAAATTTGTAGTTAAACAACAAATTCAACTTTTAATTGTATAATTTTAGTTAAAACAGGAAGAATGCTGCAATCACACAGTTCTGACAATGCTTGCAGTATTGGTTAATTTCTATATATTTTATATCTTACTTAAAATAGATGGTTAGGATACAGTTAACTCCAAAACTTCAGGTTATTAAAACAGCTCTGGGAATTGTTGCAGTTCTTACTAGTATGCAAGGAGTTGCACCTTTCAAGTGCACAGCTTGGTATTCAGCTAGACTCATGGGATCTCCTATGCGGATTTCTACATCTCTTCTGTGTCTCTCTTCTCTTCAGTGTTCTGCACTGTTAATTTTAGCTCCTTTACCCTTCAGAAACTCCAATCACTGTTTCTTCTCAACTCAGTGAGACTGCCTTGCTCTGCTCGGGTTCTCCCTCCTTTCCCCATGGTCCAGCAAGTGCTCAAGGTCAAAACTGCTGATCATACTGCTCACGATTTGATTCTTTCAAGAATCACAGTCCTGCTGAGACTGCTGTCCATTGTAAAAAGGTGTTCTATATAGTCTGTCATTTCTGCATCAGCCAGAAGCAGAAATGTCATAGAATATTTTTCATTATATTTATATTTTGTGGAATTTTCTTCCATTTTGCAATCAAGAGATATTTAATTATTTTGGTGCAATGGTATACTGACTTGTATCTGGCAATCTTAGCTAAGTCCCTTAGTTATAATAATTTATTATAGTCTTGTAGTTTTCTGTGTGGATAATTATATTAAAAATGGGACTTTTGTTCCTTTTATTGAATCTTCATAGTTTTTATTTCCTGGAATTGTTTTTTTCAGTAGCAGGCATCTTTGAGTTTCCTACCTCAAAGGAATGCTTATTCAAAAACATATACAACAAAAATATTCAGGTGGGGGGTAGTAGCTAAAGGAATTTTTGGGTTCTACCATATTAGATTTTTGAATAATGTAAACATACAGAATAAATTTATATTTTGGTAAGTTAGGAATGCATGTTACAATTCCAGAATAATTGCTAAAATATCAGAAATAGCTTAATATCCAAATCAGTAAAGAGAAAATTGAAGGCAGTCAGTTCTCAGACCCATTCACTTTCTTACAGTCAAAGGTTAGTGACCAAAAATCCACCAGCAGGGGTCAGACATTTAAACACATTTTAAGGTTAGTATAAAGTGCTGTTAAGAAAACATATATTTTTTAAATCGCACAAATTGGATCCTTATAAATTTTTGGATCACAGATATGCTTTCTGGTGGCCATCTTGCTAGTGCTTTACTTAATAAGCACTGAATCAATGAGTACTAAATTCATTCATAAAAATACTTAGCACACAAAGAATATACTTACGCCACAGTGATGCAGGCTTCTCTAACCACCTGGGATCTAAGATCCTTAGCTGAAAGTTTAAGAGCTCCATCCAACAAGCGGAGATGTTGGAAGAAGCAATCATATTGTGCTGCTCCAGCAACAAGCAATGATCGAATTTTCTTAAGCTGAAATAAAGAGAATCTCCATTACTGACAAGAGTGGCAGTGCAAAAGGAATTCTTAGAGCCACCTCAACGTTATTGGAACAAAATTTTTAAAATAACATTTCATCACATTTATATAACTACAAGGTCTACCGGAAAGTTCTATTTTTGGAATAAAACAAAATACAAATTTTTCTTACCATCAATAAACCTTATTAAATAATATAATTGCCATTATTATTAATGATTTCTTGCCAGCGTGAGGGTAACTTGTATATCCCATTTTTGAAAAATATTTTCTTTTGATGCGAAAAATTGAACCAGTGCTTGTTTGATATCTTCTTCATTTTCGAATTTTTTGCCCTTCAAAAAATTTTGTAAGGACAAAAACAAGTGATAGTCGGAGGGGGCTAAGTCTGGGGAACATGGTGGATGCGACAGACATGCTTCTGTAGCATTTCTTCCTTGTTAAAATTCGTAAAAATTACAGTGGTGTAAATGAACTTTATCAGTAGCCATGGTACACTATCGCTTCACACATAAGACTAACGTGAATCAACTTTGTTTTAGTTAATTTGCTACATCAGTATGTATACATTAAGTTATAAAAATAGAGAGGCACACATGCGCCAAATTAACATGTGCTTACGTGTCAAAACTTGTTGTGATAGAAACGGACAGAACTTTCCGGTAGACGTTATATATTCAGGCATTTTAACAGTATTAAATGTCTCTTAAAATATGTAAATCCGGCCCTGGCCGGTTGGCTCAGCGGTAGAGCGTCGGCCTAGCGTGCGGAGGACCCGGGTTCGATTCCCGGCCAGGGCACATAGGAGAAGCGCCCATTTGCTTCTCCACCCCTCCGCCGGGCTTTCCTCACTGTCTCTCTCTTCCCCTCCCGCAGCCAAGGCTCCATTGGAGCAAAGATGGCCCGGGCGCTGGGCAAGGCTCTGTGGCCTCTGCCTCAGGCGCTAGAGTGGCTCTGGTCGCAATATGGCGACGCCCAGGATGGGCAGAGCATCTTCCCCTGGGGGGCAGAGCACCGCCCCTAGTGGGCGTGCCGGGTGGATCCCGGTCGGGCGCATGCGGGAGTCTGTCTGACTGTCTCTCCCTGTTTCCAGCTTCAGAAAAATGAAAAAAAAAAAAAAAAGTAAATCCAAAAAAAAGCGCTCTGGAAATGAACATTATAGATCTGGTTATATGCATAACAGACATTATGTAATGTATGAATACATAAGTAAAATTTAAAGTTTTAAGAAGTTCTTTTTTTTATGAAATATACATTTACATAAAATTTACCATCTTAGTCACTTTAAAGTATACAATTCAGTGGCATTGAATACAATCAATATGTTGTACAACCATTACGACTATATACTAAGGAGATTATTTTTAAAAGGGCCAAATTTTGGAAACTATATTCATCCATAAGCAAAAGTATAGAAGCAGCAGGACCAGCCATTAAGCCATCAAAATAAAGACTGGGAAGCTAAGAACAGATGAGTTTTCAAATGGAACCCCTTTCTGGCTTCTTGAGGACACTGAGGTACTCACTGGATACCTCCGATGTAAATGTGACAAATTCACAGAATTTAAAATATAGTCCTTTGTCGTTGCAAATATAATTTAAAATTTTATCAAATGGTTTAGTTTCTCAAGGAATTTAAGCTAAATAAAATATTCTTCCTTGGCTGGTTGGCTCAGCAGTAGAGCGTCAGCCTGGTGTTCAGTCCCGGGTTCGATTCCCAGTCAGGGCACACAGGAGAAGCGCCCATCTGCTTCTCCACCCTTCCCTCTCTCCTTCCTCTCTATCTCTCTCTTCCCCTCCTGCAGCCAAGGCTCCATTGGAGCAAAGTTAGCCCAGGCACTGAGGACAGATCCATGGCCTCCACCTCAGGGGCTAGAATGGTTCCGGCGGCAACACAGCAATACCCTAGATGGACAGAGCATCGCCCCCTGGTGGGCGTACCAGGTGGATCTTGGTCGGGCACATGCCAGAAGTCTGTCTGCCTGTCTCCCCACTTCTAACTTTGGAAAAATACAAAACAAAAATCTTAACTCAAAAATATCAAACATTTTTTTTCCATCATGGATGAAAATACCACACTAAGAGAGAGATATGTGAGAAAAGAAAGAAAAAAGTCAGACAAATGGACATACTGTTGTGAATTTACATCGACAGTATCAAAATATCAAGCATGCAGGCAAACTGAGCTGCGTTTTTGGAGAGACTGGTGAGAATGGAGGACAGTACTGATGAACAGCTGTGTAGCCCCACAGCGAGGCCACGGCCCTGAGGTACTATATTAGCTCACACTTTCCTGGTCAGTTAACGAGGGACATGTAGAAAGACTAACAAATGGGTGAGAGAGATTCCACCTGATCAGCAAAAATAATAAAAATTGACCCTAAATCAGAAATGCCAACTATTTCAATGTGTTTTCCAGAAAGAAATGAAAATTTACCTATCAGACTTGCTATTTTATAAATATCTGAATTATCAGGAAAGAAGTCCTACTGAATTTCATGTTTTTGAAAAAGGATATTGAAAAAAAGAAGAGAGAGAAGAAAATTAAAAACTTACTGCATTGGCACGCTGATCCCAGTCATGTTTGTCATCTGACAAAATTTCCCTGATTTTATTTAACGTTTCTTCAAGTTCTCGACTAGAATAGATCTTAAAGATGCAAAATTATAACATTAATATTTCTTACCATGAGCAATATCAAAATTATCCCGATGTTTAAAGTAATCTTTCAAGTAATAAGATTACTTATTTTCCATTCTAGCACCATTTTTAATGGAAAATGGAAATATAGTTTGGACAATAATAAAGTGCTTTAATTTGTCTTTCTTACCTGTTACCCTTGTGCTATTTCTCCACTCATGAGTAACTTCAAACATACACTTAAAATGCTTGGTCATTTACAAATAAGACACAAATATTCAAGCCTAATTTCTCAAAATGACCTCAGGTATATAACATATCTATGCATTCATACACTTACTATACAATATTGCAAAAGGACATATTTTAAGTTAGTCTCCCGACTGTCCACATACTAGACCAGTGGTAGTCAACCTGGCCCCTACTGCCCACTAATGGGCGTTCCAGCTTTCATGGTAAGCAGTAGCGGAGCAACCAAAGTATAAATAAAAAGATATAACGATAGTAAGTTGTTTTATAAAGGTTTATTCTGCCAAACTTAGCGAAAATCTGACATAAAGTATTTGGTAAGTAATTATTATATGCTTTAACTTGCTGTAACTCTGCTTTATAAATTTTATAAAGTAAAGTTAATTCCCTACTTTATAAATCACCATTACTGTGGAACCGGTGGGCGGTTAGAAAATTTTACTACTAACAGAGATACAAAAGTGGGCGGTAGGTATAAAAAGGTTGACTACCCCTGTACTAGACTGTAACCAAGATAGCTACCATATTTTTTGCTTCATAGGACGCCCTTTTCCCCCCAAAAAAAGTGGTGGGGAAAATGCCTGTGTGTCTTATGGAGAGAAAAATATGATATTTCATTAAATATTTTAACACACCATTTGGTTCAGAATATTTTTTTATTTTCCTCCTTAAAACCCTTAGGTGTGTCTTATAATTAGGTGTGTCTTATTGGAAAATACGGTAGATATTTGTTTCCTTTGGAGCCAACCATTTGCCAAACACCATTATCCTTTCGTTCACTTAACAAATATTCACATAACAGAAATGTACAAAAACAGACATGTTCCTTGCCTTATGGGGCTTATAATCCAATCATGGGGAAAACAAATGATATAAAATATGAAATTGCAAACAGAAAGGAACACCAAGGAGAATTATGCAGTGCTGTGAAAGTCTATATATAATAAGGAGTTTGAACTGGTGTTGGGAAAGTCAAGCTTAATCTGAGACCTAAAGAATAAGTCAAACACCATTAGGCAAAGTGGAGAGAGATGCACCTTCCCGGTGTAAACGGCATGTGTGAAGGCTCTGTGACAGAAAGAAACTGAAAGAAGGTCAGTATAAGAGTATAAAAGTGCAACGGGGACCAGGGGAAGAGTCAATGATCCAGGCCTATTTCTCTACATTGCAATCAAGGTTCAGAGGTTGGCATGTGGCCTAAATTAGTTCAGTCAGAATGAATCTCCCATATTTTACAGGATCAACCAGAAAAGAGGCAGAGAGAAATGAGGGGGTGAGGCTCCAATAGTTGCAGCCATGTTGTTAACCATAAGGGCAAAACAATGCACAGCAATCCAAAATTAAAGATGGAGAGAAACAGGGTCCTAGTGATACCATCTGGGTGGTATCAAACAGATACCTTCATCAAAACAGTCCTATATATATTTTACACGTTCAACAGCCATTAAATTCTCTGTTTACTTAAAAGAAAAAACAACCCTTACCCCCAAAACAAGAGTACAAAGGTGCACAGGACATTGGACGGGTAAAGAGGTAGAAAGAACACCAGGTAACATAACATTGTGTGAAAGAATAATTTCAGGAGGCTTCTAATCTAGTTCTTTAACCTTCTGCCACATTTCAGAAGAAAGGCAGCTCCCTGTACCACTCCTAACCTTATTTTGATGCATTATTCTGAAATATAATAAAAGCACCACCACCCCTAAACAAGGAAAAAAAGGGCCAACTCAAACTGACTTCAGTGAGGGAATATATAACTCTAAGTGCTCTTTCAGGGGGATAGGAACAAAAGAAGTTTAAGACAACCAAGGAATCTGTTGCATTACAATGGCTGACTCCTAGTTTTCTTACTTTTGTAAGTGACTAAGCAATGGTTTCCACATATAAAACACTAGAAGGGCAGGTGTGTGAGGGGGAGGATCCTGACCCCATTTCAGACAGGCAGAGTGTGAGACGCTTCAGATATTAAAACGAGATGTCAAATAAACAATCAGTGGACAAATTATTTTGATGCTCAAGAGAGGTCTGCTTAGAAAAAAACGTGTGCGTTATTTATGTAAAGGAGAAAACTGAAGCCATGAGTCTGAAGAAGTGACTTTAAGAGCGGAGAGCGAGTTCTGGCCGGGTAGCTCGGTTGGGTACAGCGCAGCTCCAAAGCACAGGCTGCAGTTTGATTCCCCGTCAGAGCACATACAGGAACAGGCCAATGTTCCTGTTTCTCTCCCTCCCTTTCTCCCTCTCTAAAATTAATAAACATTTAAAAAAATTATTTCTAGAGAAAAAGACAGTGGAGAGTGAGAAGACAGGGCTGAGAACTCTTTAAGAAACCCCAATATACAATAGATAAGTATGGAAGGATGTACCTACAAAGGAGATAGACATGAAGTGGACAAAAAGGTAGGAGGGGGGAAAAAGGAGAACATTGTATCTCAAGTACCTTAGAACGAAAAACTAGATGCAGCTGGACATTGCAATGTAATATATGATTCAATAATATGAATTCAATTTTATTTCAGTCTCACTGAAAAATCATTTGAAAATGTAATTGTACCAACAAATAACAGCTTGGTAATAATAAGTCAAGTAGTTCATTTTTCCTAAGTCATTTAAGGACAAGATATCTTTAGAGGGACAAAAATAATTCTATGAAGAGGCACACAAGCAACATTCATGGGGAGTGCCCGTGTACTGGTATCCTTACCTGAACAGAAGGGACATCTGTAAAAGCTTTTATAAAATCATCTTCATCAACTGCTCCGGCACCTCCTTCCTTAGAAGCACCTGCTAATTTAAAAAATAAATTTACTTTTTAAGTTTATTTTTAAGCATTTTAGCATCAAGAACAACATGAAAATATAATTCTTTTGAGCATATCTTTGAAAGACATTACATTATATGTATAGAACAGCAATGAGAATAATCTCCAGCTTTCAGAAAAGTCAAGGTACTGAATAGTAGGCTGAGTAAAATTCAAACTAAGAACAGAGCCCTCCCATCCCTTATCCAGTGCAAAGACACAAGAAATACAGGTGAAAGGACAATGTTTAAAAGAGATGATAAAGCATCATCCCGGCACACTGAAGTTATGGGTTCGATTCCCAGTCAGGGCACATACAAGAAGCAAGCAATGGGTACACAACTTAATGCAACTAAATAGAATAAACTGATGCTTCTCTCTCTCTCTCTTATTTTCCCTTACCCTCTCAATCAATGGAAATTTTTTTTAACGAACAGCAATTTTAAATGACACAAAATGTCAATTAATGATGGCAAATGTGATGTAGAGCAGTGTTTTTCAACCAGTGTGCCGTGAGACATGGTCAGGTGTGCCGTGCGGAAATTAAACATGGGTCCCCAAACTACAGCCCGCATGCCGAATACGGTCAGCGGAGGCTATTTATCTGCCCGCCGTCAGCCGCCTCCATCCGAACATAAACATTCCCCTCACAATCCCTCCAGCTATCAGCGACAGGAAGAGTGGAGGCACAGGGAACGCTCACTGACCAATCACCTTCTAGGATTCATCCCGACCACTAGGGATGAACCAATAGTAGGCTGCCTCTCATCCACACCCAGGAAGGTCCCCTGCTCGGGCTGCCGCGCACTTGTCATTGTGTGGCCGCGGCGATTAGTTGAAGCTGCTACTCCTCCCATGGTCCCGATTTCTAATCCTGGTCAGGACTGGAGGTAAATGTTGCCACCACTAGATGAAGCCTCAGCCTCAGTTGGTTATGTCTATCCTGATGGTGTATATAGATATTTGACCTTTACTTTTTAAAACAGGCCCCTGCAGAGGGTGATATACAATGCATCACAATGTTATCTATATTGTATATGGCCTCCTGAAGGGTCATCTTCTTAAAGAGCTCAAATCTCTATATACACAATCAAAACAGACAGAACCAAGGCCCCTGCACCCAGCTGACCATGGGATTTGAACCCACAACCTCAGGGAGAACTCTAGTATTTATCAGAATCCTTACCTAGAAAGCAAACTTCTCAATCTGACAGTAGAGATGCTCTGAGGACTTACGATGTTACACAAGTACCCAACATTTTCTAAAATTGATTTTGTCCAGTCTCTATATAGAGAGAGTATTTGCCAAATTGATTTGAACCCACAACCTTGATGAAAGCTCTAGTATCTATTAGCGGGACTGTATATATGAGGGAATACATGGGACTGTATATATGAGGGGTTACATGGGACTGTATATATGAGGTTACATGGGACTGTATATGAGGGGATGTAACGTGGGACTGTATAAGAGGGGATGTTACATGGGACTGTATTTGTAAGGGGATGTTACGTGGGACTGTATATATGAGGGATGTTACATGGGACTGTATATATGAGGGATATTACATGGGACTGTATATATGAAGGGGTTATCCTTTTTTATTTAACTTTTTTTTAATAAATGTAATTTATTTAAACTTTAAATAAATTCTAACAGAGTGTCATTTTGTGTCATTTTGGTAGGTGGTGTGCCCCAGGATTTTGTAAATGTAAAAAATGTGCTGCGGCTCAAAAAAGGTTGAAAATCACTGATGTAGAGGATCCATGAGTGTCCCAGTGGTCAGAAAAGCAAATGTGAAAAAAACGAGGGCCTTGAATTAAAACTTAAATATGCTAACCAATCTTGCTTTATTGCACATAGACAATCAAACAGTAAACTTAATAGGTAGTTGTTGTTTAAGAGCCAGTAGTTAACCTACTGCCTTTCAGCTTCAAAGCCCCTCTGTGATAGTCTGTGGCAGTGGGTCTGGATTTAAGCTCATCATTTTCCTGCTGCCGCTAGTGCTTTCCAGTTAAACGCTGTCAGTGGGGGTTGCTAGAGAGACTAGAAGCTAAGGAAGAAGGGATCCACCTGCCCCTTCCTGACTGCTCATCCTCTTCTTGTCAAAAAACCTAGAAACTCTGGAAGGACCTTTGTTTCTACTAGCGCCTGGTTTCATTTTGTACTTTTTCTAACTAAACCAGTTCACTTCACCCATCAGAGACGTCAGTTAGCTATACCCCTTCCCTCCGCCCCCAGAAGTCTGAGTCAAGGCTCTGCAGGGACCCCCTCTAAGCCTCTAAGTTTTAATAATTTTAACCTCCTCACTTTGTTCCTCCAGCTCTAGCGACAGGAGCTGTGTGCTGTAACTGCTAACTTCAGGACACTTCAGTGTTCTCTTTTTGTGTTAATTCATCAATACCCATTCAACAATTCTTTATATTAAAATTCTCTCTGTAAGAGTATCTGTTTTGGTTCCTGTCTCTTGACCGAGTCTTGCCTGACACAAGTGGTACCAGTTTCCAACTCTACTCCAACTAGTTAATCCTTCATGGTAAGAATTCAACACATGAAATGGATTTCAAATACACAAGATGTATGCCACAAGTGACAATTAGCTAAAAAAACAATCTCTCCAGCTAAAAAAATAGGTCCCCAATTAAATTTATCATCAGGCAAAGAAAATGTCAGTACTTCAAAAATGGATTTAAGCCCTGGCTGGTTGGCTCAGCGGTAGAGCATCGGCCTGGCGTGCAGGAGTCCCGCACACAGGAGAAGCGCCCATCTGCTTCTCTACCCCTCCCCCTCTCCTTCCTCTCTGTCTCTCTCTTTCCCTCTAGCAGCCAAGGCTCCATTGGAGCAAAGTTTGCCAGGGCGCTGGGGATGGCTCTGTGGCCTCTGTCTCAGACGCTAGAATGGCTCTGGATGCAACAGAGCAGCGCCCCAGATGGGCAGCGCATCACCCCCTGGTGGGCGTGCTGGGTGGATCCCGGTCGGGCGCATGCGGGAGTCTGTCTGACTGACTGCCTTCCCGTTTCCAACTTCAGAAAAAAAAAAAAAAAAAGAATACCCTACACACACACACACAAAAAAAAAGGATTTAAAAAGTTAGTATCATCCTAATTATAAAAAAAAAACAGAAAACTTCAGGATTTCCAATGATATGTAAGAAGCTTTTTATCCTAAACAAACAAATAAACAAACCACCTTTGAAGATCTTTGTATGTGAAATATGAGTTGACCACAGAACAGTATAACAAAGTTGCAAGTTAATAAAAAATGCAAATTAAAAACAATGACAATTTAATAAACTAAAAAGAAACGTGTGGTTGCTATAGAAAATTCAATTATAAGAGTAAATAAATTCCAGTTGTTCCCTAGATATTGAAAAAAAAGTCCAATAAAACTCTCAACCCTTAGCCCTGAGATAGTTCCAAGTAACTGATTAACTGAAAATAATTAAAGCAAAGAAATAAAAAATAAGATACCTACCTCTATTAATATACTCCATTCATTTACAAATCTCTTAATAGAGGTTTATTGTTTTTGACAGTGAGTTCCCTAATAGGAATGTGAAGTCTAGGTTTTTAAAATTCCTTCCAAATCTTTCATAGTTGTCTTACACATAGTTTGTTTACACTAAACAAATTTCTTTTAGGGACTTCTCCTTATTGAGTAGTTCCTCAACATTTAACACAGTTTTCATGGAAAAAAATACTTTCCATATCCATCAATATATTTTGTTCATTTACATACCACTTCTTGCAAATTACTTTGTTACAGTAACAAGAGCAACCATCAGGTGTGTCTACGAACAACTGATTTCTGGAAAGTCTCCTTCAACTGGTGGAGGAGACCTGCACAAATGTACCAGAGAAGAACCAGTCAACAACCTCAGTTGGCTGAAGTGCAGAGCGGAAGACAAGTTTACAGAGGAATGGAAAGCAAAGGGGAGATCAGTATGAAGTTACTACAGTGAACATGTAGTTTACAAAAGGCATCATACATAGGACAGAATGTTAACTGCTAACCCATCAGCCCTAGCAATGCCAAAACCCTTCAAGGGAATGCAGAGTGCCTGAATAAATCCCAGGGCCACTGACTAGGGACATACACAGCAAAGTCTAACTTTGAAAATTTACTCTAATCATAATACTAAGTTCTGTTTTGAGTAGGACCAAATAAATTAGTGGGGAGGAGAAGAAAGGGAAAAAGATATGATATTAAATGGTTTTTAAAAGTCCCATAAAGGCTGCAGAGATGAAAACCTACAAATATCACTAAGTTCAGCCTTATGACTACCTCAGATGTGACAATTAGGTCTCTAAGCCTGCACATGAACATTACCAATTTAGCAAGAACTTGCATGGTTTGATCCCAATCTACCTCACTCTTATCTTTGGAAATCACTTTATGTAAGCAGAGCTGTTGCTACTGGGAGCATACCGGGTACTAGGTGAATAGTTTAACGACACAGGACATGCTGAGCTCCCCATTCCAGCCATCCTTATCTCCTGCATGCATTACAAATACAGTCCATTTTACAGTCCTATCTTGCCTATGTTTTCCGTCACCATGGTTTTGTTTGGCCGACAGTATAATAAAAGGGACCCCTGCATAGGAGAATAATATGTTAAATAAACTGTTTCATTTCACAATAATCATTCCATTCTGATACAGCTTTAAAGTTCATCTAAAAAAACACTATAGGAGAGACAAAAAGAGTAAGGGGCCCTACTGTCAAATACGAAATAAAGCAAGAACAGGAGAGCGAGTGTACCTCCCAAGAGGAGACATACTTAGATAAAATCAGTTGGAGAGCAGGAGTACACAAGGAGGCTGGGCTGAAGGGATGAGAAATATTGGCTTCCAACTTGATTCTTTCAAATGTAACTGGGTCAACAATCACACTGAAAGATATTAATGTGCTGAAACAAAACAGAAGAGTTTTGCCCAATTGTCTAACCTCTCTAATACAGAGGTTGGTAAGTGTTTCTGTCAAGGTCCGGACCGTAAATACTGGAGGTTTCTGGAGCTATAAGGTTTCTGCTGCAATTACCCAGCTCGGCCACTGCAGCACCAGAGCAGCCGCAGCAACGTGGAAATGAACGAGCAAGGCTGGATTCTAATAAAGCTCTATTTGTGGACACTAAAATTTGAGCTTTATTGTTGTACACCTGAACTTAATATAATGTTATATGTCACTTATACCTCAAAAAAAGAAAAAGGCAATGCCCTGACTCTACAGATGAATCTGGAGAGAACTGAGCTTTGTAAGACTGTCTTTCTACCCAGGAAAGTAGTATGCCCATTTACTTATGGCTTTTAAAATTTCTTTCAATAAAGTTTTATAATTAAAAAAATACTCCGTTCACCTGACTAGACGGTGGCGAAGTGGGTAGAGCATCGGCCTGGATGCAGAGGACCCAGGTTTGAAACCTTAAGGTCACCAGCTTGAGCACAGGCTCATCTGCCTTGAGTGCAGGCTCACCAACTTGAGCGTGGGGCTTGCCAGCATGGGATCACAGACATGACCCCATGATCACTGGCTTGAGCCCAAAGGTCGTTGGCTTAAAGCCCTATGGTTGCTGACTTAAGTCCAAGGTCACTGGCTTAAGCAAAAAGTCACTTGTTCTACAGGAGCCCCCTCCCTGGGTCAAGCCACATATGAGAAAGCAATCTATAAACAACTAAGGCGCTACAACGAAGAATTGATGCTTTTCATCTCTCTCCTTCCTGTCTGTCTTTGTCTATCTCTCTCTCTCTTACTTAAAAAAATACTATGTTCAATAACAAATAATCTGAGATATAAACCAAACCAAACAAAAAAAGTGAAATCTTTTTTGGGAAAAATAACAATTAATGAGACAGTAAAGAAGAATGCTAAAATAAATGGAGAAATATTCCGTGTTCATGGACAAAAAAGACTCAGTATTATAAAGATGTCTAGTCTTCAAAAATAATACAATGGTAATCAAACCTCCAGTGGGTTTCTTATGGGACTTGACAAGGTGATTCTAAAGTCTGGAAATGCAACAAGATAAGAACTGCTGAAATATACTAGTACAAGTAAAGGAAGGGGTACCTGCCCTGCCAGATACCAGATTTACAAAGCGAAGAGAATTGTGCAACTAGATTTAGTACAAGAATAGACCAACTGAACAAAATGCAAAGTTCAAAAAATGAAACTGACACATGACAAAGAAATAATTCAGATCAATGGGGAAAGAGGAAATGATTCAATAACACTGGGGAACAAAATTGTTGTTGCATCCACAAAAACACTTGTTCTTACCTAATTTGAGTGTGATGATCTCAACCCTGACAGTTTTTTCTCTGTAAGCTACAGTTTTTTTTTGCAATTCAAGGTTTTAGGTTTTCATCCTTTTTTATTTTTATTTTTTATTTTTTACAGAGACAGAGAGAGAGAGGGATGGACAGGGACAGAAAGACAGGAATGGAGAGAGATGAGAAGCATCAATCATTAAGTTTTTCGTTGCGACACCTTAGTTGTTCACTAATTGCTTTCTCATATGTGCCTTGACCACGGGGCTACAGCAGACCGAGTGACCCCTTGCTCAAGCCAATGACATTGGATCCAAGCTGGTGAGCTCTGCTCAAACCAGATGAGCCCGTGCTCAAGCTGGCGACCTCAGGGTCTCGAACCTGGTTCCACCGCACCCCAGTCTGATGCTCTATCCACTGTGCCACCGACTGGTCAGACAGGTTTTCATCTTATTGTAAAATTTTCAACATTTAGTTTAACATAATGAAGTATAATGTCTTCTTGGGCATCATCTTTGTGAAAAGATAATAATTTATATAATACAGTAAATACACCAATACACTAAAAGATATGATTGCATCAGAATTTGTCTACAATTTTGAAACATATTAAAACACTTATTTTAATCATAAAATTTGCACAAAACTTATTTAAATTCTATTCAGGCAAAAATTTGCGTTTGTAGCTCTTGCGTTTGTGTACTTGTTGAGGGCAATCTTGTTTGATGCTCCAGCAGTAGTCTGCTCATCACTAACAGCTCCAAGATTTTCGGGAAACTTATCAAGGTGACTGTTCAGCAAGTGACTCTTAACGCTCATGTTACATCCAATGTCGCAGAAAGCCAACAGCATCCTTTAAATCAGAAGTTCATAGTTTTCTGCTTTTTTGTTGCCAGGGAAGTTCTTTGTAACTGCCACAAAGACTGCCATGCTGCTTTCTCCTCCTTATTCATCCTCCTGGTAAATTCTTCATCATGTATGAGGGTTCAAATTTGAGGTCCATTGAAAACACCTGCTTTTATCTTCTCGAAAGACAAGGCAGGAAAAGCAGAAATAATATGTTGAAAGCATTCACTTTCTCAATTCAAAGCCAGAACAAACAGCTTCATTAAACCAAGTTTGATGTGAAGTGGGGGGAAAATGATCCTGTCTCGATTAACTACAGGTTCATTCAATATTTTGCATCCCTACTTCCAGAGCTTCACGTTTCGGCCGCTCCTTCTGTGTTTCTCCCGAGCTCAGCTGTCCCACAAACACAGAAAGCAAGGATATTCGTGAAATCTCTCTGTTGTCCTACCAGGAAATTTACCATTTTAAGATCCACACAAATGATCCAGTTATGCTCCTCATACTTCCGAAAGTCGAGAACAATTTTTATGTCATTATAATTTTCTTGCAGATGAGTTGAATAACCAATTGGAACTGCTACATAAACATTACTGTTGTGTAGGAGAACACATTTCAGACTCCGTTTAGAGCTGTCAAGAAATAGCTGCCATTCTGTTGGACTGTAAGTGGTAACACCTAGCTGGCTGAGAAGACTACTGATATCATGACAGTAAACAAAGTGTTTGTCTTTGGAAAAAAAAGTCCACAAAAATTTGTTCACGCTTCCTGAAATTGGATACTTTAGCTGACTGGTGAAGTACATGGTTTTCTTGAAGCCTGGAGGCTAATAACTCAGCTGCTTTCTTTGATAGGCCCAAATCTCTTACTAAGTCATTCAATTCGGTTTAGCTAAACTGCTGAGGGGTTAATGACTGCTTGGTATCAGAAGAAGACCCTTCAGATTCTATAACCATTTCCTCATGCATCTTATCAAAATACACTTGATCACCATGTTCACTTTCTTTGTCTTTAGAAGAAATAAAACCATTGAAAACTGGAACCAGGAGTGTCTCAGAGTGTGGGAGAGGTCGTATTGCTGAAGAAATATTAGGAGATATGCGATCATATGCCATTTTTTTCTTGCCGATGCCTTTGTATGAATCAGGCAGAAATAACAGTCACTGCTGTGGTCCTTAGGTTCACGCCAAACCATGGTAATACCAAAAAGCATTCCTTTGTGTTTTCCTTTTGTCCAGTCATGAAGCATTTCCTCACAATTATGACACACAGTATGCGGAGCCCAATTCTTGTCTTTTTTTACAGAGACAGAGAGAGAGTCAAAGAGAGGGAAAGACAGAGACAGACAGACAGGAACAGAGAGATGAGAAGCATCAATCATTAGTTTTTCGTTGCGCATTGTGACACCTTAGTTGTTCACTGATTGCTTTCTCATATGTGCCTTGACCGTGGGCCTTCAGCAGACTGAGTGACCCCTTGCTCGAGCCAGTGACCTTGGGTCCAAGCTGGTGAGCTTTTTGCTCAAACCAGATGAGCCCGCACTTAAGCTGGCGACCTCGGGGTCTCAAACCTGAGTCCTTGGCATCCCAGTCTGACGCTCTATCCACTGTGCCACCGCCTGGTCAGGCCAATTCTTGTCTTGATCACCAAGGGGAACTTGAAAATAGGCAATATATGCATGTGTCACAAATGATGAAATATTGCGCCTTTGATGTCGAAGTGTATATAACAGCCACATATAACAGAAGGTGTCAGGACTATTCTTACATTTACGCCTACTCAAAGAGGCCATGATTCAATCTTAAAACAAAATAAGAGGTTGTTTTTATCAGATAATAATTTTTTACATTAAAAAACAACTACAATTATGTAAAAGTGATGTTTGTAAAACATTAATTGCCTTGTGGTTATGTTCAATCCAAGAGTCGCTGCCCTTTAACTCCAATTTAAAAACCACTGCATGCCATTAACAAAAATAAATTAAAATTGCATAAAAACTAGAACATGCACCAAAAAATGGATTTCAGATTTGGAATCAGCGATGCAGAAATATAGAAACAGTTCTAAAACCTCATGCAACAGAAAATGAAAAAAAAAATTGTTCCCCAGTGTAATATATCCCAATAATCAAGAAAATGCTGCGATAATGAATTATCAAGTTTTTAAAAAAGGTATTCTCTTATCAAATATTATAACTTGTAGTAGACATTATGATTCTCATGGTAAAATAATAGTTATCCAAATTTAAATTAGATGTTCAAATAAATACTTCAGAAACCAGAGACCAAGAAGAGCAAACAAAATTACCCACAGCACATACTGTAATGCAACTAAAATAATACCTCAAACTTCAATTCACGTTACGGACTACAAATTACATTGGGGAAATATAAACATCCAAGCTCAGCACTGTCAACTACAGAATCCTTACTGAAGAGAAAAATCTGAGAATATTGTACAGAAGAGGAAGATTTCAGTAGTGGGACCCAAGTATCATGTAAGGTTCCCCCAGTACTACAGGTAAGTAGTAGTACTTAGAAGGGGGAGGTACCCTTTCAAAGCTTGGCAGCTAAAGAAAAGGAAGAAAGAGAAGAGAAATGCTCTGCCGAAACACATACGGTGTCACAGAATCAGAAGCAGAAAGCCTCCGTGTATCATTTAGGTGAGAAGATGCATTTCACTATACCAACAGAAGAGGGTATGTTGAACTAAGAAACTCAGTAAATTTTTTCTCCCTGGCCCTACAAAACCACTAGTTATAAAAAAACTTCTTAGGACATTTAAGGAAATTTGAATATGGAAGAGTAGTGCTTAAAGGAGGTAAGTGTATAGTTTAAGAATAAATTTACAGAAAATTAAGGGGCTAAAGGAACAAGTTAAATAACACCACAAAAAAATCCAGAACACAGGATAATCTTAGAGGCAACTGGCCTACACTCTTCAAAAAGAGTCAATATGGCCGTGGCCAGTTGGCTCAGCAGTAGAGCATCAGCCTGGCGTGTGGAAGTGCCAGGTTCGATTCCCGGCCAGGGCACACAGGAGAAGCGCCCATCTGCTTCTCCACCCCTCCCCCTCTCCTTCCTCTCTGTCTCTCTCTTCCCCTCCAGCAGCCAAGGCTCTATGGGAGCAAACTTGGCCCGGGCGCTGAGGATAGTTCCATGGCCTCCGTCTTAGGCGCTAGAATGGCTCCGGGTGCAGGGGAGCAATGCTCTAGATGGGCACAGCATCACCCCCTGGTGGGCATGCCAGGTGGATCCTGGTCAGACACATGTGGGAGTCTGTCTGTCTGCCGCACCACACTTCTTCACTTTGGAAAAATACAAAAAAAAAAAAAATGTCAGTATGATTTTGGCTGTAAAAATTGGTAAGGGAACTGTTTTATACATATTGTGGTATTTTCTTTCATATAAAGGTATTATGGTTAAATTTTAGCATGCCTTTAAGTCTTAGAAGGTGTATATTAAATATTCATGGCTGAAATGTCAATATCTATAATTAACTTTGAAGTTGTGATTTTAAAAATGTAATGTGTGGGAATATAGCTATATAGAAAGAATAAAAAGAAATATGGCAAATGACAGTTATTACAACTAGGTGAAATGTGCTCATTGCATGTCATCTTTGCTGTGAACTCAAAATTTTTCATAATAAATTCCAGATGTATTGAATAAACTAAATGTAAAATAGTTAATATTTTAGAATAAATTAGACTATTTGTATAAACTTGGGAGTGGACAACAGTCCTTCTTTTAAGACAGGAAATTTGCTAGTCTAAAAGGACAGATATTTTCCTCCTACAACGAAAATATGTAAAATTTTGATGTAAAAATGCCAAAGACAAAGAAGAAACTAAGGAAATAGTTGTGTTAACAAAAGAACAAAGGCCTAATATTTAAAAAACTTTAACAAATTCATGAGGAGAAAAAATCCAACTAAAAAAATAGGCAAATATTAACATGTAAGTCACAGAAGAGGATGTGCTAATTACAACTAATGTATTTAAACAGTCTGAGCCCCTAGAATATAAACTCCAGGAGAGCAGGGTCTCTGTTTTTGTTCAGTGACATTTCCCAGAGATTACAAAAGTAACAGCATACTAAAATCTTTCCGTAAATATTTGCTGGCTGC